>NC_136522.1:18249514-18977014 GCF_053919585.1 Euprymna scolopes | reverse complement strand
TTCCAGCAAATAAGAATAAATTACATCATCATCTTAGCTAAGTTTATTGTTTATTCTGTTTAAAACACAGAGGCATTTTGGCAGCACAGTGACCAGTGTGTTACGATGAGGGACCAGATAAACGGAGAGTGTCATCAGTGTTAAGAGGGTGAATGTGATAACGTTTTTCTAGTTCCTCGACATATAAGCAAAAACATTAAAAGGTGTCCAAATCAGCATCAAGACGAAGTCGAATATAAAACATTTATGATATGACTTTATTCAACATAGCAAGAAATAATGAATTTTATTTTTATTGTTGACATACTTTTTTTATATATGTGTGCCGATTCAACACATGAGCTAAAAATAAGAAATGAATAAATCGTCCGACGTTTGTGAGAATATGAAAAATGTTCTTGAAAGAAATTTTCTGGCATAAATGCTGTGTTTGTAACTTGCTGTATAGTCGCTAGGACTTTATATATATTTTTTTAAAAAGAGTCTGATATGATTTGAATTAAAACATGTAGTGAAAAACAGGAGATAGAAAATCTTTCTCTGACTGAGGCAGAATGTCATTTTTGTAGAAAAATGATTCTTTCTGTTTTTTTATGAAAAAGAAAATAAAATTGGTTGTTTTAATCAGTTCCATGGATATATCTGATGCAACATAAAGTTATATATTTGTTTCTTTTGCTAATTAATCCAGGGAGATTCATAAGGTTTAGGTGCATGGCGCACAAAATCATTTTAATAGTTTAACGTCATGAGGTGGAGCAAGCGGTTGTGGTGCTGGTTTGTACTAAACGGAAGATCTGACTTGACTGATTGGATTTCGCGTACAGTGCCTTTTTTATGTGTTTTGATCGGCTCCAGGAGACAGTCAGAAAATTATTTACAAAAATGCATTTTTTACGAGCACCGATCGAACAAAAAGTCAACACCTTTGTCACGTGGAGTGCTTTCAACACCGTCTGCGACAATTACTAAGTTTTGCTATTTATGGTGGAATATTTGTGTGGGTATAGATAACAAATGTACATGCAACTGGAACACTCTTTGTCCAGCCACTCTAATATCTCTGGCGTGTCGCTAACACAGTGTAAACTTTTTGACGTTTTTACCTATTCCTTATTCAAGAACTTTAAAACTTCTAACGAAACTTTGGTCTTTCAAAGTATATTCTACATCCCTGTAAAAATATTTTTTGTTTATTATTTTGGTAGCCACATACCTCTTGCTACCCTTATTTTGTCCTTTAGTCCTCATATTCCAGGAGTGATGTTTCTGACAAAGAGGGTAGAATTGCTGTTTTCTAGGCCAGAATTTCTTTCATCTAACATTTACTGTTAGCAAGTTTATGACCTTGGAGTAGTATTTTTTGTAGTTCCTTACATCAAGTGGCTTCATGCCTTGTCTGGACCGATTTCCATTAAAAAAAAAATCATGTTTTCTTGTTTCATTCTCAAATTTCCATTGTTAAGTTAGCACTTGGTAACTGGTGAGCCATTCATAACATTCATGTTTTCATGAATTCTTTTCATTTGCCAATTTAACTACATCTATATTAATTGTTTTGTAGGAAAGCCGTCGATAGAGAGGTCATCTGAAGACTGTTGCATCACTATGGCTTTTGTCCAAAGTTTGTCACCGTCATACAACAGATGTATGAGGATGCCACCTGTCAAGTGATCCACAACGGGAAACTGACGGGACCCTTCACTCTACAAACCAGCATCCGTCAAGGTTGCCTGATCTCACTGATAATATTTCTGGTGGTAGTCGACATGGGGGGGGGCATTGGAATTTTACAAAACAGCTGGAGGACCTGGACTATGCAGATGACATCAGCCTCCTTTCACACAGGTCTCAAGATGCACAGGAGAAGCTATATGTCGTGTGGCAGATGAAGCAGGAAAGACTGGACTCCAGATCAACATCGGGAAGACAGAGGTCATGAGGGTAAATAATAGAAAGCAAGATCCAGTGCAACTACAACAAGAGAACATTAGAGAGGTTGACAAGTTTGTGTAACTAGGCAATGTTGTCAGCAGGGATGGAGGAACAGATGAGGACATCAAGCACTGGATAAGCAAAGTCAGACAAGCCTTCAGCATCTTAAGACCAATCTGAAGAACAACACTCCTCTCACTCCAGGATAAGATCCAAATTTTCAACACCAATGTGAAGTCGGTTCTACTCTATGGCTCATAAACATGGAGAATAACCAAGACCAGCACTCACAAACTCCAGACATTCACCAACAGATGTCTCAGAAACATCCTAAACATTAAATGGCCAGAGGTTATTTTCAATGAACAACTGTGAGACAAAACCAAGCAAACCTGAATGGAGATAGATAAAAAAAAAACGAAAATGGAACTGGATTGGTCACACCTTGCGGAAGCCTGCATCCAACATCACCAGGCAGGCCCTTGAATGGAATCCACAAGGCAAGCATAAAATTGGTCGCCCAAGGTAGACATGGAAAAGAAGCATTGAAGCTGAGATCAAGGCTGCTGGAATGACATGGGCTAAACTGAAGAGGACCAGCCAGAATTGGGTCCGTTGGAGAAGCATCGTTGCGGCCCTATGTTCCCTAAGGAATCAAGAGGCCTAAACTAAACCATATTATTTGTTAGCATTGTGCTTGACACTTTTCAAAGACGTTACTATCACCAAAAAAATACACTATCCAAAACTAGGAGTGGAACTGCAAGGTCACTTACAGATTTGAGACTATTTCCATTGTCTTCTCCAGAAAATTTTGTATAGATAATTGAAATTGAATAAAAATAAGATATTTTTGAAGTTTTAAGGGGGGTTATGCCCCCATAGACCTGTTAGGAGTGCACATGGAGTTTAGGAACACTTCCACTATGTCTTTCCCCGCATAAATTTTACATAAAAATATAAAAATATACTTTAAAATTTTATGTAGATTCTCTAATTTCTTCTGTTCGTTTTTTTACACAGATTATATATATATATATATATATATATATATATATATATATATATATATATATATATATATATATATATATATATATATATATTATACTGTCTGACTGACGTAAAGAACATTTAAAATTAAAATGTTTAAATTCAACGTTATTTCACGCGGTTAATGATAGTGGAGTGGATACGGTCTCTGCTAATCAAGCCAGATGGTTCGTGTTGCCGGGTTCGAATCGTTTGACTGGCATTAATCGTGACACCCTGCACTGAAGATTCACGAAAGAATGAAACACTAGTGTCTATAGGTATTTAATTATTATAGTAAAAAAATAATTATATATATATATATATATATATATATATATATATATATATATATACTAGTAGTTCAGCCCGGCTTTGCTCAGATCCTTTGTACTGTTCATAAATTTATGTGCATATGTATATATTAAAAAATGTACACATGTACAGTAATGCCTTTCTATATAATAGACTTCCTTAACTACTATAGAAAAAAGTTAGTAGAGACTGCAGAGGTAAACTTTTTTTAAACTTGACCCGAATTTTTGCTCCTTAACATTTATTGTTTTAGGCTCAAATCAAATTAAAATGTTTGACCCATGTTCAGATAACCTACATCTAAAATTTCAAGTGTTTAGACCCAAAATTGACAGAGGAGTTTGGTAGAGTCTGCAAAGGTCAACTATTTCAACCATGACCTCTTGGCAGCAAAACTTTCGCCCAAAAGCTGATTACAAAGCTTGCTGTATGTCTGAGTAGCCTTTATGTAAAATTTCAAATGTTTAGGCCCAAAATTGGCTTAATAATTTGCTAGAGACCGCAAATGTAAAATCTTTTGAATTTTGACCCCTTGGAAGCCAAATTTTCGGCCAAAAACCGATTAAAAAGCTTGCCCTATGTCTGAATACACTTTATGTAAAATTTCAAATATTTAGACCAAAAATTGGCTGAGTAATTTAATAGAGACCGCAGGGGTCAATTTTTTAAAAACTTTGATCCTAATTTTGACCCCTTAATATTTTAAATTATAAAGTTTGATCCATACCCAAAGAATCTATATCTAAAAGTTCAAGTGTTTATACCCAAAACTGGTGGAGGAGTTTTATAGAGTTTTCAAAGGTCAAATCGTTGAACTTTGACCCATTAACAGCCAAATTTAGGCTGAAAACCAATCAAAAAGATTTTCCTAAATCTGAATATCCCTTATGTCAAATCTCGAGTCTGTAGACCGAAAATAGAGTTATTGTGTAGGGAAATGTACACAGACAGACAGACACACACAGACGTTTTCACTATTATAGATATATAGATATATAATGCTTGTGCAGTGGTCAGGGATTTTTATCTTCAGTCCCCAAAATCGAAAAAGATTAAAGCATTCCTGTAATGACCTGGTCTCTGTTGACTGTAGTGTAATGCTGATTCTGTGCAGTTCTAGGAGGTCCACCCTCCCAGGCTTTGCCTTTTCTTTTTGAGAAAGGTTAGTTTATCGCTAATTGCTTGAGGCGCCCTTACCAGGGAATGAAAATGGGGTTGCCCAGGCACTTTTTGCAGCTCAGAGTACCCCCTCCTCAATCCCACTTTCTGACCTTTGTGTCTAAGGTCTTACAGAGGGAGAAAACTAAACAGTTATATATATATATATATATATATATATATATATATATACTAGACTACCCGTGACCCATTGGGTCAGTATGTTGTATTAGCAATGGAATTAATGTATGAGCGTGACACTTCTGACGTAAAGAAAATAGTTTTTGTGACATAACAGAAACATTTCCATGAAAGTATATTAAAATGAAAAAAGAATATAGATAGATTTCTATGAGTCGTTCTGTTTATAATTGTTTATTTTTGAAAAAAAAACAAACTTACAGCCATTGAATTATAAGTGGTTTGCCATAGATACCGTAATCCTAATAATAAATTCAAATTTCGATATATCTTTTTTAAATGAAATTGTTAGTTGAAAGTACAGAATAGTTAAAAACACTCTCCCCATGTTAAGAATGGCCTTTTAAATAGAAAATGAAAATAAATGTAACTTTTTTCATTCATTTTAAATAAACATTCATGATCCATTGGGTCAATTAATTTATGTTATTAATAAGGTCAATAAAACTAATTAAGACAATGTGGAAATGAACGATGTAAAAAAAAAAAGCAGAAAGTATTAACAATTGTTTATTTGGATAATTTAAACATGAAAAAAACAAAAAAAAACAATTGGAACGCTGAAAATGTACACAGTAAAACAATACGTTTTATTGTGTTGATTATTTATTTGTAAAAAAAAAACATTTTCGGGGTTATTTATTTATGTTGGTAGTGTAGAAGAAAATGTATGAACGTTTTTAAGAAAGGTGTATTAAAAGATGGAAAAAAAATTTAAAAAAAAAAAGGAAGAACGTGGGTAAATCGCCGTTGTAAAATGCTCTTATAGTTGTCAACAGGTCAAAGTTGATTTATTTGTAAGAAAATTGCGACAGTATAGTTATAATACAGAATAGTTGCATAACATCCCCACCCTTCCCATGTTAAATAATAATTTCTAAATAATAACGCTAATATTTCAGTCCGCAGGTCAAATTCTGTAAAAGTAGCAATTTGTGTTTATTTGTTTACGCTGTTATGGGTTTATGTTTATGTACACAAGTCGTAAACCGGATGTGTGGTTACAACACCTGTTACAAGGTCATTTGAGTTTTATAATTATATCTATATATCTATAAAAGTGAACATGTCTGTGTATCTGTCTGTGTGTCTGTGTGTGTACATTTCCATACGCAATAACTCTGTCAATTTTTAATCTACAGACTCGAAATTTGATATACAGGGTACTGAGATTTGGGAAAATCTATGTGATCGGTTTTCGGACAGAAATTTGGCGATTAAGGGGTAAAAGTTCAACGATTTGACCTTTGAGAACTTTACCAAACTCTTCTGATAATTTTGGGTCTAAACACTTGAAATTTTAGATATAGGTTCTTTGGACATGGATCTAACTTAATAATTTTATTTGAGCCCAAAACAATAAATGTTAAGGGGTCATAATAGGGGTCAAACTTAGAAAAAAATTGACCGTTTTTTTATTTGTTTTTGCTCAACATGCACCTCCAAATACCCAAGCAATGCCGGGCACCCATGTTAGTAGATATATAAACGTGAATGTGTCTGCATGTCTGTCTGTGTGTGTACATTTCCTTATGCAATAACTCTGTCAATTGTTAGCCTACAGACTCAAAATTTGATATACAGGGTACTGAGATTTGGGAAAATCGATGTGATGGGTTTTTGGACAGGAATTTAGCTGTTAAGGGGTCAAAGTTCAACGATTTGACCTTTGAGAACTCTTCCAAACTCCGCCAACAATTTTGGGTCTAAACACTTGAAATTTTAGATATAGGTTCCTTGGACATGGATCTAACTTAATAACTTGATTTGAGCCCAAAACAATAAATGTTTAGGGCTCATAATAGGGGTCAAACTTAGAAAAAATTGACCTCTGCAGTCTCTACCAAATTACTCAGACAATTTCTGGTCTAAACATTTGAAATGTTACATAAAGGGTATTCAGAGATAGGGCAAGCTTTTTAATCGGTTTGGGTTGAAAACTTTTAGTTACCAATATATAAATGCATGTATATATGTATGTTTGCATATCTGCCTAAAACTTTTGACAGAGGCGACGGATTTTACCAAGATCAGTATCGTTTTGAAGTTCAAACTTTCAAATATCGAAAAATTGGCTAAAAACATTAATATCTTCACTTTCAACTGGGCACTTTTCTACAAGGGGGGATCGCTTTTTTCACTGATATTTTTTAAAGTCATCCTTTCGATTGCCTTGCCTTAATTTAAAAATAAGTCACTTCCAGGTTGGCGGTGGTCGTAACAGCAAAGACGTCAGGTTTTTTTTCACGTTCTTTTCCTCTTCGCGGTACAGATTCGAGCCTGCCTTCCTACTACTACTTTTTTTTTTTTTTTTTTTACTCGACAGATATATCCAAACACCCGGGTAACGCCGGGCTGAAATGCTAGTATATATATAAAAGTGAAAATTTCTGTCTGTGTGTGTGTCTGTGTACATTTCCCTACCAAATAAATCCGTCAATTTTTGGTCTAGAGAGTCGAGATTTGACATAAAGGGTATTGAGATTTGGCAAAATCTTTTTAATCAGTTTTCGGACAGAAATTTGGCTGTTGAGAGGTCAAAGCGCAACAATTTGACCTTTAAAAATTCTACAAAACTCCTCCGCAAATTTTATGTCTGAACACTTGAAATTTTAAATGTAGATTACTTGGACATGGATCCCACCTTTTAATTTGATTTGAACCCAAAAAAAATAAATGTTAAGGGGTCAAAATTGGGGTCAAACTTTTATAAAATTTGACCTCTACGGTCTCTACAAAATTAATCAGCCAACTTCTGGTCTAAACATTTGAAATTTTTACATAAAGGGTATTCAGAGATAGGGCAAGTTTTTTAATTGGTTTTGGGTCGAAAATTTGAGCTGACAAGGGGTCAAAGTTCAAAAGATTTAACTTTTGCGGTGTCTAGCAAACTACTCAGCTATTTTGAATCTAAACATTTGAAATTTATACATAACTTGATTCAGATATGTGGCAAGCATTTTAATCAGTTTTGGGCAGAAAATTTGGTTGCCAAAAGGTGTAAGTTGAAAGAGTTCACCTTTGCAGATTCTACCAAATCCCTCCACCAATTTTGGGTCTAAAGACTTGAAATTTTAGATGTAGGTCACTTGGACATGATTTTATTTTGATTTGAGATGTATAATAATAAATGTTAAGGGGTCAAAATTAAAAAAATTGACCTTTGTGGTTTCTACGAAATTACTCAGACAAATTTTAGTCTAAACATTTGAAATCTTACATAAAGTGTATTCACACGTAGGACAAGTTATGAACAGTACATAGGGCCCGAGCAAAACCAGGTCGAACTGCTAGTATATATATATATATATATAGTTTGTTTATTATACAAACATTATCGGTTACATATGTGCATACATGTCTCAGTGGAATCCTAATTCAAGATTATCGCTCTTTTTCTTTGGTGTGATGAAGTGGTCTCCTTGAATTAGGATTCCACTGAAACATGTATGCACATATGTAACCAATAATGTTTGTATAATAAGCAGACTATATACCAGCTCTGTCTTCCATTAAGCACTCTTTAATAATCACACAGGCTTCATTGGATTTACCTCTAGGAAACCATAACGTGCATCTGGTCTTTGAGAACATCACTTATTTTACCAATTCTTTCCTGTGTATTAAGTATTATTTTTTTTTCATTTTTATTGTCTTTTTTTTTTTTTTTTTTTGCATTTTCATTCCAGACCAGGCACAGTGCCACTATGAGCAGCAAGATGTCCATTTACATTACACTTGAACTTCTGCATGTCAGTACAGTCAGGAATTCCAAAGTCTGGCAGTTCTGGGGAAGAAACTATTAGAGTAGAAGGCTTTCTGGCATCTGGGGATCTCTGTATATATGTACTGTTTGTCGGGTTTGTCGGGTGTATTTACGTTGAGTGGGTACAAAGGCTTGTAGTTTGTTGGAGCATCCACCATTAAAATACTTGCAAAACAGGCAGAGGGATACAACTTTTTGTCAATGGTAGAAAGGCTGAAGCCTAGCTGTTATTATTAAGTTGGCGACTCTCTTTTGAACCCTGTTTAGGAGTGAGAGACTAGTAGCAGTTGCACCAGTCCAAATGTGACAACAATACTCCATGCATGGGCAAATTGTGGCCTTGTAAAGGTACAGGATACTTTCAGGCATAAGTAACTTTCTAGCATGGTAGAGAGAGCCCATCTTCCTTGTAGCAGCCTTGGCAATACCCTCAATGTATCTGTTCCATCCAATTCATGTTCTCTGTGAACGTTAACGATATATATATATATATATATATATATTTTTTTTTTTTTACACAGTGATCACCACTTATCAAGGCCCGGAAGCCACTCAGGGATAAGGGTTATTGCAAGTACATTACGTTAGTGTGGAGATTTGATGAAGTGTTTAATTAAGGGGGCGATTCATTAGGAATTTGTTAACATTGGACTTGAAGACATCCAAGTTGTAGTCTGGAGGGAAGCAGGCAAACGGAACAGAGTTCCACAGGCGTGCAGTTCTAAGAAAGAAGCTTTGTTCATGGAATCCGCGTTTTGATTTAGGCACAGATATAGAGTGGGGGAAATTTTTCACAGTGGATTCAGCTAGACAGGTGTTTTTCGTGAAAGATTGGCGAGGGGGGACCAGAGATTGGAGTTCAGACGAGCACCCGCCATGGAAATAACGATAAAACAAGGAAAGGCTCGCAACGTCTCTTCTGTGGGAGAGAGGTTGCAGGGTAGAGAAAAGGGCATCCCCCACTAAGCCACGAAGTCTATTTTGTACTCTGTCAAGGCAGGATAGGCTGTTTTTAGCAGCTCCTGCCCAGATATATATATATATATATATATATATATATATATATATATATATATATATATAGAGAGAGAGAGAGAGAGAGAGAGAGAGAGAGAGAGAGAGAAAGAGAGATACTCCTCTACCAAAGAAAAGCGTTTTAATTGGGTTTTCAATTGCTAACAAGTAGAATAATCTATATTATCATCTTCGTTAAGTTTTTCTTATCATTTCTATTAAAACACACGGCATTTTGACAGCATGGTCTAAACTATTTAATAGAATAATTGGTTCTTCAATATAACAGGGACACACGAGAAAATTACTGTCTTCCTTCTCCCTTATATCATTTGGGTGTTTCTATCACTCGTGATGTGATACAGGTTCAAATGTTTTCGATTACGATTTACGGAACAAACCGGAAATGGCCGAAGCAGTCTAAGACTTGAAAGCTGGAAAGAAATTGTATCTCAGGTTTACTAAAACTCTCCCGATCTGATATAAACTTTCTAAAACTGAAAAATATCCTAGAACTGACTCTTAAATTCCTTCTCTGACGCTCCAATGACTATTTGAAAACTGACCACTGACCGTGAGGTATCTTACTATCTCTGGTTCAAATGACCGCTGGAAGCTTAGCGTCTTTACATTTGTTCTGCTAAAAACACTATTTCCTTTTATGGTTTTCCTTTTTTTCGAATCCCTTAACACTTGGGGGTGAAGGCGTCCAATGTGAAAAATTCTGAAACAGTAAAAAAAAAAGTCTTTAACTTGTATAAGAGCTAAGTACATCCTAGGATTGAATACTGTTGCCACATCTGGGCAGGGGCTGCTTGAAGCACCCTATCCTGCCTTTGCAGAGTTCAAAACAGACTTCGAAATCTAGTATGCGATGCCTTTTTCTTTTCTCGGCAGCCTCTTTCTTACAAAAGAGACATTGTGAGCCTGTCCCAACTCTATCACTATTTTCATGGCAAGTGTTCGACTGAGCTCTAATCTATGCCCCCTCCTGCGCTACCCCCCCCCAAATCTAAAAAAGTCTAGCCAAAATCACTATAAATAAATCCCCACCCTCCTCTATCATTAACTAAACATGGATTCTATGAACAAAGCTTCTTCCCTAAAACTGTCCGCCTTTGGAACTCTGTTCTGCTCGTCTACTTTCCAGCTGACTACAATATCATTATCTTCAAGTCCAACGTAAACAAGTTCTTGTTCAGCAGCTGTTGTAAATGATCTAATTATACCAAATGTCTTCTACACACGCAACTCTCTCAATGACTACAATGCCCACATTAACCTTTATCTTTGAGTGGCTTCTGGGCCTTGATATGTGGTGACCCGGAACCGTTGTTAAAAAAAAAAAAAAAAAAAAAAGCCGACAATACTACTGCAAAAGAAAAATTATCAATCATGATTACAGCGTCTTCTGGAGAACTAATCGCATTCGACAAGAAAAAAAGGCCATCCTCATGCTAATATCCAAACTGCAAACTGAAATGCGCTCTTTTGGTTGGGTTAGCCCTTTAAAAAAAAAATAAATAAATAAATGGTACTCCTGCAGTATTTTACCCACCGATTTCACGATCTTAGCCGAGCGTTGACGAACGCTTTCGGCGTTAACGCCGACGAAAGCCGAGAATTCGGAGCTACGGTGCAAGAACGCTAAAAAGTATGTGAATTAGCAACAACATTACAAGGAAAAGATATTACACACACACACACACACACACACAACAAAATGGATAAAATTAATACAAAAAATTTGGATAAAATAAATCACAAACACTTACCGTAAGTTTTTTTTTAAAGTAAAATAAATTTATTTTGTTGAATATATTTTTTTTTTTTTGGTTCATTTTGTTTTTCGATACCTTTTTTTTTGGGGGGGGGGGTAAGCAACAGTAATAAACACTTCAATGTTTTTTTTTTGTTTGTTTTTAACAAAACGTTATTAAACAGTAACAACAATGTTTTTTTTTTCAGTAATGTTTGTAGGGGGGGGGGGAACAACAATTACTGTTTATCTTTAGTTCCGACTGGAAGATTTTCTACTGACTGTAGAGGCAAAGTAGGGAGCAAAGGGTTTTCAGAGGATGTGGAAAGAAGAAGCTCCTTCCCAAACCGGGTAGCCTTCCGCGATTTGATTTATTATGGAGACAAACGGGTTGTGTCAAAATTTTTGTCTCCACATAAATTCGCGTATGTTTCCAACAGCTCCCGTTTTTTTTTTTTTTTTTATCGCTAAATTAAATAGCTGAAATGAAAGGCTGTGTATTTTTACTTTGAAACAATAAAATAACTGAAATGAAACGCTATGTGTGTAATTTCAAAGAAAATTATTCGTCTGCTGCGCGTTCGTTTGAAGCGCCCTGATTGGCTGATAGAGTATCGTACCGCTCGCCATGTTCCGGCGTTTTACGACGGATGTCGATCAACGCTCGGCTAAGATCGTGAAATCGGTGGGTAAAATACTGCAGGAGTACCAAATAAATAAATAAATTTAAAAAAATGAAGAACCTCTCCATCCCCCACCCACAAAATGAAAATAAATAAAAGAAAAAGTGATTTGAAGAAAGTCAATACGGAGGGGTGGCGGGATTAATTGACCTTAAACTTGAGTTGGGGGGGGGGGGAAGAAAAAAGAAAGAAAAAGAATAAAAGTTATTTCATTTAATGTCTGCACGAATTGGCTATTCGGCCATTTCCGGTTTGTTCCGTAAATCATTCGGGCAGATACGGATCCCTAGCTAAGAACAAGTAGCCATTTGAAACTAATTCAGGCCAGAAATTATTTTATCAATTTAAAAGCTTTAAAATTACTTTCGAAGGGTTCGTAATAGTAGCAGAGCACAAACAAGTCAGCCACTTTTATCTTATTATTTATCGATAAAGAAAATGACCAGCATTTGTTTTACTTTGTAGCGCATCCGCATCATCGCCGCATACTCGAAAGTGATTTTTAAGCCTTTAAACTGACTAAATTATAAACTTAAAAGCAATAAAACGTATGTTTCATTTGTGCTGGTAACAAAAATTTAAAAATAAAAATATTTTCATCATTATTATGCGAAATCTTAAGTCTAATTTAAATTCGAAATACAGGAAATTAAGAGTTTTTATTTTAATTTGAAATTTTATTGCGGCGTTCGAATTGAACGAATTTCATTATGAAATCTTAAATGTTTTCTTTTTTTTTTTTTTTTTTAAACTTTCTGCAAAATTAAAAAAATGATTTTGGAAGTAGTTGGACCTTCCTGGATAAAATTAAAGTATATAGACTAAAATCAAGTATTTTATTTGAGGTAGGGGTATATACTAGACTTTTTCTCTGGGGAGCCACTATCCTGAGAAATATTTTTTTTAAGAATTGAACGAATGAAAAAAGTTTGGATACTTGTAAGGAATGGGCAGGATTGGGCAGCCAAAGAATTTCGGTTCCTTTCTTACGAAGCAAAACAATTTTAAAAAGGTACTTATGCAGAGTATGTGCCTTTATTTTATTTTATTTTTTAAATATTTTCAAATTAAATTCAAATTTTACGGTATCTTGTTTATTAAATATCAAGTGAAAGTACAGAATAGTTACCAACACAACCTCCCCTCATGTTAAGAATAGGTTTCTAAACATTATTTCGGCCGGGAACCTTCTCTGCATAAGTACCAAAATAACTAAAATAAGCAGACGACACTAAATGGTTAGGGTAGGGTTAATTATGATAAAAACAACAAAACCCAAAACAAAACCCACGCAGAGGCTCTTTTTCTGTGTCAAAGACAATACTGTAGTTGCAAAAAAAAAAAAAAACTTTCTAAAAATATTCATGCAGAACGGGCCGTGCTGAAATAACATTTAGAATTACAATTTTTAACATGTGGGCTTAAAAATAAATAAATAAAATACTGTCCGTATTCTGCAGAAGTGTAAAAAAAAAAAAAAAAAAAAAAATCATAAACTGCTTCGATCATTTCCGGAACCCACTGGAGCTTATCCGTCAATACTTGGAACTAAGTACTGAAATTATCTGGATGCCAATTTATTACAAATACCAATGATTTTAATTATTGAAAAAAAAAAAAAAAAAAAAAAAAAAATCGATACCATACAATCAATATATTCAATTATTAAAAGTTTCAGTCGGATAGGCACAAATTTTCGTAAACCCATAATTTGGAAAAAAAAAAAAAAAAAAGAAACTGACACGAGTTACCCAGAACAAAGACTTTTATTTAAACTTTGTCGGCTTCTACAAACTCAAGAAACCCCCAAAACACGTGTTTGTTTCGGACGAAAACAACTTTTCCCAAAATCAAAACAAATACACGTAAGGAAAAAAAAATCCACCCTAAAAAGAAGGTTTTAGACGAAAAACCAGGAATAAAGTCGAAGTCACGAGATGCGATTAGAGTTTGGCTCGCTTTTGGCGAACAAAGGAAGAAGCCATCGCCGACATATTTGTAAGCTTCGCTGCTATACTTGATGATTGAACAATAAACACTTCGTAAAAACGATAACAATACGCTTAAAAACGAGACAAACACCTTATCTATTGTATATAATGTTTTGCGGCACCTCAGAAACCACAAATAGACCATACGTTTCGTATCTAGTGAAATAGACACGATTCTATAGAAAAATCGAGAAAGTCTTAATTTGAATTCAAAGAAGCATATACCGGCTCTATATTCCGGTCCCTTGTACCGGTTGAATACTATCCGATACCATACTGCAGCTAAAAGGCCACAAGGGAGGTAACTTAGTCTAGCTCTCCTGTATAAAGAGGTGTGAAAGTGATCGACTTTTGGTGATTCATTTGCATAACTGTCAATCATCTTACAGATTAGCCAATCAGCGGCCTCGTAACGTTCGTGAAACTCCGCCCCTTTCGGCTCCACTCGGAATGGTAGATGACATGTGCAGGAAATGGAAATAAATCTACAAAATTCAAAATGAAACGAAAATCGTTTCAGATCCTCGTCGAAAGGTAGAATGATGCTTCGATTATCTGGATCGATATTGGTTGATCATCCCGGTGGAGGGGCTGAGCGATCAGAAGCTCTGAACGAAGCCCTCCCCTAAGATTTTGGCTCGAAAGAAAAAAAAACAGCATTGTGTAGATGACCTATACTTCTTCCTTGTAAAAACCGCGACGACATTAAAGCTTGGGAGTAGGATCACATTCAGGTCGACAGTTAAAACAAAATCGAAAAGGAGTTTTTTTGTTTCTTCGCAGAAAATCAATCTGCATTTCCGCTCGTTTACTTACCAAAACCTGCCGGACAGGAATATATAAACAAAAACAAAACTGACGGAAAGTTAACGACCGGAGAGTTAGTCGGCCTTTTCCGCTTTTTTTTTTTTTTTTTGTCTTTAAAAAGAATTTTTGTTTTTTTGAGGAAAAGTTGACTTCGTTTTTCCCTCCAAAAATCCATTTTTTTCTTTTTTTTTTTTTTAATTATTTATTAGAAGAAAAGGGGAAACGATATATATTTAAAAAAAAAAAAAAATAAATAAATAAATAAAACAATTTTTTTTTTTTTTTTTTTTGAATAATCTAAAAAAAAAAAAAAAATAAATAAATAAAAATGCCTCTTTTAAGACGGCAACCTTTTCAAAAACAAAAACCTCCTGCCGATTTGAATCCGAACGAAGAAGTTTTTCATTGTAAATTAACAAATGAAATATTCCGAGATTATGAGTAAGTTTTTGTCTTTCTTTTCTCTTTCAAAAAAAAAAAATAAAAAAAAAACTTGCATAAGTTTTTTTTTTTTTTTTTAAATCGTTAAATTAATTTGCAACCATAAATACTAAAAAATACACTTTTAAATTTCCGAAAATATACAAAAAAAAAAAAAAATTACATCTATTGATTTAAAAATCTAATATTGAACCATTATGAACCATTATTAGCAAGAAAAAAATCTTAAAATTATTTGTTGCAAAATAAATATTAGATTTAACTTTTTAATTTCATCCTTAACATTTTTTATCTTAAGCACTTTAAAAAAATTTTTAAATGTATCCACTTGTAAAACGGTAAACTAAAAAAAACTTCAAATAACTCTTTATTCATTGCAAATATTTTATTTAGAAATATAAAAAAAATTTAAGGTGTATATTTTAATTTAAGACTCTTTAATATACCAATTCATTTAAAATGTGTCGAATTAATTACAAAATCCTAGATTAAAGTTTTTGTTTTAATATTTTAATTTTCTTAATCCACTAAACTTTCCAATTTAAAAATTGGAAAAAATGTTGAATGGAATTTAATTAAGAAATAAGATTTTTTTTCTTTCATAATTTACTAGAAAATTTACAATTTTATCTATTTCTTATCGTGCTAATAATGATGATCCAATATTATGTTGACCCATATAGATTCTTTGTTATTCCTCTAAAAATTTTATTTATTAAAAAAAATAGACGTAAGCTTTTATTTAGAAGAAAAATAGTTTTCATATTTTATCGTGTTTATTATTTTATATTCATTTTTTTTTATGTAAAAGTTTAGAAATCCAAATATGAAATCGGGTAAAAAAGAAATCCACTCTTCTCTCTCGTATAGTCACAGAGGCTTTTTACATGCGTTTGCGTATGTTAAAAATGCCATTTAACCACTAAAGATATTTGTATTTTTGTTTTTTAATAATTAAAAAATGTTTGGAGTTTTCATTTTAAAAATAATAATTCTTTTTAATCACTTCTTTCCTTTCCTTTTCATAATTTTAGTTTCTAATCCAACGTGGGAGTCGCGGCTCCCCTCATGGCTTTTTGGATTTCTTCTTCCCTTTACAAGACTGAAACTGAAATCTTTATTCTCTTTCAGATCCGTTCGATCTGAAAATTTATACAACACTCTCCCAACATTTATTTTATTTGCCTATGTTTATATAAAATATCAAATTACTAAATAAAAAAATAGTTATTTTTAAGAAATTAAATAAAATAACAAATCCCAAATATTTAATTTTTATTGTTGGTTCAATGGCGGCCGATCGGGTTTTCTTTCTTTTTCATTTTTGTGCCATGAACAAAAATATTTTGACATAATTCAATAAAAAAGCAAACTTTTAACCAAAAACTTTTTCAGATTTTGTGAATTTTAAATAAATATTGTTTTTTTAATTGTAAATTTAATTTAAATCTTTAAAATTCTCATTTTTTTTTAATCCGTGATCTTTTTAACGTTTAATTAGAAACCCAGCAATTCGGATTTTTAAATGACAAAAATATTTTTGTTGAAGTGTTTTTTTTTTGTTGTTTTTGTTTTGATTTTACTTTTTTGTGAAATATTTTAAATCTTGAATCTACGCGTACTTGTCTAGTATTAAAATATAATTATATTTTGAAAAATATATTCTTCGTTGTATTTAAAATGTTTTTATAGATTTTATTTTAATTTATTATGTATGTCTAAAAACATCAATAGTAAAAGGAATCACATAAATCGAACCGCTTCCATATTTTTAGGTAATGAAAACTCTGGTTCGATCCTCCTTCACAGTTAACATTTTACCAGCATTTTAATTTAAATTCTGTTTTAATTATATATTTCTCTTAGTCTGGTTCCAGGACCGGTTATCGATCTGCAAGTGCGTTTGTTTGGGCCGTTGTGTTGTGATCTGCACCGATCAGACACTGTCCGGCGATAAATCATTTCAGATTTCTCTTAATTTTAATTAAAAGGGCTTTCCTCTTAACTTTTTTTATTTTTATTTTTTTTTTTGAGACCATGCATACATTTTGTATCAATGTCTGCGCGTGGAGTGCTTACTTGGCTTAATCAAAAAGATTAGATCGTTTTAGGAATCTGTAGTTGAGCAAGAGTTGCGCAATTACTAACCAGCATTTTTAAAGTCCATTAGTAAGAAAAAGTTCAGGACGACCGAAAACAGTATAAACAGAAAGCCCCCCCCCCTTCTTCTTTTTTTTTTTTTTTACCCAAACTAGTTGCACAACAAAGGCTATCTTAGATTCATAGCATGTGGGAGAAAAGATTAATGCGTTTACCAATGGGGAAGTGGCCCTTACAATTTGAATCCAGCACGCCGAGTCATATCTAATTAACATTGAGTACTGGAAGAAGGAGTGTAAGATTGATGTGTATAAATTTAAACTTTTGAATTTCATTCAACAGCTGTAAATTAAAAAAAAAAAAAAAAAAGTCCCTATTTAATCCCACCCCCACGAGGATTGAGTTAGACACAAGGTCGGGTTTTAATGTGGGAAATTCGCCCCCCCCCCCAAAAAAAATGGCACTGTAAATTGGAATAAAAAATGCCGCTTCTACACCACCATTGGGACGAGATTTTGTAGTCGATAAATCGAGTTAACAAAAAAAAAATGGTTTCAACTGATTTTTTTTTTTTTTTTTTTGTCAATTCTAATAAGTCACAATGGTAGCTTCCAAATTGTGCAGTCGAAATTATCTGAATATTACTGAATTAAAAAAAAAAAAAACTTTAATCATGGTAGCAGGTGAAAAATTGCCGCAATCTTGTTTAAATCGAAACGGAAAATTACCTCCTTTTTTTTTCTTTACTTTCCGGTGTCTTACGCTCGTTTTCATCAAATTCTATTTTTTGTTTTCTTTAAATAATTTTCTACTTGATCGATTTTCGTAATTTTTCGACATAATCATCTTAAAAATACGAGGAATACGTAGATACTCTTGTTTTCATGTGAAATTCAGTATTGTGATTTCCGAAGTTTCGTCCTAAGCACCCCAAAAATTATAAAATTAAAAATACCAATTGTGCTTTTTTTTTTTTTTTTTTAGATATTATTTTCAAGTTAAATTCAATTTTTACGGTCTCTGTTAGGTGAAAGTACAAAATAGTTACAAAACTCCTTGCCCTGTCCATAATGCTAGTATTTCAGCACGATCCGTATTCTGCGTCCAGTACCAAAATTAAAATTACCTCAGCTTAAAAGGATTTATCCTTCACTGATCTATGAAAGAACAGGTACTACACTTTATATTTATTTGCAGAAATAAATCAAATTACGTACAAGGCCACTTTTTTTCCTAGAGAAAGGGCAAACCATAGTATCAACTATTTTTTGCTATTGTGCCTGTGAAAATAATTCCGGTTAGAATTTTCTGTGGGAGAAAAAAATCCCCCTTCCCTTTTAAGAAAAATAACTTTTCCCTTGTTTTGATTATTATTATTATTATTATGTATTTATTTATTAACTTTTTGAACTTTTAATAACAGCTGAAGAAGCAAAAAGATTTCCTTTTGTAAATTTGGATGAGACATTATCTAGTCTGTCTCGGTCTGTCCATCCTTAACAAAAAATAACAAAAAAAAAAAAAAAAAAAAAAACGGATCGCATGTGGAAATGACTTTATTTACTGCTTCATTTTCCTTCAGTCGAAGTTCTCAGAACCCAAGGCACTCCTTTCTTAGGGGCTAACATTTGAACTCTAAATACATAGATATTAGAAAGTTCCATTAAAGTTCTTTATCTCTCAAAACATTGAGTTAGTAAAGAAGTAAGTCGAGAACAAAATTTTCCTCCTCAATTGACCATTTTTAATGTTATAGTATACTTTTCAGTGCTTGTGTACTTTTGCCACCGCGCTATATTTAAATAGTTTTTCAAGTTAAATTCAAGCTTCACGATACCTTTTTTTTATTATGTGGTAGCAGTTATAAAACACTCTCCCCATGTTAAGAATGGCTTTGAAAATAATAACGTTATCATTTCAGCGCGGTGGCAAAAAAAGTGCACAAGTATCTAATTTTTCTTTTTGATATTACTGGATTCCGGGAACAAGAATTTTCTGCCTAGTGGCGTAATATCACTTGCATAAGATGTCAGTCATCGTAAAAGCTAGTTTTGACTAAATTATACTGAGATTTTATTTGGGCAGCGAATACTATGCTAATTTGAACATTTAGTCAGGGTTTACTTTCAGAAGTATCCTCATGCCAGGTTGTCATGACGAACCCTTCCACAGAGACGCTCTACACATTCGAGAATAAATGTCTACTTCTCCTTTTCCAACAGGAACTTCAATGAATCTTAAATACATTTAATTAAAAGTCAAAAATTTTATTTATGTTCCTTGCTACTTTTCAAAAAAAAAAAATTCTCTTAATCTAAGGTTTAGTTCGGTCAGTTTGGTTCTGTTCAAATTCTTATAGAATCACCAAAAAACTGTCGAATTTTGAAGGGAATACAAACTAAACACGTGTCGGCCATTTCTCACTTTGGCTAAGATTAAAGTGTAGTATTTGTTCAACTACCCTTCGTCTTTTCTGTCCTTAGTCAGTGGAGGAAAATTCATTTCTAGATCAAGGCAATTTCTATTTTTGTCCCAATTTAGAGTGCCCCTTATTGGGGGCTGGATGTTCAGCTGGTTTTATCTTGCCCTCCTGGGGAAATTAAGTCAATAATAATATATATTATATCGTTTATGTGGGTGTAAAGTCGAGTATTATTAATATATGCGAAATCAAAAATTATTTTCATATTTCGAAACTTTAATGTTCCTGAAAACATTTTGGTACAATTTACGGTACTTTATTTTCATAAAATAAATAAATTCATTTTTTTATTACTGAAAACCATAACTTTAGTGAAGTATATATATTCGGTGTTTTTTTAATAGTATTTTGTCTATTTTATTATTTATAACACCTTTTCCCAAACTTACAATGTTAAAGAGAGAGTCGGGCGCCATTTTGACTTTTCCAATACATCGGTAAACACTTCATGTTTTTCGAGCTGAATAAACATGTTACATTGAATAAAAACACTAAAAATGTATCCAGTTTGGTAGAAAATTAACTTATTTTGCCTTTGATAAAATTTATTTGTTATATATATTTTTTTTTTTTTTTTTTTGACAACTTTTTCGAATCTATGTGTACAACTAATACAAACCCAAAATTTGTTAACTTTGACATCGGCATTCATTTTGTACGTAACTAGCGTTTTCTGACTGATCAGTGCAGTGCTTTCACCTAATAAACAAAAATAACGTAAAACTTGAATTTAACTTAAAAATCTGGTTACCTTTACTATTACTGTTTGCACTTCACTTCCGGTTCCCATATTAAGAGTTTTCTGTACTTATGCAGTATGCACTTATGTTACCATGCAAATGTAACATTATTTAGAAAGCCAAAGCCATTCTTAACATGGGATGGGAGTTTTGTAACTTCTGTATTTTCACTTAAACAATATTAAAAAAAACATATCGTAAAACTCAAATTAACTTCAAAATACAATTTTTTAAAAATAGCACAGTAACAGAAGTGCATCAGGAGTTTTTTCTAAATAATGATGTTATTATTTAGAAAAGCTCTTAACGTGAAGAGAGAAGACCTCCTTTACTTATTCTGTACTTGACAATTTAATGAACAAAAGATTCTAAAAAAACAAAAAAAACTGAGTTACTGGAAGGAAAGTGGAAACTGTAATTGTAAAGATATCACCGAAAATCATATCTTTAAAAAAAAAACAAAAAAACTAGCACTGTTCCTATTCTGCATAATTACCGCCAATTTTTACAGTATATAACTAAATGCAGGTTTTAAACAAATGAAAAAGATCCTTAAAAATGTAGGGTTAATAAAAATTAATCGTAATGGAAGCAATAATTATGAGATCCAGTCAGACCGAACATTTGGCAAAATCCCATTACTCCTCAAAAAAAAACCTCTTCATACGTGATTCATTTTAACAGCTAACTCTTAATTCTTAAAATATGATTCATACAACAATTTGAGATGAAGTTAGGGATTTTCTTTTTAATAAAAAAAAAAAAATCAATAAAAAAATTTCAGATTTGAACAAAACAATTTTATTAAAAGGGCTACAATTTCTTTATGTTCATTAATTAAAGTTTATTTTCTCAAATTTTGGCTATTTTTTAAATCGCATTTCCAAGTTAGTTTTTATGTTTTTTTTTATTCAATTGTAAGATTGAAGTACAGAATAGTTACAAAACACCCTCCCCTCCCCATGTTAAGAATGGCTTTTTAAATAACGTTATTTCAGCACGGATCAAACAGGAGGGAGGGGAGAAAAAAAATGTTACGAAAGGCAAAATAAGTTACTTTTCTACCTACCTGGATAATTTTTGTTTTAACATTTTAAAACGTAGGTATCTTCACTTTACTTCCGGTTGCCCTTCCTTATGTTAAGAATAACCTGGGGGGAGGGGGCTTCTTTTTACTTGTTTTGTACTTTTATCTAACAATTTTAAAAACAAGATACAGTAAAGCAAAAAAAAAATATATTTAAAACGAAGAAACAGCCGAAAATGAAATGGAAACAGTAACTTTATGCAAAATAAATATACAATAAATAAATGTTACCGAAGGCAAGTTAGTTACACATCTGGATGAGGTTTTTTTTTTTTTTGTTTTTAATGTATTTATTTTAATGCGTTTTTTACAAAAAAAAAAAAAAAACTTGCGGCGAATCCTGTTTTTACGGTTGTTGCAAAAATGGGACGGAAATTTAAATTTCGTTCCGTTTTAAATTCGGTACATTTTTACATTACATCCAACTTCTCCTTTACATTCGATATGCCAAATTATATATATATATATATATATATATATATATATATATATATATATATATAAAATGAAGTACGATTGTTGAATGTTATTCTTTCGGTTACTTTCGTTTTTTGGGGGCACAATAAAAAGATTAAAACGGAACGAATTTAAAATTTCCGTTCCATTTTTTACAACAACCGTAAAACAACATTCTCCAAGTTTTACCTTTTTTTTTTTTTTTTTCCAAGAAAAGAACCCGCGTGTTCCCTCTGTTCATTTAGAATGAAAAAAAAAAAAACCCAAAAACAATCGATGTGACAAGCAATAAGCATTGCACGAGGAGGACTCTTGATAATCGTTCAAAAATAGAAAATTTAACAAAATATTTATAGAAAAGCATTCAATAAACGTCAACCAAATTATAAGATTTTGGACATTTTTACAAAAACCAACATTATATTTCCAAACGATTGGTCGTTGACTCAACCACTAATCGTTTGGAAATATAATGTTGGTTTTTGGGTATTATTATACAAACACCGTGACAGCGTTAGGTTTAGGGTTAGGTTTAGGGTTAGGGGTTAGGGTTAGGGTTAATTCGCTGTCACGGTGTTTGTATAGTTTTACCGGTTTTTGTTAAAAATGTCAAATCTTATTAAGCCCACCGTATTGAAAGGTGCCCCTTTAAGATGGGGTTGTTTCTATATATATATATATCCTTGTGGTATCTATCCTGACTACACTTTATAGTTTATGTTGGTGTTCTAGGTCAGTGAAAGAAATCCTTCTAGACTGAGGCAATTTAAATGTTTAGCGGACCTGTACGAGAGTGCCCACCCCCTAAAAATACGTGTTTTGCACCTTAAGTTTTTCCGACGATTATCATAGATTATAGACTAAAATATTATTAGCAAAAACAACTTTGATAAAAAATAAATTGAATGACTTAAGAAGGGGGTTCACTTTCTCGTTATAACGTTCTACTTTATTGCTACCCGACTTACTGTCTGTTTCTTTATCGACGCGTCACGTGATTAGAACGTTATAACAAGAACGTGAACCCCTTTAGTCATTAAATTCTTTCTTTCATTTTTTAGTTAATGATACTGAACTCTGTCATCTTTGATAATCGTTATAAAAAAGGTAAAAAAAAAAAAAACGCATTTTTAGGGGGTGGGCACTCTCGCACAGGTCCGCCAAATGTTTGTTCCAATCCAGGGGTCTCCTTTTTTGCTTGCTGGATTTTCCCCATATTTATTAAAACGAATTTTGTGTCTAGCTACCCCCGTTGGGAAGAAGGTAAATCAGTACAATAATGTGCACCCCTTTTTATTAAAAAAAAAAAAAAATACCCGCCATCAGAAATATTAACCTGTAAAAAAAAAAAAAATGTCAGAAAGGATACATACATCGCAAGTTGGAAATGAATAGATTTTTACTATATTTACTGAACTCCTTTAAAAAAAAATAATTTTTATTGCTCTCTAAACTGATTTCTGATATCTTGTATTCTGGTTTGTTTGTCATAAACTTTAAGAAAACAATTTTCGAAAGCGTTCCTGTCATATCAAAGGTTACTTTATATAACAGAGCCCCCTCCCCGATCACTTTTACGTCAGCATAAATTCTGTAGTAAGTGGATCTTGTTGAATGACCCCCCCCCCCTCATTTCATTCATTTATTCACCTGTTCATTCATTCATTCATTTATCCATTCCTTCATTCCTTCATTCGTTCGTTCATTGATTCATTATTTATGGTGTTATAAAAATGTGACTCTTCCTTTAAAAGAAACAAATCTTTGAAATACAAATAAATAACCAATGCCTGACATTTTTGTTACGTAATAATGGGTTAAAATGGTAGACGGTTTGACTGCAAGTGATTTTGAAGTCTTTAAACTGTCGATCAGAAAATTGTCTTGAAGTGTAAACTAAAAGCAACAAAAAAAAGTTGATTTTTGTTTTTAGAAACAAAAATCAACTTTTTTTTGTTGCTGTATTTTTTTTTTATTAATAAAGAGCATTTCTTTTACATGAAATTGATAAATGTAATTTTAATTTACTATAAAGAAAACGTGCTTGTTCGAAAACATTTATAAAATGAAAATCTGACAATATGTAAAAGATTCTTTTCTTCACAAATTACCTCAAAAACACGTTCTTTAACGATTATATAATCTATCGTTCTGTATAGAAAAAACTCAGATTTTTTTTCCCCCTTTTTAATTTAACGTAAAATGAGCACCCACTTTGTGACCAACATTTGGGAGGAGGGCTTTCTTTCTACCCTCGGAAAATCCTTTAAAATTTCAGGAAACAATTAGTTTCCAAGATATGTAGAAATGTACCCACTTTATGGCTACCTTTTTTTTAATGGTGGTGGTGGTGGGGGGGGGCTTCCGGTTTGTTTTTAGTTCTTTATTTTTTTTGGGGGGGGGGGTTATTCAATAAAGAACTTGAATAGTTTTTTAACAACCACTTTTGCAGTTTAATTAACCTTTTTTCGTAAGTAACGCGCCGATATTAATCGAGCAGAAGAACGGTTTAATATTTCACAAAAATTCTGTTTACATTTGGTGGGAGGCGGTGGAGAGGCGGAGGGTGTTGTGGCCGCTCATTTTACGTTAGAAAAGTGATCCCCCATTTTTTGAAAACTAACATTTCTTCATATCTTTGAAACTACTCGTTTGCCGTTTTCAGCGCCCTTATAAAAAAAATGGTCATTTGAAAGGAATTTTCGAGGGTGGAATAATTCTTCATATTTATTTTTTTTTTTTACTAGAATTTGGAAATTTTACATTTTTTTTGACGATGTTTAGTCACATTTTTTTACTTTAAATGTAGTGTACATCACATCGTGTCAAGTGGGAACAAATAAAATTCTCAGTCGAATTGATAATCGCTCAAAGATAGAAAATTAAATAGAATACTGTAGACCAGACCACTGAGCGATTATCGATGCTCGAATGAGGCCACCATTTTATTTTTCGTTTTAAGTCTACATGTTTTACACTACCTTTTATTTTAAACTAAAAAAAAAAACACTTTAAAATAAGTTAAAACAGGAAACTAATCCGGGTATGTAGAAGAGTAACTTAGCTTGCTTTTGGTAACATTTATGTCATGTTTACTTTTTTGTTTGACTATTCTGGAGAATTATCAATAAATAAAAATATTTAGATTAAAAAGAATTGTAGCTTTATAACAAGTTTGGTTTAAGTAATACCGTAAATAATATATTTAATTTTCAAAATTCTATTTAAAGGGGGAGGGGGAGTGAAAGTGAAGACTCCCGAGACCCACCAGCATCCCGCAAACGTAAAATAAGGATATGCAATCCGTCGGATATTAAAAATTATCGTCCTAATAATTGTAAATATCTATTTTTATAAAGTTAGGTACGTGTCAAATTGATTTCTCAAAATAAATAAACCTACCTTTTTTTTTTTTTTTTCAAGCATAGGAAATTTGAGTCAACTTTTCCAGCACATGGACAGGAAAAAGAAAAACTTGAGACTGTAAAAAGTTGTAATTTTAGATTAAATAATCGAAATTAAAAAGAAAAATTCATTTATTTTGTTAAATATTGAATTCAAAGATTTAATTTTAATCAAAAAATTTATTTTTTTTTTTTTTTTATAATTCCCTTTAAAAAGTACGGGAGCTTAGTAGGTGACATAATGAATTTCGTCCGTTTTGAAAGTTGGATTTTTCTATTTCTTTCTCTTTTCCTTTCCGTCTTTTCTCGTTTCCCCCCCCCCCAACTTGTATGTAATTAAAAGACGAAAGGTTTTTTCTTTTTTGAGATAGCAAGGTAGCAATAATAAAGAACTTGAGTTTTCTAGTTAACGCTCCCTTTGTTTACAAAGGCTTTTGGCGGAAGTGTCGGCTGCAAAATGAAAATGATTTTTTTTTTTTTTAAATAAGCAAAACAGTTTTAAATTCATTTTGCAGCTGATAGCTCCACGGAAAGTCTTTTAAAGCGTTAACTTGAAAGACAGAAAATGTTACGATCAACGTAAAATGTTTCACTTTTGTAGCTCAAGCTCAGCCCGTCGTGCATCCATAGTTTGAACCCCCCCCCCCCCCCAAAAAAAAAAAACTCAATTTATCCAATGACTAGCCATACCGATACGGCGTTGCCCCTGGGGTGGGGGGTTCTTCATACTTTCATTTTTTATTTTACTGTTTTTTTTTTGTTTTTTTTTTAATAAGTTTGGAAATTTAATTATTTATAGTATTGTTTTTAGTATTATTTAAAGAATTGTAACCGAACCGAATTGTTAAAACTATAATTTTTGCTAAAGTATTTTATTTATAAAATTAAATATAAAACTTTCAAAATTTTAAAGATAAATCTTTTAATTCCTGTGGATTTCAAATTCTGAATTTTCTAAGAATTTTAAAGTCCGTTAAAATAAATTTGTATTCAACAGTTTAAGGGTCGCAAAGTATTTTTTTTTTTTTTTTTTCGCAAGGCAGTCACCATTTTTCGAGGCCCGAAAGACACTCGAGGATAAGGATCAATGAGTATGCGGTGGTCATTAGTGGTGGAAATTGGGTAGAATTTGATTATTTAAAAAGGCAGCTCAACACGAACTTGTGTTTACGTTGAACTTCAAGACGACCGTGTTGTAGCAGTGTCAGAAATCGTCGGTAAAAATTCGTGGTAAACACTGGAATATTTATTAGACTTACTGTCTTTCGAAGTTTATAACTTCTTGAAAAATGTAATTCAAACCCTAATTTTTTTTTAATTAAAGGAGCAAAGACCAAAATTAAAAAAAAAAATAACAGGTTTAATAGCAAATTATGCAATGTTTTTTTTAAAATCGGGTTTAAAAAAAGATTTAAAGGAAATCAAGGAAATTTTACTTCCTTAGATTATAAAACAATATATATATAAATTCCAAAAAATCACTTACCTATAAAACTACTATTCGATGAGTAGTTTAATTGTTCATTGTTAAGAATTTATCCATATTTATACTTATATTCCATGTCTTTTTTAAATAAAATACTTCTTTAAACAAGGATTTAAAAAAAACGCAAACTCACTTTTTTTTTTTTTTTTTAAACTGTTCAAATAAAGGGAGGCAAGTCTGATTTTATTCGCCTTTATATTCCGGTGCCTTCAAGGAACATAATTTGTCTTAACGCGTGCTGTAAACCAAAATGAGTATTTTGATCCTCCATAGCTAAAAACTGAACACATTCACTTATCTATTTTTACCGTTAAATAGAAAAAAACCAGTTGACCGATATTTTTTTTTTTTTTTTTTTATTCTCTTAATGAAATACATGAGTTTTTGATTGATATATTTTGATATTTCTTTATTGACTGAATTTTTTTTAATAACTAAAAAAGAAAACATTGAATGAAATAGAAAAAAATTGTCGTAAGCGTCCCATATTTACTTGACATTCTAAGCATAACATAAGCTTCCACTTAAAAAAAAAACACATTGATTTAAAAAAAAAAAAAAGGTTTTACACTTTGAACTTTACTGGTAAATTTCCAAAAACACTTTTTTTCTTTTTTTTTTTTCTTTTTTTTTCTTTTTTTTTTCTTTTTTTTTTAATTAGAATATTTTATTCAATCTTTTATCTTCAATTTGTGATCATATAAAACTTTGGTACATAAATTAATTAAAATTTTAATAGACATTTCAAAATGAGAGGTGAATTTAAAAAAAAAACAATAAAAAAACGTTTGTCTAAAATATTATATTTAGTTTATTAGAAAGAGCATAAAATTTCACATTGACCCTGAAAATATCGTAAAAATTGAACCAATAGAAAAATTTTAATAGATTTTTAAAGTTTAAAAATTAAAAAATATTTAACTCGTAAAATTCAATTGATTTCATTACGTAAAAAAAATGGTTGCATGAAGGCGCGCCGGCACTTTGTAAACAGTTTTTTTTTAAAATAATATTTCTATTATTTTTTAAACAACTTTAATAGTTTATTTTGGAAGTATATTCCATAAAGAAAATAAACAACCCACTTTTAAAAGAAATTACGAGTTTTTTTTTTTTTTAAATTTTATTCGCAGTTATTCCCCCAAAATTCTGATACACCCAACCGTGTTGTAGTTAGTTGGAAAGTAGTTACACAGGCGAGCAGTTCTAGGAAAGTAGGTACGGGCAAAAAAATTATTCGAATTTCAAGTCCGAATAATCAACTTTAAAAAATCTCTGGAAAAATAATTTATCAGCTTTCTGAATTTCAACATTAATTAATAAATTAAAATCTTTAGATACTGAATTTTAAAAAAAAAATGTACAAAATTTTTAACTAAAAATTGCACAAACAAAAACAAGCAAAAAAAAAAAAGAAGCGATTTACATTTATAAAGAAACTCTCGCTCAAATATAAACAAATTCCGATGATTTTTATAAAAGTATGGATCACAGGAAGTATAATTTCATTTGATTTAATTTTGTAATAAAACGGGAAATGCTTATTTAATTAGAATATTTTTGTGAATGTGCACAAATAAGAATTTTATTTTTCTCTAAAGTTTCATATTTAACTTGGGATAAATTTGGAAAATAATTGGATAGTTTTTTTTTTTTTTTTTTTTTTTTTTTTTTTTTTTTTTGATTATTTTTTTTTAGATAGTTATTTTTTTTTTTTTAAGCATAAACAAGAATACTTAATTATCATGTCGAAAATGATATATCCACAAATTACGAACATTTACCGTAGAAAATTATTTATAATTAAAAGTAATTTTTACGGAAAATTGGGAAATTGCATTTTCCCTAGATTGTAAACACTTGGAGAAGATTGCGAATACAGTGGACATACTTATCTCCCTTTTCAGCATTTTAATGACAGACTTTTTTATAAGAACATAGTGATGGACCTTTTTACTAAAAACCTAACAGTTCTACTCGATGAATATTCGTAAGTTTTGGATATATTAATTTCAAAATGACAAGTATTGATCCTCCGATTTATCGGAGAGACCGAAGTTTTCAGTGGCATCTGTCCGTCTGTTATTCCGGACAATTGCTAGATAATTGTCCATTAGGTTTTCCTGAAATTTTACTACAAATTGTATTTCATTAAATAGATGTGCACAGTAAAATAATTTTTTTTTTTTTTGCAAAAATTCTCGTTGCATCCCCAGGGGCTCAAGAGGTCAAAAATGACCCCCCAAAATGGTCAAGTGACACGTTTTGCCTCATAATTTTTGATCCATTCATTAGATTTTTCTGAAACTTGGCCAAAATGTAGAGCCCATTGTTCTTAATATAAATCCAGTATGGGTGACCCTGGCAAAATTCTGGTTCGCGTTCCTGGGGACTTTTAGTGCTAAAAAATATCCCCCTCCCTTTTTTTTTTCTTTTTTTGGGCTCTTTTTTCCATATTTCTCAAAAACTTTGTGTCTGACCATATAGTGGTTTTTCACGGTGGTCAACTCAAATATACATGTGTTAAGGCCTGAAACTGCACCGTTATCCATTTACACTGGGATTCGGCATCCCCAGGGGCTCAAGAGGTCAAAAATGCCCCAAAATGACACTTTTTGCCCCATAGCGTTTGATCCATCCATTAGATTTTTCTGAAACTTAGCCAAAATGTGGAGGACATTGTTCTTCATATAAATTCAGTATGGGTCACCCTGGCAAAATTCTGGTTTGTATCCCTCTCGGACTTTAGGGCTAAAAAAAACATGCCTTTTTGGAGGTTTTTTTTTTCATATTACTCAAAAACTTGATATGCATGTTGATATAGTTGTTTACCATGGTGTTGAATTCAAATTTACATGTCTTAAGACCTGACACTGCATCGTTTGTCCATTTTCACAGAGATTTGGCGTTCCCAGGAGCTCAAAAAGGGTCACAAATTTTATCTCATAACTTTTTCTTCATCCATTAGATTTTTCTGAAATTTGGCAAAAATGTGGATGCAACGTTGGCCCTTCACACTTCTCGCATTCATCAGTTCTTCACTTTCTTTTTTTTGTGGTGTCATCTCACATGCAGCACTAGCGGGTGACCACGCACGCACGGCTTGTTGTTTTTGTTTAAAACATGTTTTAAAAAATCGATCTGTTGACTCTTATCGTAATAAGCACCAATTATTAATCTTGTTTGTTTACCAATGTATTTCCTTTAACTTTGAAAATAAAATCTTTGTAAAATGTTCCAAAAGTTCATTTTAGCAATTAGATTACTTGATTTATTCTTTAATTTAAAAAAAAAAAAAAAAAAAGGTATTTTTTACAACCTAACCCAGCATAATATAAAAACTCCAACATCCCCATGTTAAGAACGGCTTTCGGAATAAACATCTCCCAACCTCAAAAGCCGTTCTTAACCTGGGAGGTTGGGAGTTTTTATACTAGGCTGAGGCAAGTCGTAAAAAAAATAAGCCAAAACAGTACTTTATTAATGACTAACCTGGGTGTTTGTAGGTGTGTTGAGAGAGAAAAAAAAAAAGTGGTAGTAGGTAGGCAGACTCGAACCCGTGATGTGATGGCAGAAAAGAAAGTGAAAGAAAATCTAACGTCTTACCGCTACTCCATGACGCAACTGAAAGTTCGGGATGTTAAAAATTAGGCAAAGTCAATCCAACCGGTACAATGACTTACAAAAAATCGACCCCTCCTTGTAGAAACTGCCCAATTGAGGGTGAAGGAATTAATGTTTTTGGCCAATTTTTTTATATTTATCATAGAGACGTCGCGCTTCAAAATGATACTGATCTCGTGAAAATTTGTAACCTCTGTTGAAAGTTTTAGGCAGACATACATACATTTAAACAGACAGGTGAGATTTATTTATTATAGACTAGTGGGGGGAGGGTACCTGGCGTTGCCCGGGTGTTTATAGGTCTGTATGCTCGGGCGGGGTGTTAATCAAAACATAAGAATAAGCGAAGTAAATATTTTAAAACTTTAAAAAGGCGAAAAAAAAAAAATAACGTAAGGCAAACGAACGATGTTTAATGTAAAAATCGGAAAAAGAAAACAGAAAAACGAACATCAAAACTTCTTTAAAAAATCTGAAAAATAAAAACCAAAAAAAAAACGTGAAAAATGGCTTCAATAACCCTGTTTCAAGATTAAAATTTAAAAAAATCGAGAAAAAAAAGAGACATCTCACACCACGATTCGAACCCAAAAACCTTTAGATAATGTGGCCGCGCTCTAAGCAACTGAGCTAAGACGACTTCGACGAAATTGTCAGTTTTTGAAATATTTAAAGTAAATCATGTTCCGCGTCGTATGATGCATGCGTAGAACCGAACTCTTCATGAGAAGACTGTTTTTGCTGAAGTAGAAAACTGCAGATTTTAGGATGCAGGAATTAACGTTTTTGGCCAATTTTTGGTTGAAAGTTTTTGCGAGACATACAAACACACATACATACATGCACACATTTTCGCTTTATATATATATATATATATATATACTACCGGGGAGGGGGAAGTACCCGGCGTTGCCCGGGTGTTTGTAGGTGTGTGCGCTTGGGTGGGGGATGTTAATGAAAACATAAGAATAAGCGAAGTAAATATTAAAAAAAACAAAAAAAATCTAGCGTAAGGCAAACGAACAATGTTAAATGTAAAAATCGGAAAAACAAAAACAAAAAAAAGAACGTTAAAACTGCTTTAAAAAATCTGAAAAATCTGTAGGTTTGTGTGGAAACTCCGGGGGTGGGTTAAAAAAAAAAAAAAAAAAAAAAAAAAGTATGAGGATCGAACCTGAACCGTTGAGGCAAAGTTGTAAATTAAAGTGTGAAAAAAAAAAAAGTGCGACGTTAACCATTGCCCCACCGGGAGATGCTAACGGAAACACGTTTGAATTTATTTAATTACTTGGATTTAGCAGGTGCCCGTTTTAATGAGTTAATGAGGTGAAGTTTGACTGCAGGATTTCATTTACTGCTGAACGCTTTTTTTTTTTTTTCTCCCCCCCCCCCCCCCAAGATGCTATAGGAAAAAGACTAACCCACATGTGACGAGCAACAAATGTTGAATATTTATCTTCCCGAAATTGAGCAAATTGAATAAACAGGCGAGCTTTGTTGTTTACTCTGAGATATTACGATTTATGTGATATAAAAAGTTTTAAAAAGTTGTGAACCAACTTACCGCTTCTCTGAAAAAAGCCTTTTGTAGACATACAGAAAAAGCGAACACACATACAAACATGCATACATTTTCGCTTTTATATTTATAGATTAAAAAAAAAAAAAATATGCTGATGCCTACACGTTCATGTATATATTTAAAATTTCACAAAAATCTACTAAAATTAAATGGAATATTTTTTGCAATTTTATATTGTTTTATTTTTTGTGTGAAAATATTGAATTAACAATGCTAAATTCAATGATATCATTAGTTTGAGAAATGATTACCCCCCCCCCCAATTATATTTATTTCATGAACATGGACTTTAAGTTGTTTTTTTTTCATAATGTTCCTAAAATATATTAAATTTTTAATTGCTAACATCTATGATGCTTCATTTTCATTAAAAAAATATATTCATGTTTTTTGTTTTTAAAACTAACATTTAAATTTATTTTATTTATTTATTTTTTTTTTTTCATACATAAAATATATTTTCACTACAATTTAAAAAATAAAAGGTTCACTATATTCTGTGATTCTTAGTTAATAAATATTGTAAATTTCATTAAAATTGATTTACTGTATTTTTGGTGAATTTTTAAGCAAAGGAAGGCAAAAGGTTTTATACATTGGCCATTCATTTTGCACATACTTTATGGAATTTGTGCTTAAATTTAGGCACGTTTTTTTTTTTTTTTTTTTTTTTACTAAAAATAGAAATGTATTCTGGTGGATTTCATCTTATTTTTTAAGAAGATTTAAAAAAACAAAAAGTTTTTTACAGTATCTTTTTATTAATTTTATTTATCAATTATTAGGTGAAAGTACGAAATAGTTACCCCTCCCCCTTCCAGGTTAAAAATGGGTTTCTAAGCGTTATTTCAACACTGGTTGAAAGCTGCAGAAGTACCTACTATTGTGTTTGTTTTTTATTTTAATTTTAATAGTAAAAAAAAAAAAAAAAAAAAAAAAAAAACGCGTAAATAAGCGAGAAACGCATACAAGAAATAACAATTTGGTTATCTTTCAGATGCAAGGTTCCTTGTTTACTTGCGATTGTAACGATGTAAGATTCCGTTGTACGGAAGACCAAATCGGCCATAATTTAAATATTTAAATTTATTTACTGAATTTAAATATTTAAATTGATATACTGTTTAAATGATAATATACGTCTACGATGTTTTTATTGGCGCTTTTCTTCATATTTTTTAATAACATTTTTTTGCACCATTTACAAGTTTTTTTTTACAAATATTTTTTTTAATACTGTAATAGTAAAATTATTTAAGTAAAATTCTATATTGGATACGTTTTTTTATGAAGTTTAAGTAAAAAAAGTTCACTTTTTTATTATTAAAAATACATTTCATGAAAACACTCATTATAAAATGTTCACGTTGTTTAATTAAAAGTTCTTAATTATAATCTAATAGTTTTATAATTTTGTTATTTTGTTACAAATTTCTAATAAAGATTATTTTAATTTTAACGGTAATTTGGTTTTCATTATAAACTCCGTCATGTTAAAGGCTTGAAAATCACTTTAAATTAATTTTAATATTAAAAAAAAAAAGAAAAATCAACAGGAAAAAAATATCGTGTGAAAACATTACGAGATACTTATTCCGTATAATTAATAAATGTATCTTTATTTTACTATTACAGTATTAAAAAAATTATTTGTAAAAAGAACTTGTAAATGGTGCAAAAAAATGTTATTAAAAATACGAAGAAAAGCGCCAATAAAAACATCATAGACATTTTGGCCGATTTGGTCTTCCGTACAACGGAATCTTACATCGTTAAAACCGCAAGTAAACAATGAACCTTGCATCTGAAAGATAACCAACAATTTTATTAGGGAAGGTTATTACTGGCCTTAAAATGGTTAATTAGTTTTGATGCCTTGAAACTGTCGAATGGAATGTACATTTTGGCTGGAATGAAAGGGTTTTTTTTGTTTTTTTTTATATAAACAAAACTCGAAATGTTCTGCTTTGCACTTAAAAGGAAAATGATTTATTTCATAAGCTATTGTGTCATTGCATAGAACCAGGATTTAAAAAGAAAAAAAACACTTTTAGGGGAGTGTAATTTCCAGATCTGATGCTGCCATTAAAAAAACTTCTAATTTCCTTTTAATCATTACACCACCACCACCATCATCATCAATTGTTATGGAAGTCGAATTCTGCTTTTTCAATCTGATTTGAAACTAAAGATAATTTGAATAACTAGGCATTTGGAAGAAATATAGTATTAATTAAGATCAAGTGGTAGTATCTGTTCTGTTCTTGTGAGGCAATTATTATATAAATTTAGATCCCCACCCCCCACCCCCACCGGCGTGTGAAGGGCAATCTAAATGATTTACCCTTTGCACTGGGCAGTGTCTAAAAAGGGATCTATATTCAAAGGTGATTACTTGCGTATCTTGCATGAATGAAACATTGATAATATATTGAATTATTTACTACTAGCGAGGGGTACTCGGCATTGCCCGGGTGTTTGGAGGTGTGTGGGGGGGGGGGGGTTAAAAAAAAAGTAAGTATGAGGATCGAACCCGAACCGTTGAGGCAGAGTTGTGAAAAAAAAAAGTGCTACGTTAACCATTGACCCACCGTGACATGCTTACGGAAACGCGTTTGAATTTATTTAATTACTTAATGAGTTAATGAGATCAAGTTTGAATGGGGGATTTCATTTACTGCTGAACACTTTTTTTTTTCCTCCCAAGATGTTATAGGAAAAAGACTAACCCACATGCGGCGAGCGACAAATATTGAATATCTATCTTCCTGAAATCGAGCAAATTAAATAGACAAGCGAGTTTCGTTGTTAAGTGTGAGATATTACGATTTATATGTGATATAAAAAGTTTTAAAAAGTTGTGAGGCGAGCGACCGCTTCTCTTAAAGAAGCCTTTTGTAGACGTACAGAAAAAGCGAACACACATACATACATACATACATTTTCGCTTTTATATTTATAGATTAACTGGATAATTTAAAAAAAAATTCAAAATATTTCTGCATTTTTATAGACCGTGCTGAAATAATGTTATATAGAAAGCCCTTCTTAAAATAAGGAGGGGGAGACAGGCGTTTTAAACTATCCTATACTTTCACCAAAAATTTAATAACCAAAAGATACCATACAAATTGAATTTAACTTATATATATACTTTGGCACTTTTTACAGCCATAAAATGTTTCAATCATAGTCATGTTTTCTTAGTTTTGCATATGAATTACAAAATATCTGATATTTCCCCAAAGCCTCTGACCTCATTGGAGGGGAGACTAAAACTGTTTGCTATGGTTTCAAATGATCTGAAATAAGAGCAAGGGGAGATTTGATTCCAAATATTTCTTATGTTAACTCCTCTCTTTTGAAAATAGGATACGATTATGAATATCTCCAGTATCAAATAATCCTTAAACACTGAAATTGACTTTATGTACAAAAACCAAAGAGGAGAGATATAACATGAGAAATATTTGGAATCAAGTCTCCTGTTGCTCTTACTTCAGATCATTTGAAACCATCCATCAAGGCCAGAGGTTTTGAGGAAATACCAGATGTTTTGTAATTCCTATGCAAAATTAGAAAAACAAATGACTGAAACATTTTATGACTGTAAAATATGCCAAAAATAGGCTCCGGATGATCCCCTTAATGTTACATTAAGGACACATGTCACATGACCCACTACACAATTCAAGTCATTACCTTTCCAACTAGTCTTCATTTGTTAAATTCTGATCAATAGTCTCTGAGGTTTAGAACTTATAAAATTGGCAAAAAAGGTGGTATATATATATATATATATATATATATATATATATATATATATATATATATATATATATATATATATATATAATGTTCATCCACATACAGTACTGTTTCACTGTATCACAGCTCATATGTACTGGTAGTCATGTTGAAATGCTCATATCTTTGGTTCTATGGGACGAAACTACAAACTTTGGAAGTTTTTTGAAGATTATAATACTATTCTATCATTAAAATTTTATAACAATTGCTAAAAACGAATCTATATTTTCAAACCAGTAAAATATGCCTACATTTGTGTGTGTGTGTGTGTGTATATATATATACACACACACACACTAGCAAAAGTACCCGTCGTTGACTGGGTTCAAAAACAGCCTACAGAAAATGGACTCTGATTTATGAAAGTATAATAGGTTATGAAAAGGAAGGGTTGTAAATTTGGGAGTATCAAAACCAAAGCTAAATATGATGGAAGTAAAAATAAAATAGATAAACCCCATAATTTATTATACCATACCTATTCACACTGAAACACTTATCACAATCTGTGGATCTATATTAAAAAACCTTGTTAAACTTTGACATATTTCCATTCTATGGAGGTCAGGTGCGAACGAACACCCCATAATTTTATTATACCATATTTCTTCAAACTGAAACATAATTATCAAAGTATACTTACGCAGATAGATATGAAAAGTCTTTATTAAAGTTTGTGCCTATTTCTATTCTATGGAGGCCAGGCGCGAACGCAGACCTCACAATTTTATTATAGAATCCCTATTTAAGTTGAGAATACTTATCAAAGTATGTTTTGTGTACATCTATATCAAAAACACTTGTAAACGTTTTTTTTATTTTTTATTTATTTTTTTTTTTTTCCATACTTTGTGGACCAGGCACGAACGCAAACCCCACAATTTTAATGAACCACCGTTCTGCTAGATCAAACATATCCATTCCTGTGTCTCGATACATCTATCATTATATGTAATCAGTTTTTTAAAACAGTCAACCATATAGGAGCCTATTCGTAACCACACACACACACACACACACACACATTCAGCTTTATATTATAGGTGTGTGTGTGTGTCCTGGCAGGCCAGTTTCAGTTTTGTTCCTTTGGAATGAATTTTGTATGTTTTGGCTTGGTTGTCTCCCCTGTAGCCTTGCCAGGCCATTAATATAATATACAAGATGCCTTCAATAATTTTCCACACATTTTCCATATGGGCACTTTTATTGACACACATGAAACTCTAGTCGCCTTCGAAGTAATCTCCTCTGGCTGCAATGCATTTGTTATACTGTTCCAACAACTTCTGGAAGGCCCCATTGAAGTCCTCTTGTGAGCGTGTCAATGACCCTCATCACAGCCTCTTTCATCTCAATTGTCTCCTAACGACAGCCTCTAAAGTTTTCCTTGAGCTTAGGGAATAACCAAAAATCACAAGGAGGAAGGTGACAAACTACTTTGCTAGAAAGGACTTGTCCTGCCTTGATAGAGTTCAAAATAGACTTCGTAGCCTCGTAGGAGATTTTCTCTTCCTTGCAGCCTCTATCTCACAGAAGAGATGTTGCGAGTTTGTCTCTGATGTATCGTTATTTTCATGGAAAGTGTTCGACTGAGCTTCAATCTATGGTCCCCTCTCGCCAAACTTTCACATGAAACACTCGTCTAGCTGTAAACACTATCAATAATTCCCCCCCCCCTCTTTATTTGTGCCTAAACCTAAACGTAGATTCCATGAACAAAGCTTCTTTCTTAGAACTGCACGCCTGTGGAATTCCATTTTCCTGCTTTCCGACTGACTACAATATGGTTGTCTTCAAGTCTAACGTAAACAAGTTCTTGATGAGCCGTTCCATATAAGTTATCAAATTTACCAAATTTTCATTACTAATGATTACTATATTGTCCAATTTCTACTGTACACTCTTTAACCCTTATCCTCGAGTGGCCTCTTGGCCTTGATAATGTGGTGATGCCTATGTAAAAAAAAAAAAAAAAAAATGCATATCTTGGTCAAATAGTCTGTAACAAGGATGGAGTGGTGGACTAGTGCATTGTCCTGGTAGAAATGCCACTAACACTATTTGAAGAGTGCTGGCCTCTTCCAATGGAATCTTTTTCTGAACTCCTTTAAAGCCTCAACATAGTATTCCTTGATTGTCTGTCCAATGGGAACACCCAGTGCCTGTTGATCATGCCCTGTGCTGTCAAAAAATGGATTGCCGTATGTTTCTGGGTGGATTTGCTCTGTCTGGCTCCTTTGGGTCTTGGAAAGCCAGCATGCTTCCACTGAGAACTGTCTCTTGGTGTCTGGGTTATAGCACTAGATCCAACTTTCATCACATATCACCAGAGCATTAAGAACGGCAGGATCTGAATTGATCGGTTCAGCCATCTCTGCTGTTATGTCTTTCTTTCTGATCTTCTCTAAGCACCTTTGGGACAAAGTTTGCGCAAATCTTCGGCACCTTTTGTTCCTTGAGAATAATTGTGTGTACAGTTTTCACATTGACATCAAACTGTGCACTTAATTGTCTCTATAGATACATGACGGTTCTTATCCATGAAATTTTTTATTTGGCCAATCAACTCTGGTGTTCTGATTTCCTTACTCCACACACACCTCATCATCCCTCAGACTTCATGCCTTCCTTAAATTTCTTCCACTCAAAAACTGGTGCTCGATTCATACAAGATGGTCCAAAAGCAGTCTGAAGCATTCCATACATTTCTGTGGCATTGTTTTCAAGTTCAAAACCATTTTATTGCATATCGTTATTCTAAAGTGTCCTCACATCTAGATTGCCTTTTTGAAATTCATCAGCTTTGACAATCCAACTTTAGTAGGATGTATTCTAATTGCTGCTGTAACTGTTTATTTGAACCTGAAATCATAAAAATTGGTCAGTTATCTTGTAAGATGTATAGTAATAATATACTGAATTTTAAGTAGTCTGACAATTTTAAATACCTGTAAAAAAAAAAGTCTGGAAACTTATTGAAGGCACCTCATGCAAAGTACATAAGGTGGGCGCGAATGCAAAAACTAATATTTAAGATGACACTCTACTCAATTCAGCTATGACAACGGTCATACCATGACGTTGCAAATTTATGTGCATAACATATTCGAAAGGTGAACGATTCATGCATGTGCAGATGTTGACCCCCCCACCCTCCCCCATCAGATTCTGCAGTTGTTCAGGTAGAAAAAAATGATTTTTTTTTTTTTTTTTTTTTTTTTTTTTTTTTTTTTTTTTTTTCTAAATTTCACGTGTCAGAATCCCTGTCCTTTCAGACAGTACTGGAATCATTCTTCTTTTCTTTGGATTTCAAATGTTTTAACGAGATATACAAACACACACACGCATACATACACACTAACAGACATCTCTTTTATATTATAGATTACGCATAGATGAGTGTATGTGTCTGGTACATATTTTACATCTATGCATGTTGAACTGTTTTGAACTATATACTGGCTTTTTTACTTTTAGGGAATTCTTTGAGCGAATCATCCTTTGCAACAGTCTCCTCTGGTCCTGCGAAATCACAGGGAAATGGGGTCTCACCTACCAAGAAGCTGTGGAAAACGAGGAGAGGGCCCGCAGGAATTTGGCTACATTCCCAGACTATTTACAGCGGCCAATACTCTACTTGGCTACACTCACCTATCGCAGTCGGATGGCTACCATGAATGATGATGTTTTTGTTTTTGCCAAAGACCGATATTTCATTGGGGAAATTGTTGACGTTGTGCACGATGGAATTAGGTAAGTTTTGTATGATTTGAGAATTTTTTTTATCTGTGCCTAATTTTACTTTTCTTTGAATTTTTTTTACCAAGAATATTTCGTAAATAAAATGTTATAGCCAATTACTTTAAAAGATTTCTTTAATTTTATAGGAAAGAGCACACATTGTATATATTTTTATATATATATAAATAATGAAATCCAAAAAGATGTAGTGTTTACTTGATATACGCAATGGTAAACTTCAATCTAATATAAATAGCTGCATTTATATATAGATAATCTCAACCGAATAAAAAAGCTCAATACACAATAGAGTAAAGTTTATTAGAAGAGAAAGAAGATTGAAACTGTAAGTTCAAATTTACAATCAAAATTTATTGTTTGACTGAATATACCCAAAAAAAGAATTTACAAGTGACTTTGTTAATATTTTTTTTTTTTTTTTGAGTATTCCGTCAAACAAATTTTGATTGTAAATTTCAACTTACAGGTTTAATCTTCTTTCTCATATATATATATATATATATATATATATATAATATGCTAGCAGACTGCCTGGCATTGCCCAGTTGTAAAACATGCATGATTTATATTTTAAAAAACAATATATATGCCACTCCCACTGTGGGGGTACCAAATTGGTTAAAGGGAAAAATTATTCCCGACTCGCATTTAGGTAAAAATGCATTTTTGTGAATAATTGAATTTATTCAAAACGTATCGCAAGAGCAAACACACACACACATATATATATATATATATATCCATTTCCATGTGCTAGAACGTTTTCATCTTAAATTCAAAAAAATTATGTAGAAACTATACATAAATAGAATTCAGCGTAAAAGTTAAATGAAACGAATCATCTAATAAGAAACCATAAAAAATAATTAACACTTAGTTTCTAAAGGAATATTCAAATTAGTTAACCTTCGTGTAGTCACTTGTATATCCATGACTGAGTATATTAAGAAGTTTGTTTTTAAATAGAAAAGGTAGACTTTTAATATCAATATCAAAGCAAGAAAAAAAACAAAACTTTATATAGATAAATAAAACTTCTCTGTAGAAAAGTTAGTGAATCTATATGAAATATAAAAAAAATGTATTACATTTTATCAGGAAAGACACTGGAAGTGATTTCAAATTTTGAAGCGCCCTCCTAACTTAAGGGACTTATGCGGGCTGGACCTCATTTAAAATTTCATATATCAGCTATTTAGTGAAATTTATATTGTGTAAAATTATCTGGGGAAGTGGATAAAAGTGGTTGCGAATATCTGCATACCCCCCCTCCACATCTAACCTCTGTGTCCCATGGGGACAGCATCCTTTTAAAATTAAAATATGTATATCCGATTTTAATAAAATTTAAACCATAATTCATCTTTCAACTTGATGTGTCGTCCTCCTGTTTATGAATGATGTTCGTCCATCGCGTGGAAAGATGACCATGATCATGCAATTGTTCTGTGCGTTCGAAGATGGCTTGTTAGACCGATTCAAACTCTGAAGAATTTCCCGCATCTTGGACAATGGTAGGATAATTCTGTATTTGAGGTGTTGACTGCTCTTTTCTAATGTCACATTTTATCTTGCGTTCTTCATTGCGTGCAGATTCAGGAATTGTAGCCTCTTTGTGAATTGCAGCATGTCAGGAACATCTGTCAGGTTAACTTTTCCGATGAGTTAGAATACAAACTAAACTCTTTGAGGGAAATCTTCAGATTGTTCTTGAACTGTTTCCATTGTCCTCCTGCGGACCTTTATCCTTTGAACAGTTCACCGTAAAGGAGCTGTTTTGCGAATCTTGAATCAGGCATGCAGTATATACATGACACTGCTGTAACATGGTGTGTACTGACGGAAGGTTTAACCGGGCTAGAACCTTAGTGTCTGGTATCTTGTGTTGCCATTTGATTTTCACCCATTTTAGTACCGAGCCTGATAAAAAGCACTTTTTGTTGGTTCACTTTTTGAATTCATCTTTCAACCTGATGTGTCGTCCTCCCGTTCATGAATGATGTTCATTCATCCCTTGCAAAGATTGATTATGCAATTGTTCTGTGCGTTCGAAGATGGCTTGTTAGACCGATTCGAACTCTGAAGTATTCCCCCCCCCCCCCCCCCCGGTCTTCGACACTGGTATGATAATACTGCATTTGAGGTGTTGACATTTTTCCAACTCTGCCTATATTCTTCCAACTATAACCGGGAGGACAAGGTGCAATAAAACAAAGTAAAATGGTGTTACGGGCATAGTGTGAAAAAGTACATAGTTATCCTCATTCAAACCCGAACAACACTGGGTCTTCTTGCTTGAACTATGTATAAACTTATAAGGACTAGTTACCAAAAAGAATCTTTGATTGTATCCTTCCATTCTAGATTTTCACATTTTATACTGTAAACTGAAACATCAATATACGGTACCAACAGGGAGACCTGATGTTGCCCAAGATTGAATTAGGATCAAAGAATGTTCTACACTTCAAATATTTTTGTCATTGTAATCTGTGAAATCACCATTAGAGACTTAGACAGTCAATCAAATTAATCGATTGCCTGCTCTAATCAGGAACCCACCGCAGTGCATCGGGAGGAAGTTCACATGTCTCCTCCCAATGACTTAGTCCGCAATTCATTGTACTTGATATTGCACTACGGCTGATTTTATGCAATCATTTTTATATAATTAGCCTGGGTGCTCAACATTTCCTGGGTATTTGGAGGTGTGTGTTGAGCGAAAAAAAATTTGTAGTTGGCAGGTAGGCTCGAACCCGTGACGCAAAGGCGGAAAAGAAAGTGGAGGTGTGTGTAAGGATGTTGGTTGAGCAAAAAAAAAAAAAAAATAGGAGTAGTAAGCAGCCTTGAATCTGTAATGCACCAGAGTAAAAAAGGTGGGGAAAAAAAAAAAAACGCTCTTATCAATACACCTACTACGGTTGTGACATCACGGGCGGTTGAAATAACGCCTTTTATGTGACGTCGTTTACGTGAGGTTTGAATGACTTGCAAAAAATGTCAGTGAAAAAAAACGACTCTCCTTGTAAAAAATTACCCAGTTGAGGGTGAAATAATTAATGTTTTTGGCCAATTTTTCAATATTTGTCGTCCAAAGGATCAGGCTTCAAAAGGATACCGATTTTGTGGGAATCCATCACCTCTGTCGAAAGTTTTAGGCAAACATACATACATACATACATACATGCATTTAAACAGACAGGTGAGATTTATATTATAGACTAGCGGGGGTACCCGGCATTGCCTGAGTGTTTGGGGGTGTGTATGTAGGAGAGGGTGTAAAAAAAAAAAAAAAAAAAAAACATGCTAAGAAAAATTGGAAAAACCAAAACAAAGCAAAACAGTGAACAAACGTAAAAAAAAAAAAATTTTTTTTTAAAAATGGAAAAAAAAAAAAGGTGTAAAAGAGGGGGGGGGAAGTTTAGGTAGAAAGACATGCTCGAACCCGAAGCATCGAGGCAAAGGTGGGGAAAAAAAAAAAAAAATGCCCAACACGTTACCCCTACGCCAAAGAGACATACACTTAACAGATAAAATTAAATCTTTAAAAACACTTGCAGGTGGTTTAAACTAACAAGACCGTTTTCTAGGTCAAACATGACGTCATTGTCGTAGTAGCAGGAGCAGAGAAAATGAGGGAATGATTTTTTTCAGCACCCTCCTTGTAGAAAAGGGCCCAGATAATAAAAAAAAAAAATGTTTTGGTAGGTGAGTATGAGGATCGAACCCGTACTCTTGAGTTGGAAATTAATGTGTGAAAAAAAAACAAACCGTACGACGTTAACCATTGGGCCACCGCGACATACAACGTAGACAGGTTTGAATTTATTTAACTATAAAAACAGGCGTGCGCAATAAAAGTTAACTCTGCTGCTCCCATTTGACCTAATTAAGAAGACCAAATAGAAGTCACGCAGCGTTTGGGTGTGTTTACCCAAATTTGGCTGTTTTTTTTTCCCCCCAACATCTGTTGGGGAGGGGGAAAGCAGCTCCCAATTGTCTAGATTGAATAGCAACTGTCTGATATACAAGATTGATCAAAACTAATTGCTTCTGGACGTTTCCCATCGCCATGCCGAGAACGGTTGTGGCCTCTGAATTAGTTTTGCTTTTTATAGGAAAAAGCCGAATCAACACGTGAGAAGCCAAAATAGCAATAATTTTGTAAAAGTTGATGTAAATAAATCTAGAGACAACCCGCGTTCCCAAATCCTAGATATTATTATATAGGACCTATATAAACAGTTTTAAGCGATAGTAACGACCCCGAGAGCGTGTGCGAAAGAAGCCTTTGCGAGACATACACGAAATGGTCACACACATTTTGCCTTTTATATATATATATAGATATAGATTGGGGGGGGGTACCCAGCATTGCCCGGGTGTTTTTTGTCCGGGGGGGGGGGTAAAATAAAAATAAAAAATTTTGATAGATTAGTACGAAGGATCGAACCCGAACTCTTGAGGCAAAGTTGGAAATTAAAGTGTGAAAAAAAAACGTGCGATGTTAACCACTGGGCCACCACAACATACAACAGATTGAATTTATTTATTTAACTATTATAAACAGGTGGCCACAATAAAAGTTAACTCTGCTTCCATTTGACCTAATTAAGGTCAAATAGAAGTCATTCAGCGTTTGGGTTTGTTTACCCAAATTTGACTGTTTTTTTTCCCCAACAGATGTTGGGAGGGGGGAAAGCAGCTCCCAATTGTCCAAATTGAATAGCAATTGTCTGATATACAAGATTGATCAAAGCTGATTGCTTCTGGACGTTTTTCCTGGCGCGATGCTGAAAAACACGTCCGTTTGAGTTTAGTTTCACTTTATTTATAATAAAAAGCCCAATCAACACACGAGAAGCCAAAATAGCAATAATTTTGTAAAAGTCAACGTAAATAAATCTAGATGCTACATGCGTTCCCAAATCCTAGATATTATTATCTAGGGCCTATATAAATACTTCTAAGCGATCGTTATTTCCCCCCCCCCTCCGGGAGCGTGTGCGAGAAAAGCCTTTGCGAGACATACACAAAATGGTCACACATTTTGCCTTTTATATATATAGAAGTCAAGTACAATGGTTCAATCGTGCTTTAAACAGAGACATTCATTTTGAGTGCGTACCTGTCATATCATTGATTTTATATGCTGGGCACTTATGTGGTGAAAAACTTCTGAAATGCGTTTTTGATGTTAGGCTATATAAGTGTTAATTTTGATCAAAATTGAACTGTTCTTTCTTTAATGTCATTTCTTTGATTGTTGATTTTCAATGCGTTTTGGAGGTATTTTTATACAAAACCTATATAACACTCCCAGACACATAAGGTACATTTGTGTGAAATGTCAAAAATATTGTCCCAGCTGATTTTAGAGTTCATAGGGAATGAACTCTCACCCACCCAGTTCCTTTTATATATAAGTAGATAGATATGTAATATTTGAAGATGATTTTTTTTAATAAAAACACTGGTCCTATAATTACACTAGGTTAGTGCCAGAGGAAGAGCATTGAGCTAAAAAAAAAAAAAAAATCTTGCCTCAACTATGGAAACTGTTTCCAAATAAACCTGACCACATAATTTTGGAAGCTGATTTCTTAAAGCCATCCAACACATGCCAGCATATTACATAGATGTTAAATTGAATATGATGATCACTCCCATCATTATGACTTGATATCGACTTCTCTGAAAAATGTTATTGAAATGTGGTTAATTATTCTTCTGGTCTTAAAAACAAAAATTGAAAGCCAGGATTGCTGATCAGTTAAACCAATTTTTATAATTATTTCAAGTTAACGTTTTTGTGCGTATTTACTGCACAGGCTGTAATCATTTGGTCGTTGTCTGTGAATTCGATACTTGATTTTGACAGTTCATAGAATCTATCACATGGTCTCTGTCACTACCATAAGAAAAGGATTTTCCCCTTTGTACAAAATGACTAAAATTTAAGTCCTGTGTTATTTTGAGACATAAAATGAAACTTAATTTCTTTACCAAACAAGACTTGTCAGAATTTTGGGCCCAACCGAATCCAAATAGCTTTAGATCAATGGAGTCAACATCGTCATCAGCTAGCTTTAATGACAAATTCTGGTCTTTTTTCTTTCTTTTTTTTTTTATCTTTTTTCTATTATCTTCTCTTTCATCTCTTTTATCTTTTTTTCTTTTATCTTTATCTTTTTTCTTTTTTGTCTCGTCCCGTCTTTTTTTTTTTTTTTTTTTTTTTGTTCTACTTTTTTTGTTTGTCTCTTATCTTTTTTGTTTTTTGTTCTCTTTTACTCAGAAATATATTTCAATTTTTTTTTTTTTTTTTTTTCAATAGCTCAATAATGTAGAATCATGCGTTGAATTTTTAAAGTTTTTTGCCACAAACATTAGTCATGATGAAAGTAAATTTTGCACTTGCTCGGCTTTTTTTTTTTTTTTTTTTTTTTTTTTAAGAAAAAATGTGAAGTCATCCTCCCAAGTATCAAATCTGCCTTTTGATGAAAGGAGATAATGTATGTTTTGCTGCCATAAGACCATCTTCCCAGGGACTTTGTAGATCTGGTTCAGTTTAAAGACTCTCACTAACAAACTTACATGTAACACTCCATCTAGTCTTTCAGTAATTTGTGGCATCTTCATCTAGAAGCAGCTTATCCTGCCTTGACAGAGTTCAAAATAAACTTTGTAGCTTAGTGGGGGATGCCCTTTTCTCTTCCCTACAACCTCTTTCCCACAGAAAAGACATTGCGAGTCTGTCTCTGCTTTGTTATTTTTATGGCAAGTGCTCGGCTGAGCTTCAATCTATGGTCCCTCCCCCCTCGCCAAACTTTCCCGAAAAACACTCGTCTAGCCAAAACCTTTATCAATAATTTCCCACACTCTTTATCCATGCCTAAACTTAAGCGTAGATTCCATGAACAAAGTTTCTTTCTTAAAACTGTACGCCTGTGGAACTCTCTTCTGTTTGCCTGCTTTCCAGCTGACTACAATTTGATTGTCTTCAAGTCCAATGTAAACAAGTTCTTGATGAACCGTCCCCCATAAGGAATCCAATTTACAAAATTTCCACTACTTATGATTACTACGCTATAATCCCATTGACTAATGTATACCTATTAACCCTTATCCTCGAGTGGTGTCTGAGCCTTGATAAATGGTGATTCCTTTTTAAAAAAAAAACAAACTTTTTTTAAAGCAAAACATTTAGCTCATCATTATTCGCTACTATCTGAGCTAAATAGGCATGTATATCAAAGCTTTACAAATGAACCAACTTGGACGTGTAAATGTATATTTGCATGTATGTGGAGGGTACACATTAAATTGATTTAAACCTGCCTAGTTGTAATTTTTCAATTTTGACCCTTGTAACAGTTATTTTTACTGGCTAAAGATCAAATTGAATTTATTCCGCTTGTCTGAATCCCCTATATATCCAGTTTAAAATTGACAGTAGTTTGGTAGGGACCGTTCTGCACACACAGGCATGGTCCCTTTTAAAAATGTCTTTGAAGTTTTTTTAACCTTTTAAAATTATTTAAAAAAAAAAAAAAAAAAAAAAAAAAAGATTGTCCTTTGTTGAAAAATTATTTTGCCAGTAAATCAATCAGTATCCTGCAATCGCTAAATCAATTTGCTTTCACAGAACTCACAATGTTATTTCAGGGAGCATCAGTTGTTTGCTATGAAACACTGTTTCAGAGATTTAAAAACAAAATAGTATATTAAATCACGGTTCCCCAACAGTTTTGATTAAACACTACCTCCCTTAAAAACAAAAATGTTCCGGATATTGGATCTAGTGTTTTACTCCAGATTAATTAGGTTAACCTATTTATGTTATCAAAAAAAATTTTTTTTTTTTTTTTTTTTCTTACCTATGTCATTTGTCCTTGTCTCCAAAAAAGAAAGTATTTTTTTATTTACAAATCGGCTGTATTCATAGGGTTCGGATGAATCGGTTATACTACTTATTACCCCCCCCCCGTTCTTTATTAATGTTTTATTTATATACTGGGGGAAGGGGGAGCTTGCCGGGTCTTAAAATATTCTTAAATATATTTTGATTTATGCAGATTTCATATTTAGCCAATTCTCTATTGCATATTATACCTATATATGGTATTGATTTCAAAAGTTAAAACAATGACTTGGATGCCATCAGCTAGAATTAAAACCAATATATTAGCGCTCCAGCCACGTTTCCTACCGATGTAGATATTGAGATATAGGTAAGGAAGATTTAAAATGAAACTACTTGAAGAAATAAATCGAATTTGGGCATGTGCAGGAAGACGTAAAAATATGTTGGCACGTTGAAATAAACATTTTGCATTTCAACTTTCTGACATATTTCTATATGCGTTATTCATCCATCCAAACAAAGATTTTACTTGTTATAAATCATCCTTAGTGTATGATTACTATTTTCTGTTAATTTCAGTGTTTTGTGACCAGTAGTTCAGGAGTTTATCTGTTAAACATTTACAGACCCACATACATACATCTACTGTATGTGTGTATATATATATATATATATATATATATATATATATATATATATATATATATAATGAGCAAACAGTTAATAAAATATGTTAAAAAACACTTTGAAATGAGTTAAAAACATATTTAATCTAAAAAGGAAACACTACATTAATCCGCGAAGTTTCGAAGAAATACTCTCCTTCTCATCAGAGGGTAGGAATTAGCAAAATGCGGGATCGGATTTTGCATGCAGAAGTATTTGATGAAACAACAAGTAAGTCAAAGATCTTACTTACTGGATTTTTTATCTTCCACCAGACTATCCATTCATGTGTAATCACCTTTTTCTTTACCATATTCCCTCTGCTTAACTTATTTTGTTTTCAAGTAAGATCTTTGACTTACTTGTTGTTTCATCAAATACTTCTGCATGCAAAATCCAATCCCACATTTTGCTAATTCCTACCCTCTGATGAGAAGGAAAGTATTTCTTCGAAACTCCGCGGATTAAGGACTATCCATTTATCTAGTGTTTCCTTTTCAGATTAAATGTTTTTAACTCATTTCAAAGTGTTTTTTAACATATTTTATTAACTGTTTGCTCATATTATAAGCTCTATTTCCTATTTGGTTTTATCGAGCTTTTATATCTGGCTGAGATAATTTTATAAATATTAATTCTTTAATATTTATAATTTACTTTAATTTTACCATCTTGGATCATTTTGGTAAATTCAATTGTAATTTTCATTTTATATATATATATATATATATATATATAATTCTTTATGTAAATAATATCTTTCTACGATGTGCAGACTGTTTCAATCTTCAATCATATCAGATATCATCAGGCAAGAAAAATTAAAGTGCAAAAATGAAAAAGGTTCCAGACCTTTTCAGATGATAACTGGCAATGGGCAAAAATTAAGGAAGAACCTTAGATCATTCTGTTTGTACCATTTCAAAGTTCTGTTGTATTATTGATTTAAATAATGGTAATCCGTTATGCTAGTAAGCTATAAAAAAAAGTTTCACATTTATTCATTTGAATAAACAATAGTTTTATCAATTGTAAAATGTCTGATGTCGCTACAAACTGAGAACAGATACAAGCAATTTTTAAATCAATATAAAAAAAAAATCTTTTTTTTTTTTTTTTTTTTTTTTTTTAAATTTTATTGCATTATTTTTTTAATGACAGTAGGTAATGTAATTTTGATCCTGCTATTTTTTCCCTTTTGAAAGATCCTCCCAGGTATTATCGCCTCTTTTGGAAGAGTAGTATAATATTTGTTCTCCAGGGTTCGCACAGACTTGTAAAGTTCTTGAATTTTGAATTGAAAAGGCCTTGTTTCTATTATTACCTTGAAAAATCCTTGAAAATTTATTTTCTGTCCAGTAAAATTTGTGACGAAATATTAAAAACAAAATCGAAATAAATACTCTTAAATTATTTAAGTATTAATAAAAATACCATTAAAATATTTTTAAATATTGAAGCTAAAATCGAAATACATTGTTCTGAAATTGCATAGTATTATTGTGGATATAGGTAGTTTTGTGATAACGATTCAAATCTCCGTCTATTTTCTTTCTCATTTATAATTTCATTTGGGGAGGGGGGACGAGTATTGGAGGCCGCCATGAATAAAATCCCCCCCCCCACACACACACACACTACTAAAAAATACTTTCCTTGCATGGATGGAACTCTCCAATGGCGAATCCCACCCCTCAAAAAAAAAAAAAAATATTGTGATAATTTAAAATTAGGCTGGCCAGGTCAAAAAAATGGATAAGATGGTAGCCATCTTGGTTTGAAATAAAAAGCCGTAAAGTGAGTTAACAGTTGAGATAAAATTAAAAAAATTTTTTTTTAAATTACTTAAAAACACAAAAAAAAAAAAAAAAAAATGATGCAGGTAGGTTGCAAAGTAACTGTTATTTAGCTATGTTATTAGCTATAATATATATATCTTTATATCTATAAAAATGTGTGTGTGTGTGTGTGTGTGCCTGTTTTGAAAACTTTACTTTTGTCTGGAGAAAGCCTTGAAAAGTTCATGAAAATGGACATCGAAAATCTGTACGAACCTTGTTCTCTCATCACGATATCATCCTCTCGATCATTAAATTCTTTTTATATTGTATGTTCATTCATCATGATATGATCCTCCTGGGCTATGACTTCATCCTGAGATCTTTCTGTAATGATGGCTTTTTTTTTTTCTCATTGTTTTTAAATTCAATGATAGTTTGATCCCATAGATAGTTTTCTGCATCTGTGTTTTAAATGTTCCTTTTTGACCTTTAGAAGGTGGGTAGGGGTAACTTGATTTTCAACATCTATGTTTAGTTTAATAAAAAAAAAAAAATATCCCTACACACTATATCTCAGGTAAATTGATTTCGTTAGTGTCTTATTTATAAATTAGTATAAAATTTATTTACATGAATAAATGGGAGTTTTAGTTTCATGTTTGCAAGAAACTTGTGAATTTAAATTTCATTTGTATTAACCTGGGTGCCCAGCATTGCCCGGGTGTGTTGAGCAAAAAAAAAAAAAAAAAAAATGTTGCAGTAAGCAGGCAGGCTTGAACCTGTGACGCGAAGGCAGAAAAGAAAGTGGAGGTGTGTGTAAGGGTGTTGGTTGAGCGCAAAAAAATAAGAGTAAGAAGCAGGCTCGAACCCGTAACGCGCCAGAGGAAAAAAAAGGTGAAAAAAAAACTGGCTTACCGATGTACCTGCCGTGGTTGTGACGTGAAATAACACCTTTTAAATGACGTGAACGCGAGGATTGAATGACTTGCAAAAAAAAATCGACCCTCCCTGTACAAAAGTGCCCAGTTGAGGGTGAGGTTTTTGGCCAATTTTTCGATATTTGTCGTCCGAAGGGTCAAGCTTCAAAATGATGCCGATTTCGTAAAAATCCGTCACCTCTGTGGAAAGTTTTAGGCATACATACATGCATACATTTAAACAGACAGGTGAGATTTATATAGATTACGTCTATTGATCATACCACTGTTCTCATATTGAGTGTTATTTGTGCAACATTTCGGTCGGTTTGGCCTTCGACCGTCTTCAGGCATGTTGGTTGTATTTTGGAAAAGAAACCAACATGCCTGAAGACGGTTGAAGGCCAAACCAACCGAAACATTTTACAAATAACACACAAGATGAGAACAATAGTCCGATAAATACAAGTAATATAAACAATCAATCCTTATCTAAAAAAATTCAGAACTTTACATTTCATTTAAAATTTTAATTTCAAGTAGCAAACTCTACAAAACGATAGTGAACTGGCCATGTCAGCCGGTATTTTTATAAATTGTTTATAGAAGAGCCTTGTTTTTTTTTTTTTCTTTCTTTGACGATGTTTTTCTTACAAACTATAAAGTTTCTTGCAATTCACATAAAAATTAACTCTTATAAATCAAACCAGTTTATTCTATTGGTTTGAGGGTTGTCTTTTCTCAGCTTGAGTATTTTTCAAAGCGCGTGTATTCTTGTAACGCACAGGTGTGCTCTTATTGTAACAGAGCGTCGGTGAATGAGAAAAGCTGCAGCAGGAGTCACATTTAAAAGCATGTATGCAAATTATTAGCAAGTGTGCGTGCGAGCTTTCGCCACAAGAGATAAAAAAAAATACACCACGTGGTCAAGAGAAGCAAAGTGTGTAATGGGGAAGATGGATGTGTGAACTGGAGGGTAAGAAGCGCTGTCTAGGGCCAGCGTGAGGTGGCGGGGAAAGCGACTTTTAAAAAACACGTTATATGGCAGAGCTTTGTAAAACACTTGTGTGTGAAAGATAATGAAATGCATTATTTTCAGAAAACATTTGCACTTAAAAAAAATGGATGGTCAGATTTTTTATTTTATTATTTTTTATGAATATGCGGACCTGAGTGGTTAAAATATAACGACTAAGTTAAAGTGTAACGGCCATGTTACATTTTGAGGGCAAAAGTATTCTAGAAATATAACTAAATAGCAGGACCTGTGGAAATTCCACGGAATGAACAATATATTTAATTGACAAATGTATTTTAAAGCTATTTTTCTGGATAATACAAAAATAAGTTTTGAACAGAAAAAATAAATAGCATGCAGCAAATGAGTTTAACATTACTATGAAAATAGCGTCCATTGTATTTTAAATCTAGAACTGACCCAAATGAGATAAATTAGGTACTAATAAATAATCAGAAAGTAATATTGTGCTACATAGTTCAATACAAATAATAAAATTACATTATAAAATACTCTCTTTAACTTATTCCTTCAGTCCAGCACCTATTGGCACATAATGTTCTTTTCTGTTTTTTCCATAACATTTCGCTGGCTTTCTTTGAAGAACCGGTGCACGTCGAAATTACTGAGTTTCTTTCTCACATCATTATAACAGTGATCGCGTTTGTATTACTGTACACATAGATTCGAAAAAGTTGTCAAAAAAACAAATATATAACAAATAAATGTTATCAAAGGCAAGATAAGTTACTTTTCTACCAAACTGGATACATTATTTGTGTTTATATTAAATGTAACATGTTTATACAGCTCGAAAAACATGCAGTGTTTACTGATGTATTGGAAAATTCAAAATGGTGTCCGACTCTCCCTTTAACACGGTAAGTTTGGGAAAAGGTATTATAAATAATTAACTAGACAAAATACTATTAAACAAACACTGAATGTATGTCAACTTATGTCACGGTAACATATATTGAGCGAATTTCTAACAGTATTTTGTCTAGTTTATTATTTATAATACCTTTTCCCAAACTTCCTGTGTTAAAGAAAGAGTCGGGAATTTTCCAATACATCGGTAAACACTGTATGCTTTTCGAGCGGAATAAACATGTTACATTGAATAAAAACACGAAAAATATATCCAGTTTGGTAGAAAAGTGACTTATTTTGCCTTTGATAACATTTGTTATATATTTGGTTTTTGACAACTTTTTCGAATCTGTGTACAGTAATACAAACCCCAGTGATCATATCTTATAATGATATTCGAAAACGAGACTACATTAAAGGGGGTCATTTTTTTCATATTCTTGTCCGTTTAGCTTTTTTAGAGCTACAAAGTCACAATTTAGCCTCTTTTGAATTAGTTTGGCCTTCAAAAATTATATTTGGCCTTTTTCAAAGTGTAACATACAGACTAACTAAGCAAAGAACAGGCAGAATGTTCTATGGATTATCCTACCGAAAGAATCATATTTGACAACTTGGCAAACCCATAAGCGATTGATATGCCATAAACCAAACTGATTGCTGCAGATGATATTTTTGGAACGCTACAACTTTGTCAATTCCCCACTCCTGTGCTGAAAAAGGATTCAGCTATGGGATGGAAGATTGCAGGCAGTCCGGTTGCTATCTTGTTTGACTCTGCCTACACAAAATAGGCCATGCAGTTGCAATGACCTTGCAATATCGTCACTGAGTGTAGCTTGGACCAAGCAGGGCTCTACAGACAAATTTATCTTTAGTTGACCTTTGACAGCTAAATATTTTCCTTTACTAGCCAAATAGAATAGTTATCAGCCAAACCCACATGATTTTTAGAATATGACATTTACGTTCTATGAAGAGTATGTGCATCAAAGAATTTTTGGATTTTAATGAGTGTAATTCTAAATATACACCGAATTTTATGTTGAGACTTGAAGGTATAAACATTCAAATTTCCTCAGTTGTTTTTTAAACAGCCTTTGTTTAAAAAAAAAAGTATGTTTTGTTAAACCTTTTATTGTTTAAATAATTTGACTTTGCTCATTTTATTTAAAAAAAAAAAAGTTGAAAGATTTTTCATTCAGTAGTGAGTTTTGCAAGAAATGAAAGAAATACAATCGCCAAAAGATAAGCGTTTCACTATATCTAGTTGCTGCTTTGAAAAATCACTCGAAACTGTGACTGTTTCACTCACAATGTAGAGCCCTTCCAAGTATGAGGAATCCTTGTCATGAGCACCGAATATGAACTGATCAAAGTATTGTCTCCCGAGTCATGGGCACCAATATGACGTGGTAGGTTTTGAATCCGATCAGTCAGTCTTTTAGATATATATACCCGAACTCGGGTATATGCTCTAACCTTAATGATGCTTGCAGTCACAGGTCATAAGACCCAAAGTTTCTCCAACCGGACAATTCCAGTTGATGAGTTTCTATCGCCAAAATGATCACTTCTCACATTTCTGGTTGCTGTGTCTCTGCTGTCTAAAGGATTGCTTTCTTAACTAAATTCCAGCTTAATCTAAATTCTTTTTGGCATATTTTTTCTAATCACAATGCTCACATTATAATCTAAGTGTAAAATGCAGACGTTTCCTTGCTTCTCCGACGAACATAACTGTTAGAAACTCAAAACGCTAATAGGGTCAAGTCTTTAATAAATCCGGGTCTGTTTCATTTAAAAAAAAAAATTTTTTTTTATGGTGTTTGTATATTTTTGAGATGAGAATTGATAGTTTTTTTTTGTATTATTGTTAGATAGTTCAGACTATTGTTCAAAAAAAAAAAAAAAAATTTTTTTTCGCCATTCATCAGTAACATCCCGTTTGATTGTACCTTAAGACGGTCGTAGGTTACATCGGCTGAAACATGAGAAAAACAACCCAGATGAGGACAATAGTCCAAACAATTCAAATTATACAAAAAAAAACTTCACGCAATTAACAGATGTCGTCCCAGAGTAATTCTGCTTCGTTTATGGCGCAACAAAGCCCTGGTCTCTACTGATTATGTTTGTTTTTTGTTTTTTTCTCTTGAATTTTTGGATACCTTGTGATCCTCTATGGTTCCATGCTAAAATGGGTTACCTAATCAAACTAGGGTTCGGTTTCCATGCTAGCGTATTAAAAATAACTTGGACATTGTCTAGACAGTTAAACAGGTTGCGATGAGACCGTTCTAAAAATAATTCATAACAAAGTTGAGACTCATGTGGCAACATAGAGGTGGGGTCGTTATACTATACTTCAAAAATATCACGCACCAAACCACAGATCTGATCCAACCAGTATAGATCTTGATGTTCAACTGAGGAACAGCATTGCTTGTTTACTTGTGAATTGAAACTGGCAGTTTGAACTCTGAAATTTCATTTGACTACCTAGACAAGAAAATCTTAAACTTTTGGCTTTAACACAGTTGTTCGATCATGGAAACCTTCAACAACCGAGGTGTTCTGTTTTGCAATATTGTTTTATTTTCTAAACGAATAAGCATTTGTATTGAAATATTCCTTCTTTAAGAGGGATCAACTTGATTCTTAACGTTTCAAACTAGTTATAAATTGTAATTGAAAAGTTAAATTAATTTCTTTATTACTTTACGGTCACATTTAAAGATATCTTTGTATAAAAATGACCGAAATGTTAATGCGTATCTCCTGAATAAACGAAAAAGATTTTGTTTTGTGTTTATCACAAAGTTATGAAATATTTTAAAATAATTTGTTTCAAATAAAAAATTTGCGGAATTTAGATGGGTTGTCGGTATTCTTTATCTCCATAAAGCCACCATTTGCCCATGCATGGTGTATTTTTTGTCACATCTGTGCAGTTCTAGGTGGTCCATTCTTTTTGGCTTTACCTTTTTTGTGCTTTGAGAAAGAATTGCTCAAGCATGTTTTCCTATGCCACAGTGCAAAACCTTGCGTTCCCCACCCCTGACTATGACCTTCTGCTGTGGGAGGCAGATAAAAAAACAAAACCACATCTAAACATGTTTTTTGACTATCTTTTCGTCCTCTGTTCGATTCACTGAGGCAATTTTCATTTTTTGTTTCGATCCAGAGTGCTCCCATTTTGGGTGGCTGGATTTTCCCCACCATTATATTTACTCTTTACAAGGTATATTGTCACTTGAATGTAAGGGGTTACGATTTGGGATCGTGATTAACAGGAGATTGAAGAGTTGAGCAATGCTGTAGGAAACGGTCAGCAGGAAGAGTTCCACAACCCTGTAGTTCTTGAAAAGAAGCTACTGGAATAAGACGCTGTATTCAATCAGGTATTAAAACAGCGAATTGATGGAGACCACTAGACCGAGTCAAACGAGCTGGAACAAACGACTGAGATTAAATTTAAAGGTTTAGGATGTTATTGACTTGATATCAAGAAATTTCAAGTCTATAATTTAAAGGCTCTGAATTATCCACAGCTTTGAAAAATTATAATCAAGACTTCCTCGCTCAATTACAAAACTTATTTTGGATTGAAAGTTAATAAATCTATGTTCATTTGTTTTCATTGTAGAAAGTTCAGGGAGGAATATTTGAGCATAAGTTTATACATTTGTTTTGATGAGCAGACGACAAGGTGAAAGAGTCAATGCATTGTGTGTGTTGGTATGTATGCTTATGACTGTGCGTGAGTTGCTAAATGTATTCTTTAGTTACTCTAAGCTCAACAGAGGGGCGCAAGAAAAGCTGGCATAAAGTACATGTTAACCCTGTCTTGGTTTTTGGCTTGGATTTTTTTAATTAAACGAAAAATGTCTCTATACACTCAAGGTGGATTAAAACAAATTTGATAAATTGTTCTCGTTTTTATTAATTCAGTTTTTTTTTAATTTATTTATTTATTTTTTTTTACAAGAGTCACCACTTATCGAGACCCAGAGGCCACTCGAGGATACAAGTTAATAAGTGTACAGTGGTCAATGGGACAGACGTAATTGTTAGTGGAAATTTGGTAAATTGGATTACTTAAGGGGAACGGCTCATCAAGAACTTGTTTACATTGGACTTGAAGACGACCATATTATAGTCAGCCGGAAAGCAGGCAAATGGAAGAGTTCCACAGGTGTGCAGTTCTAAGAAAAAAAAGCTTTGTTCATGGAATCTACAATTAGGTTTAAGCACGGATAAAGACTGGGGGAAATTATTGATGGTGTTTTCAGCTAGACGAGTGTTTCTTGTGAAAGTTTGGCGAGGAGGGGACCATAGATTGGAGCTCAGGCGAGTACTTGCCATGAAAATAATGATAAAGCAGACTGGCTCGCAACGTATTTTCTTTGAGAAAGAGGTTGCAGAGAAGAGAAAAGGGCATCCCCCACTAGGTTACGAAGTCTATTTTGAACTCTGTCAAGGCAGGATAAGGTGTTTCTAGCAGCTCCTACCCAGATGTGGCAACAGTACTCCATCCTTGGACGTACCTAGCTCTAGCGTCTCGATGAAAATATTTTCAATTGTTTCTATGCATATTATTAGATAGGCATAATAAGAGCTAGGTACGTCCGAGGATGGAGTACTGTTGCCAGATCTGGGCAGTATATGCTAGAAAGACTTATCCTGCCTTGACAGAGTTCAAAATAGACTTTGTAGGAAATATTTTCATTGAGATGCTGAAGAGTAAACTGTATGGATGTGGTGCTCTGAAGTGAAACTTGGGATATAAAAACTAGTGTTCGGTTAATTAATTGAAATCTGGAAAAATTGTGCCTATTTTCCAACACCCAAAACTATTCTTTTTGTTTTTATTTCTTTATTTTTATTTAAAACTTAATTTTTTCCTGGCTCATATTAATGATGAAATGATAAAAAAGTTATTGATTTTAAAATCCAAGTAAAACTAAAATTTATAGATCACACCTATGAGTGTATTTTTACATTTGTACAAATATATACACATTGTGGTACTCTCCCCGCTTTAAAAAAAAAAAAAAAAAACTGTTTAGAAATTTAAAAAAAGAATCAGTAATTGAAAACAGAATTCGTAATTACCCTGGAATCTGAAAAATATTGGAATCGTCTTGTCACTAATAAAAAAAACAAACCCTACACCATTGAAAAATGGTCTAACATCCATGGTCTACCCTTTCTATTCTCATGGACATCTATTATATAAATCTCATCTATCCGTTTAAATGTTTGTATGTCTGCCTAAAACTTTATACGAAGGCGACGGATTTTCATGAAATCAGTATTGTTTTGAAGCATGACCCTTCGGACAACAAATATCAAAAAATTGGCCAAAAACATTCATTCCTTCACCCTCAACTGGGCACTTTTCTACAGAGAGGGGTCACTTTTTTCACCAATATTTTTGAAAGTCATCCCCTCTTTTCAATTGACTAGCCTTAATTTAAACCTTTGTCACTTCTGGTTTGGCGATGGATGCAACAACAAAGACGTCATACCACCCCCCACCCCCTTGTTCTTTTTTCCCTTGCGGTACAGGTTTGAGCCTGCCTGTCTACAACTTTTTTTTTTTTTTTTTTTTTTCCGTAATACACACCTCCAAACATGCTGGGCACCCAGGCTAGTTAATTATAATTCTTTAAACAATTTTTTATTTCCATTAGTTTAAAATTAACGAGAGTAGAAAACTTTTTTTTTTCTTATTTTAACTCTTTCACACTTAAACAACTTCAGTTAAAGGTGAATCTGTTACTACAATGCACAGATTTTAAAAAAATTAGTCTTTTAAATTTCAAGTTCATTTTATTAATTTAATGGTCACAAATACAGTCATGTTTGAAAAATTTAAGATTTTTTAATTTTTATTTTTTTAATTTTTTTTTTTTCTTGTAATGATATAATCATCTAGTTTTGTTTCATTATTTTTTATTTATTTTTTTTTTTTTTCAGGAAACCTTATAAAATTATCAAGGTTACACCTCCGACAGAAGAAGAAATCCAACAACATGCCCTCAATGGTGATGCTGAAGAGGTGCATGAAGAAGGAACTGGGTGAGTCTCTCTCTCTCTCTCTCTCTCTTTTTTTCTCTCTCTCTCTCTCTCTCTCTCTCTCTCTGCCTTTGTTAATGTCTTTCTCTCTGTCTGAAATCAAGCCAGAAATGACTTTTTTTTTTTTATTTTTTTTTTTTTACTTTTTTGTAGTGAAAAGAGCCGCAATTTTGGTGTAGCTGCTTCACTGTACAGCTATAAAGTTCAAGATACAATGAACGGAGAAATCCTTCATGTCAAACCCGTACAGATAAGGTAAGAGTTTCACTTCTTTTTTTTTTTTAATCAGATGGCGAGATGAAAATCAATTTACTCTGAATAATTATCTATATACATTATGGGTGGCGGGCAATTAAATAAAATTGTTTAAAAAAACAAAAACTATACATCCCCCCCCCCCAATCTCTCCTGTGTTTATTATTCCTGCCTTCTTTATAAGCTTCCTCATAAAATTGTGATCCCATTTCTTCTGTATCGTATTTGTTATAACTGAACTTCACTTTGTGGATGTGTCTGGTTTTATTTAAACTATTTATAGAAGAAATGGCAATTTTTTTTTTAGATGAGGATTGATAATTTGGATCGTTCAGACTACTATTCTCATCTTGAATTTTATTCTTACAATGTTACACTCTATGTAACCTGTGTTCTTAAGATGTATGTTAAACTTTGCGGATCTGTATGGAATTTCAAACAAAACCTGCCATTTAATCTATGAGTATGGCATGATCACGTTGACGCACTGGTTCTCGTTAGATCACCAAAGTTAGAGAGTTAGCTAAGCCGCTTTCGAAAGAAAGGGAACAAAGACCGTGTAGAAATCAGCAAGGCATTTGAATCCCTGATCATCTCATCCGGATGGAATAAAGATCATCATATTTATAAGTCTTCGGTTGTCATCATTCAACACGAAAGGTAATGGTTTTGTGATTCGTCATTCGTAAGAGCACATTCCAAAGTGTTTACTGTCTGTCGCCATCATAAGTAATAAATGTCTCTGTGTGTTAAAAGAATTTTCATCACAATCGTCGTCATTGTACAGAATTATACAAATGTTATCAATCCCCGTAATGTGCATCCCGTTATATATACTGTCCCCGATATGTACATGTCAACAGACACCGATATACACACCCCGCTATTCAACATAAGATTAAAATTGAGCCTGGTCAGTACCAAATGGATGACCAATTTGGGAATTCCAGATGTTGTATGTAGAAGAATGTCGACACCTCTCTGCAAGAGTTGCAAAAGCCTAACGTCTTTTCTCCTAATTGGGATAGGCATGCGACTGGGGACCGCTTGTGAATTTCATACTTCCATGGAACTTCCTCCTTTGGATGAAGCCAGTTAAACCTGCATAGGGTTAGTGCCCTCTCCATGTTACTTTGCTCTTGTTTCGTCAGCTGTAACCAGGTAGAAGTCTTAAGTCATTCGTAATTGTATTCTTAGTATCACCCACAGTAAGGATTGAACCTTCAATCTCCAGAAGAGTGTCATTTCAAAATGGTTCTTACTTAGCACTTTATCTGTTTCATCACAAGTTTGTACAGACTATACTAGAATTCAATTACAAGTTGGCTTATACCCAGTTAACTAAATGAGACCAAGCCATTACTGTGGAATAAAGACCTTCATGTGCGTTAAACTAACTTTACAACATAGCATCAGCTACTTATGTTTTCTTTATCGCTCTCCCTCTACCCAGGACTGTACCTTAATCAATCATGTCTCTGACAGCGTAGATGTAGCACTCTCCCTTGACACTAGAACCTAATACATGTATTTGGTGACTGTAATGCCCACCACAATAATTGGTTTGGCTTTTCTAACTACACAGACACAGCTGGTAGCATCATCCATAACTTTTCTATATTTCATTCCTTGACACACAGTAACATTCCTGACCCATCTTTCAGATAGTCAGGACCAGCAAGCCTCCCTTTTGGACCTATTTCTGACAAGTTCCTGAGGATTGTGTAAGAAATGCCCATTGGCACTCGGGAATGCTGATCATATGATAATGATAGACATGATTCTAAACTCATGACCCCAAGTTGAAGAGATAATGCTCAAAACATGAAGATACTACAATAAGGTTGAGTGGGATGCCATCAGAGATCGCATCAAAGATGCCCCATGGGGAAATATCTTTTCTTTTGTGAAACTGCGCAAATGAGACCACTGAATGGCTCAAAGCAGCAATTGAAGCACATGTTCCCACACTGAAGTTCTGTAGCAAATCCCACTCTCCCCAGTGGTTTACTTCTGCTTGTGCAGAAGCCATAGCTTAAAGACAACACGCACACTGCAGATTTATCCGGCATAAGTCCAATACAAATAGACAGCTTCCAAGAAGCTAGAAGTAATTGTAAGAAATAGCAACAGCTAAGAAAGAATATATCGAAACCGCCAGAAAACACATTGATGCACAGACGTTAGGAACTCGTGATTTCTGGAAAATCTACAACAGTGTAGTTAATAATAGGCAATCAACAATTCCCCTACTATCCAACAATCATGAGGTTGTTTGCACAGCAACTGAGAAAGCTAACATACTTGCCTGTCAGTTTGCCTCAAACTCTACTTTGGACCCAGCAAACCACTCCCTTCCTGATTTTCCTTTGCAAACAGAAACCATACTAGATGATCTTAAAATCACCCCTTCTCAGGTACATGGTATAAAAAAAAAAAAAACCTAGATACCTGGACATGATTTAGCATGTGGACCTGATCTCATCTTGGCTGTACTATTAAAAAAAATGCTCTGCTGAGGTTGCTCCAGTCTTCTCCAAACTTTTCAACAAATGCCTTAACGAATCTTGCTTTCCTTACTGTTGGAAAACTGCTTCTGTGGTACCAATTTATAAGAATTCTGGAGAAACAACTAACCCATAAAATTATCACCTCAACAGCCTCCTTTCTCTTTTTGTCAAAATATTTAAGTCCGTAATTAATCAAGCTCTAGTCCACCACCTTACATGCAGCTGCTAAACTAATGTCCGACCATCAATATGGATTTAGGCAACCCCATTCTACAGCAGATATCCTAACTGTAATCTCTGAACGTATAAACCATGCATTGTATAAGGCAGGGGAGGGCAATAGCCCAAATATATCTAAGGCTTTTGGCAGGGTATGGCACGATGGTCTTCTCATGAAAATCAGATCCAATGGTATTACTGGACGAATACTTAACATGATTAAATCCTTAAATAAGAGAAGAATCCAGGTTGTCTTTGATGCTCGTATGTCAAAACAATATGATATAAATGTGAGTGTACCTCAGGAGTGTAGCGTTGGACTTTTATTATTCCTGATATTCATAAATGACCTCCCTGATAAAATTCCGAGATGGGTATATTTACTGATGACACCATGCTCTATAACAGGCATGAGGGGAAAACGAATGAACACATATCCGACGCAATGGCAGAAACCCTAGAAGACCTCCAGTTTGTAGTGAAATGGATGTTGACATTCAATGCTGCCAAGACTAACCTTCAATGATATCAAGACTAAGCTTGTTTCCTTTAATAATTACAAGAAACCTTCTCAACCACCAACAGCTATGGCTAAAGATACATTACCTGAAAGTACTTCGAACTTCTCAGTTTAACGTTCACAATGAACATGAGTTGGAACAAATGTATCGAGAGCATTGCCAAGACTGCTGCAAAGAAGATGGGCTCTCTCTCTCTCTACCGTGCTAGAAAGTTACTTACACCTGAAAGTATCCTATACCTTTACAAGGTCACTATTCACCAATGTATGGAATATTGTCGCATTTGGGCTGATGCATCTGCTACTAGTCTCTCCTGGGCAGGGTTCAAAAGAGTCGCAAACCTGATAGGTCCTGAACTGTTATCTAAGCTTCAGTTTCTGTCCCATTGACAAAATGTTGCATCCCTCTGCCTGTTTTACAAGTATTTTAATCGTAGATACTCCAACGAACTACAAGCCCTTGTACCTCCTCAACGTAAATACCCTCGACAAACCCAATAAGCAGCAAGATTCCACCCCTTCACAGTAGAGATCCCTAGATGATAGAAAACCTTCTACTCTAATAGTTTCTTCCCCAAAACTGCTAGTCTTTGGAATTCCCTTCCTGGCTCCTGCTTCTCCAACTGTACTGACATGCAGAATTTCAAGTGTAATGTGAACAGACATCTTGCTGCTCAACTCCCTATATATATGATACAAGCACCAAGTGAAAGATTGTTTTAGCAACTTGCTTCACTATTAGTCTTTTTGTCCATCAGATAGCATCAAAATACCAATTTTTAAAAAAAATTTTGTTTTTGTTTGCAAATATCTCCAATTTCATTCACTAGATTTTGCTTGAACTGTTACACTGTCTTTTTATTGTGGTATACTTTGTTAGCTTTGATGCCAAGGGAGATTTAAACAAAAGTCCATACTGAGAGTTAAAGCCCCCCCCCTCTCTCCCCTCAAAAATAATGGTTCTGTAGATACAAGGTTTCCGGCTGTAGTTAGGATTCACTACTTGAGTTTTTCCAAAAATTTCCCGCTAGATCACGATCGATACAGTAGAAATGCGCTTATTCATGTCCTGTATTAACAATTACAAGTATCTTGACCAAAGTCAAGATTATTTTAATAAGACTTTAGATTCTTTTTTTTTTTTTTTTTTTTTTTTTTTTTTTTGTTAGAGAAACCGTGTGTATTATCTCAGAATGTCTGAAATCAACCCCCAATACAATGGCTACCAGTAGCAAGCTCAATCGCACCACCCTACTTATAAGGGAAGAGGCAACTCAATAATGAAGTCAAAATGTTTATAAGACACCAATCTAGCAAATTTTAAAAGATGCCCCAGACACCTAGACTTGAGTCCCGAAAGCCCTTGTACAACACAAAAATCAAAGATTTTAACCCAGTTGAGACATAGAAGTAATCATGGAGAAATAATATTCCCAAACTTTGCGCCTCCCAGATTTTGCTAGAAATAGTAGGAAGCAGTGGGTAACCGCAGATCGGATCAGAACAAGACCCAGCAGGACTTCAATAAACAAACACAGGTGGAGACAAATAAACTCCCTAAAGTGCAAGGAAGCCTTCCCCCTCCCCCCCCCACACACACACTCTGCTGTCTAGTCACCCAACTGGAAGGAGGCTATGTGACAACCCATCTATCTGAAGACAGTTTCTCAGACTGGCTTAAAAAAAATAGTGGTATAGAGGTCTAACCCATATGATATTACTACTACTCTTAGACATAATGAACACTCGCAGGAAACCAGAGAGAGGGAAGATAAATATATTTAACATACGGGTTTCTGTGTTAGCTAGGATAAGACATAAGAACATCTTGTGCCATGTATATTTGATTTGCATCATGCCGCTACACTTACTGGAGCTAAATAGGAATGGCAACTTTTCATGTCAAATCTACTTATGTCTTGGCCAAGATCAAAGTGTAGTATCTGTTCTTCAGATGCGGCACTTCCATTTCTCGTTCTTTTTCATTGAAGGAGAAATCCTTCACGACTGAGACAATTTTTATTTTTGTACCTTTTCTCCACGTTAAAAAACGACCCTGGTGTCTAACTCTGCCCCGTGGTAAATAGGTACTTATGTCTAGCCAGAAAGAGGAAAATTTTTCTTTCAAAGTCTCATGATTTTGCCAACTTCCGTGTACTGGAGTCGATCTGCTCATTTCTTAGTTTGTCACTAGTTCTCTTCATTGCAGACTTCCCTCCCCTGTTGTGCAAGAAATCTTCAGAACTAATAATTAATAGGTAGTAGATGAAACAAGTACAGGGATATGCAAGTTCTCTAGTTTTTAGTGGAATTCCATTTTTTGTTTTTAATGAAAGAGTTCATGATGAGGTATGAGAGTTGATTTTTTTTTTTTTTTTTTTTTTTTGTTTTTCTGCCTCATTTTTACTGTGCACTGTTTTTCTGAATTTCAACTTTTTGTTCGCTTTTGATTGTATTTTTAAAAGTTTATGAAATCTGTATTTCTATCACTTTGCAGCAAGAAAACCATCCGCCAACCCAAGCATTATTTCTAATATTCATATTTTTTTTTCTTTCTATTTTCTTTCAGCCGTAAGAAAGGCTTGTACACTAGAGACAAAAGTAAATTGTTTTTAAAGCACAATTGTTATGTTGCGGATGGTGTCTGGAGAGTAAAGGTTGGTTGAATTTTCATTTTGTTTAAAGATTCTGTTTCTACAAGATTTTTTATGATTGAATGTACACTATGATCATTCAAAGTTAATCTATATATTAATACGATAGTGTGTGTTATTTTCTGTCACGCTTACATCCGGGTCGTTTATGTCATGTACTTCCATTTCTTGTCATAAATAATTTTACCAAGAATTCTTCATAAGTTTTGATTTTGATCATGGGTGAAGGAACTTCTGTGCTTTAAACTAACTTTACAACATAACGTCAGCTACTTAGGTTTTCTTTATCGCTCTCCCTCTACTCAGGACTGTACTCTAATCAATCATATCTCTGACACCATAGATGTAGCACTCTCCCTTGACACTAGAACATAATACATGTTTTATTTTTTATTTTTTTTTTTTTACATAGACGTCACCACTTATCAAGGCCGATAGGCCACTCAAGGATAAGGGTTAAAGAGTGTAGAGTAGTCAAAAGGACAATATAGTAACCGATAGTAATGGAAGTTAGTTAAATTTGTTAACTTAAGTGGAACGGCTCATCAGAAACTTGTTCACGTTGGACTTGAAGACAACTATATTATAGAAAGCTAGAAAGCAGGAAAACGGAAGACAATTCCACAGGTGTGCAGTTCTAAGAAAGAAGCTTTGATCATGGAATCTATGTTTAGGTTTAGGTACAGATAAAGAGTGGGGAAAATTATTGATAATGTTTTCAGCTAGTCTAGTGTTTCTTGTGAAAGTTTGGCGAGGGGGGACCATAGATTGAAGCTCAGTTGAACACTTTCCATGAAAATAACGATAAAGCAGAGACAAACTCGCAACATCTCTTCTGTGAGATAGAGGTTGCAGCGAAGAGAAAAGGACATTTCCCACCAGGCCACGAAGTCTATTTTGAACCCTATCAAGGCAGGACAAGTCTTTTCTAGCAGCTCCTGCCCATATGTGGCAACAGTACTCCATCCTTGGACGTATCTGGCTCTTATATAGAGAATTGCATCAGCAGTGAGATATCTACTGGATCGATAGAAGGATCCGACCATTTTTCCAGCGGCCTTGGCAACAGATTTGATGTACGTATTCCATTTAAGATCAGGAGTAAAGGTCAAGCCCAGAAGCCTGTCAAAACTTGAGGCCTCCCCAAGACGAGAGCCATTCATTTTAATTGATGCCAGATGGGGATCAGAACGTTGATGATGTAAAGATAGAAGCTTGGTTTTAGATGCATTAAAAGTAACCAGCCACTCCTTTCCCCATTGTACAACGTGATCAAGATCAGAGGAGAGGGAATCGGAGAGAACTTGGTCGTTTACTGTCTTAGATGTGCTACCATAGATGGTAGTGTCATCAGCATAAATGTCTACGAATGATGTAAGGATGTGATTTGGAAGATCATTAATGTAGATCAGGAAAAGAGTTGGGCCCAGTATTGTATTTGGTGACTTTAATGCCCACCACAATAATTGGTTTGGCTTCTCTAACTACAGACACAGCTGGTAGCATTGTCCATAAGCAATTGTATTTTGAAATGTTCCAACAATAAATACGGCTGCTGAGATGCAACGCGCAGCTCTTCACAAACGGACTTTTCTTTCTCCAACTTTACAATATGGCAAGAAAGAAGAAAAGAAAAGAAACATACTGAGAATGGAGTTTAGCTCCGACATATATTTGTTATAAATTTCAAACAAGTAAAATATTTGTTTATTTTCCTAATATTATGTTGTGATTTGGTTTTCAAGCGCACTTGATGAGTATTTATTTTATTTAACTAAAGTTTGTTTTTAATTAGTTTTTACTAATTATGTATAACAAAGCATTACAACTGCTCCTAATCTTCGATGGTGTGATATTTAGGAATGTCATTCAAGCAACCTGGGATTCTTATGTCAAGAAGCAACTGATTTTGATTTAGATAGACTGGCACGCTTTTTTTTTCACGTAAAGAGGCATCTTATGTTTTACACATTAAAGAAATATTTTTTTAATATTCCCTCCAAGTTTGAAAAAAAATAAACTTATGTTTTACAATGATTTTTAGTGAAAAAAACCGTTGTTTTAAAAAAAAAAAAAAAAAAAAATGCTGTCTAAATATTACACGAATAGTCAGCAGGAGCAGTTATCATACATTTGTCGAACCTTAATTTGTTCAGTTGATTAAATGAATACTTTTTTAAAGAAAATTATCCTTTGTTTTTAAAGTGCAAAATTTTGATATGATTTCATCAATTCTATTTTCTTTTCTTCCTCAGGAAAGCATCGTGAGGTCGTTACGGCTATATGATATGAAATTTGAAAGTTTCTTTGCCGGTGCAAAACCGCTGTTTGAAAAAACACAAGTGAGAAACAAAAAAAATTCTTCATTTGCCACAAATATGAGTCTTCTCTCGCATCAGAGTGCTTCGTCAGATACTGATTACTCGCCTTACAGGGGAATGGATAGAAAAAATAATCAACGATGTAAGTCTCACTCTATCTCTACATATATCTATCTGTGTGTGTGTCTCTCTCTCTCTCTCTCTCTCTCTCTCTCTCTCTTCTTCTTGGTTTCTGAATTTGCATTAACAAAAACTTTTGTCTTAAAATTTTGCATGAAATGTGGGTTGGTAGATATGTCTTGAGTTGTAACTCTTGGAATTGGATGAAATTAAAAAATAATACTTGTTCCACAATTTTCAGATACCGCTGTTTTGTCGAACCATCTAGTTTCACTTTAATCATTCATCAACAAATCCTAGCCTATTGAATGCCGTTTCGACAATATCCTAGAGTATCTAAGGTCTCTCCCTATGTGTTTCGGGGCAACTTGGCATTAGGATACTTTTCTCTACTATTAAACTCTGACTAAATATTCAAAATCACATGGTATTCATAGCTCAAATAAGAGCTATTTCGTATAGATAACCTACACTGTCTTTTGTAAGGAATGGTGCACCTCCTCCAAGTGATGTTACCTGAGTAAATGCATGAAGCTGGATACTCCACCAGACTAGATGAATTCTTGTTCTGGAATCCAGTAAGATGAAGAGATCACAAAGATGTACTATAACATATTTAGATGGTCAATTGGAGAGAGGAAATTACGTTCTCAACTTTTTTATCAACTGAATGTTTGAGAGGTAAAAGAACTTTAATGGAATATTCGAATGTATCCATGTATCTTGAATAAAAATCACGTTAGCTCTATGTAAGAGTATCTTGTGTAGGAGACGGTGAGACTCGTCGTGGGCGACGAAGCGTTTCACTGAAGAACCACAGCAACACACAGCAAACCAACAAACAATCACAGCCACGGCGCGAAGGCAACTTACAAAGCTCAGCTGACTGCACGAATAGACACGGAACCCAACGGTCACTGTACTGATCGCCACGAACGTCAGAACCCGACTGGCTCGCACCTCCAATGGACCGATTTTTATTACTCAAGATGGCCTAGCTAATTTGCATCCCCGCGAGATCTCGCGCGATCCTGCGAGATTCCGTCTCTAATAAAAGCAGGCAGGCGCCATCTTGAAACTCTTTCTTCCGCTGCCCCGACCACAGGATCAGCCACCACCCCACACGCCAGGCACACACGGACCCTCTTGCGCCGAGGGCTACGGTTAGTCTCACACTCCCCCCTGGTCTCCAGATCACATACGTGACACGGCGGACGTGGCCGTTTGATTCGAGCACTCCTGCGGAGGGGTATTGCCGGGACTTCCTCATCGGAGCTCTCAGAAGTGGCATCGGAAGCATCAGCATTAGAGCTCGCAGTTGAGTCATCAGGTCCATGGGGCACAGGTTGGATCCATCGCTCATCGTCGGATGACTCGCTCCTTCCACTGCTCGCAGTTGAGTCACCAGGTTCGTGGGGCACGGGTTGGATCCATCGCTCATCGTCGGATGACTCGCTACTTCCACTGCTTGCCGATTGGTCAGCGCTTAGAGCGGGCCGGATATCCCTTACGTGGCGCGGAGTACCATCGACTAGTATGGCCTGTTCACTGATGACGCCGGTGACCCGCCCCCTCCAAAAGCTGCTGGTGCACCGGCCGCCGGGTGGCTTCACCCAGACGGTGTCTCCCACTTGGTACGTCCCCTGGGGTTCTCGTTGGTCGGGTAGACACACTTCAACGTCCTTGACGCGCACGTGGTAGTGATGAATCGCATCAGCAGGCGCACTGCCGCCAGTCATGGTGTCCTTAGGCGTTGTGTTGTATCTGTAAACCGCCTCCGCGATCGTACACTTCTTCCTGGCCGCGATCCTCTTCACGGTTCGGTGGCATCGCTCCGCTATGCCATTGCCGCTCGGCACATACGCGCATCGGTGTCGAAGGCGGATCCCCCAGTTGTCCATAAAATGCCTAAATTCCCTGCTGCAGAACGCCGTGTCGTTATCTGTGAGGATCTCCTCAGGCGGCCCCCTTTCGTAGAATATGGATTCCAATTCGTGGATGACACTGGTGGAATCCTGCCTTGCCAATTGGCGCCAAATCGCGAACCTCGTTGGCCCGCAGTCTATCAGCGTGAGGAAGTGTTGGCTGCCGTAGTGGGTTATATCCATACCCAACCGACTCCAAGTCGCGTCCATTCCCAGCTGTCCTTTCCGCCATCTGGCTGGGGCGGGGTCGATGGACTGGCACGTTTGGCACTCCCTGACCACTGCTCTTACTGCGCTTTTTGGTATTGATGGTCTAGCCAACTTCACAAAGTAGTAGGTCCGTTGCACTCCGGGGTGCCCACTGTCGTGATGTATCTTCCTGATTTCGTCCTCCTCGACGGAGGCAGCACACAGAGGCAATGGCTTAGCTTCTTTCTTCATAGCCTCATACCATCTCCGTGGTACCCGAGTGAGCTTGTCGGCGAGGTTGTAGTCCGAGGCGACGAGCACTACGTCTACGGACAGGTTGTACTCCGTCACCAGTTTTTTCACAGTCTCGAGCCTCCGTCTTATCAGCATTTCGCTGGCTGCCTTGGTGCGTGCCCTGGCCTTGCTCGTGAGTGTGTCCGACACCCAGTGGTGCACGCAAAGTGAGTCGGTGTGCACACGCAGTTTCTTCACTTCCCATTGAAGTGCCAGGTTAATGCCCTTTATTACAGCGTCGAGTTCTGCCAGGTTGATATGGGCAGCATCATTCGCCGGTCGCAGCCAGCAGGCATCCTCAACTACGGCCCCATCTTTCTCCAAAACTACACCGATCGCTAGAGAACTTGCGTCCACCCACACGCTCAGTTTGTCTCCCTGCACGCACCAGTCCCCTGTGGCGGGGTCATTCTTTTTCACACTAGCGACGGTCTCCTTTAACATTCGAACCAATAGTTCGTCGGTTATCTCATCGTCCCAGCCTTTGCTGACCGCATTTGCCCTCCTTTTTATGACGCCTGTCGCTGCACGAACCCATCCGCATACTGGAAGGTGCCCCACAAGTTTCCCGCACAGGGAGAACACGGCACGTCTTGTGTAAACGTCGGGTACGTCGGGAACTGCGGTTCCACGCCTCCACCTCAGGATCCCTCGCTCCTCTTGAACGCTCAAGCCCAATACGCGGGCACCATCCTCAAGCCGCTCAGAGTCCTTGCAGTTTAGACCAAACTCGGCAAGTTTGGATCTTACGCGCGAAGAGGACACGATATCTTCGTTCACGTATATATCGTCAATATACGCCGATGTTCCTTTTCTGATCCATTCTTCTTGTGACAACACGGCATTGACGATAGCCTTCATTATCTGGGGTGCTACGTTTAGCCCAAATCCGAGTCGCGTAAGACAGTATCTCTTCCCGGAAAACATCACTGTCTGGAAAGGCCACATCGCCTCGCCGATCCGGACCTGCAAATATGCTTTTCTCAAGTCCAGTAGGGACACATTGGACCCCTGCCGGCGCCACTCTCGAAGCTTGCTGGCACAGACGTCGGCGTCCGCTGTGAACGCATCAACGTGCGCATTCAACTCACGGTAGTCCATTACCGGCCTCACCTTTAACTTGTTAGGTTGGGCAACTGCCATCAGCGGTATCAGGCCCTTGGGGGGTCCAAGTTTGTCGTAGGGGTATGGAATCAGCCAACCGTTCTTAATCCATTCACGGAGCTCGCTTTCGTATGCAGGCCTTATCTGGTCGGGCATACGGTACTCTGCCACTTTGTTTTGTAGTTTGGCCGGTTCCTTGTCTTCTGACCACCTCCAAGTGGCGGTCCACGCCTTCTGTTGGTCGTCGAATTCCGCACTGAAGTCCGGCTGGTCGACTCTTAGTGCTGCGCACACCGGGGGCCTATCCTGAAACTCTACAACGCCAGCGCGCGTTATGCGCACGCCGCCCAGGGCTTTGATGGCATCGTAGCCTAGCAACAGGTCGAAACTCAGCGGTTTTTCGCGTGTCACCAGCGCTTCGACGTTGGCTGAGTTCCCAGTTCTTGTGCGAATGTGTACCACACCCACGCCGCAACACATTCGTATTTTTCCAGTGATGGTAGTTATCCTGACGTTCTTCTTTTTCCACGCCCGACAGAAGTCCGCACACACTATGGTGCGGGAGCAACCGGAATCAAGGAGGGCTGAACATAACGTGTCATTAACTCGGACCTGAATGACAGGGAGCGCCTTGTTTATTTTCTGTTCGGGGAAGAGGTCGGCACTGGCACCTTGTCCCCGTCCCCGTTTCCCGCACAGTCTCGGGCCATGTGCCCAGTCTTGTTACAGCGGTAGCAGCGAACAGCCGTCGACCGCCTTCTACAATTTCTTGCCATGTGGCCCCGCCCGTTGCATCTGTAGCAGATGACATCACCTTGCGGGCTGGGTCCCTGAGACGGTCCTTCGCCACTTGGTGGGGCCTGTGCGACAGCGACTACCGTTTCCTGCACCGTCGAGTCGTCCTTCATTATTGTCCTGGCTCTGTCCACTAGGTCACTCAGCGGTAGTGAGGACATGGTAGAGGTTGCTCGCAGGAGCTGCTTTGCTCCAGCGGGGAGTCCTGACAGGAATTTGTAGGCTAGGGCCCTCTCGGGAAGACCGCCGAACAACACCGTCAGCTTCTTAAGTTCGGCGAGATACACGTCCACAGTTTCGCCCAAGCGTATAGACCTCGTCTCAAACTGCTCCCATGCAGTGGCGGGGTCAGTGGCGAAAGCCCTGTACAACGCCGCCTTGATACTCGAGTAGTCACACTTCTCCTCAGCGCTGAGTTGCTGATATACAGCGAAGGCCCCGCCGGTCAGCCGCAGAGGAATCACGCGCTCGACATTTTTCACGCCGGACAACTGACAATGTAACTCGACCTTCTCAACCCAGCTGAGTACCGGGTCGGATCCGTCGAATTCCGGTATCAATTTTAGATCGAACCTATCCGCCATTGAAGAAAAGAAAACCAAGTTCGGAGTGGGGAGGCCGAAATAGCTTGTAAGAGTATCTTGTGTAGGAGACGGTGAGACTCGTCGTGGGCGACGAAGCGTTTCACTGAAGAACCACAGCAACACACAGCAAACCAACAAACAATCACAGCCACGGCGCGAAGGCAACTTACAAAGCTCAGCTGACTGCACGAATAGACACGGAACCCAACGGTCACTGTACTGATCGCCACGAACGTCAGAACCCGACTGGCTCGCACCTCCAATGGACCGATTTTTATTACTCAAGATGGCCTAGCTAATTTGCATCCCCGCGAGATCTCGCGCGATCCTGCGAGATTCCGTCTCTAATAAAAGCAGGCAGGCGCCATCTTGAAACTCTTTCTTCCGCTGCCCCGACCACAGGATCAGCCACCACCCCACACGCCAGGCACACACGGACCCTCTTGCGCCGAGGGCTACGGTTAGTCTCACACCCTAGGAAGGGGACCCCTTGATCTCCGAGAACTTCAATAGACATAAAATGAAGTAGTGAAAAAAAAAAAAAAAATGAATCATATGCCCACCTTTTCTCTAAACAAGGTAAGTGCAGCTAGTTAGCTTACAATAATTGTATAAAAAATTTGATTTTCTTTTTCTGCTTTTATATTAGTGACTAGCGGGGGGGTTACCCGGTGTTGCCTGGGTGTTTGGAGGTGTGTGTGTGTTGGGGGGGGGGGTCAAAATAACCCTGTTTAAAAAAAAAAAAAATTGGCTGGGTGTTTGGAGGTGTAAAAGAGAAAAAAGTTTTAGTAGGAAGCTAGGCTTGAACCCCAAACCTTTGACGCAGAGGTGGAAAGGAAATGGAAAAAAAAACCCCTGCAACTTAACCATCGGGTAAAGTCGGGTAAATTAAAGATAGCTGTGACCAGAGTTCCTTAGTCGTAGATATTATTATTTAGACAGCATATAAAAAGTTTTAAAAAAGAGCGAGCCAACCGAGAATCACGGCGAAAAAAGCCTTTTGTAGACATACGCAAAAAGCGAACACACACATACATACATACACACATTTTCGCTTTTATATATTTAGTGATGGGATAATGCCAATATTTTCATGATTCTTATACAATTACAGATTCTGTTCTAAATCCCCAAATCTGATTCTTTTAAAATCTTTTATTATTTAACTATAGTTTTTATATTTATTCTCAGATTACTATAAAACCCCATATATATTCTATTTTTGCAAACATCATAAAACGCATTTTTAAAGTGATTTATAGATTTTGGCGGACCTGTATGAGAGTGTCACTCCCTAAAAATGCGTGTTATATATAATTTTATTGTTAAATATTAGGTGCATAAAAGGTATACCTATGGGCATGCATGTTTCTAGCTTTAAGCCGTTATCAACAGAGTTTAGGATCAAACTCCTGACACCAGTATCTTGTCTGATACTGAACAAATGAGCCACGATGAATCGCCATTTTAATGCACAATTTTTTTATCACTTAAAATGCCAGCAACAAATCTTAAATTTGAAAGCAATAAAAACTTGTGCATTCAAGTAGTTCATCGTGGCTCATTTGTTCAGTATCAGACTGCGGAAGCATTTGTCAGGGCTGTCTCACAGATGAGGTTGAAACACTAAACAAGCCTGCCACAGAAATAGCAAGAAAGAGTTGGCAGGAAATATACTGACAACTTCCAAAAGAGGAACCTTAAAGAGTGGGGCTAACATCAGCATGCAAAGTATTTTCTGGGTGAACTCTCAAAAGGGGATCCCTCCACCATGATCAGGAAAGGGTTATAGCACCTGCTCAAGACCAGGGATTGATGACCAATGCATTCAAGAAGATGGCAGGTCTCATTAATGCAGATTCTGCCACACGGAATTGGAAAGCGTGAGTCATCTAGTATCAAGTTGTAAGGTTCTTTTAGGGGATGGCTACTACACAACGAGACATGATGGAGTATGTAAGTACATCCACTCGACCATCTGTAAAAAATCAAACATCCAATGTAGCAGCAAATCCTGGGAACATCAACCTGAAAGAACAGTTGGAAATAACTTATATACCATCCATTACAACTATGTAATTTCTACAGCCACCTACCTTGAAAATTCTGCTGTGAAACCTGAAATAATTATATGGAATAAGTCAGATAGTTGCAACCTTGGTTGAAATGAGTGCCCCTAATGATGGAGGCCTGAACAGAGTTGAAAGGGAGAAACAGATCAAATATCAAGGTCTTATGTATGATATGAAAAGAAACTGGAATCTTAGAGATATCAATTATACCAGTTATCATAGGTTCCACAGGGCTTATGAAGAAGAACCTGAAGTCCTACCTAACTAATATTCCTGGTGAACCAAGTGCAAAAGAGATCCAGACAATTGCACTTAAGGGAACAACGAGGATACTAAAAAGAGCTCTCGGTTGGTTTCAATATAAAGCAGGGCAATGTTGGCAGCTGGTTTGGCTGGCCCATACCCAGCGTTACAATCTTCAAAGGAAGAAAATTAAAAAAAAAAAAAAAAAAAAGTCAAGAGTTCAATTCTAACCTATGCTGATAAAGGCATAAAGCTAGAAACATGCATGTTCATGGGTATACCTTTTATGCATGTAATATTTAATAAAAGATAAATATGTACCATAAAAAAATAAGGGTGACTCATATATATATATATATATATATATATATATATAAGAGCTTATAGCTCTTTTAAAAAAAAAAAATACTAAAGTAGCGGGAAAAAATCTAAATAATATTTCAAAGTTGTAAATATTTCTAAAAAAAAAACAACACACACACAATACATTAAATTGAAAAACGTAAAGATTTAAAAATAAATTTTTCATAACTCAAAATAGTTGTCTAAATTCAAGTAACCTGGAAAAAAGAAACTTGTTATTTCAAATTGCCTATGTGTGACTTGGTAAATCCTTTCCCCCCTTTTGTCTTGGGTCCTTTACTTCCAACAACTTTTTCCTTTTTCCTCTGGTTTCTTTTCCTTTTTCTCGTTCCCCCTTTCCTTTTTTCTTCCCCCTTATTTTCTGTTCCCCCTTTTTTCCTTTCTATGAATCATTTCCTAACATTCTATGGATGTGCATAATATCACTGTCTACCAATTTTTTTTTTTTTTTTTTTTCACACTAATCTAACCAACTTGTGATACATACTATAAGTGTTTCTTTCCATTGGTTAGTATAATTATGCTTTAGTTTTAAATTTGTTTTGATCATTAAATCTTTAGATTGAATAGATGTATCCTGGGAATAAATCCACTCTTTTATTTAAAATTAAATCGAAAGAATCCTGATGGTCTGATTTTAGATTTTTTCTATTTTTAATAACAACAAAAAAAATTTTTTTTTTTTTTTTTTTTTTTTTTTTTTTTTCTGTAGATCTGAAACCAGATGAAATGTCCATGACCCCTGAAGAACGTGAGGCTCTGAGGGAACGTCTGAAGCTAGAGAAGATTGCTGAACGAAATGCAAAACGAGAGGAATTGAAGAGACGGCTTGATGAGGAGAAAGAGAAGCGAAGACTAGAAAGAGAAAAGGTAATTTTTCATCATATTCGATTGTACCATTGCTCCCAAGTCTGGAGTCAAAGTAATATTGGCACTTTTGAGATATTGTTTGGAGGTTGAAATGCTAATAGAACTTTCTAAAATTTCTAGATTATCTCAAAAATGTCAATATTTTATTAACCATGCCATGTAAATTACATTTGACACAAAACAATTAGACCTCCGATCCTTGAAAAAATTTTTATAAAAATTAACAAAAGTAGAAAAAATGTTTTAGGACCTCACGCCTTTATTTCTTTGAAAGAGAAACGTTAAGCTGAAAAACACCAAGACTTAAAAATAAATTGTCATTCAAAATACTATTCAAGTAACCTGGAAAAAATAAACTATTAATGGCACCAGAGAAATAATTGTACATTTCTGAAAAGATCAAATTTTCTTCACATTGAAATTTTTATGAAAATAACTCAAAATTGAACTAGTTATAACAATTTGTATTTGAAGAAAATTTCATTGTATTTGTCAAGCCATGTACGTCCCTTGACAACTGCGGCCTCAACGCTGTTGTGTGTTGCGATTTTCTTCTATCATTCTTCTGGCCGTGTCATCTCCCGTTTGTAACTGCTGAAGATGTAAGCACTGACTTACGAGTCAAAAAATAAAATAGAACAATGCATATGTACAAGAAAACACTTCTATCCTTGAGAAATTTTTATATCTACAAAGAAAAAAATTAGCAAGAATAAAAAAGAACGCTTGAGAAAGACCTCACACTTTTATTTAAAGTAAAAGTGTAACTTATTTTGAAGAAAAAAATTAATATTTGGAATCTTTAATTTTAATCTTAATGCAAATAACCAATCCTCATCTCAAAAATTCAGAAAAAGAAAAAATGTTTTTTGCTTTAATATCTAGATTTATTGTCTTTGTATATTTATTTATATGTATTTGTTTTTTTTAAATCTCGTAGGAACGGGACAAAAAACGAGAAGAGAAACGCCTCCAAGCAGAATATTTGAAAGAATGGAGTAGACCTCGTGATGATTTGGAGTGTGAAGATCTCCAGGTTTGTAGTTTTTTATTTTTATTTATTTATTTATTTATTTATTTATTTTTTTTACCTCATTGGCTACTCATATCTCTGAAATTCTTTTCTAGAACTGCAAAATAAATGTCTTATTAATTTCCAAAATCTTTTTTCATTTTTTATTATAGGATATGCCAGAATTGCTTCCTGTTCAAACTCGTATTCCCCAGGAAGATTTTGGCGATGCTTTGATGGTGCTAGAATTTATTCATACATTCCAAAGCCTTTTTGATGTCACAGAATATTTCCCATCTGGCTTGACGCTAGGTAACTTATTAGCTTGTCTTCGTGTGTGTGTGTGTGGGTTTCTTTTTCTTAATCTCTCAAAGACACTGGTGAGTTAATCAAACAAGTTTCATCAGGAGTAGCTACACCATTCCTGATATGGGCCGATATGTAGCCATGCCCAAGGGATTTTATCTGGACTTTGGTACTGTTATTTTTAATATTTAATCAGGGTTTACTCTTTAGGGGAAGTATCCTTACGCCAGCTTGTTCTGACAAATTCTTGTACAGAAAGACCCTAGACACTTGAGGGATGGTGTCTTGTTGGCATTCAAGTTCTCTCCTTTTCACTTTTTAAAAATTTTCTTCCTTTGAAGATTGTAATGCTGGGTATGGGGCAGCCAAACCAGCTGCCAACATTGCCCCCTGCTTTTTATTGAAACCAACCGAGAGCTCTTTTTAGGATCCTCGTTGTTCCCTTAAGTGCAATTGTCTGGATTTCTTTTGCACTTGGTTCAACAGGAATACTGGTCACCAGTCTAGATTAAATGATGAAGCTTAAAACTTTTTCTTTTTTTTTTATCTCTTCAGTTTTGATTATAACTTTTCTTTTACCCAGCTTTTTTTTTTTTTTTTTTTTAATAGCAGGCTCCCTGATCATAAAATATGTATAAATATTATCTTTTAATTCATATAGAAACTGAGAAAGATGAGAGTATTGTTTTTTCTAAACCGTTCACTTGTAAGTTAAAAAAAAAAATACTGGAGATGAGATCGAAACCAAAACCTAAAGATGGTGAGTCAAGTACAATAACCATTAGACCAGCTTGACACAATGTTTAAAAGGTTTTTGCAAACACTTATTCTTAACATGTTTCACGGCTGGCATGCACAGTCGTGAAACGGTTGACAAACTGATAAAAATCCAATCACCCTCATGTATCAATTTTGACTTTTGGCTGCATATTTTTTCTGGAGGAAAACGGATTAAAGTTTTCCACATGTCTGAATGCCCTATACACCATTTCAAGTCGGTAGATCAAATTCTTTGAGTATATAGGTTGAGAAACGTCCTCTCTCTCTCTCTCTCTCTCTCTCTCTCTCTCTCTGCTACACACACACTTCTCACTTTTGTAGATATAGAGAACAACTTTTCTTTCCCCCTTTTTATTATAATATTTCTCCCCATCCCTTTTCATATTGTAATAAATTTTCTTCTCTCCCCTTCATATGTGATTGTAATCCCCCCCCCCATGTCTTCACTTGTGATTGTTATAATTTTTCTCCTCATTTCCTTATAATCTTTGCAGAAGTGTTAGAGGAAGCTTTATTGGATAATGATGTGAATGGGCCTTTGACAGACCTGCTGCTGATGTTGATGGTTGCTATCTTTTATCTGCAAGAATCGGAAGAAGAGGAGGATGACCCTGATATTAGTAAAGGAAATAAAGGTAATCCCTTGTCTGTAACGCATCCTGTTTATCAATCGAATCTGCATGATGTAATTGTTTATACTAGCTGATATAACCAGTAATAGTTAATGACACTTAATGAATTCATTCACAGGAAATCGTAGTAAAATCTTTTTTGTTTTTGTTTTCAGATTTCAGTGAAGAAATCAACTGTTCAGATCGTTCTATGAGAACGTTGATTAAGACAGCAACTATCACATCACAGTATCCACTAAGAACCCATGGTAAGAAGACAATAACGAACTACCACATTCACAGGTGGCAGAAAATAGCCATCTATGTCAGTTTAATTGTTTTCTCCTCCCCCCCTTTTTTCTTTTCTTTTTCTCTCCCACCCTCGCCGGGGTCTTTCTTTCCTTTTCTCTCCCACCCTCGCCGGGGTCTTTCTTTCCTTTTCTCTCCCACCCTCGCCGGGGTCTTTCTTTCCTTTTCTCTCCCACCCTCGCCGGGGTCTTTCTTTCCTTTTCTTCCTTCCCCCACCCCTACCGGTCTTTTTCTTTGAAATGAATAACCAATGTTTATGAAAATTATTTCCAAATTTTCAACCTTCTAAATTTTGGCAGAATTGTTATCAAATATTTAAAAAAATATTTTCAACATAAACTTAGAAAAAAAAAAAAAAAGTCCCCTCGTGACGACGACCGGTTCTACGCATGCGTCAGATGTCATGACCTGATTTAATTTAAATAGTTGAAGAACTGACTAAATTTCATGTACGTCGCGTTAGCTCAGTTAGTTAGCGCGTTGGTTCATTTTTTTTTTTTTTTTTAAATTTAAATATTGAACCAGTGTTATTTAAGCCATTTTTCACGTAACATTCGTTTTTGTTTTTTTTGTTTTTGTTTTTTTTTTACTTCCTACCCACCGATTTTTTTTTTTTTTTTTTTTTTTTTTTTTTTAAATTTTAATATCGAAACAGTCTTATTAAAGCCATTTTTCACGTGTTTTTTTTTTCTTTTTTTTTACGTTCGTTTTTCTGTTTTCTTTTTTGTTTTTTCGATTTTTACATTTAACATCGTTCGTTTGCCTTACGTAGGCTTTTTTTCGATGTTTTCTTTTTTTACTTCACTTATAACAAACAAACCTGGTCATTGATTTCATTTGCTGAATAGCTATTGCTTACGTCGTCGTCGTAACGCTCTACGACTTCCGTGCGGGCACCTGTCAATTTGGTTCTTACTTAAATTTAAACATCTTTCAGTAACTCATTTTGGCTGGGCGAACGGTTCGTTTTTTTTTTCACATTTTATTTTCCAACTTCGCTTCAAGGCTTCGGGTTCGATCCTACCAACTTTTACCCCCCACCCCACCCCTCTTCCCCGTTTCTTTTTTATTTAGCAGCACACACACCTCCAAACACCCGGGCAACTCCGCCAGGTACCCCTCGCTAGTCTATAAATATAAAAGCGAAAATGTATGTATGTGTGTTCGCTTTTTCTGTATGCTTACAAAAGGCTTTTTTCAGAGAAGTGGTCGGTCGCTTTACAACTTTTTAAAACTTTTTATATCTATATATATATAAAAGCGAAAATGTATGTATGTATGTATGTATGTACGCTTTTCCTCGATGTCCACAAAAGGCTTCTTTCAGAGAAGCGCTCGCTCGGTTCACAACTTCTTAAAACTTTTTATATCATCTATAAATTGTAATATCTCACACTTAACCACGGAGCTCGCCTGTCTATTTAATTTTATTGACTTTCAAACATTAATTATTCCACATTTCCCGCATCGGCACGCGTTACATTTTGTTTTCGGTATAAACAAAAAGCAAAACTTGACTCTAATAACAGGCCCAGAGCCAGTGAACGTTTGTCGACTTCGTCATATCAGACGGGGGAGCGGGTTTTTGAAAACAAACAAACCAATTTATTGACCTCATTAAAAACTGTCCCGCACAAAATGCTGACTGCTGAATACCTATCGCCGTCACGTCAATCAAAAATGAGCACCTGTTTTTTCACACTTTACTATTTTCCAACTGCGCGTCGTCAAGGCTTTGTTTTTTTTTGTTTTTTTTCACGGGCACCTGTTTTTTTTTTTGTTTTTTTTTTCACACACACCTACAAACACCCGAGCAACACCGGGTACCCCTCGCTAGTCACATATAAATCGTAATATCTCACAATTAACAACAACTATTTAATTTGGTCGATTTCGGGATATTCAACATTTGTCGCACGCCGCACGTGGGTTAGTCTTTTTCCTATAACATCTTGGGAAAATAAAAATCCCGCAGTCAAACTTGACCTCATTAACTCATTAAAACGAGCACCTGCCAAATCCAAGTAATTAAATAAATTCAAACGTTTTCCGTTAGCATCTCGCGGTGGGACAATGTCGCACTTTTTTTTTTTTTTTTTTTTTTTTTTTTTTTACACACTTTAATTTACAACTTTGCCTCAAGGGTTTGGGTTCGATCCTCATACTTACTTTCTTTTTTTTTTTTTTTTTTTTTTTTTTTTTAAACCCCATCCCCGGAGTTTCCACACACACCTCCAAACACCCGGCCAATGCCGGGTAACCCTCACTAGTATATATATATAAAAGCGCAAATGTATGTTCGCTTTTTGTGTATGTCTTCAAAAGGCTTTTTTCCAGTGGATTCTTGAGGCCCTCGCTCTTTTTTAAAACTTTTTATATCAAGTCTAAATCATATCTCCGACTTAACAACGGTAGTCGCCTCTTTATTTAATTTGCCTGACTTTCAAACGTTAAATATTCAACATTTTCAGATCGGCACATGTTACTTTCGATTTTTGGTATAAAAAAAGCGAAACTCGATTCGAATCACTGGCCCATGGCCAGTGGTTTCTAGAAAGCGATTTAACGTTTGGTCAATGTCGGCTTATTGTCATATCAGATGGTTGCTTTTATTTCGAGACAAGACACTCTCCCTAATAAACGTGGAGCTGGTTTTCCCCAAAGTTATGTAAAAACAAACAAACTGGGTTATTGAACTCATTAAAAACTGTCCCGCGGAAAATGTTAACTGCTGAATAGCTATTGCTTACGTCGTTAACTCTACGATTTCTACTTGACGTCATACAGTGCGCGCACCTGTCAATTCTCTTAACTCTTTCTCGGTTAACGTGTCATGTTTTTTTCACATTTTATTTTCCAACTTCGCTTCAGGGCTTTAGGTTCAATCGTACCTACTTACCAAGCCCCTCCTCCTTTGATTTAAGAGCACACGCCTCGAAACACCCAGGCAACGCCGGGTATCCCCCGCTAGTTATGAATAAAACGAGAACAATCTAGCCCTAGGAGGACCTCCCTTCAAGAGTTGCAAAAACCTAACAATCATCTCCCCTGAAGGAAGCCGGTTAAACTCACATAGGGTTAGTGCCATTTTCATTTTTTTTCTTACCCCCTCCCCTACAATTTAGTCCTCATGAATCAGATAAAAGTTTGCTTTGAAATTCTGTATAGATTCCCAAGTTTGACAAAGGTTTCCCCTGAGTTTGTAGAAAATGCATCTGAAAAAGCCAAAGGTGATATCAGCCAAAACTTAGAGTATATCTAAGAGGAGAATAATACAAAACATTTTCTTGTTTTTTTTTTTTTTTGTTTCACTCGCATATCTCGGTCAATCAAGTTTAAATTTGAATTGGTATTTTTGTCTTTTCCTTTTTGACTCAAAATTATATTTTATTTTTTTATAGGAACCCCTCTAAGGAATTTGCAGCTGGACAGTTTTACTCTGACGGAAATTCTCCGTCTCCATTTGGTCTCATCTGGTGCCCGTGCTAATCCAAGTAACGTGAAATTCCGTTACCAACAAAGAGGAGGTTATACCTCCATGGATGATGCTGGTCTGCATCTTTGTAAAGATGCTCCAGACCTAATGGCACGACTTGAACAAGACAATATCTTCGATATGAAACCTGGTCAGTGGCATTTCTTTTTTTTTTTTTTTTTTTTTTTCTCTGTTAATTTCTGTTTGATTACGTTGTATGTAGGATACCCATCAAAAATTAGTTTTCAATCCAAGGTCACAGGGCAAGCATCAATCATATCTTTATTGTATAATTTAGGGATGCAAGTTTTATAATTTATGAAGAATGTGAGAAAAAAAAATGTTTAAATCATTAGAACCTCCCATGCTTTTTGAAGAAAAAAAAAAAATTACTGATTTCTGCCCAATCGCTATTTTGCTGACTGGACTTTATTTCTCTTTGTCTTTGGACTACTGTTCTCATCTTGAGTCATTTTCACATTTCGGTCAATGTAACCTCCGACCTCCTTCAGGTGTATCTTGTCAAACTCTGGGCTGTTTCTGTCGAACTCTATTTGTGGCGCAGTGGTTAGAGTATTTGGAAAAATCAATTGTAAAAGTCATATTATCCTGAAGGTTCTATTTTCAGTGTGGGTGACCAAAAACTACAATTGTGAATTACTTGGGATTTATATCTAGTTATGGTTGACGAAACAAAAGCATATAAAAGCATATTACTCCCATGAAGTAAATGAAGGATTCTGTTCAAAATTCCGTCCAAATTCCAGAGTGGGACAGAAACCTTAGAGTTCAACAAGATACACCTGAAGAAGGTCAGAGGTTACATCAACCGAAACATTGCGAAAATGATATTGAAGATGAGAACATTAGTCTGAAGAATCCAAATAATTTGAGGTCTTTTGTTTATCTCTGTCTCAAATCCATGACAAAACCTTGATTCTACCATGCAAGTGGGTGGGGATTGTAATGTTTTATCCTTGAGTAGCTTTTTGCCTTGATAAATATTTCTTTTCTCCCTTTTTTTTTTTTTTTTTTTTTTTTTTTTTTCAAAGCACAAGTGTGAACTGGATGAGCTTTTTCAATTTTTTATTTAAAATATTTTTCTTTCAATATATTTAGGTAACAAACTCAAAGTATTGTCGACTTTGGTCCACCAATTTCTTGTGTATGCAGCCTCCCGTGATTTGGTTGAAGACAATTTTGAAAAATTACGTCAGTTGAAAATGGATCTTAAGCAATTACAATGGTCAGAACTGCGCCGTGAACGGGAAGAAGCAACAGCCAGGTGAGTTTTTTTTTTTTTTTTTTTTTTTTTTTTAAGTGGTTAATTTTTGCTATTGATGCCTTCTCAAAAATGTTTATAGTGAAGAGGGTTGTTCCAAAAAGTAAAGATGCTGCTTTTCATTTTTATTTTATTTATTTATTTATTTTTTTTTTTTAACTCAAAAATGTTGAAGAGCTAGGAAGACCGGATTGGTACATTTAAAAATGAGCAGCCTTTTATGCTCCAGAATTTATTTTTCTCCCTGGTCACGACCATTCTTAATGTACTTTTGCCAGGAGTTCGATGATGCATCTCTTCTTCTGATGCATGTCCCATGACAGGGATTGCTTTCTTAGTCACACACAATAAGTTCAGTAATCATGACAATGCAATTTACAATCCTCTCTGATCAATTTAAAAAAAAAAAAAAAAAATGGAGGAATTACTTTTGGGACACCTCCATAAGTGTTTCTGATCCGATTTTGTTGAATCTGGTTTTGGTTTTAGGCTTAGGCTGTTTGAGAACGACTTTTGTTTCATGTTTTGTTTTTTATCTTTTAAAGGTATAAACGAACTATGGAAGAAAAACTCAGGGAACGAAAACAACATGAAAAGAGAATTGCCACTGCAGCTCTTAAAGAAGCTGGGGTAGAAATAACAGATGACAACCTAGAGTAAGTGTTTTCGTGTGTAATCTAAATATATGTAAAATTATTTGTTATCAAAACTGGTTACTGCTATTTAAATCAACTTGGGGGTGGGAGGCATAAAATACGCTGAAATATGATATTTTAATTTGTCTGGATTTCAAATATATTATTAGTCGTCGTGAGTCAAAAAAAAAAAAAAAAAAAAAAAAAATTTAGGTGGCATTTATTTAGGTTACCACTGTACTAACGTGACCCGCATATATAAACTGATTAAAAATAAACTAAGATGAATGTACAAAATGTTTAACAATTTTTTTGTTGAATTGTGAACTTTCTACCAATATCCAATAACTGACTGACTTTTTTATTTTTTTTTTTTATTTATTTAATTTTCTTAGTTTTTTTTTGTTTTTTTTAAACAAAACTACTTGATCAGTTTTTTTTTTGTTTTTTTTTTTGTGCGAACTTCTACCAATATACTCCCTAATATCTAATAACTGATTTTTTTTTTTCTAGTGAAAAGGACAAAGCAGACAAAAAAGCCTCAAGGAATCGTCTTCTTCAGATCGATAAATTCAACAAGCTCGAAGATTTGGAAAAAATAAATGAGCAAGAATTGACACCCGACGAAAAGGACGCCTTCTGGACGAAAAGAGAACAATTGGATGCAAAGAAGAAACAGGAGAACCAAGAGAAAGAGAAAGAATTGTTCAATACGATCATGAAACTGCAGCAGGGCAATGCTGTACATCCAATAGGACGTGACCGGATGTATCGGCGTTACTGGACGTTCAGTTCTTTGCCGGGTTTGTTTGTCGAAGACAATGACGAAACCGTGCCAGATGAACTGAAGCCTGGTTTTAATGAGAAAGAGGAAACCCCTGACGTGGAGATGAAGGAGGAGGGTGAAGGTGATGAAGTGAAGAAGGAAGAGAGTGATGAGATGAAGGAGGAGCTGAATGATGAAGCAAAGGAGGATGGGGTTAAAATGGATGGAGTGAAAGAAGAAGACGGACCTAAAATTGATGGGGTCGAAGAGGATGGATCTAAAATTGATGGGGTTGAAGAGGACGGTGCCAAAAAAGACGGGGTCGAAGAGGACGGTACCAAAAAAGACGAGGCTAAAATTGACGGTGTGAAAGAGGATGGGCAGAAAATTGACGGTGTGAAAGAGGATGGGGCGAAAAAAGACTGTTCTAAAAATGACAAAGTGAAAGAGGAAGACGGTAGTAAAAGTGACGGAGAAAAGATGGAGGTGGACTCGGTCGGCAAAGATTCCAAGAAATCTTCTATGAACGGTTCCGACAAGAAAAGCAGTAATGGTGTTATCGATCTGACCGACATGACAGATGACAGTATGGACAAGTCGGAAGACGATGACTATGATGATGATTACGATGATGATGATGAGGAAGATGAGAGGCCGTCGTATTTGGATAGCAAAGTAGTTCAGAATATTATCAACCGGACAAAAGTAAAATGGGCCTATGTTAAGTCACCCGAGCAATTTAATAAACTCGTTGAATCGCTGAACGCTCGTGGCTTCCGGGAGGGCCACCTAAAGCAAGTTCTCCTGGAGAACGGCACACGGATCCAGGATTCCATCGGAAATTGTCCATTTGAGGATCCTGAAGATGTCGAAGAAAAACCAAAGAAAGACAAGATGAAGAATGGTCATAAAGATACGGAAGAGAACAGCACGGCACAAGAGATTCTGGAGTTGAATTTACGGGATTTACTCTTGGATTTGGAAGAACGTATTTACGTTGGAGGCCTTGGCTGCGCAAAGGTAGTTATGACATTTTATTTGTTTTTTTATTTTAGTTTTTAGTTTTTTAAATATTTTATTGCATAACTTATGATTACTTACGTTGGAGGCCTTGGCTGCGCAAAGGTAGTTATGACATTTTATTTGTTTTTTATTTTAGTTTTTAGTTTTTTAAATATTTTATTGCATAACTTATGATTACTTACAGGTTTACATGAAAACAGATTTTTGGCATTTAAACTCTGGCTTTTTAGCTAGGAGCAATGTGATAGTACACTTCTCATCTTTTTTGTTCTTTGTCAATGAAGGAAAAATCCTTCTAGACGATGGCAGTTTTTATTTTTGTTCCAATCTAGTGTCCTCCTAGGATGGGGGGGGGTTAGGGGCTGTATTTCCTCACATTAAAATATGACCTTGTGTCTGTCTTCTGACATGGAGACACAAGTAAGTAGAAACTGTTGACCCCCCCCCCTCCTTTATACACATAAAGATTGATCGATACTCTATTAAAAATTTGTCGTTTAAACTTAAATCTCATGAAAATTTTAAATATTTTTTATTGGCTATGTGTTTTTATAAATTAAAAAAACATTAATCTATACATCTATAAAAGCGAGATGGTGTGTGGGGGTGGGGTGGGGGGTGTACATTTCCCTACCAAATTACTCTGTCAATTTTCAGTCTACAGACTCGAGATTTGACATAAGGGGTATTGAGATTTGGGAAAATCTTTTTAATTGGTTTTCTGCTAGAAATTTGGCTGCCAAGAAGTCAAAGTTCAACGATTTAACCTTTGAAAACTCTACCAAACTCCTCCGCCAATTTTGGGTCTAAACACTTGAAATTTTAGATGTAGGTTACCTGGACACGAGTTAAACTTTTTAATATATATGTGCATAAAGTTATGAGCAGAGGGCTAGTAATTAATAATTTAAAACACACACACATATATATATATAGCCACTGGCTAATAGATTTCAATATATTAAACCTTTGGGAAATAATTTTCTTATATGAAATGTGGTAATGTCACTGAATATGGTTTGCAGGTGGTATGAGAAAATACATCTGAACAGAAATTAAACATGTTTCTTATCTTGAAACATTATTACATGAGGAGTCGTTTCAAGTAAAAAGTTGATTTATTTTACCCATCGAAACTCCAAAAATGCACGATTAAAATGTGTAAACAGTGAAATGAATAAAATTCAAGATGGCTGTCATTTGGAATTTCGTAGCACAAGTAGCAACTTTGACTTTGCAATTACCTGAAATGCAATTTGGTTTTATGCTTGGATAAAGTACCACTGGTGCTATATCACGGTTCGCACAGGCTTGAAAAGATCTTGAATTAATTGCCATTGCTCCCAGGTCCACTCTGACCCGGAGTGGTAGTACCTGTTAGGGTCCCAACTATGGGTTAAATAGAATCCGGCTTAAAAAACAAATATACTCCATTAAAAATCGTTCCTCAAAATAACTAGATTCGGCATTAAATAACTTGAAAAAGGTTGATATGCCGTAAAACAAAAACAACCAACCAAAAGATCTTGAATTTTGAGCTTTGTCTTGGAAAGGCCTTATTTATTACTTTGGAAATATGGAAAAGGGCTTGAAAATTCTACGTAATGTTAAAAATATAATTTATATATATAAATCTCACCTTTCTGTTTAAATGTATGTTTGTAGGTCTACCTAAAACTTTCGACAGATTTTCATGAGATTGGTATCATTTTGAAGCTTGACCCTTCAAATGACAAATATCGAAAAATTGGTCAAAAGCATTAATTACTTCACCCTCAACTGGGCACTTTCCTGCAAGGATGGGTCGCTTATTGGAAAACGGATGTTCTTCTGTAAAAAAAAAATATGCGATGTAGTCCTCTAACCTGAATTGACATCAAAATGTAACTCTTTTTTTTTTTTTTTTTTTTTTTTTTTTTTTTTTTTTAGACGAGCCTAAATTCTAGTATTAGCAATACACATGGCCGATAATGCTTTGGATAATCACAGATTTCAAGGGGTTTCTGCTAAAATAGTCATATTTTACAAACAAGAGCACTTTGTCTTCAAGATACCACTGTTTAGTTCGGAAATGAATATACTTTCAAATGAATTAGTAAATAATAATGTACATTATATATTAAAGTTTTAAGTAAATAAAGTGATAAAAATGTGAACATCATAAAATGGCGTTTTCGGTAAGATTTGTAGGAGGTGCTCAGTTAAGAAATAAAAATGGTAGAAAAAGACATGGAATGTAATTAAAGATCAGAATAATAAAATTAATTCAAAATTTTTAACAATTTGTCAGCTTTAGCAAAAAGTTGTTTCTTTTTTTATATTTAAATAGGTGGGAAAAAAATACTTGATATTTTTCCAAGCGTCGTGTTTTCTATTAGTGACGTCACTTTTTAAATAACATTTATTTTTGTTTGTTTGTCATAATTGTTCTGAAGTTTCACAATTCATCTCTTAAAAAAAAAAAAAAAAAAAAAAACTCACTTAATCCTATGTCTAACCCTAAGTACGAGTGGCAAGCCTCCTCCTAAAACCTTCAGCCTTAACAATAACGCTAAGTACAAGTGGCAGAGCTCCCCACTAAACAAACTTCCTCTGTAAGCTCATAAGCATAAAAAACTTTAAAGAAAAGTACACATGATTAATCTCCCATAAAAAAAATAAATTGGTCAACTGTCATAAAACGCTAGGATGGTCTTGAAATGGTGAATTATTTTACATTTATGTGAAACCAATCCCCACTCTAAATTTTAAAATTGTTTTTGTTTCTATCAAGTCTTCAGGATGTTCACACAATTTTCCTTAGCCCTATCATTAACCCAAAGTCAGTGGCAACCTCCCACCTTCTCATAATTGCACAAAGACCCTCTTAAAAACCACACATAATCGCCTTTTAGAAAACAAACAAAAAACGCTCAGGATTTATCTATCATAGGAAAGAGAGGGGGGGGGGGTAATTGCCCTAAAACACTGGAAGGATTCAAAATAGAAAATCATTTTACATTAAATTCTAAAATAATTTTTTATCTTTTATTAAAGTTTTTCAAGTTGTTCACATGTAATTGTCTATAAAGGTAGACTTACATATTTTGGGGAGGGGTAACAGAAGGTATTACAATAATACCAAAGAAATATTGCAATATATTCATTTTTAACTAGTCCTAAATTTCGATTTCAGTTTTTGGCGCATAAAATGCATTACAGTTCAACTTTGAATTCTCTAACTTTTCTTATAATGGATACATGGCATTTTTAAGGAATCGCAGCATATTTATGTGAATTTACTGCAGATTATTTGGAAACCATTCATTACTGGAGATTTAACAAAGATTTAGCATTTTTACTGAAAAAGTAGTGTAAGAAATGTGACAAAATGCCTATGGGAAAAAATATCCAAACGTGCAAGGCATAAGAATAGTCATAATTTCCTTAATTTTAATTGGATTTAAAGATTCTTTCTTAGCTCATCAAGCTCTTTCTATATATACCAATATGAAATATTTTAAGCGATTTCAATTTTTTCATGTGTATTGCAGGTGGCCAGTGTTGCTTAATTGTAAGATATGCTTAAATATGATATTTTAATTCATGCAGATTACGTATTTATTATTATAGAGACAATTCTCTATCGATTATTATATTGAACCTAATAAATGGTAGCTAGATCAAAACTAAAAATATATATATATATATATATGACTTGGGTGCCATTATTTAGAATTGAAACCAAAACATACAACTTTCTACCCTTATTCCTTAGCCTCTGAGCCATGCTCATAAGAATGATATATATACACACACACACACACACACACACACACTATATTTCCGCATATAAGGCGGCCGTAAGACGAGGTACAAAATTGGAGCAAATTTTAATAAATTTAAATCACAAAACCATGTTTGTTTAGCCTAGGCTAGAAATTGAAACACACCCGGTATCTTAAGGAATATTGGTTTCTAAAGATGATTTTTTTGAAAGATGGAATCCCATGATCATCAAAGACAAGATGCAAACAAGCAAATCCAGAGTTTTATGATTATATAGATAAAAGTGTGGTGCTTTTTTTCTTTTTTTTCTGATTATTTAAAAAAAAAAAAAAAAAATATATACAATAAAATCTTTAGGGTGTACATACTTATTATAGAATGACAATATCTTTTTTTTCTTTTTTTTTTCTTTTTTTTTTTTTTTTTCTGAGAAAATCAAACTTTATGACTAAGCATGATGTAGTGTTTTCATCAGCCATGATTTATAAATAAGAGGGATATAACTTAATTCAAACTACAGAGATCAAAATCAACCAGAACTCTAATATTTATATCATCAAAAATTGTAAATTTTGATTTTCTTTTTTAAAAAAAACAAACTGATTTTTGGAATATTACAACTTTGTTTTGTGACAAGTACATATATCAAAAAAAGATTTTTAAGCACCTAAATTGTTAAAGTCGTAGTTAGAGCAAAATAAATTGTTTGAGATAATTTCCAACATATTTCACTTGGCTTTTCTCATTGTTTATATGGTCCCGATCAGAACTCTTCCGTTATCTTCACAGCAATTCACAATTATATTAAGATCCTAGTTCTCTTTTTTTTTGATCAAATTTGTCAAATTTGTTTCACTTCAGTCTTTAACATTTCTCATTTCAACACTTGGAGGTTCCGGTACCTTATTCATCATCTTATTCGCAACTTCCTGTGCTATTTTTTCCTAAATTTTTATGGCTGGATCAAATACTGCTTCTGTAACTTAGAAATTTTCTTGTTCCCATGTAAACTCTATTGAACAATATCTCATATCATTTCCATTTCTTGTTCATTTGTTGCTAACACTCTATCGTCATTTTGATATTATTACTAGTGATGGAACAATTCTAATATTTTTCCCAATTTCGATACAATTACCGATTCCATACTAAATTCCTGATTCCGATACAATTACCGATTCTTTATGAATTTCTAAATATTTAACTATAAAATTTTTATTTTTCCTGATTACCATAAAAACGTTAAATATGCACATATTTTCTCAAATATGTAAAACACCATTTTGGAGGGGAGGGGGGTATAAATTTTAGTTTTACTGGTAGTTTAAAAATCAATAAATATTTATTTTATTATTACTAACCAGAATAAAAAAAAAAATTAAAGGAATTGTTTTTGGTATTGGAAAATAGGCACAAATTTTTTCGATACCCACCGAAAGTCCCAATAGTATTCCAATTATAGTGCTGAAAAAGCTTCAACTAGCTCCCATACTTACAAAGCTATTTAAGCGTTATCTTACGGAGAATTGCTTCCCAACGCCCTGGAAAACTTCATCAGTATTTCTTGTATTTAAAAATTCCGGTGATCGGTCCTCTCCCTCACAGTACAGACCAATAAGTCTCCTGTGCGTCATGAGTAAGTTGCTGGAATCTGTGTTAAATAGAGAAGTAGTCAACCACCTCAGCAAAAATAACCTCAGTGACATGAAATATAGTTTCTGTTCTGCTAGATCTACAGTAAATGTATTAAGTTATCTCAGGATTAGAAAATCTTTCAACGGAGGCTTCCTTTCTAGGGCAATTGCTCTTGACATATCAAAGGCCTCTGATAGGGTATGGCATAAAGGTCTTCTCCACAAGATCTCCAGCTGCACTACAGGTGGAAATGTCTTCTCAATTAATAAATTATTTCTCTCTGATAGGTTCATAAGAGTAGTAGTTGAAAAATCAGGTCACAGTATTAATGCTGGAGTCCCTCAGGGGTCCAATCTGAGTCCTGCTTCCTTCATGATCTGCATCTCCCAAATCACATCCTAAGATCATTTGTAGACATTTATGCTGGTAACACTATCATTTATGGCAACACCTCAAAGATCAATGCAACAGTAGGCAGCCCAGGTGGAGAGAGTTGTTTAAAAAATGTATTAGTAGCGGGGTTCCCCAGCATTGGTAGTAGGCAAGCAGGCAGGCTCTAACCCGTAACGCGAAGAAAAAAAGAAATGTCTTAGCCAATGTCTCCATCGTGCAACAGGAAGTTGAGAGCGTTTGAATTAAGTGTAGTCAATCCAATGGTGACGATGACCTAAAATGTCGGCAAAAATAGCCCCCCCCCCCCCCCTGTACAAAACTGCCCAGTTGAGGGTGAAGGAATGAATATTTTTGGCCAATTTTTTGATATTTGTCGTCCGAAGGATTGAGCTTGAAATAGATACCGATCTCACGAGGATCCGTTGTATGTCAAAGGTTTTTGTGAGATATACAAACATGCACACACATTTTGCGCTTTATATATATATATATATATACTAGCATGGGTGCCCGGCATTGCCCGGGTGTTTGGAGGTGTGTTGAGCAAAAAGAAAAAAAAAAATGGTAGTAAGGAAGCAGGCTCGAACCCGTACCGTGAAGGGGGAAAAAACGTGACGTCTTTGCTCTTATGACCACCACCAAACCGGAAGTGACATAGGTTTAAATTAAGGCTAGACAATCGAAAAGAGGGGATGACTTTCGAAAATATCGGTGAAAATGCGACCCCTCCCTGTAGAAAAGTGCCCAGTTGAGGAAACTTAACCCTATTTAAATATTTAAAAAATAATGTTAGACTTCAAATAAAATAAAATAAAAAAATTTTTTTAAAAAACAGCGTTTTTTTTTTTTTTTTTTTTTTTTTCAAAATGGAAAAAAAATCTTTTGTAGAAGAAAAAAAAGGGGGATGGTGGCAGGTAGGCTTGAACGCAGAAAGGCCAATAGGCTGACAACATATGCTGACGCTACGGTGTGCATTTAATGAGGTCAAATCCACATTTAATTTTACTGCAGGATCTTTGATTTTTTTACCCAAATTTGTCTGGTTTTGTTGGGGAAAACCAGCTCCCCCGTTTCTTAGGGGAGTGTCCAAATGAAAGCAATTGTCTGATATGATGGTAAAACCGACATTGACCAAACGTTCATTGCCTTCTGGACTTTCCCAGCCTGTAGGCCAAGAACCGTGCATTAGTTTCACATCAGCTGAAGCAAAGTGCAAGAAGCCGGAGTAGCAAGAATTGTGTAAAACTCGGCATAAATAAATCTAGCCGCAACGTACATTCGCAATTCATACATATTATGATCTGCAGGATATATAAGAAGTTCTAAGCGATGGTAACCCCTCCGAGAACCCTGGCGAAAAAAGCCTTTCTTGGACATATGAAAACTCGCGCGCATGTTTTGCCTTTTATATATATGGATTATTTTTGATAACTCACTTGTAAGTAACGACTTCTATTAGACTAGTAACAACATATTATTGTAAACTTTTTTAATTCTTCTCTTCACTATCTATCTGAACAACACCAGACAAGTGTGGGGATATATATATATATATATATATATATATAATAGCAATTCTTAGATTTGATGGGAAAGAAAGACTTTCTTGAAGTACATATATTAGATCCATTGCTCTTTCCGTTTCCAACAAAATCAGTTCTCTATCGCTCTGAACATGTTCTCACACCTGAGGCTATTCTTTATCTCTACAAATCTTCTATTAGACTACGTATGTAGAGCTGTTGTCATATTTAGTCTGGTGAATCACTGTCCCATTTGAGAAGTCTTGATAAGGTTAAAAACCGTATCTGTAATTTGATTGGCCCTACTCTTCTTTGCAACTCCTCTCACAGACGTGATGTTACTCGTCTCAGTCTTTTCTATAAATATTATGGCATGTGTTCCTCAGAATTTGCTAATCTATTCCTTTCTTTTGTTTCAGCTTGTTTGACTTGTTGTTCTAGTGATCTCCATCAATATGCTGTTTTAATACCTCATTGTAATACAGCTTCCTATTTCAGTAGCTTCTTTAGAAATGCAAGCTAGTGGAATTCTTTTCCTGCTCACTGTTTTCTTATCCTATAGCTTTTTTTTCTACAAGACTAAGGGTCGATAGGCATCTTTCATTCTTAGCTCCTTACATCAAGTGGCTTCATGCCTTCTCTGGAACTTGGGCTACCAGATCAGGCTGTCTGAAGATACTGGCTTCATGACTTAAAATGCACCAAACCTTGATTTTAATTTTTTTTTTTTTTTTTTTTTTTGTTTTTCCACTTTGCAAAATCAATCAAGTCAAAGAAACAATTTTTCTTGACAAAATAACCAAACTAAACACTATGAATAAATATATTGAAGATATAAACAATGTGAAGCAGAAAACCTTTTCCAAAATTACTGGATTCAGCATTAAATAACCTGAAAAGAGTTGATGTGCCGTCAAATAAAACGGCCAAGTGCCTTTTGGAGCAATTTTCATTTAAAAAAAAAAAAAAAAAAAAATTCTTAAAGGTTTACTCGTTCATCATCTGTTTTCTTTACATTTTAATATTAAAAGCAAAACCAGCAACATTCTTCGCATTTCCTTCTCCTTTTTTTACTTTGTCATTGTGTGCCATTTATATGAGATATATTTCTGATGCTTATTTAAAATTACACTTAAAAAATACGGATAAATATTTATGGTGTATGTACTCTTTATGGAGTATGTCATATTCCAAAAATCATGTAAAGTAATCAAATTTCGTTATTTTTTTAACGGAGAATGCTCTGACGAACTGCAAGCACTTCTGCCCCCACAACGTAAATATCCCCGACAAACCCGACAAGCAGCTAAATCACACCCCTTCACAGTAGAGATCTCTAGATGTAAGAGAGCCTTCTACTCCAGTAGTTTCTTCCCCAGAACAGCTAGACTTTGAAATTCCCTTCCGGGTCCTTGCTTCCCCGACTGCACTGGCATGCAGAAGTTCAAGTGCAACGTGAACCGACATCTTGCTTCCCAATTTCCTACACAGTACCCCTGACGCTTATGTCCCCGATAGTAGCCCCCTACAACAAAGTGGCAATGTGCCTTGTTTGGGGTGAAAATGTAATTTAAAAAAAAAAAAAAAAAAAAAACTACACACACACACACACACACACACACACACACACAAATTTTATGATTAAGTGAGGAGTAGGCCGGGAGACTTAAAAAAAAATTTACAAGCACTTATTTTATTAATCGCTAGAAATCAAATATGACTTCATTTTGTGACTTTTTTTTTTTTTTTTTTTTTTTTTAAGTGTAATCCTAAATAAGCAGCATTTTTGTTTATTAATAATTTCATTTTCAAAGTTAAAGCAAAACACAAACTCACAAAGTTCCGTTTCTTATTAGTCACTCGTCACTCATTTATTTACATGGATTTCTAACCCTATTTTCCTTTCCTTGGATCGCTTGTTTTGGGAATTCCCTTCCTGCTTTTCAGACAGTATCAATAAGCCGAAATTTAAATGTAATACAAAGCAACATCTTGCTGTCAATCTCCCTACCCAGGTTGCCCCCTTATAAATCTGACCCCACCACGATAGCCCTTTACATTTATTTCACTGGATAACATTCCTTGTTTGGAATGAATAAAAGTTTAAAAAAAATTTTTTTTTTAATTTGCCAACCATCGTTCATTTATACTTTTACTGTCAATCTAAACAAACACTTTTTTCTTTTTATCTTTCTTCAGGTGAAGGATCGTCTTGAATGGCGTGCTGCTGTTGACGGTAGTTCCAACCAGACCAATTCCGAGGACTCTCCAAAAGTAAAGAAAGAAACAGAAAACGGTGAAAGCGCTGTGAAAACTCTGTCCAGGGCTTTACTCCAGATTGCGCATGGAGTGGAGTCCCGTTATATGCGCGAACCGTTTGGGGATGCCGGCAGCAAAGACAGCAAAAAAGATTCCAAGAACAAAAAGAAAGACAGAGAAGGAGATCCGAGTGAAGATATGGAAAATGGTACGCATGTCTGTTATCATTTGCAACTATGTTTTTTTTTTTCCCCCTAGTAAAGAATGTTAGGTTAATTTTAACCTGAAGTAGGAGTGGGGATTACTTATCAAGACCCAAAAGCCACTCGAGATTAAGGGTTAATTGGTGTCGGGTTGCTGGTGAAACAACACTATGATGATTGGTAATGGTGAAAGTTGGGTGGGGTTTAATTATTTTAGAGGATGGGTCAACAAGAACTTGTTTACATTAGACTTCAAATACTTTATAACACTAAAATATAGTCCATTTTTAGCACCTCCTCCTCTGTTTTTTCCTTGGCCTTTCATGTAGCATCACACTGTGTATTCATTCCTAATAGACTAACCGGGGTCAATTGGTTAAACTAATTTTTTGGTCTGCCTTCATTAATGGATACATCCAGCTGTATATAAGTTCTTATTGCTAAAAACTAAACAAAACTTCCATGAACAAAGTTTCTTTCCTACAACATCCCATCTGTGGAACAAGATACCACAAGTCTACTTAACCAATTGTCTTCAAGTCTTATGTAAATAAATACTTGTTAAGCCATCCTCTTGGATAATCAATGCTTCTTAGTAATTTTCTATTCTTTTCGCCCATTATTTACGGTCCTCTCATGGCAGTTGCCCCTGACCCCCAGGGTATCACTGAAGCTCTTCCATTCTTTCTTTCTTCATGGTTGTGGCATTCACCTTGGGTCAGTTGGGTCAGCTCATTTCAACAAGCCTATCACATTATGAACACTGCCTGACCAGGCACAGTGATCCAAGGCTGCTTCTATTATCAATGCAAGCCATTCGCAGTTTCAGCAATGGACTCAGTAAAGGTAAGGGCCCAGAATAAGTTAGCATACAGACCAAAGATGCATTTCTTTTATATATGCCTTAGCATCTCTTAAAACCTATCGAACCCTAACCTTTGCAACTTGATGTGGAGGTGATAAATATTAGTAGGGTTTATTATTTACTGATTGGTTTTATATAGATATGTGTACGTGTTGTATTTTCACTGTTCTGAATGTGGTGATCAACTTCTGTGAAAATGTTTACGGGGAAGGGGGAAAAAATCCATGATTTTTCTTCATTGTTTAACGGACAAAAGTGCATATAAAAACTTTGATGGTATGGTCACATTGAAAGAAAGAAGAAAAAAAAAAATACAAGTATAAATAGAATTTGAGTTCTATCATGTTTTTAACTGTGGAATAGTTGTGCAACCAAATTCAGTATAAAAAATTGACTTTTCTTCCTTGCCTTTAATCAAAGGTCTGCTATTTTTAACGATTAATCTCGAAGTGTAATTGTACTAACTTTGACATAACACGTAAATGTGATGTTTTCACCTGAAATGCGTTGGTTCACCAATCTACACAAACACCAAAAACGTTTATATTTTTAAATATTTAAAAGGAAGTTTCCAACATTAATTTCATCTGGGTTACACTGGAAGCTATAGCTAATTTTTATTAAAAAATTGAATTCGAAAATCTCTGAAGAACACTCTTTACAATCGAAATGATATAAATCAGGCATGTAAAACTCAGAGCCCTTCGGGGCCACAGGAATCAGTTTGTGTTGGCATGAGGGCCACACCCCTACAATATTAATCAAATTAGTTAAATAAAAATCATTGCTGAACATGTTTCTTTTACCGTTAATTTAGAAACATGCAATAGTTTGGTCAAATTCAAAAACGCAAGTTAAAAGTACTTGTAGTTTAACAAAAGAATATAACAAAGGAAATCAGCATGACATATAAATCTGTTCTTTATTTCGATATAACAAAAATTTAAAAAGCAACATACATAGCCAACATGTATTTGAATGCAACAAATGCAATGCACATAAATTATAATTCAAAATGAACATTTATTGTCAAGTACTCAAACATGTTTTGTGTTTTCTCCTGAGGTTTGACACCTCTTGTTCTTGACAAGCTTTGGTAAGTCTGGCTGAAGTTTCTGTGTACTTCCAAGCTTTACAAGAGAAGATAAGTGTTTGTCAGTCAACCTAGTTCTTTGAGAAGTCTTTATTAATTTCATGAAGGAAAATAATCGTTCACACAAATAGGTGGAACCAAACATTGCCACAATCCGTGTGAGTGACAAACTTTCTGAAATTTATAAACCTTTTCAGAAGGTATGAAAAGAAATCAGGTATTCCCACTCGAAAATTCTTTGCTCTGAGTAAAGAATCTGACTACATTTCTAACAGTTCCATTTGTAAGCTTTCGTCTGCCTTAGTAACATCAAAAGTAAACGGCGCTGTGAATAATGCAAACTCTTGCTCAAAATATGAGGAATCACAAAATCTTTTTTGAAATTCCTTTGACAACGATTTCAGGTGACTGTCATACTTGGCAAAACTTAATGCTGACTTAGTATTAGTACTATTTTTTAGCTGTTTGCACATAGGGAAATGAATTAAATTTCATTTGAGACTTGTGACTTCCATAATCTCAACTTTGTAATGAAGCATTTGATGTCATCATACAACTGAGTGATGAGCTTGTTTTTACCTTGTAATTTCAAATTGAGTTCATTTAATTGTGCTGTAATGTCCACGGCATAAGCCAGATTCTGGAGCCAACTTTCATCTTTAATTTCATCAATGTTTCCACCTCTCATCTCCAAAAAAGTGATTATTTCTTGTCTTAACAAATAAAATCTTTTCAACACTTTGTGACATGACAACCAGCATACATTTGTGTAGAATGGAACATTGGTGAACTGATTATCCATATCTTCTAACAGCTGGTTGAATTGACAGTGGTTGAGAGAACAACCTCTAATATAGTTCACTGTCTTTATGACTAAACTAAGCACACGATCCAATTTTAAAATCTTTGAACACAAATTTTGTTGATGAATAATATGGAAATGTGTAAATGACAAATCCGGATGTAAAAACTTTCGACAGAGGCAATGGATTTTCACAAGATTGGTATCGTTTTGAAGCTTGACCCTTCGAACAATAAATATCGAAAAATTGGTTAAAAACATTAATTCTTTCACTCTCAACTGGGCACTTTTCTACAAGGAGGGTTTTTTTTTTTTTTTTTTTTTTTTTTTTTTTTTTCTTCCCCCCTTGCTATTTTTGCAAGTCATCAGATCGGTTGGAATGACTGTACTAATTTCAACTTTCCGAACTTCCGGTCGCGTCATGGAGTAGGGGTAAGATGTACATCTCCTTTAATCAGTAAACTTATATTAAAAGAACAAAACTTGAATTTAGATACAGGATAACTTACATCACAAAAACATGGTACTGATGATAAAATAAAAAAAATCAATCAATACACTCATTTCATTTTATATACACATCCAATAGTTTGAATTCTAACAACTATATTCATTTCAATAAAGAACAGAAACGGTATCATATCTTTTAAAATTCTAACGGCTATATGTTGGTGGGAGGGGGGGAATTCACTCGCTCCATGCTATAACACTGTACATGCTTTAAATGCTCGTGGCTATTTATTTATTTATTTATTTTTTTTTTTCGTTTGAAAATTAAACAAAAACATCCATTTCACATTACAAACACAGCAAATATATTTTCAAATATTGTACTGGTATTTTTATTTCTTTAAATTAATCCTCTCAGAAGTTTTGAAATAAAGACAAAACGTTAGTGAACATGTAATTTTGGTTTATTCCGTTTATACACACACACACACCCCTATATATATAAAAGCGAAAATGTATGTATGTATGTTTTTCCTCGATGTCCACAAAAGGCTTCTTTCAGAGAAGTGCTCGCTTGCTTCACAACTTAAAACTTTTTATATCATCCATAAATTATAATATCTCACACTTAACCATGGAGCTCGCCTGTCTATTTAATTTTATTGACTTTCAAACGTTAATTATTCCACATTTCCCGCATCGGCACGTGTTACATTTGGTTTTCAGTATAAACAAAAAGCAAAACTTGACTCTAATCTCTGGCCGAAAGCCAGTGGTCTCTAAAGAGCTAAGTAACGTTTGTTCAATGTCAACTTCATCATATCAGACAGTAGCTTTCATTTTGAGACGAGACACTCCCCCTAATAAACAGGGAGCTGGTTTTCCCCGAACTTAGTTAAAAACAAACAAACCGATTTATTTATTTATTTATTTAAAAACTGTCCCGCATAAAATCGTAACTGCTGAATAGCTATCGCCGTCACGTCAATCAAAAACGCGCACCTGTTTTTTTTTGTTTTTTTTTTTGTTTTTTTTTTCACACTTTACTATTTTCCAACTGCGTGTCGTCAAGGCTTCGTTTTTTTTTTCACGGGCACCTGCTTTTTTTTACTATGCGCGTCAAGGCTTCTGGTTTTTTTTTCACACACACCTACAAACACCCGGGCAAGGCCGGGTACCCTTCGCTAGTATATATATATATATATATATATATATATATATATATCAAATTTTAGTCATTCAATGAATTTAAAAATTTATGAGGTGAAATGTTTGAGTTTCAGATTTTTATTATTCTATGTAAATATATATTCAGTAATAATTCTCTCACTTTCCTTTAACGGGGAAAAAAATTTACCTTTATTTTTTTTCTCCCCTGCAGACGATGATAAACCGGTGGTTGTTGTGAGCAGCCAAAAGTCTAAGAAAGCCCGAACCCTGTTTCAACGGTGGGAAGAATCGTTGATAAATTGCACCAGTTTTCCCCAGATCTTCCTCCACCTTTCCTCATTGGAGAAAAGTATAATTTGGTCCAAGTCCGCCCTCCATGCTCGCTGCCGTATCTGTCGACGGAAGGGAGATGGCGAACACATGCTTCTCTGTGACGAATGTGATAGAGGACATCACATGTATTGTCTGAAGCCCCCTGTCAAAGTAAGTAGAAATGCCTTCAGTTTGACTTGAATGAGATGGTTTTGTTTCTGGTTTTTAAACCCTTGCCTCCACCCCACCACACACACATAATTGTTAAAATCTTAACAAAATGTTTTAAGTTGATGTCAAGTGAAATTTCTACAACTTTACTAAACTTAATTCCACTAGATTTTAATTTTTTATTATTATTTGGTAGGGTATTATTATTAGTATTATTATTATAATAATAAACCAAGTATTCTTTCTGAAGTTTTTATTTTTAATTTTTTTCTTGGTGCTTATTAAGAATTACACTAAATTAAAAAAAAAAATTTTCAAATACAGAAAACTCTTTATGATGTACATACTCCTTATAGAACAAAGAGGTCATATTCCAAAAATTAGATAAATTTTCTTTTTTATTTTGTTTCTTTCAATTAAGAAAATCAAATTTTACGATTTTTAGTTTAAAGTCTATACTTTGAATCCAAACAAAAACTCTGTAGTCGAATTGGATTGTTGTCCTAATTAAAACAATATGGCCACTTCTGACCAACCCCTTGCTTACACTCATAAAATTTGATTTTTTTTTTTTTTTTTTTTTTTTTTTTTTAATTTATTTTATTATTGGAATCCTTTGAGATGAGTAATTTGTGTATTTGCAGACTGTTATCCTCATCTTCATAATTGTTTCGCAACATTTCAGCCAACTTATCCTCTGGCACAGTGGATAGAGGCGTTGATTCTCTATAGTTCGAGGTGAGCATTGGCAGTTTGAATCCTATTAAAAAGAAGGCCAGAAATTTAGTTGGCCAAAACGTGAAACGACAGCTATGGAAGGCAGTAATTACTGGAGATACAGTTACAAGTCTCGCCATTCCTATCTCGTCGCAGTTAATCACTTGAAGAAGGCCAGGGGATGAGTTGGCCAGAATGTGGTGAAACAACAACTATGAAGATGAGGATAACAGTGCACAAATAAATAAAATTACTTGATCAATTTGTGATTTTCGGAATATGACATCTTTCTTTCTGTGACGAGTCAAAGATTTTTCTGTATTTTAGTTTAACTAAGTGCAATTCTAAACAAGCACTTTTTTTTATTAGCTTTTTATTTAAAAAAAAAAAAAAACTCATTTTTCAAATGAGTATTAATACAAAAGTCCAATTTCTCATGAAGAGATTGGCATTTTCCCAGAAAATGCAGATTTCTGCTGAAATTCCTGGAACCTTGTAGATAATTCTATTTTTAACCAAAGTACTTCTTCTTCCCTCTCTCACTGAAAATTTTGATTCTACAATTTCCCATTTTACTTAAAAAAATAAAAATTAAATAAATAAAAACTTCAGAAAGAATACTTGGTTTATTATAATACTACTAATAATAATAATAATCATACCCTTATTCTATAAAAAGTACTGACATTACTATTCTTATTGAAAGAACTTAACGATTCCTATCTTTTGGTATAGAATTGTGGAATGTGGAATTGTCTTCCATTTTCCTGCTTTCCGGCTGACTACAATATGGTTGTCTTCAAGTCTAACGTAAATAAGTTCTTGATGAGCCGTTCCATATAAGTTATCAAATTTAACAAATTTTCATTAATAATGATTATTATATTGTCCAATTTCTACTGTACACTCTTTAACCCTTATCCTTGAGTGGCCTCTTGGCCTTGATAATGAGTTGATACCTATGAAAAAAAAAAAGAAAAAGTCCAATGTGAATAAGTTCTAATTGAATCGTCCCCCTAAGTAATCCAAGTTTCAAAATTCCCACTGTTTACTATGCTAAAATCACAATGACTAATGTATACCTATTAACCCTTATCCTCGAGTGGCCTCTGGGCCTTGATAAGTGGTGACACCCTTGTAAAAAAAAAAAAAAAAAAAAAAAAAAAAGAATGCAGGGCTTTGAGGTTGGAGCAAATTCATTACTTAGTGGTTGTTAAAAATTGTCCGATTCTAAATCAAAAAGAAAGTAAGTAATGGTGATCTGATTTGTGTTGAAACTTCACTGAAGATTTTAGTTTTAAATGCTGCCCGGTCATTAAATACACATAAATAAATTTTAATTTATGCAGATTGCGTATTATTGTAAGGCCTATTCTCAATTGATTATTATATTGTACCCAATATATAGTTGTGATTTAAAAAAAAAAAAAAAAAAAAAAAAAAAAAAAAATGAAAAGAGAAATATTCCTAGGTGACAATCGAAAAGAAAACATTTAGCTTTCGAGCGGTATTGGCTGCTATCTGATAGATAAATCAACTGGCTTTAACGTATAAATGTATATTTGCGCATGCGTAAAGGAACACTTTAAATTCAACTTGGGTCTCCCAAGTTCCAATTTTTCAATTTTGACTCTTTAGCTATTTTTACCTGCTAAAAACCAAATTAAATTTATTTCGCAGATTCAAATCCCCCCAAATAGCAAGTCTGTAGATTGAACAGTTTTGTAAAGACCGTCCTGCACACACAAACAAGGTCACTCATATATTACAATTCATGTAAATTAATGACGGAAATAATATATTGTAAATAAAGAAAGCCAACAAATGACTTTTGCTGAGAAATTCAAAAAAAATTTTATATGTTAGCAGATGTATCCAGCATTGCCCGGTATTAAACATAATGTTAAATTCCTTTAAAAAAAAAAAAAAAAAAAAAAAAAAAAAAAAAAAGGCACACACAAAGAAACTGAGACATGTGCATGCAAGTATTGTTTTTTCTAAACAGTTTATTTCTTGTAAGTAAAAAGAAAATACTTGAGCTAGGATCTAAACCAAAACCTAGTGACAACGAGTCAAGTACCATAACCATTAGGCCAGCTTGCTACACTCTTGAAAGTTTTTACAAATCTACTTAACTCTTTACTGCCGAATTGTACTTTCAAGTTGCCTTTCAAGAAAACAATTTCTTACTCTTATGGCTTGTCAGCCCAACTCGTCTTCAACGTACAGGTCTATGCATGGTTCAACCAGTGAACGAGGGGGTTGTTTATGTTCGTGCGTCAGTTGCACGCTGACTTCTGTCACGTGTGGGTTTCATGATTAAAAAAAAAAAAAAAAAAAATTCTGGGGTTAAAGGAAGCTGTCATATTTCACGACTGCACATGCACAGTCGTGAAGCAGTTGACAAACAGATAATCTGATGCTCTCTCTCTCTCTCTCTCTCTCTCTCTCTCTCTCTCTCTCTCCCCCCCCAGTACCAATTTTTCAATTTTGATCCCTTAGCTTTTTTTTTTTTTTTTTTTGATAGATAAAAACTGATTAAAAGGTTTTCATGTGTCTGAATACCCTATGTACCATATATCAAGTTTGTAGATAAAAAATTTGTTCGGTTAGTGTCCTCGCATACATTGTCACTGTTATAGATATAGAAAATCTTTTTCTTGTTTTTCATTTTTATCATTTCTTAGCAATTTTAAACATAAATTGTATCCATTAGAAGGCCCAGTAGTTCGCATTGAGTTGTCGGCTCCCATCCCTATTTATAGTGGATTAAAAAAATGGCTTATCCAAAAAATAGCGCCTCAATTTCTAATAAAATTTGATTTTCTTAGTTAAAAACAAAAACTACTTGATTTATTCTGTGACATAAAGATTATATATATATATATATATGTGTATATATATATGTGTGTGTGTAATGCTTTTTATTTATTTATTCAAAGTGTTATTCTAAATAGCCAGTTTTGTTACATACTATATTTGGTCCAACATTTAATTCAGTTCAGATAAATTTGTTTGTTTAAAAAAAGTCTATCATAAGTCAAGGTCATTAGTTACCCAAGTATTAAGACCATATGCTAAGATTTTGATCCTCTTCTGTCGAAGAGTTTCAAGTAGCAAATGAAAAATATGAGGGTAGGGTCACGGGCTCAGTAGAAAAAATTGATAGGTGTTTGTGGTTCTTCCATTCGGCAGCAGGGGTAACTTGAAAGCATTTACTGAGGGGGCATTGATGGTGTGAGAACTTAACCTGTTTCAAATAGGACCCGTTGTATTAGAGAAGTGGCCACGCGAACCAGGATGATGCTGGATCTGCATCTTCAGATTATGTCCCTTGGTGGATGGGTTGAAAGCTGGAGCGAACAAAGCTGTTGCCACGGTTGTTATAGGGGACAATGTCAAAACCCTTTATTATTTTGTAGGCCTGTAATATATCAACATGCTGTCTGGAATTCTAGAGTATATAGGTTGAGACGGGTGAGGCATTCGGAGTAGGGCAAATTGGAGATGCCTTGTACAAGTTATATTATGCTGGATCCTTTCCAGAATGTCCTTTTCTTTTTTTTAACTTCGGACATTAGCCTGCAGAAGCATATTCCAAGCGTGGGCGGATTAGGAACTTATGGCATCTATAGCTGCCAACATCTCCTGATTGGATATATAAAAATACATTTTTTGTTGCATTGTCACCTCCAAACAAAGCACAGTGCCACTTTGATGTAGGGGGCTACTATCTGGGACATGATTTGCAGGAGAGTTGAGCAGCAAGATGTTTGTTTACATTAGACTTGAACTTCTGCATGTCGGGGAAACAGGAACCCAGAAGGGAATGCCAATGTCTGGCAGTCCTAAGGAAGGAACTATTACAGTAGAAGGCTTTCTTATATTTAGGAATTTCTACTGTATAGGGGTAAGATTTCTCTGCTTCTTGGAGGTATTTTTACGTCATAGGGTCCAAGAACCTGTAGTGCATTCATTCTACATTTCATTTCTGGTTGGATTTACATTGAAACCACTAAAATGTTAAACTGTTACTTAATGGCCATTGTCATGTGTCGAAAAACATTTAAATGTGTTTGTCTGTTTCCAGACTGTACCTGCTGGCGACTGGTTTTGCCCGAATTGTCGGCCGAAAGAAGTCCGTCCTTCCCCACGGAAAGGGCGGCAAAACTACCTGGAAGAATCAGAAGAATCTGAAGAAGATGGAGAAGAGGAAGAAGACGGAGAAGATGAAGAGGATGAGGAAGAGGAAGGAGAAGAGGAAGAGGAGGGAGAAGAGGAGGAAGAAGAAGAAAATTCGGATGAAGAAGAGGAGGAGGAGGAAGAAGATGAGGATGAAGAAGATGGCAGTGGAGAAGAAAGGTAAGACTTTGTTTTTTATCTCCCTCTTCATTCGCACATTTCTCAATAACCATGCTTTGGATTTTTTTGGAAATTTTGCACAAACATTAGTCATGGTGATAGTAAATTGGGCTTCTTTCTCCAGACTTATTCATTTGTGAAGGAGGACCCTGTATGCCTTTCTTTTTTTCCCCCTCTGTATTTCTTTGTCATCTCTCTCTTCATATTTTCTTTTTCATCTCATCTTTTTTATTTTCGTCTTTTTTTTTTCATCTCCCTATTTGTTTTTTTTTTTTGTTTGTTTTTTTAGTTTGTTTTTTTTTGTTTTTTTTTTTGTTTTTTCATCTCCATTTTTTTTGATCTCCGTTTTGTTTCATCTCCGTTTTGTTTCATCTCCGTTTTGTTTCATCTCCGTTTTGTTTCATCTCCGTTTTGTTTCATCTCCGTTTTGTTTCATCTCCGTTTTGTTTTGTTTTTTCATTTTTTTTTTCATCTCCTTTTTTTTTTTTTCATCTCCTTTTTTTTTTTTTCATCTACTTTTTTTATTTTTCATCTGTTTTTTTTTTCATCTTTATTTTTGTTTCATCTCTCTATTTGTTTTTTATCTCCCTATTTGTTTTTTTGTCTTTGTTTTTTTTTTTCATCACCCTATTCATCCCCCCCCTGTTTGCTTGTTTGTTTTTTCATCTTTTTCAATATTTTGGTATCAGTTTAACAAAGTTTTTGTAGTTTTTAACTTTTAAATTCAGATGAACATATCTCGGCTCAAACAAAAATTTATTGATCGAAATAAGCACCATCAGAATCAACACGCTTTTGCCAACACAAAACAAATGTATTTACGCCAATAGCGTAAAAATCTTGCATTCTGGTGGTAATGAAGTCGGTGAAGGCGTTTTTGATATCGTTTAGGTTTTTGAAGCATTTCTCGTGCCGAAAGTTGTCAAGTTTCTTGAGAAGTCTGCAGAGTATGGCAGATGAGACGGTTTTGTAGCCGAATTGGTTCAATTTCTGCAGGGTCAGTTTAGCAACGTGTGCTCAGGCCTTTTCTGCTGACTAATGCCGAGTGTTATCAGTTTTTATTGCATTTAATCCATTTGTTGAGTACTCTGTTACCATTCAAAAAAAACTAATGGATGAGACCGGTTGCAGACCACCAAACAGTCAGCATTACCTTCTTTTGGTGCAACTCTGATTTCGGGAAGTGTCGTGGAGCTTTGTTGACATCTAATCACTGGCCTGAACATCGCCAGTTGTTGTAAAGCACCCACTTTTCATCTCAAGTTACAATTCGCTTGAGAAATGTTCTTGTTACATAAAAGAAAAAATGACACTTCATGTGGGGGGGGCGTTTCTTTTGGTTGTCTTTTAATTCGTGGAGCACCCATTTATCAAGTTTTTGGCTTTCTAATCTCTTTCAAGTGGTTGGAAATCATATGTTACGTCTAAATCAGAAGTAAGTTCTCAAACTTTCATCGCCGCCACAAAATTTCTTAAACCACCATTGGGCTGTGCATTCAGTAGTGGTTCCTGGACCAAACGCTTCGTTGATATCACAATCTGTTTCAGTAGCTTTTCAGCCTAGCTTGAATTGAAATAAGAAAATTGTGCAAATTTGCTTTTGTTTTCCATTTTGTATTTATCGTTCTGAAAAGACAGTTTTAAATCGAGTGTAATATAAACTATTAGATACGATGAAAAAAAAAACGGTCTTAAAAATGATAAAATTAATTGAAAATACATCATTTGAAATCAAAATTAAAAATCCACAAGAACTTTTTTGTTTAACCTTATGCAGAATATTTTTTCAATGGGATTTTCAAATTTCAATTTTTACAATATTTTTTGTATATTAGGTGAAAGTACAGAATAGTTGCAAAATGCCTTTTCATGTTAAGAATGGCTTTCTAAATTACAATTTTAATACAATTAGTATTCTGCATAAATACCTTTCTTACTCCGTATCCTTTTCATCTCATATTGTATAATCTATTATTATTTTTTTTTTTTTTAGTTATGATACAACAGAAACTGAAGGATCTCGGCGCAAAGATTCACGTACTGACAGCCATGCTTGTGTTGTGTGTGGTCGTCGAGGCGCCTTGGTTCTCTGTGATAAGTGCCCCAATGCTTACCATTTGTCTTGTGCCAATCCACCCCTCAAGAAAGTACCAAAGACCAAATGGCTTTGCCGACATTGCTCAGGAAACAAAAAAAGTAAGCATATCATTTAAAGATTTTAATTCCTTTTCATAAATAACATTCTTTGTTTAATTTTCCTTCAGTCAAACACGTCTCTATAGTCAAATTTATCTTTAGTTGACCTTTGACAACTAAATATTTTTGTTTACTAACCAAATAGAAAAGTTCCTAGCCAAACCCACATGATTTTTAGAATATGACATCTTTGTTCTGTGAGTATGTACATCATAAAGATTTTCTTTTTTTTTGAAAATAAGTGTAATTTTGAATATACAACAAATTTGATAAAAAAAATTTTCAACATTTAATCAATTTTAGGAAAATTGGTTTTATGACAAAAAGAAAAAATAGACAACTAAATCATCTTGCTTAAAAAGGGTTTGATAAGGCTTCTGCAAAAAAAACATTTGGTTATCGCTGAAACTCAATTACCCTCTTCCCAAATCTTTGGGAAAGTCAATTTATGACCAAATTCCACTTCAGTTTTATGACCCAGAAAATAATTCTCCAAGGATTCTTTGAGAAACGTAAATAGCTCTTATCAATCCATTTTTATTCCTTCTCACGATATCTATGAGCAATTAAGTTTCTCTCCATTCTCTTTCTTCCATTTTCTTTTTAAATCATCTTTCTTTCCATTCCTTTCCACCAGCTGAATCTCGACAACATATCAACCCTTTTCGTTTTTTTTTTTTGTTTTTTTGACCTTTCAATATTGTCACTTGAGTTTGACGCCAAGATTTCTATGTCCAGCAAGATAACACCTGAAAAATGTTAGAGGTGACATCGGCTGAATCGTTGTGAGAATAATGCCCAAGATGAGAACAGCAGTCCAAATGATTTAAATGAGAATAGAAAATGAACCTTGGGGTTTATTTTCATCAGCTTCGTAACTCTCGCTTCCCTTGTTGTAATCTGTAGTCTTCACACTTTTTGGCTTGTTTTTTTACCTATTTAAGTGGTATTTTATATATATATATATATATATATATATATATATATATATATATATATAATTTTTTTCTAGTACCTTACACCAAATGGCTTCATGCCTTGTCTGGAGTGATTTCCATAAAGAAAAATGAATAAAAAAATATATATAGCTGCTTAACTCCCCACATTGCTCTGTTAGATACAATCTCAAATAGTAGCACTTGCATTCCAAGTATGCCTTGTTAGGGATTAAATAGGTTAAAATATGAGAACATTTTTATTGGTCAAAGATCATAACTAAAAATGAAAATTGTTTTAAAATATTTAAGATGAGAATTGATAATTTGTATTAATGTCTTTCCAGGCAAGAAAGGATCGAGTAGCAAGTCCAGTAGCAAATCGCCTGGCACTTCTAGTCAGCCGGGTTCTAGGCGGGGAAGTCCCGTCAATCCACGGTCTAAAAAACGAGCTAAATCTGAATCGGATGATGAGACTCCCAAGCGCTCACGCATTTCAAAAAGCAAATTATCTATCCTTGATAATGAAGGTAAGTCTTTCCCATGCAATTTGGAATATTGTTCAATTTGAACCTCTCAACATATCCGCTGAGCTTCTCCTTTTCCACGGGTCAAACCTCATTTGCTATACCAACAACAGAGTGCAGTGTTTTTTTTTGTTTTTTTTTTAACATGGGGATCACCACTTATCAAGGCCCGGAGGCCACTCGAGGATAAGAGTTATTGGGTATACATTAGTCAATGTGGTTATAGCGTAGTAAACATAAGTAGTGGGAATTTTGTAAATTGGATTACTTAGGGGGACGGTTCATCAAGAACTTGTTTATGTTGGACTTGAAGACAATCAGATTGTAGTTAGCTGGAAAGCAGGCTATCTGAAGAGTTCCACAGTTCTAAGAAAGCTTTGTTTGTGGAATTTACATTTAGGTCTAGGCACAGACGAGGAGTGTGGGAAATTATTGATAGTTTCGTCTAGATGAGTGTTTTTCGTGAAAGTTTAGCGATTGGGGGGGGGCATGGATTGAAGCTCAGCTGAGCACTTGCCATGGAAATAACGATAAAGCAGAGACAGGCTCGAAATGTCTGTGGGGAAAGAGATTGCAGGGAAGAGAAAAGGGCATCCCCCACTAAGCTACAAAGTCTATTTTGAACTCTGTCAAGACAGAATAAGCTGCTTCTAGCAGCTCCTGCCCAGATGTGGCAACAGTACTCCATCGTTGGCTGAACCTGGCTTTTATATAGGTAAAGAATTGCATCAGGAGTGAGATATCTACTGGAATGGGAGAAGGATCCCATCATTTTTTTTTTTTTTTTTTTTCAGCGATCTTGGCAATTTGTTACACAGTAGCTTAAACTCTGAACCAATAACAATTCTTCATCTAAAAAAAAAAAAAAATAAATAAATTTGCTTAGTTTGAAGTTTCAGTTTCCTTCAGTTGAATTTCTATCAGAAATCTAGTCCCTCCCCCCTTTCTCCCTGGGGTTAACACTTGATCTCTAATTGAGACACACAGATATTTGAACATTCCAGTTAAAGTTCTCCTTTACATCTCCAACACAGTTAGTAAATTAGTTGGAACATAATTTTCCTCCCTCAAATTGACCAATTTAATGTTCTAATATATACTTCTTGTGGTCTCTTGGTCTTGTCAAATTCCAGGACAAAAATTCTTCTCGGCTGGTGGAGTCTCCAGCTTCGTACTGTTACTTGAAGTTACATCACTTGGAGAAGGTGCACCATACCTTGTAAAAACAAGTATAAGTTAGCCATATCGAGGAGAACTTATTTAGGTTGCATTTTTTTTTTTTTTTTTTTTTTTTTTTTTTTTTTTTTTTTTTTTTTTTTTTTTACATAGGCATCCCCACTTATCAAGGCCAAGAGACCACTCGAGGATAAGGGTTAAAAGAGTGTACAGTAGTTGATGGGACAATGTCGTAGTAATCATTAGTGGAAATTTGGTAAATTGGATTACTTAAGGGGAACGGCTTATCAAGAACTTGTTTACATTGGACTTGAAGATGACCATATTGTAGTCAACTGGAAAGCAGGCAAATGGAAGAGTTCCACAGGTGTGCAGATCTAAGAAAGAAGCTTTGTTCATGGAATCTTTTTTAGGGTTAGGCACATAGAAAGAGTGGGGGAAATTATTGTTTTCAGCTAAACAAGTTTTTCTTGTCAAAGTGTGGGGAGGGGGTGCATAGATTGGAGCTTAGACAAGCCATGAAAATAACGATAAAGTAGAGACAAGCTCGCAGCATCTCTTTTGTGAGAAAGATGTTGCAGGGAAGAGAATGGGGCATCCCCTACATTCTATGTGATTTTGAATATTTAATTAGGGTTTACTTGTTGGTAAAAGTATTTTGTCAGGTTGACCCTGTACAGAGAGACCTTAGACATTCGGAGATAGTGGCTAGTTCTCTCCAAGCAAAAGTATCTGAATGTTTTTTTTTAGTCATGTTAACTTATTTTTAACCAAATCGAAGAAAAAAAAATGTTTGTATATGTGCATTAGATTTATTTAATTTTTGCCCGTAATTCTCCTTACATTTAAAAAAAATCAAAGAAAAAAATTATGTACGTACGCATGACGTAACGAAAATATTATGTTCTAAAAATCACGTAAATTGATCAAGTGGTTTTATTTTTAAACAAGAAAATCAAATTTCATGATTAACTGAAAAGCGGCAGTCTTGTTCACCATTTTGGAAACTATCTAAAAAAAAGAAAAACTCAGCATAATTTAAATGAGATTTATGTTGTAATGCCTATAAATTCCCATTAATCGCTTAAAAAATAATTTTCTTTATAAAACTAAAACTACTTAATCAATTTATGACTTTTGGAATATGAAATTTTTGTTTCGTCATGGGTACATACATCATGCAGATTTTTCTTGAGTTTTGTTTTTTAATATAGGGTGTATTCTGAACAAGAACCATATTTTCTATCATTTTTTTTTTTTTTTTTTTTTTTTTTTTTTTTTTCCAATGTGCACTGTTTTTCCAACCTGGAAAGGGTGTTTATTCCGAAAACTATTATTAATATGGGAGGTTCTTAACATGAGTGTTTATTCCGAAAGTCATTTTCTTAATTTTGATCACTCCATGTTAAGAACAGATTTCGGAATAAATACTCTTTGCAGGTTAGATAGCCAGTGCACATTGACCCCCCCCCTCTTTCTTTCTCTCTCTCTCCACTTTTATTTATTTATTTTTTTTTTTTTTTTTCCTAATATTTCCAGAAGATTAGACGCAAAGTCAAGTGTGGGTTTGATGAACGTGTTCTATGGAACGAATGGGATTCAAACTTGACCTGCTCAGGCTTGTGTTAACCACCTAGCCATTGTCATTTCCTTTCTATTTTCTTTTTATACTTTTTTTTTTTTTTTTGTTCTGAAAAATCATGTAACATTATTTTTCTTTCAATTTTACTTCATAGTAATAATTGCAGTACTTGTACAGTTTAATCAAGACATTAAAAAATGAAAATATCGGAAAAGTTTAAATTGTACGTATCCGTTATGGAATTAAGTTCCCCGGAAAAAAATTTCACTTAATTTCATCAAGTAGGTTTTGTTTTACAGTGAAAAAAACAAAAAACAATTTATGATACCAAGCAAAAGGTTTAATTTTTTTTTTAGGAAGAAAGCTAGTATTAAAGATGGAGAGGGAGTGTCGGCGCTTTAACTGGAGTTATCTCCCCATGACGTTTCTAAACTCCAAACAAAAATTAAGAACAAATCCAAGATGTCTGCCTTCAACGCGCTCTCATAAAAACGTTTTTCCGCTGTAAAAACTACTCGATCAAATTAAGTGAAATTCTTCAGTTCAAAACAGATATTTACAATGTTTTTTTTTTTTTTTTTTTTTTATTTTCATTTTTTTATGCCTTGATTAAACTGTACAAGTACCATAATTTCTACTTCAAATTTAAAGTTTTCTCCTCATCGCTGACAAACTGCTGACTAACCTTCTTCCCCCCCCCCTTTTTATTGTACCTTAAATTTCGGTTTGTTTCTCTTTTCAAAAGTTCATTTACATCTCTGGTAATGTAAAACAATAGAAATTCGTGATGTTGTGAACCCTCGTGGCAGGTAGCCAACTCCAAACGTTGCGTGGCTTTGTTCTCCATCTTTCATCACTTTTATTCTGGCCATGTCATCGTCTAGTCCATACTAGTGATCATCGATGGAGATGCACGGGTCCACAAGTAGAAAAATAAAACAAAACACAAGAAAAACAGACATTGATGCTTCACATATGTCGATTCGTGTGTGTGTGTGTGTGTGTGTGTGTGTGTGTGTGTGTGTGTGTGTGTCTACATGCTACAGTTCACAACTATTTTCTGTCGAGGCAGGGTTCATTTGTTGCTGTCAGTTCATCTTGATCTCCCAAAAGCTTTTCCGACCTGGCCCAAGCCACGATCTGTCTCCAACTGTCATCATCAGAACGGGCTCCTTGCCCGGACCAATGTGACTCTTCCTCTCCAGAGTTTCCTGTCTTCCATCAGCTGCCTCAAATTTTCAGTTTCACAGTTGGCGTCGTGTGCTATCTGCTGGATGTACGTGAATATAGGTCATCCTTTGCTTGCACGTCCGTGTTGTGGAATCCATAACAATACATCATTCACTAATTCATGCTTGCTTCTCCGTCAGTGACCAGCAAATGTTAGGGGTCTCTCCCTCATGGTATTAGATATGGCAGGTAGGTTGCCATAAATTGCTACTTCGGGGGATGATGTTGCCAAGATATATTTAATATTGTTCATAGCATACGGGTATATATGCTGTCTAGTTTTCTTTCCAATCTTTTAGTAAGTGTCCAGGCTGTAGCACTGTATACAAGGACAGACTCTACCATTGCCCTGAAGAACTGCCTTTTTAGTTTGTCTCCAACTGTAGTCAAAGCCCAACTGAACTCTGTCATAAAGTCCCAACTCACGATTGTTGTCGGTTGATTTGTAAGTTGACCTTTGTTATCCATAAATAGGTTCTATTGTTAAAAACTCCATGGCACTCTCTAGCGTCATAAAACTAAATATCTCGATTGTTCTTTTGCTATCATCATTCATCACACCCAAATTTAAATCGACCCTTACCTCTCTGTTAAGAACAAATTTCTGTCCATTGTCTATTGATAAATATATTTCCTGCTTCCTTCCTTAATGGTCGCAGGTCAACGATAGTATCACAATATCATTAGAGCACTGAGTGGAGCAGGTGCTAGTTTGATTGAAAAAAATTAGTGAATACAATAAGTTTAGTGAATTTAACAGTAGTGTTAAGTACTATTGACTAAGAAAAGTCTATCAGTAATCATTTCTCACTAGATTGTGAAGTCAATTTTGTACTTGGTCAACGCAAGAATAATGGATGTACATAAATCTAAAATAATGGCAGAATCGTTAAAAAATGACCTCCAGACCAAAGTGGAATTGGGGCCGCAAATGGATGGTAACATTTGATGCTACTAAGACTAAGCTGCTTTCCTTCAACAATTACAAGAAGCTTTCGAAATCACTGATATCCATGAAAAATAACATCCTACCTGAGAAGTCTTTCTTCAAACTCCTTGGATTAACATTCACATGCAACATGAACTGGAACAAATACATTGAAGACAGTGCGAAGGCTGCTGCAAAGAATGTGAGTTCCCTCTACCATGCTAGAGGCCCTGTCGGTGGGGCATTAGAATACGCCGACTGCCCCCCTGCAGAGGGTAAAAGTCCCTCAATAGGGGTCCTGGATATGACCTTAAACTATATCCAGTGGTGAGGCCGCAGCTTGTGTGGAGTGTGGAGCCACTCTTTAATTATATTGCTTCCAGGTTCACTCTGACCCCGGAGTGGTAGTACCTGTTAGGGTCCCAACTATGTGTTAAATAGAAGCCGACGTGAAAACAACAAATATATTCTATTAAAAAAACTTTTCTTCAAAACCTTTGGATTCGGCATTAAATAACCCGAAAAGGGTTGATATGCCGTAAAACAAAAACAACCAATCAACCAACATTGCTAGAAGATTACTCACACCTGAGAGTATTCTGTATCTTTACAAAGCAACCATTCGCCCATTCATGGAGTATTGTTGCCACATCTGGGCTGGTGCATCTACTGCTACTCTTTCCCTCTTGGATAGGGTCCAAAGAATAATCTAATCTAATAGGCCCTGCTTTATCAACTAAGCTCCATGTGGCATCTCTGCGTATTTTACAACAATGAAATATGTTCTGGTGAACTTGTTGCACGTGCTCCCGCAACGTACTACATACCCTCCCGACAACGTATGGTGTACTGTTGTCATATCTGGGCTGGTGCATCTGCTACTAGTCTCTCACTCCTAGAGAAAGAGAATTGCCAACCTGATAGGTCCTGAACTGTCCCATCGACGAAATGTAGCATCCCTCTGCCTGTTCTAAAAGTACTTTAATGGTGAATGCTCCGACGAACTGCAAACACTTGTAACCCCCCCCCCCTCTCCGACAAGCAGCAAACTCCCACCCCTTCACAGTTGAGATCCCTAGATGTAAGAGAGCCTTTTACTCCAGTAGTTTCTTCCCCAGAACCGCTAGACTTTGGAATTCCCTTCCGGGTACTTGCTTCCCCAACTGTACTGACATGCAGAAGTTCAAGTGTAACATGAACCAACATCTTGCTGCCCAACTCCCCACATAGTACCCCTGTAGCTTATGTCCCTAATAGTAGCCCCCTACATCTAAGTGGCAATGTGCCTTGTTTGGGGTAAAAAAAAAGAAAAAAAAAGCCTGCTTGGCAACAAAATCACACCCCTTCACTGTTAGGTTTCTAGATGCCAGAAAGCCTTCTACTGTAATAATTTCTTCCCTCGAACAGCTACACTTTGGAATTCCCTTCTTGCTACCTGCTTCCCTGACTGTACTGATATGCAGAAGTTTAAATGTAATATAAACCAACATCTTGTTCATCTTCCCTAAGCATGGTCCGAAATAGTAGCCCTTCACATCCAAGTGGTGATGTGCCTTATTTGAGGTGAACGTGAGTTTAAAAAAAAAAAAAGAAAAAAAAAAATATTTTTTTTATACCATGAGATTGCTTTAGGAATCTGGTACTTTCTGGAGTGGTAGAATGATCCAACTATTTGCTTCTGTTCATTTTAAAAATTGCTGTTATTTATTTTTCTCTTAGAATCTGACGTGAAACATTATGTGAGCAGTTACCGTGGAAACAACAAGGAGTACCAATTAAAGGCCTGTGAAGAGATTCTCAATGACCTCATGAAACATGAAGATTCTTGGCCGTTCTTAAGACCTGTCAACAAAAAAATTGTAAGTACATTATTGCATACCCACCCCATTATTTTTCTCTTTCCCCAAAAAATGAACTCGGCACTATGAAATCAGACTGTCTGAAGATACTGGCTTTCTGGCTTAAAATGTGCCAAACATCAATGTTTTCTTTTCCTTCAATCAGGTTCTGGCAAAGTCAAAAACAATTTTCCTCTGTTTTAGAGGCGGATTATCTAAGGGAGATAACTTCCATTTACTAAAAAAAAAAAAACATTGCTGATGCAGTTTACGAAAATGAAACACATTAATTAACAAACTTTAACAAAAACGAATACACAAATTTTTGAATAATAAAATAAATACAAACGAAAAATATCAATACACAAATACCTGAACAACACTCGAAGAAGAACTAATTAACTAAAAATGAAACAATGTTAAGTAATAAAATAATTTAACATTTTTAAATGTTAATAAAAATAAGTAAATTTTTTAATTAACGTACACAAAACCAAAAATAAATAAACTGTAACAATGAAACAATGTTAAAACTACTTTTAAAAAAAAAAAAAAAAAAAAAAATGAACTTTATAATTTAAAAAAATTTTTTTTTTTTTTTTAATCAATCACATTGCTTGATCCATTATCGCAAGAATTATGTAACGTATTGCTTCTCCCTCTTTCACCGAAGAGACTTCAGGAGATGAAGGTGGGACATATCAGTCTTGGTCCCTAACAATTTCTGTATATGTCTTTTGGCATGAGACTAAAAACCAAAAGGATCAATTAATTTTCGTAAACCGTTTTAGCAAATTTTTTTTTTTTTTTTTTAGTATATGGGAGTTATCTCCCTTACTTAGATAATCCTCCTCTAAAACAAAAGCACTCAAATAAATATTTGATATAAAGAACTTGAAACATAAAAACTTTTTCTGAAATGATCAGATTCAACATTAAATAATCTGAAAAGGATTGATATGCCACAAAACGAAATTAATAAATTGTCCTTTTATATGAAACCAATATGCAGATATCAAAAAGTTTTTATGGGATGTCTTGCTGACTTGACAATCTGAGATCAGCCTCAAGATATTTTTATGACTAATGCTGATGGAGAGGCACTTATAAAGCCAAGTTGATTCCTGATGGTCCACAGAGGTATCAAAGCTGTTGAGGAAGTCACGCATGATGGAACTCCTTTTTTTTTTTTTTTTTTTTTTTTTTTTACATAGTGGTCACCACTTATCAAGGCCCGGAAGCCACTCAGGGATAAGGGTTATTGCAAGTACATTATGTTAGTGTGGAAATTTGATGAAGTGTTTACTTAAGGGGGCGGTTCATTAGGAATTTGTTAACGTTGGGCTTGAACACATCCAAGTTGTAGTCAGGTGGGAAGCAGGCAGATGGAACAGAGTTCCACAGGCGTGCAGTCCTAAGTTCCTCCTTCTACTCGTCTCTCTCTGGCAAACAATTGGTTCACCAATTTGTCAAAGGCCAACATGATTAATAATTTACTTGCAGTTGTCTTCCTTTCATCATCTTGTTATTCTCCGTCATTTATGTTTTACTAGCAGGGGTGCCCGGGTGTTTGAAGGTGTAAAAGAAAAGAAAAAAGTTTTGGTAGGCAGGTAGGCTTGAACCCGAAGCCTTGAGGCGAAAAAGAAAGTTTGACATCTTACCACGACGCTAAGAGGGCAGAGAAGTGAGAATGGATGAAATTAAATGATTAAAATGTAAAGTGAATGAGTTCACACAGGTGCGTAAATTTAATGAGGTCAAACATCACACCATAGGGGAATGAAATTCCCGCACTTAACTTTGGCTGTGAGCCAGTTTTTGCATATTTGTTTGTTTTCCCAAGATGTTGGGGTAAACCAGCTCCCTACAAAAAAGGGGAGTGTCCAAATGATTAGCAATTGTCTGATATGACGGGTTTTGCTTTCTGGACGTCCCTGGTGAGAAAGCCAAAGAACCGATTTCTTTTCAATTAGTTTTGTTTTATTTATACTAAAAAGCCAAGCAAACACGCGAGACCACATGATAGCGTGAATTTTATAAAATAAAAGTCACTCAAATAAAAGATAGGCACAACCTCCTCTCATAAATTGGAGATGAACTCCAATCTCTGGTCCCCCCCTCGCCAATCTTTTACAAAAAACACCCCGTCTAGCTGAATTCACTGTCAAAAACTTTCCCCACTCTTTATCTATGCCTAAATCAAAACATAGATTCCATGAACAAAGCTTCTTTCTTAGAACTGCACGCCTGTGGAACTCTGTTCCGTCTGCCTGCTTCCCTCCTGACTACAACTTGGATGTCTTCAAGTCCAACGTAAACAAATTCCTGATGAACCGCCCCCTTAAGTAGACACTCTAAAATATCCACACTAACATACTGTACTTACAATAACCCTTATCCCTGAGTGGCTTCCGGGCCTTGATAAGTGGTGACCACCTTGTAAAAAAAAAAAAAAAAAGATATAATCTATGTGTATATAAAAAGTTACAAGAATTAGTGTGTGTGTGTTGTCCCATGTGTGTGAAAATATTTAACCAATAAACTCAAACTACTAGCCACATAACACTGAAATTATCAGGAAATAATTATATATCAAGATAATATGATATTGTGGGGTTTCCATTCGTCCTGGGCGTCTATACCATGGAAATATGTCAGACTCCTATAACGATATTGGAGATAAACCGTAATAACCAGATTACTTAGATAAATACTTTTATAGTTTTAATAAAAGGGGCTACAATAATATTGCGGGGTCTCCATTCACAGAAGCAATATATTACATAATAAATATGCTGCTGTGGAATTTCCACAGCTCCCACAAGTAGTAGTAGTAGTAGTAATATTAATACCATCAACAACAACAACACCAACACCAACACCACCTCCTAGTTCCCACCACCTCTCAAAAAAGTGCGGTGGGGACTAACATTAATTGGTACCATGGAAAGTTGCTAGAGAGAGTTCAAAAAGATGGAAAAATTGAGGAGAGGAGGAACAGTACCACCCAGACCTAGACTGGAAAGGTACAAAGAATATTGTAATTTTAAGGAAGCATACTGTCATTCAGATTTCATAGAAACCTGTTGTCAGTCGGAAATTATATGTATATTGCTGCTGCAAGAACACCAAAGGAATAACAATAATAAAGAAATAGGGAGACTTGCTATAACTCGGATTCCAGGGAAAATTACTGGGTTTTATCAGTGAGAAATCACTGAAAACTATTAGTAAGAAATGATATTTTCTGATGAAGCAAACAACCAGGAATAAAGATATAATAGAAGAAACTACTCACGCAAGCGGCAGTGCATCTGTTTGGCAACCAGAAAAAGAAGTAAAGAACTTATATTTGTAGCTGGATTGAGCTTGCATGCTCAGCTCTCTTTTTTTTTTTTTTTTTTTTTTTTTTTCTTCCCTTCCATTAGGAAGATTGTTACAATGATAATTTTATGTTCAATAATGTAATTTTTTTTTTTTTTTTTTTCCCCTCCCTACCCAATTAGGAAGATTGTTACAATAATTTTATGTTACATAATATTTGTCTTTTTTTTCTTGCAGGTCCCAGATTATTATGAAATCATCAAGGAGCCAATGGATTTCTCTACAATCCGCAACAGAATCCACAAATTCCAATACAAAGAGACTGGTTCTCTTTTACGTGACATTCGCTTGATTTTCAGCAACTGCAAAGAATATAACAAGAAATCTGCCCCGGAATACAAGGCAGGTCTCAACCTGTCTCAGTATTTTGAAAAGCAGGCAAAAGACATGCAACTGGAGGAGGAGAACTCCTCGTCCCCTTCGGGCGGAGGTGGGTCGACTGACGGGAGACCTTCCAAAAAGAAAATGAAGACTCAATGAAATATCTACCACTCCAATCCCTTCCTCTCACTGAACACCTTTTAGACACAACACACTAACCCCTCTCCAAAACTGGATTTTTTTTTTTTAAACATTGGTCATCGATATTCCTTCTCTTTACTCATCACAACTATACTGCAACACCCCCCCCCCCTTCTGCAATCACTGAACTGCACACGTACACATGCACGGGATAACTTTTTGTTATTTGCTTTATGGGATGGTTAAAAAAAGTCTTTATGACTTGCCAAATATGCACGCATAACAAACACAAGAAAGAGCTCACACATGGACCTTCTATTATTGAAAATAGAAGTTAAGCACCACCATCCACACCTCTTTGTTTTGTTTTTTTCCATCATTTGCATCTACACACACTGTCTTATCCACATAGAAGATTCTCTTCCCTCCTTTCCTCTCTTTCTGCCACCCCCCCCTACTCCATGTGTGGATCTCTATTTTTAAACAAAGAAAAAAGAGCTTGAAACACAGGGTTTCTTCCATGGGACAGGTTGCTATGTAACTTGTCCACACATTGATTAAAAAGTGGCACTCTTCACCTGCTCTCGGCATCTGGCTTTTTCCAACTGACCACCACCACATGTACTTGGATTTAAAAAAAAAAAAATTTTTTTTTTTTTTTTTTAAGTTAGAGGAAAGAAGGATGATGAAAACAAACTTGTTTTTCAAAATGGGTTCCATATTTTATTTTATGCAAACAAAAGGGATGTCTTGATTTGATTTTTTTTAATTTTTTTTTTGTTAGACTATGCCACCCCTACTGGCAAAAATACTTGAGAAATAGCTCCAGTCAAAAAGTGTGTTGAAAAAAAAAAAAAAAAAATTTTTTTTTTTTTTTTTTTCAAACTTAAAAAAAAAAACAAAAAAAAATGTTCAAATCTTTCTCCCTTTTAAAACAAAAACTAAAAAATAAAACTCTCACTCATTTCTTTGTGCAAAAAAAGTCTGTGTTTTTGTTATTTAACTGTATTTATTTTTAATCTATTATTGTAATTCAAGTCACCAGAACAATCTCATTAATTTCAACTGTAAACATTCATTTGATATCGACAAAAAAAAAAAAATGGTACAGATTGTTTTTGTTCATCCTTTAAATTCCAACTATTTTTCAAAAAAAAAATTTTATGTTTAATTGGGGAGAAAAAAAATTCTCTTTCTCTTTGCATGGAGAGGGGGGGGTTAAATTATTTTGTCAATAACAAAATAGAACATTGCCACCATCTTACGTCTCCTTCCAAGAAGGAGTAACATTTGCAAATAATAATTTCTTACATGCTGGGGGGGAGAGAGAGGGGGGAGGGCAGAGTGAACACTGCTCCTCATTAATATATATATATATATACTCACACACACACACACACCTTATAAAAGTGCTAAATTACTATCTAGATTGAGTCTTATCCCTTAATTCCATTGATCTTTTTTGCTCAGTAATAGTGGCCTTGTACCTGAATAGGTTAATTTTAGCAAAGACATGTGGCTTCTTATCAACCTTGGGATTCTAAACAAATAATGTCAAAAGCTTCCAGTTAATCTGAAGGTATAAACTACCCCTGTCTAAATCCCCATCTTCATTGGTAAATAAAATTAAAAAACTATCTCTACTTATATATAAAAGACACTTTGTAAGTTAATTCTCAATGGACTCCAAAACGTCTGGGCCAATTTTTATGAAGTTTCACATAAATGTACTTTATGTGCCTGGGAGTGTTCTTAGATAGGTTTTATATCGGACTGCCTCCGATAAGGATTGGAAGTCCATAATCAAACCCCATTAAAGAAAGAACAGTCTGATTTTGACCAAAGTTAACACTTTTATACAGCCCAACCTCCAAACTTAAATGCATTTGTAACCACACAAGCATAAGGGTCTTGCATATAAAATCAACAGTATGTGTTTTGATAAGATTGGCGCTGTTTAGAGCAGAATTAAAGTATATTTAACATTTGCATTTTAAACTTTAATTCAAGTTGATTTCATAAAATTAATTTTATAAAATCAACAGGTTTTTTTACAGTGTAATGTAGACTACAATGTTTTGCGGACTGTCACTGTAGGGAGACATGGTGCACTGTGATGAGTTCCCAACTAAAGCAGGCAACCAATTTCGATGACAAAACAATTGGAAATGTAGAATATTCATTGATCTTCATTTAATCCCAAGCAACGTCTGGTTTCCCTGCCAGTCTTCAAACAAATCATATAATCAGTTGTTTTGATGCCTACCCCATCCCAACCATTTACTAAAACAAAAATTATTCTCTCTCTCTCTCTCTCTTTAAAAGCTAGGATTATTTGGTTTAGTTAGTCATTTCATTTTTTTGACTAAAGCCCCTGTTTTGCCTTGGACTTTTAGACGTACATTTTTTATTATTGACCCATAATATTTATATTAAAAATATTTCTGGCAGGAAGCAAAAAAAAAAAAGTTTTTTTTTTTTTTTTTTTTTTTTTCGTATTTTATGTTGTGACTCCTTGTAAAAGACTGACTCATAATGATGGTGATGGTGGTTACGGGGGTAAGCCACTTGCCCTTCTTGGCTTTAAATTCAAATATCAACTTTATTTCTCTGGAAGGAACAAATGCATTTTTTTTAATTTAAAAAAAGAAAAAGTGTTACCCCTAAGGCTCTTCCATCAATAATTTGAAAGACTTTTTTTTTTTTCTTTTTTTTTTTTTTTTTTTCCAAAAGTTTGGAGAGGGAGTAAAAAAACTCCTGCAACAAAAGATTTTTACAAAATTAAATAATACTAAAAACAAAAATTCCTTCTCGCCTTTCGGCACTTTCTATGAGTGCCTCATGTGAAAAAAAAAAAAAAAAAAAAAAAAAACTTCCATGTCCCTGACCCTCATTCCCAGTCTCTTTGAATCTTGAAAAAAAAAAAAAAAACAAAGAGAAAAAAAAAAGCTGGACAAAAAAAAAAAATTTTTTTTTTTTTTTTTTTTTTTAACTTCAGACATTTTTTATATATTTTTTTTTATTTAGAAACTTTATTTCTGTTTTTATTTTTTTGTCTTTATTTTGAATTTATTCGAATGTAATAGAAATAAAAACATCTTTTCAACTTATTTTATTTTTTTATTATTCCAACTGAATGCCTGAGGGGAGGGGTATGTGCATACATCCACCTTTGTTCGTAACCCATTATCTTATTTAAAGAATATGGTCAATTATCGAAGTTTCCAAAATTTAGCCTTTTAAGAAAAAACAAAAGAATTTAGACATTTTGATATTGACGTAAGTATGATTATAAACTTGGTACAAATTAATAAAACCCTTAACTGATAAATTGTTTTGATGCATTTTATATATAATATATATAGTCATCCACATACAGTACTGTTTTGTTGTTTCACAGCTCATCAGTGCGGCTAGACAAGCAACTGCCTCGAGCCAGGATCGAAACCCAATCGCCCAAATGATAGTCAGAGCTTCTAACCGTTGCGCTATACGGCTGCTGCTATGTGGGCAGTGACTTAACAATGTTTTGACATTGTCCAAAGTACCTAAGCTCAATTTGTTTACACAAAGAGCATTGCTTCATACGCTAATGGCGATTTGTATATCACTTCCCAAATGCTCAACCTAAGATAGGGAGCATTTTTTATATATTTTAAAAAATAACTAGTGTTTCATGCTTATGTAGTCATCAGTGTGGAAAGTGATGATTACTGCTGGTCAGGAGATTAAGTCTCAGTCATAAAATCACCACTGACTTCATAGGCTAGTATTCCACTCCAAAGCCACCAACAACACAAGAATTGAGGGAAATTAAATGCCTATAAATGGCAAGTCAGTAGACATGTATAGTAAACAGTCAGGGAGTATTCAATGACTGAAAATCTGAATGTTGCATTTGCACCCAAATTAACCATTTCTTTTCATGATTTTCTAAAGAGGGCTCATTACAAGAAACCTTCTCAACCACCAACAGCTATGGCTAAAGATACATTGCCTGAAAGTACTTCTTTCAAACTCCTAAGCTTAATGTTTAATTTCTTTAAGGGCTTTACAGCTAAAACATTTTTTTTAAACTAATAATTGTTTTTATACCTAGAGACACTAGTTTCATACTTGTGAAATAATATATATTTTTTTTTTAATTGAATTTTCACCCCAAACAAGGCACAGCACCACTTTGATGTATGGACTACTATCAGGGACGTAAGTTGCAGGAATACTATGTGTTACATGATAAGGGCTGTCCCCTTTTCATGTAAGTATAAAAATAGAAAGATTTAGTTAAAATGAAATAGAATAGAAAAAATTCGAACCTCGTAATTTAGGTTTAGAAATAGATTACGAGAGAGAATTAGCAAATGGAATGTGAAAACAAACCATTGTTTAGCTTAGAGATAAAATAGTTTTAAGAAAAGAATGTGCATTGTCAATTCTGTTATGAAAATTCAATTGAAGAATGCAACTATAAGATAATTTGATAAACATGTTTTTAACATATTGGAAATATAGGTTACTGGGAATATAGGTTAAAATTCCTTTTGTAAACAAAGGAAAAAGTTTTGGACACGCATTTCCAGAACACGTGAAAGAAGACACATGTTTTAACATGTGTATGACGTCATGGAAAATGGGAAGTTCTCGATATAGTTAGAAACTTTAGAGTTAAGCAGAGAGAAACTGGGGAGAGTCTGAGGACGACAGACGACAGTCCAGACATAGGATTCGAACGTCTAGAAGCGAGACGGTCACCTTTGAAACTTAGAATGTGAAATTTGAATTCTTGACTATGAAAACCACGACCGGTCGGGAGAAGAAATAAACCCATCATGTGTTTTTATAAACGTCTTTGTGTTGTAATTCTACCAAAAGGTAAAGTGAAAATTGTCATTATGTCTTGTATATCATGTAGTTTAAAATGTCTTTACATACACATCTCATATCTACAATGTGAACACTAAGACTGTCTCCTCACTCTAAGAGCTTCTACACTTCTAAGTATGAACATTTAATATATATGAATCTCTTCATAACACGATAACAGAACGCAAAAGCATCTCTCTTAATAAAACTCTCTAATAAGACTCTAACATGCACTTTTAATAACAACAACAAAAGAATAAAAACAAGAATAATAACTATATAACATATATATAGGGAGCTGAGCAGCAAGATGTCAGTTCACATTACACTTGAACTTCTGCATGTCAGTACAGTTGAGAAAACCTGAACCTAAACGGGAGGTTCAGAGTCTAGACGTTCTGGAGAAGAAACCATTCGAGTAGAAAGCCTTCTTACATTTAGGGATCTCTACTGTGTAAGGGTGGGATTTTGGTGTTTGTCAGGGGTATTTATGTTGATGGGGGGGGGCACAAGGGCTTGTAGTTCGTTAGAGCATCCACCATAAAGTACTTGTAGAACAGGCAGAGGGATGCATCATTTCAGCGATGGGACAGAGCTTGGAGTTTGAATGACAGTTTGGGACCTATCGGGTTGGCGATTCTCTTTTGAACCCTATCCAGAAGTGAGAGACTAGTAGCAGGTGCACCAGCCTAAATGTGACAACGATACTCCATACATGGGCGAATGGTGGCCTTGTAGAGGTACAGGATATTTTCAGGCGTAAGTAACTTTCTAGCACAGTAGAGAGAGGCCACTTTCCTTGCAGCGGTCCTGGCGATGTTCTTGATGTATCTGTTCCAACTCGCGTTCCCTGTGAACGTTGGTCCGAGAAAGTACTTTCAGGTAATGTATCTTTAGCCATAGCTATTCGTGGTTGAAAAGGTTTCATGTAATTATTGAAGAAAACAAGCTTAGTCTTTGCAGCATTAAATGTGACAATCCATTTTTGTTCCAATTCCACTATAGATTGGAGGTGTCCTAGTGTTTTTTGCCATTTCCTAAGGTATATGTTCATTTGTTTTCCCCTCATGCCTGTTATAAAGCGTATTGTCATCAGCAGAGACAATTCTATCGGAGAGGTCATTCATGAATATTAGGAATAATAAAGGTTATATTTGCACATACAAAAATTTAGCAAGACTGACTTTCTCAACTGCCAGATTTCTTTATAAAAGGTTTGATCAGCTCGTAACAATCAGCAGGAATTATTTCAGCATGTATTTTTTGAACATTGCCGGGGGCGTATATTTTCTACACTTTGGATTGGCTGATTACATACATTTTTTACTATTTTATTTTATATTCAAACCTCAGTCGGTTTTTGTACAAAATTTGTCTTTATATTTTTTTTACTGTTTGTTAAACACAAATTATAACCATTTAATACAAAAATCAGTAATGTAAATAAATTTTAAAAAATAAAAACACTAGACGAGTCACATATCACAACACGTTTAACACACATAAGTTAACAGACTTGTTATATATATATATATATATACACACACAACCCATTGAACAACACTAATACTGTGCCATGGATAAAGATGTTTGCTAAAAATCAATTGTTAATTCTAAAAGTGTAAGCCATGTTTAGTTTCAGAAGTTTCTGATGGTTCGTTGTTCTAAACAAGTTTTGAGAGGTGACTGGTTTGCAGTAGACAGAACAGTTTCCGATGGTTCACTGTTACAAGTTCTGAGAGGTGACTTGTTTGCAGTAGACAGTTCCACAGAGCAAAATATTCTTACTGTGTCGAGACGGAAAAAAATATGTGAAACTGCTACGGAAAAGGGTTAATATTTATGGAGCAACTCTGGTTTCTGATTGGTTGATAGCAGAACGTGAATTAATTCGATTCGTCAGTTTCTAGCAGCATCGTTTATAAATAGAATCGTCCGACTGTGGGATCAAACCTCATTATAACTCCAAAATATTGTAACATTAATGATAGCCTTCTGACAGTTGAAGGTTCAATCCTCACTACGGTATTTAAAACAGTTCATGTGCCTGTGAAGCTTCTTTCTTAGAACTGCACGTCTGTGAAATTGTCTTCGATTTTCCTGCTTTCCAGGTGTCTATAGTATGGTTGTCTTCAAGTCCAACGTAAACAACTTTCTGATGAGCCGTTCCACTTAAGTTAACAAATTTACCGAACTTCCATTACTATATTGCCCTTTTGACTACTGTTCACTCTTTAACCCTTATCCTTGAGTGGCCTCTCGGCCTTGATAAGTGGTGACGTCTATGTAAAAAAAAAAAAAAAAAAAAAAAAAAATGAATAAAACAGTCCATGTGTCTGAAAATATTTAACCGATAAACTCTTGAACTACCGGTCACATAACACTGAAATTAACAGAAAATAGTAATCATATACCAAGGATGATTTATGACTAGTGTCATCTTTGTTTCGATGGATGAATAACGCGTACAGAAGTCAGCAAGTTGAAATGCAAACTGTTCATTTCAACTTACCGACATATTTCTATTACTTTTGCACATGCGCAAATTCATTGAGAAAACTTAAAAAATAAAAATTTTTATTATTGTGCAATAAACAAGTCCGTTTATTGTTTCTCTGAATTAGAATTTTAAAAAAACAATAATCGCTTGACTAATTACATAATTTGTGCATAAATTGAATAAGAAATTTATTTTAAAAAAACAAAAATAAATAAATAAGAATGAATACAGGTCCGTATTCGATAATAATAAACATAATTAGCACAAAAAACTACTCGGTTTGAGTTTTTACAGAAAATAAAACAGTTCTGGATCAATGCTTTGAACGGTTGTGTATTTTCTTAGCTCCGTTTTTTTTTTGTTTTTTTGTTTTTTAAACTGACATTTTCTTTCAGCATAAAGATTCTCTTTTGGCCTTGAAAAAACTTTACAAAAAAGAATGCAAGCAATTTTTTTTATAAAATAGTTCTTATTTTCTTTTCTTAAAAGTTGGAGAGGCTATTGAAAATAGTTCTTTCGGGTTTTTTTTTTTTTTTTTTTTTTTTTCAGAAATCTTGACAGCCTGAGGTAATTTAAAGAAAAACAATTCAGGGGCAAAAAGAAGTAAATACTTCCGACTAATCCGACAAGCAGTGAAGTCCCACCCTTAAAATCTAGAGATCCCTAAAATGCCAGAAAGCCTTCTACTCAAATAGTTTCCTCCATCAAACTGCTAGACTTCGGAATTCCATCCCGGGTACCTGCTTCCCTGACTGTACTGACATGCAAAAGTTTCTTGCTGCTCAACTCCCTACATAGTATCTCTGCAAATTTTGTCTCAAATAGTAACCCTTTGCATCAAAGTGATACTGTGCCTTGTTTGAGGTGAAAAAGCAGTACCAAAAAAAAAAGTTAATCGCTTCAATATGACTCAAGTTAATAATTTTTATTAATTAAAAATTGAAAAGATAACTTAATCTCATCCTCACCCAACGAATTAATTACAGCAATGTCATAAGTGTTTTATTTTTTTGTGTGTGTGGAAATAGCTCCAGACAAGGCATGAAACCATTTGGTGATGGAAGATTAAAATAAAATTTAAAAAAACAAAACAAAAGAAAACTTCAAGTTGAAAAACTATCCAGTACTAAGTGTCATATGGATATATTCTGATCCAGAAAACAGCAATTCTTCTTCCTTTGCCAGAAACATCGTTCATGGAATGTGAGGACTAAGAGACAAAAATAAAGGAAGCAAGTGTTATGAGGTTACCAAAAGTAAACACGAGGTCCACTCTCAAATCTCCAAAACAGACTAGGGTTGTGGAGGCGGAGTTTTTTGAGAGGAACCGAAGTTCGAGTTTGATTCTCTGTATTTTTTATGAGTTCAAGTTTGATTTTTTTTTAATTTATGAAGGATCAATAGATTGCCTGAATATTGGGAGAGTTTAAAATAAAGAGTAAGAGTGAGAATTTTTTGCAATCCTAAAAGTCAGTCGTAAGTTACTTTTTAGCAGATCTATTTTTTGTTTGTTTGTTTGTTTCTTGTTAATCTCTTGCTTTCTTTTTTTTTTTTTTTTTTTACACAGTGGTCACCACTTATCAAGGCCCGGAAACCACTCAGGGATAAGGGTTATTGCAAGTACATTATGTTAATGTGGAGATTTGATGAAGTGTTTACTTAAGGGGGCGGTTCTTGTTAACGTTGGACTTGAACACATCCAAGTTGTAGTCAGGTGGGAAGCAGGCAGACGGAACAGTTCCACAGGCGTGCAGTTCTAAGAAAGAAGGTTTGTTTATGGAATCCACGTTTTGATTTAGGCACAGATAAAGAGTGGGGGAAATTTTTCACAGTGGATTCGGCTAGACGGGTGCTTTTCGTGAAAGATTGGCGAGGGGGGGACCAGAGTTCAGACGAGCACCTGCCATGGAAATAACGATAAAACAAGGATAGGCTCGCAACGTCTCTTCTGTGGGAGAGAGGTTGCAGGGTAGAGAAAAGGGCATCCCCCACTAAGCCACAAAGTCTTTTTTTCAGTCTCTCCAAAAAGTGTTATACCACATGCTTCCTGACCCCCGCCCCGCCCCCTGCTCAGCAACAATTGCCGACCCAAATGCTGTATGTGTCGTGGCTTCCTTCACTTTGATTTTTCTCTCTTTGCTTCATTTCTCGAACTGGCTGTGTTATCATCTGTCACATTAATGATTACCAACGGCAAACACTGATTCACAACTATATAAAAAATGAACAAAAAGATTCTGACACTTTCTGTAAATATCAGTTGTAATCTGTGTGTGTGTGTGTGTGTGTGTGTGTGTGACACCATTGACTCTCTAAACGCTAACGTCTACATCTTAGTTGTCTGTCAAGGCCATGTTCGTTAGCCAGTTAATTAATTCATTTCCCCATCTACTCCAAGCTACAACCTGCCTTCAACCATCCCAAACTGGAAACTGTCTTCAACTGTCACAAACTCAAGACTGTCCATAAAATATCCCTGTCACAAACTGTTGTCTTTTGTCCCAGTCGTTACCATACCATGATTAACAATCTTATTTTAGATTGCTTTTGTGCACCTTGGTGAACCACTTCCTCACCATCATCTTTCTATTAACCTTACTTTTTATACAGATTGATTAATTAAGCATCCTATTGTAAACGCTAACATCCACATCTACATAGTCTGTCAAGGTCTCTTTGTCATCAGTTGACATTAGCCCATCTCCATCTGTTCCCAGCCACAACCTGCCACCTACTGTATCAAACTGGAAATTATCTTCAACTTTTGCAAACTGAAGTCTGTTCGTAAACTGTCGCAAAGTTCACTGGTCTGTTTCTCTTTTATCTTCTCCTCTAGCCGTGTCATCTTGGCGACTGTCAAAAGGCGAGCAGGGGTTCACTCGTATAAAAAAAAAAAATAGAGAATATATGCTGTAGATGTAGAGTAGGGCTCCAGATGTGTGCATGACATCATCGAGGAAAATGACCCTTTAAATGGTAACATCCACATCTACGTAATCTGTCAAGGTCTCTTTGTTGTCAGTTGATGTTAATCTATCTCGATCTGTTCCCACAGCCACAGCCTGCCTTCTACAGTGTCAAACCGAAAACTGTCCTCAACTGTCGCAAGTTTAAGACAGTTTGTAAACTGTCCCTAATTGTCATAAAAACTGTCATAAAATTGTCGCAATACTACTAAAAGTGTCCGTAAACAAACTCTAAATATGTTGACCTGCATGTCTGATCTTTTCTCCCAGTCACCTGTCGCACTTTGATTAACAATCCTATTTCAGCTTCCTTTTGTGTGCCATTGTAAACAACCTTCTCTCCATTGTCTTTCTAGTAAGCTCAATTCCTATAATTTTGTTCTGTGGATAAACTTATTTCTTTTTGCGTTATTGTTTTTCTTCTTTCTTTTTTTGTTTTTTAACTTCGTAGCATTTTTTGCGGGTGGAAATGTTGATGGTATCACAAAAGCAAAGAAGAAAAAGAAATTCGATGAAAGCCAAGAAAAATTTGGCCAAAAATCAAAATGCAATAAAAGAGATGATACAAGATCAGTTTTTCCGTTCTCGTATCTCCAGACATCTTTTTACATTTTTTCTGCCAAAAAATGATTAAAACAAATGCTATCATCTCATTCTGTGTTCTCATGAGAAATATCCTTTTCTCTGTTCGTCAGATTCTCCTCCAAATATTTGGCAGTTTCTTCAATAGTCTCCACTTGGGATTCACTCAACAGTTTCTCAGCATTTTTGCTTTCCCCAGCCGCGTCGTCAACTTCTTCTCGCATTTCACAGAGAATTCGATATGCAAATGAACTTGCCTCCTCATCACCTGCAGAAAAAAAAAAAAAAAAAATGAGTTGAAAAAATTCCAATATTTTTCCCGATTCCGATAAAATTACTGATTCCATACTAAATTACCAATTTTTTTTTTTTTTTTTTTTACAAAGGAATCACCACTTATCAAGGCTTGGAGGCCACTCGAGGATGAGGGTTAATGGGTATACATTAGTCAATGGGATTATAGCGTAGTAAACATAAGTAGTGGAGATTTTGTAAATTGGATTACTTAGGGGAACGGTTCATCAAGAATTTGTTTATACTGGACTTGAAGACAAATTATAGTCAGCTGGAAAGCAGGCAAATGAAAGAGAGTTCCACAGGCGTGCACCGATTTCAATTCTTTATAAATCTCTTGTCAGGATCTGTCGCCTCTATCAAAAGTTTTTGCAAGACATTTTATTTACCGCGAGTCTGTTCGCTTCTTTTTTATACGAAAAAAGCTTAATGCACATGCGGTGATCGAAAATTGTTGAATATTTATCTTTTGAAAGTCGGGCAAATTAAATAGACAGGCGACCCCGGTTGTTAACTCGTAGATATTATCATTTAGGTGCGATATAAAAAGTTTTAAGAAGTCGTGAGGTGACCGATCGTTTCTCGGAAAGAAGCCTTTCTTGGACATACACGAAAACGCACACACACACACACAAACATTTTCGCTTTTATATCTATAGATAGACTAGCGAGGGTACCCGGCGTTGCCCGGGTGTTTAGAGGTGTGCGTGCTGGGGGGGGGGGATCAAAACAAAAGAATAAGCGAAGTAAGAACCCTGTTTAAATATAAAAAAAAAAAACAATGTTGAAACTTCTGTAAAAAAAATCGTTGCTTGAGTGTTTGTGTGTGTGTGGGGGGGGGCTTAAAAAATCAGTTTTGGTAAGTAGTTAGGATCGAACCCGAAGCCTTGAGGCGAAGGTGGAAAAGAAAGTGTGCAAAAAACCTGACACGTTACCCGCTCAGCCAACAAAGAGCAACTGACACGTTTGAATTTATTTCTTTAAGTATTAAAAACAGAATTAACACGTGCCTGCAATAAAAGGTAACTCTGCTACTTCTATTTGACCTCATTAATGAGGTCAAATAGAAGTAGCGGACTTAACTTTTAGTGCGGGGCAGCTTTTGGGTTTGTTTGCCCAACTTTGGCTGGTTGTTTCCCCAAGATGTTGGAGAGGGGGAAACCAGCTCCCCATTGTCCAGATTGAATAGCAATTGTCAGATATAAGGAGTCTGGCCCCACATTGATCAAAGCTAATTGCTTCTGGACGTTCCCCGGTGCGATTGCCGGGAACACTATCTTAGCTTTGAATTAGTTTCGGTTTTATACAAAAAAGCTGAATGAACACAAGACAGACTGAAATAGCAATATTTTTGCAAAAATTGACGTAAATAACTCTAGGCGCAACGCGCATTCGCAAATTGTACATATTATGATCTAGGGGCTATATAAACAGTTCTAAGCGATAGTAATCCCCCCCCCCGGGACCGTCGGCGAAAAAAGCCTTTTCAAGGCACACAAAAAATGCGAACGCGCATTTGCCTTTTATATTTATAGATTAATGATTCCCATATTGTATTAAATTATATATTATGTAAATCATTGTCGCCCAACATGTGTTGCTTACTCTCCACCATTTTTCTCTGTTTAAATGAAGAACAGTTGGAGTTGATATAAATAAATTCATGGTACAATGTGAATTTCTGTCTGAAAAATTATGGAAATTTGGAATTAGATTGTCAGAAGGAATCTAGGCATTTTGTATTCTGAATGTCACAAATGTATTGGAGGAAAACAACAAATTATCAAGAACAACGTGTTTAAGCTTGACATATGAAAGATACTTTGAAGAAAGTGTTTTCTGGTATTTCATCTACACAATGTAAAGCTGTCCTTGCTAACGAACAGAAACATGACAGAGAATCTTCTAATATCTAAATGTGTGTGTGGGTGTTTGTGTGTCTTGCAAAAATTTTTGACAGAGGCAACGGATTTTCATGAGATAGGTATCGTTTTAAAGCTTGACCCTTCGGACGACAAATATCGAAAAATTGACCAAAAACATTAATTCCTTCATCCTAAACTGATCAGTTTTCTAGAAGGAGGGGTCAGTTTTTTGTGTCACCATTTTTGAAAGTCATCGTATCGGTTGGATTGACTTTGCCTAATTTCAACGTTCCGAACTTCCAGTTGGACGATGGAGACATCGGCAAAGACGTCAATTTTGTTTTTTCCTCCTTCGTGTTACGGGTTTGAGCCTATCACTTCTTTTTCTCTCTCCACCCAAACTGCCTACTGTTATTTTGCCGTCCTCTACCCCCACTACTACCAATTTATTTTTATCCCCCCCCCCATCCCCTTTTTTTTAAAACACCTTCTAATCTCCCTGGGTTCCTTACTACATCTTGATACACCTGGGCAATGCCGGGTACACCTGCTAGTCTTCTATTATATAAAAGTGAAAATATGTGTGTATGTGTGGGAGCGATTTTTGTATGTCCGGCAAAGGCTTTCTTCGGTGGAGTGGGGGCACTATTTCTTAGAACTTTTTATATACTCTCTAGATTATAATATCTCCGATTTACAAAAGGAGGTCATCTCTATCTTTTATTTCAGCGACTTTTATTTTATAAAATTTGCACTATTTCTTCCTCTCACCTGTTTGTTCAGTTTTTTCGTATAAATAAAGCAAAAGTAATTGGAAAAATTGCCATTTCCCTGGCACTTTTTCCAGGACGTCCAGAAAAGCAATCAGCTTTGATCAATGCAGGGTAAACCCTTCATATCAGACAATTGCTATTCATTTGGACACTCTTCTTTTTATGGGGTTTTCCCCAACATCTTGGGGAAACAAACAAATACACAGAAAGCTTCAAGCTTAACTGGCTTGCAGCCAAAGTTAAGTGCGTGATTTCATTCCCCTATGGTGTGATGTTTGACCTCGTTAAATTTACGCACGTGTGTGAACTCATTCACTTAACGTTTTAATTGTTTAATTTGAACGATTCTCACTTCCTCTAACCTCTTAGTGTCGTGGTAAGTTATAAGTTTTCTTTCACTTTCTCGTTTCAAGGCTACGTACCTACTAACACTTTTTTTTTTCCTACACACACACCGACAAATACCCGGCCAATGCTGAGCACTCCTGCTAGTCTAATATATAAAAGACAAAATGTGTGTGTGTGTGTGTGTGTGTGTGTGTTTGTATGCCTTGCAAAAATTTCCGATAGACGCATCAGAATGTGACGAAATCAGTATCGTTTTAAAGCTCAGTCTTCTGGATGTCAAATATCGAAAAATTGACCAAAAACATTAATTCCTTCACCCTCAACTGGGCAGTTTTCTACCAGGAGGGGTCGGTTTTTTCGACAACATTTTCGCAAGTCATTGTCTCCATTTGATTGACTAGCCTTAATTACAACGCTCGCGACTTCCGGTCATCGATATGCAAATGAACGTTTTTTTCACCTTCTTTTCCTTCTTCGTGTTACGGGTTTGAGCCTGCTTGCCTGCCTACTACCACTGTGTTTTTTTATTTGTTTTAACACCTCTCTCCACCCTAACTGCCTACTGTTGTTTTGATTTTCCTCCTTGCTACTACCACTTTTTTTTTTAAACACCTTAACCCCCATCCCCCGAGGTTTCTTACTACACCACCTCGACGCACCAAGGCAATGCTGGGGACCCCCATTAGTATAAAATAAATCCTACAGGCGGACAAATGGAGATAATTCTTTGTTTTAAATTCATTTTGCATGATATTGTATGAGTTTAAATTCTAGAAATAATATCAACACCGTCGCAGATTCAGACCAGGCGAACTTTGCTTTGTTTATTGTTGATTCATCAATATTATCGAACATTAATAAATGATTCTTACTTCAATGTAAAAATGTCCAATCTTGTGAAAGAAACATTGGGCATGGCAGTGTTGGAGTGTTTGCTCACAAGCTATAGCTGGAGAAATTTAGTTTAATGTCTAGCTGAAACCACTATCAATAATTTCCCCCACTCTTTATCTGTGCCTAACCTTAAACGTAGATTCCGTGAACAAAGCTTCTTTCTCAGAACTGCACGCCTGTGGAACTCTGTTCCGTTTACCTGCTTTCTAACTGACTACAATATGGTTGTCTAAGTCCAATGTAAACAAATTCTTGATGAGCCATCCCATTAAGTAATCTAATCTAACAAATTTTCACTACTAACGATGACTATGACATGTTCTCTTTTACCACTATAAACTCATTAACCCTTATCCTCAAGTGGTCTCTGGGCCTTGATAAGTGGTGACTCCTTTGTAAAAAAAAAAGAAAAAAGTGCCTTCAAAACACTCTTTGTTACCTTAAAAGAGAGTAGAAGCTACGAAACTTGCTTTGTTTGTCCTTTAGTCCTAATGAGCAATGTTTTTTTGTTTTTTTTTTTTTACACAGGCATCACCACATTATCAAGGCTAAGAGGCCACTCAAGGATAAGGGTTAAAGAGTGTACAGTAGAAATTGGGAAATATAGTAATCATTAGTAATGAAAATTCGGTAAATTTGTTAACTTATATGGAATGGCTCTGACAAAGAGGAAATAATTGCTGTTTTCTGGGTTAGAATCTATTCTTATCGTTGGCAAGTTTTGGACCTTGAAATGGTATCCATTTATAGCTCTTTCCATCAAGTGGCTCCATGCTTTGTCATATTTCATCATGAGAGGCTATCACAATGCAAGAAATGGAAATATCGTGGCGTATTTCTACTTTTTGCATTGTGATAGTGAAATAAAGTGATCTTTGTGAGACACTAACATGAAATAAATTGGACGAAAATGTTTCTGTATAGATCAACAAATATAATTATTTATTATATGACTAGCGAGGGGTACCCGGCGTTGCCCGGGTGTTTGTAGGTGTGTGTGGAAACTCCGGGGGTGGGGGTGGGGGTTAAAAAAAAAAAAAAAAAGTAAGTATGAGGATCGAACCCGAACCATTGAGGCAAAGTTGCAAATTAAAGTGTGAAAAAAAAAAAAGTGCAACGTTAACCATTGCCCCACCGCGACATGCTAACGAAAACACGTTTGAATTTATTTAATTACTTGGATTTAGCAGGTGTCCGTTTTAATGAGGTCAAGTTTGACTGCGGGATTTCATTTACTGCTGAACGCTTCCCCCCCCCAAGATGTTAAAGGAAAAAGACTAATTAACATGCAGCGAGTGACAAATGTTGAATATTTATCTTCCCGAAATCGAGCAAATTAAATAGACAGGCGAGCTTTGTTGTTAACTGTGAGATATTACGATTTATATGTGATATAAAAAGTTTTAAAAAGTTGTGAAGCGAGCGACTGCTTCTCTGAAAAAAGCCTTTTGTAGACACACAGAAAAAGCGAACACACATACATACATACATACATTTTCGCTTTTATATTTATAGATTACAACTGGAAAAAGAATTATTTTGTAACTAGACCGGTACCAGGCATTACCCAGGTGTGGTGAGGTGTGCGTGTGTGTGTGTGTGGAGGGGATTATCAAAACAAAATGGAAAATAAATAATAACCCTGTTTAAATATTAAAAAAAAAACAAAAGAAAATGATGTTAAAACTTCTTAAAATTATCGGAAAAACAAATAAAAAAACAGCAAACATGATGAAAAAAAAACCGAAAAAAAATGGCATAAATAATCTCGTTTCAATATTAAAACTTTAAAAATCAAAAAAAAAAATCTTACATCTTGGCTCGAACATGCAATCTTAAGATAATGACGCTACTACTTAACTGACTGAGCTATGACCGCATCAGTGAAGTTGGGTCGTTTTTTTTATATTTAAACTAATTCAAGAAAGACCATTTTTTGTGCATGCATGTATGGCTAAATTGTTATGAAGGAACCTTTTTTTTCTATCCCTCCCTGTAGAAAAGTGTCCAGTTGAGGGTGAAGGAATTAATGTTTTTAGCTAATTTTTCGATATTTGTCATCCGAAAGGTTGAGCTTCAAAATGATACTGATCTTATGAAAATCTGTTGCCCCTGTCAAAAGTTTTTGCGAGACATACAAACACACATTTTGCCTTTTATATATATAGACTAGCGAGGGGTACCCGGCGTTGCCCGGGTGTTTGGAGGTGTGTGGAGGGTTAAAAAAAAAAAGTAAGTATGAGGATCGAACCCGAACCGTTGAGGCAAAGTTGTAAATTAAAGTGTGAAAAAAAAAAAAAAAGTGCGACGTTAACCATTGCCCCACCGCAAGATGCTAACGGAAACACGTTTGAATTTATTTAATTACTTGGATTTAGCAAGTGCTCGTTTTTATGAGTTAATGAGGTCAAGTTTGACTGCGGGATAGTATTCATTTACTGTTGAACGCTTTTTTTCCTCGCCCCCAAGATGTTATAGGAAAAAGACTAACCCACATGCGGCGAGCGACAAATGTTGAATATTTATCTTCCCGAAATCGAGCAAATTAAATAGACAGGCGAGCTACGTTGTTAACTGTGAGATATTACGATTTATATGTGATATAAAAAGTTTTAAAAAATTGTGAACCAACCGACCGCTTCTCTGAAAGAAGCCTTTTGTAGACACACAGAAAAAGCGAACACACATACATACATTTTCGCTTTTATATTTATAGACTAGCGGGGGTGCTCGGCGTTGCCCGGGTGTTTGGAGGTGTAAAAGAAAAAAAAAAAGAAATTAAATCACGCAGAGCCAGTTAAATTTGAAGCTTTCTGTGTATTTGTTTGTTTTCCCAAGATGTTGGGGAAAACCAGCTTCACATAAAAAGGGGAGTGTCCAATGAATAGCAATTGTTTGCTATAAGGGGTTTTCCCCGTATTGATCAAAGTTTATTGCTTTCTTGACGTCCCCGGCACGAAAGGCCAAGAAGCTCACATTGCTTTCAATTTAGTTTTGCTTTTTAAGGAAAAAGACGAACAAACAGGTGGGGCCATGGGATACCATGAATTTTATAAAAAAAAAAAAAAAAGTCACTCAAATAAAAGATAGAGACGATCCCCTTTTGTAAATTGGAGATATTATAATCTAGAGAGTATATAAAAAGTTGTAAGAAATAGTTACCCCCGCCCCTAAAAAAGCCTTTGCCGGACATACAAAAAAAATGCACACAGAAACACATTTTATATATATATAGATGAGGACATAAATAATTGCAGTTGCTGAGCAACTACAGTGATTGAATCTTGTTCCCCATGTTGGCTGGCTGAATGCTTAACGAAATTACACATTATCTCAAGCAAGACAACAAAGGGCAAAGAGTTACTACTCTACTTTCAAATGCAAAATGTTTAATTCTTTAGTGGAAATCTGCTTTAATCTAACAGATAATCTTCAATGCCTGCCCTATTGATATTTTGATAATATTGATAAATTTAGTTATATTGATGGTAAAGATCAAACTATAATTGCAACGAGACCATATACGACGAGTGAAGGAATTTTTTTGCATGAAACTTACCTGCCATAAAAGCGACCTCGGACACATGTTTCAACAGTTTCTCCGTGCTTGTAAAGACCAGCATCAGTTTCTGAATTTGAAACAAACAAAAGATAAAATACAAACAATATATACCCCGACACCACCTCCGTCCAATTATGGGGTGCATAAGTAAAATAGGTCTAGAAATGAAGATGATGGATATACTTTTTATTTAAGCCTCATCATGGTTACATATCAAGGCCATCCCTATAACAGGCCAGGAGATCTAACAGTTGAGTCCTTTTATTACAGAAGTATACGAGGTACCATTAGGAGGTGACAATGGTTAACAACACGAATTAACAATCTGGGCCTCCCAAGTTCAAATCCAGCTCATTCCACAAAAAATCAAATCTGCTTAGGATGTTGGCAACCTTCATGTGATTCCTTTCGTAATCCCCGATGTCTTTCTAGAAAGAATTCTGGCTTGAAAATGATATCGAGGAAACCAATGCCAATGATAGAATCTTCGGATTCATATGATGCTGATGATGACTAGGTATTATTTGTTCTCCTCTTGAGTGTTATTTTTAGAACATTTTTGTTGATATAACCACCGACATTTGTCAGATGTATCTTGTTAAATTTGGGAAAATGCACAAAATTTCGAACAGACCCCTTTTATTTAATCCATCAGAATAGCATGTGCTCATCCTGTCAGTCATCGGAATAGACTGAAGGCTCTAAAACTTCATATGAAAATTGTTCACAAGGACCTGTTGCATTACGGATAAAGTTGGTTGTTTTTGTTTTACGGCATATCAACCCTTTTTGGGTTATTTAATGCCGAATCCAAAGATTTTGAAGAAAATTTTTTCAATAGAATATATTTGTTGTTTTCAAGTCGGTTTCTATTTAATCCATAGTTGGGACCCTAACAGGGACTACCACTCCGGGTCAGAGTGGACCTGGGAGCAATGGTAATTAAAGGGTGGCTCCACACTCCACAAAGCCCGCAAGCTGGGGCCTCACCATCGGATATAGTTTAAGATCGTGTCCAGGACCAATCTTTAGTGTGAGGCGATACTAAGAATACAATTGTGAATTACTTGCTTGACTTTCTACATAAAAATTAAAAGTATACATCATATATAACTTTTCTGGAGAAGACAATGGAAGTGGCTCGGAATTTCTACGTGCCCTCTGAGCCTCAGGGAACTATGGGGACAAAACCTTCTTTAAAACTTAAAATATTCCCTATTTTGACAAAGTATATATCGCATGTATTAGTGATGGACAATTCCAATATTTTTCCCTGATTCTAATACAATTACTGATTCTGTTCTAATTCTTGATTCCGATACAATTAGCGATTCTGATTCCTTTAAATTTCTAAACATGGAATTGTTTTTTTTTTTGTGTGTGTGTGTGGGTGGGTGGGTGGGGGGGGGGCGACTTACTGCAAAATCCATGAAATATGAGCATATATTTTCCCAAAAGTACAAATACACTTGTTGGGGATGATCTATAGATTTTAGTGTTTTTTAATAGTTTAAAACCAATAAATATTTATTATTTCATCAATAACACAAGTCACGTAAAATCAAGTTCTAACAAATAAAAATAATAAAAAGAATCGTTTTTTGCATCGGAAAATAGTCACAAATTTTACTGATTCTGATACAATTCCAATACCCCTAAAGTTCCAATTTTTTTCAATTCTCGATTCCGATTAATTGTCCCAACCCGAGTCTGCATACAATTCTTTGGGGGAGCAGAATGAGAAGTAGAATTGGGGAAAGGAAGTAGTCTCAAATCTCTATGTTACCTTCTGGGCGTAGAACTATTTTAAAACTTCAAATATATGCATGTCTAATTTTAACGAAATTCAAATTATTTGTATAACATATTAATTCAGACTTTTCTTCTGACTATATAAGAAGGTCAGCTAAAAAAAGAAATTAATATCATGCTATTATCATAATGAAAAAAGAACAAAGTAGCGATCCTCATTCAATCCCGAGCAACATTGGAGTTATTAAATTTTATTTTTTCATTATTTCCAATCCTCTCATAATATTCATCAACTGACCAACCATCTTATTTACATTTATCCTTGAGTGGCTTTTAGAAAGATCTGTTTCTGGTAAACTGATTACTTTGATGTTAAATTTTAATTTCATAAAAAGTCCTGCATAACATAACCCGATCAACCATGTGGAGCACAACCTGAATGTGTTTACAAAATGCTTATAAAATATTTATAACTAGGAGGAGAGGGAGCGCCCGGTGTTGCCCGGTTATAAAAAAAAATGGGAGGGGTGGATATGATACCAGATCGTAAAATCCGCTTTTAATTTAAAAAAAAAAAATTGTGACAACGGGGATAGGGAGGGTGTCGTTGGGTGCCATCAGCCAGAAGCAAAACCGAAAGCAAAATTTTGTAAGAAAAAAATAAAAAAAATAATAAAAAAATAAAGAAAAAATAAAGTCTCTATCAAAAAAATAATTAAATACCCATGAACAGCCTTTGAGATTTGAAAAAAAATCACTCGACCGCCAGTTAAGTGTGAGGGAAAATTTACTCGCCCTAAAATATTTTTACTCGTCCGACTTTATGTCTTTGTTTCAGTCAATAATAGTAAATAACTTTACAATTCAAGAAATTACCGTGTGTATAATCTAACAAGAAAATATTTGTTTAACTCTTGTAAATCAACTATTTTATTACTACACACATTTCAGTAAATATTCAACAAAACGTTAAAATACAACACCAGTTTCTTTATATAGCATCATTCATATTATTGTTCCATAGAAATAAGAATCATTTCTTCGGATGCTGATACATAGTATCAAAATGACAATTGAAATATAAATAATTCAAGACTGTTTATAGGTATCGTTAGAAAACGAATATATCAAACTTTATACACAAAGAAAACATAATGTAAAATCACACCCTTGAAATAAATATATTTTGAAATGCTAAACAAATATTAGAGATTCATTTTTTCATTACAACATTTCAATATGAAGTCTCTAATTGAAAAATATTCTGAAACATACAATCATCCCAGCAGCTCAAAAGAATCAGAAATAGTTACTTGCAATAATTACTGAACAAAACTCGAAGAGAGATCATAATAAAAATGGACTTTTAGCATCATATAGCATTGAACATTTCAGCGAAATTTATATAGATTAACCTAGTAATTAAATAGCTTTGTTAATGAAACAATAAAGGTGTTTTATAGATTTATTCTATATTTTTATTTTTTACAAGGCAAGTCGAAATATTATATCGTGTATAACATGTTACTTATAATCAGCCGTCTTGATATTTTTATGTGTTTACATTTTTATAATTCATGTCCAGATTTGTTTATATCCTGATACATTTCTATCGTCCCTGGAATGAATAATGTTTGTTTACGAAGAAACAAAACTGAAACGGAAACTGATTACTTACTTGTTGTATAATTTAATTTTCGGTGTGCGCTTGATGGAACGATGCGTTTTTTTCCTCTTTCAAATGTTCGTCTTTACTTTTGTAAGCATGAAGTAGTTGCAGCGTCAAAGAATTTTTTTTCCAAATGAATTTCAAAATCAGAGAGCTAAATGAAGGCAACATTTTGACTACATGCCGAATGTGTAAATTTGACCTCTTGTTGACCTTTAGCGTGACCACTCTTTTCTCAATACGATATTCAAACGGTCTCACAGCTAGAGATGAAAGCATTCACAAATGATAAGACATAGGTCATTCTAAGTCACCGCATATTTGAGGGTCGTAAAATAAATGAGTTTTTCCAGTTTCTTTATTTAAAAAAATTTTATCGACTGGCGGGCGAGTGATTTACGACTTTTAGTCGCCCCAAGAAATTTTCAATTGACCGTAGCGACCGGTCGTGTAAAGTCTCAAAGGCTGCCCATGAATACCCATGTGAATGGAAAAAAACACAACAGCCAGGTTCGAATCTGTAACACTAAGAAAAAAAGGACGGAAAGAAAAAAAGGAAACCGTTTAGTCGTCTCGCCCACATGACTTATGACATCACAGGCGTTCGAAATAACATCTTTTATGCATACATCGATGTCGCAAGGCATGGATGACTTTGCAAAAATGTTGACGAAAAAAGTGACACCTCAAATGGCCCAGATGACGGTGAAAGAATGAATGTTTTTTGCCCATTTTTGGATATTTGTCAGCCGAGAGACTTAGCTTTAAAACGATACCAATTTTGTCAGTGTTGGTTGTGTGTCAAAAGTTTTTAGTGGACAAACACACAAACAGGCAGGTGAGATTTATATAACAGACTAGTGAGGAGTACCCAGCATTGCTCAGGTGGGGGATATTGGCACAAGGACGAAGCGATGTTAAGAATGGCTTCTATGTGGTAAAAATAAAAAAAAAGATGGAGAGATGGGTTGGTAATTAGTTTTCCATGCTAACCATTAAGCCAAAGAGGATAGTGAATTCAATGAATTGGTAATTAACTTAAGAATCATAGGAGTCGCCACACATGCGCAGAAATGAACGTCCCTTTTAAACCTGGCCGGGGGTCAGGTAAGGTATTTATTTGCTTCCCCACAAAAGCAAATTAGAGACAAGATCCTTTTTAATGTGGGGGGAAAATCAGCTCCCCCCTAAAAGGGGGCACTCTAGCAGTATCCAAATAAATAGTAATTGTTTCGGTATGAAGGTTTTCCCCTACATTGACCGAGGACCAATTAACTTAAGTGAAGCATCAGAACAGCTGGCTACACCTTGGATCAACATCAAAAATGTAACCTTATTTTAATCTGGGTGTGCTTAGATATGTCTGCTTTTATTTTCGCTTATATTTTAGGTGTTTAGTTTAGTTTTTTATTTATTAATTAATTATTATTAGGAGTAGTAGTATCATTATCTTATATATAAACGGCTATATGTCTGTTAGTCTGTCTGTCAGTCTGTCTGTCTGTCTTCATATTTTCAAACTCTATCTTCTCTGAAACTAAAAGTCACAGAGCGGCGATAGGGGCCTCAAATGATTGGATTTTTTACGGGTCATTCTTTTATGGGTCTTTGGCCGGCTTTGTCCCCATCCCCGAGTTGTTGCATAAACTGGTGTTTGTTCAGATGTACCAGGGATCTCCTTTTGGATTATATTCTGTTAAAGTGATACCATTAAAACGAGTGACCTTTTCTGCTTCAGAATTTAGTTTTCTACATAGTTACCGCCATTCTTACTTTTAAAATGCTCCTTTTAGTATAAAGAATTGTTTTTTTTTCTAGATTTGTTCTTTTATCGCGTCTAAAAATGTTTTACCTTTCTTTTCTCGTTGGCTGCTTTCATTTCTAACCGCGTGTCGACAGTCATAGACCAAATTCTCTCTTCGTTATTCGAGTCGCCGCCCGCCAAACTCTTAACGCTCGCAGAATGGAATGCAATCAATTTGTAAGCAATCTGAAACACACAAGAAAAACCTTCAGTTCCATCAAAAAAAATTATTTTTGACTAAGACACTTTATCTATGACTAACCTGGGTGCCCGGCGTTGCCCAGGTGTTTGGAGGTGTGTGTTGAGCAAAAAAAAAAAAAAAAAGTGGTAGTAGGCAGGCAGGCTCGAACCTGAAAGAGGAAAAGAAAGTGAAAAACAAAATGTGACGCGTTAGCTGTTGCACCCACGGCCAAACCAGAAGTGACGTAGGTTAAAATTAAGGCTAGACAATCGAAAAGAGACGATGACTTTCGCAAATATCGGCGAAAAAAAGCGACTCTTCCATGATGATGATTAATGGAAGTTGAATGGAATCAGTCCTCAAGACTGTCAAGCACGGAGACTAGAATTGCAGGCTACTAGAAAATGTTTGACTTCTGACTAGGGGAGATAAATACAGCATAATCATGTTGACACACCAGTTCCTGTCAGATCACCAAAGTTAAGCAACACTGAGCCTGGTTATTACTAAAATGGGTGACCAATTTTGGAATTCCAGGCACTGTATGTGGGAGGACGTCAACACCTCCCTGCAAGAGTTGCAAAAACCTAACATCATCCTCTCCTAACAAGGATATATATGCGACTGGGGACCGCTTGTGAATTTCATACTTCCTTGGAATTTCCTTCATCAGAGGAAGCTGGTAAAACCCGTATAGGGTTAGTGCCATTTCACACACACACACAAACACACACAGGGGAGATAACGACGACGATGATGATGATGATGATGATGAAAAATTTTAATCTTGTGTCACATTATATTTAGCTGCTGTCATGTGAAACAAAGAAACTAGCACTATTCAATAAAGTAACGGACAGTTTTTTCAGATTTTGTCATCACTTATGAATTAGAGCGTAAAAAACTTTTTTACATCTAAATCAAATGCTTTAAAAACACATTCAGGGTCGTGCTTCACCTAGATGTTATGCATGATTGTTTATAAATTTAAAGTTTAATATCAATGATTTGGGAATCTTAAGTAGGACAACCTTCTGGTGGGTTTGTGGTATTATGGTTAATGAGAACCCTAACTAGGATTGCCATAGACAAATCGAAGGTACAGTGACAAGGATTACCATAGACTCACCCTTCCTCAATTTTTTGATTGGCCTTGTACCTAATTTCGTTTTGTTAAATTTGTTTTAGCGAAATAAAATGTATAAATCAAAGTAAGCAGTTCAGTCTAATGGTGTCTCCCTCTTCCATCACTTGAGCTAGTTTCTCTTCTAAATGCTTCTTTGCTTTTGGCCTTATCTAGCGCCTAGTATGAGGCATTTAACGTAATTGATGGAGAAGTTTCTGATCTTAGTTTTCAGACTAATCCACCATTTACTCCCGGTAACCTCTGAGAATCTGCATGGTTTAACAGATGGGGTACTTGATACAATTCAGTTGTAAGTGACATTTTTTCTGGAGGTTGAAGGGTCAATCCTCAGTGCAGGTGATACTCGGAATACAATCTCAAATTACTTAAGACTTTAACCTTGTCATGATTGAAGGAATGAGAGTGTGCAAGCCCCATGAATTAAATAAAGGGTTCTGTTAAAAATTTTGTGCAGATTCTCAAGTTTGAGAGAAATATTCATGAGTTTGACAACTTGAAGAAGGTCTGAGGTTACATTGGCCAAGACATTGTGAAAATAACACTCAAGATGAGAACAATAATTACTACGTCCTCTTAAAAAAAAAAACATTGATTTAGGAATTTTAAGTAGGACGTCTTCTGGTGTAAATGTGGTATTTTGGTGATTGCTAGAAACATAATAACCAAATCTTACGTGAAATGACAAGGATGACCATATACCTCCCCCCACACACTTTTGAATGGCCATGTCCCTTAATTTATTTTTCGATCATTGTAAATTTTCAGAAAGAAAGAAATTTTTCAAAGTAACCAGTTCACAAGAAACAACAGACAGCAAGTGTTTTTTAAATGAATGAGTCAGTACTTATCAAGGTTAGAAGCCACTTGAGGATAAGAGTTAATAAAATGAATGGATTGTAAGTTGATGAATATTGATGAAATGATTGAAAATAACAAAAGGATAAAAATTTAATCTCAGCTATTATATAAAAAGAACTCTGTCTCTGTGCGTGTGTGAACTCCGAAATGGCTGGGTTTTGAAAGTACACTCAAATGTACTTTTTCTGCCTGGCAGTGTTCTGAGATAAGTTTTGTATCGGAATGTCTTCGATAAATATCCATAATCGGCATTTGAAAAAAATCCTATGAAAGAAAGTACAGGCAATTTTGACCAAAGTTAACACCTTATACAGCCTAACATCACGAGTACATTTCAGAAATTTTATTACCGCACAAGCAGAAAGGCCTGGCATGTAACATTAACCACAAGTTCTTTGATATGACAGGGGCGCGTTCGAAATGAATGTTTCTGTTTAGAGCACAATTTAACCATAATACTTCACTTTTGCATCTTAAGTTTTGATTCAATTCATTATCACTGCATAAGTAGAAAAACCTGGCATATAAAATCAACAGCCCCAAAGAAATATGGCAAAGCTTAAAAATTCTTGTTTTATGTAATAATGCAGTAATATTTAACGAAAATTTGACAATTAAGTAGATATCATTGCTTTTAATTGAAATTAATACCATTTTTTTTTTTAATTATAGTTGATTTTTTTCGACTTCCGAATTTCGCTTTAATAAGTAAGAAGTACAAAAGAAAGAAAAAAAAGAAAAAAAGATTAGCAAAAATTTAAAGTTTTGCTAAAAAATTAAACAGGAGTGTTCGAATCGTAACAAGGGAGGTAACTATTTTCTGATAACTTTGGAAATATTAGGCCAACTCTAAACTATGAGTTACTTCCCTTGGTTTTTTTTTATGTCACGTGTTCCTAACAAATATTGCCATATGGCAAAGCATTTTGTTCGATAAAGATTAACAATTTTTGTTTTATATAATAATGAAATAATATTTAACTAAATGAGACATGACAGTTAAGTATACAGGATTGCTTTTAACTGAAATTGACATAAGTAAATAGATATAACATTGCTTTTTTTTTTTTTTTAATGAAAATTTATTTTTTCGACTTCCAAATTTTGTTCGTATAATGAAGACGCACCCCCAACTTACATATTGTAAGCAGTGTCCAACTTTCTCCAACTTACATCCAACGATGTTGGTAACTGTAACAACCATAAATGCTAACATTTATTTTCTCTTTCAGAGAGCTACTCCTATGAAGTGATTAGACCTGTAACGGACCAGGATATAATACCCTAGCTCACCACAAGAAAATAATGAAACGAATGGAATTGAAGGAAACAAAAACTCAATTGATGGATAAGATAAACGTCGTTTATTTACCGTTGAAAGAATGAATGTTTCAGATATAACACGTGTTCATGTCCGCGCGAGTGTAACCATCGTTTGTAGAGGACTGGTATTGTAGAAGGAAAAGGAAATATGTGTTCCTCTCAAGTTCGGGTCACTATCGTTTGTTCGCGCGTGGGAAGAGAAAGGAGTAACGTAGTGAAAATGGGAATGATAGTCCAGTGTGTAGACAAAGACAAAGAATGGAGAGTTGACGTCAGTTAGCAGTCAGCTACGTGAAGGTGTTCTCAGGGACCAGGAGTAGATAGAGAGAGAAAGAGTGAGAATGTGTACATACGGTCTGTTAGCTTTTTGTCTCACATAGTAGAAAATGGTGTGAGGCCAAAACGGCGGTGGCTAGCACGCCGACCAACCACCTAGGAGGGTAGTCTCGAAAAAGGAAGAAGCCGGTTGTTGCTCCTTCTTTTATAGGTGTTTCCGCTGGTCTTTTGCGCATGTGTGGATTTCCTTTGAAAGCGGAAGTGACGTCGTCCTTGTGTGCGTGTATGTGAGTACATGTGTGTACGTTAGCATGTGTGTATATACACATGAATGTGAATATATGTACGTGTGTGGACGTGGGCGCGTATGTTTGTGTGCGCGTATGTATGTGACAAGCAATATAGCTTGAAATGTGAATGTGTGTTTTTGTGTGAGACTTGAAAAGGCTCGCGCAGACCCAATAAAGACTTCCAAGGTGTATTAGCTTCATCCGTCTCCAAATTACCTATTTCGGATCCTTCAGTAATCGCAGACAGTATTCAGAGCAACAAATAAGGTTGTCTCATCTCCCCTACCTCTATGTCACCAATGCTGAATGAAGCTGTCTTCAAAGATATATAGCGCTTCTTCATTATTGTACCGAAATTTGAAAACTGAAATATTCAATTTCAGGTGAAACCAATGTTATCTACTGAACTGTCATGTCACAGTAATGAACATATCCAAAAATTACGAAAAACGATAAGATAGAAAAATTAATTATTAATGAAAATAGTTTTCAAAGAAAGTAACAATTATAGCTTACATAATAACTAAGGAGAGCTTACATTACAAGGGGAAGTAATTAATTTTTGAAACTCAAAAAATTAGGGCCATGCTAGTTTTAAAATAAGAGAAAACCTTACCTTTGCATATTCGTTCTCAGCTTGAACCAAAGCATCGGCTGTTTTTCGATGAAGCTCAATGGCGGAATTTGAAGCTTGTATGAACATTTCTTGAATTTCAGAAATGCTTGCTGGATTCTCGGGAGTCTGAAAAACAAACAAGGACGATTATTATTATTATTTATTTTTTATGGAAATTGCTCCAGACAAGGCATGATGCCACTTAATAACTTGTATTATTTGAACTACTATTCTTATCTTGAGTGTTATTTTGACAATGTTTTGGCCAATGTAACCTCCAAACATCTTCAGATATATCTTCTTGAACATGGGAATTTTTCTGTCAAATTTGAGAATGGAGTATTTGATACAATTCAATTGTAAATGACACTCTTCTGGAGGTTGAAGGTTCAATCCTCAGTGCAGGTGATACTCAGAATACATAAAATTAACCTTGTCATGATTGAAGAAATGAGAGCACACCGACCCCATGAATTAAATAACGGGTTCTGTTCAAAATTCTGTGCAGATTCCAGAGTTTGAGAGAAATATGAGACCAATGATTTGGACAATCGTTTTTATAACCACCGGCTGTGCTAACCAACGAATGAAAATCTTCCAAAACTTACTATAAAAATTATTGAATTTTGGATTCAATTAGTTTGCCATTAACTACGTCACGGACCGAATTTGATTCTTGGCCGCCACCTTTGCTACTAGCAAATACTTTTTACGGGGGGGGGGGGGGGGGGGGGCTGCACTGCTTCTCCGCCGCTATCTTTGTTCAACAGGATGTCTCAACATTTAACATTGTCCTTATCTATATACGGTTCATAACAAACATCGACGAGTCACACAAAAAGCCCGAAATAAGGGTTTCTGGGCCATTTCGTGCAATTGTTGAAGAAGTTAACTTCCCATATCAATGGAATTTAACACTCTCTGTATACAGTCGCTGTAACATCTTTCGGCATACGGATAGGACTTATGGTGCAATGGATAATGTGTCTGACTACAGATCAGAAGATTGCAGGTTCGAATCCTGGCAAGTTTGTAATAATTTTAACCATCATTTTATCCAACGTTTACTCATTATCCTTGCCCTTAGTTAAGGTATTTTTGTTTTTTCAGTGATTTTGTTTTGTGCATATGGGAATTTCCTATACTCCGAGTTCACAAGATAAGCATTGATGATAAGACGATGTTGAGTGTACTCCATTTTGTGTTTGACTTGGTGTTGTATATGCTGACGATGAAAATATTATTTTTCAAAGACCAAGAAGATAAATGTTGTAAAATAATTCAGAATTAGCTGCCCTATATTCTAAGGATGTTTTATAAAGATTATAAAGGTAAGCGTTGATGGTCAGACGATGTTGAGTGTACTTGATGTTGAGTGTACTCGATTTTGTGTTTGACTCAGCGTTGTGTGTGCCGACGCGGTGCTGCTGCTAGTTTTTAATAAAATTAACTTCTTACGCTATACTCACAAACTTATAATCAAAATGTAAGTTTAAAAAAATAAAAATACAACATTTTATTGTAATCCAAATCATGATAAATATATTTGGAAATTTTGCCTCCAGTGAAAACCATATGCGTTAGATCCCTCGGTTTGTTATACGAATTGCTTTGATGTAAATTCAATTAATCCATTCGCCTATCCAGAAACTTTTTCTAACACTTTAGATCTTTTCTGTGTTAACATTGTCACAAACAATGTTCATGGAAATCTGAATACAATTGATGCTCTATAAAGTAAACTGTGAAAAATTAAATTTTAACTTTTACACTATGCTCACAAACTAATCCAAATGTGATTCATGATATAACACAAAATCTCAGCTTAATAAATTTTGATGCATTAGATTTAGCTCCTTATATCAAGTGGCTTCATGCTTTGTCTGGAGCAATTTCAATTAAAAAAAAAAAAAAACTTTTTATTATAATCTGATACAGAATCTCATTTGAAATGAATTCGATTAATTAAAATTCAGAATAATTTTTTTCCGGAACAATACAAATGAAGTGTTTGCAGTTATGAATATATCTGACTGTAAATTTTTTTTTCAGTAAAAGACCCCAAATGTTAGATCTCTCAGCCTTAAAAAAAACGCTGTCAAATTAATTTTTAGTTATTAAACATTGCTAAACTATTTAATGCAATTAAAATATTCAGTGTTTTACATAAAAAAATATGTTTATTAAAATCCAAATTTATGTTATAATGCAGTTTCTCAGCTGAAATAAATTTTCATGCATTAGATTTATCTCCTTACATCAAGCGGCTTCACACTTTGTCTAGAGCAATTTCCATTTAATTAATATTATCAATGTCTCGAAATTCAACCTACGACTGTCAAGATTGCCCACGTGTTTAATGTATTTGTAAGCAGACCCACCCCCTTAACAGAGGCACCAAAATTGATCTTCAAGAAATTAAAAAGTGATCAAGAGTTAAAAACAAATGGTTACATGTACATAAAAAGCAGTGTCTGGAAGTAGATGATCATTACTTCCTGCTGACCCATAAGAGGTGGTCATTTTACGTTAAATTTATATGCGGAAGTGATCTCCTACTTGAAAGTTTCAAATATGTTGAGGTTTTTTTTTTTCAATTTCTTTTTTACTGCCTTCTTTTTTATTTTCTCCCCCCCCCCTCAGTAGAATTTGGTACTTATGCACTTTTGTTACCGTGCTGAAATAATAACATTATTTAGAAAGTCATTCTTAACATGGGGAGACGAGGGGGGTTTCTACAATTCTCTACTTTTACTTAACAATTTAATATAAAAGATATCGTAAATCTTGAATTTAACTTGAAAATACTATTTCAAAAAAAATAGCGCGGAACAAAAGTACATAAGCACCTAGAATTTTTATTTATTTTTTTAGAATTAGCACAAGGTTGTCGCTTTACTTTATGAAGGCTACAACCTCCTGGTTCCAACAATTGTGGATATTAACATCCGTGATAAATTAATTTCCATTTTAGGAGAGTTCCGTGTGTGGCAAGAGAAGAGTTAACCCCTCCCTCCCATGACCATGTTAAGCAGGTTTTTTTTTGTTTTATTTATTTTTTTTTAATTTGCTGGGAATGTTAATATGCATGGCTGCTACAAATGCATTTTTACAATATTTTTTATGGCGGTATTAAATTGTACGGCATAATCTCGTTGACACACCAGTTCCCGCTGGATCACCGAAGTTAAGCAATGTGAGAAATTCCACATACAACCGCCATCTTTCTTTAGGCCGTCCATACAGCTCTAGTAGCCGGTCTGTGATTGGTTTAAATTTGAATGTGTCAGGTCATTTGTCTTGGCGCCTTTTTTGTATTCATGCGTTTATTTTTCAATCTAAGAAAAAACACGGAACGGGATAGACTCACAGCAGTTCCCTCTCTAGGGAGCCAAGACAATTCCTTCATGGACACCAAACAGTCGGTGAACGAAGGACACATCTCTACAAACAGAGACAACTTATTTTGCTGAACCTATTCAAATCAAGGAGGACATTCTACAACTGTTCGGCATGTTATTATCCATATATTGGATCTTATCTCATTTCTTCATGAGTCCCAAGGGGCTCACATTATGCCTGATTATAGGCGCCATCATTCCCGCCGTGTTCTTCATGTTCATCATGGATCCTTCCAAAGGAACAACGAATTAACATTCCAACAAGAGGAATCCATACTAAAGGCTCCATGGTAGCAAATCGGGCCAGTTTTGCAAAAGGACTTACCAGAACCAAAGAACTGTCATTGCTGTTACTTGTGAATAAAATTTTAGTTTAAAGGTATGGCTTTGTTTGTGGAATTCATTTGCTTCTGCAGGGAAGAAATTGAGTGTTTGGGAAATAAATTTCTTACAGCAACGTTGAACCTAGTCAGTACTAAATGGGTGACCATTTTGGACTTCTAGGTGCTGTACTACTGTATGTGCTCTCCGCTTATCTCGGCATTGTTTCCAGTCATCCTGGACTTCTCCTTGCCACTGGACTCAAACAGGAGAGGTGTAGTTGGAGATTGCGCAACCCTTGCCTCACAATTTCACGCGCAGCTGCCCCTAGAGGGGGTATCGTTTGTCTTTCGAGACTGAACGGAGGCATCAATTACATTTTCTGAAATTACCGACATAAACTGAAAAAGTTACCCCAAAATTTTTTTTCTACCTGTATTCTCTGACATGTGTGACCTTTGACATGAAATAAACAGAAAACAAAGTTTTCCCAACTTACCAAATTTTCGTCGACATCGATGACCATCGTTGGGATCGTGTTGTTAGTATCCGCATTGCAGCAATAAGCAACAGTGGGTAGGAGACTCGATCCGACCGCCCAGCGAACCACTGTCGGTCTAAATACCGCAATACTCGGCGGTAATCTACGGAAAGATCGCAAAAAACGCCCGACCAAAGCCATGCTTCTCCGTCGATAAAAAAAATAGAATTTTTAAAAACAGTGATAGTTTCGTATAAGTCAAGAACACCAAAAAAAACGACGATTTAAAATGATTTTAAAATATTTTACAGTTTTATTTTTTATATATTTAATTTTTGATATAATAAATACTTTAAACTATTTTTATTCGAAAATAAAAATATTAGCTCAACTGTCTGACGGTGGTTGACAAAATCGCAAAAAAGGAAGAAAAAAAAAAAAAAAAGCAGTCGATTAAGATGGCGGTCCCATGTCACATGTGTTATGTTTGGGCTTCTCTAATAATTTTATTATTCCTTCCTGTTCAGTTGCCTGGGTTATCTACAAGTAACACCGATGAGGAATTACCAAGAATAGGTTTGAATTATTCTTTTCGTTTTGAAACAAGACTGTTAAAAACATTTTTTTTTAATTATTTATCAACCGTTACGTTTAAGTTTACGTTGACGACACACCAAAACAACGAACCTCAGGTTCACACGTCCGCAACAAAACAGTTTCTTGATAAGATAGAAGCGAGGTCGAAAATGAGTTTTTCTGTTTTTTTAGGGCCACAAATGAGCTCTAATATTTTATATACTCTCTTTCAGATTTAAATTAAAGTCGGAAATTACTTTCTACTTTTAAAGGAGACGCCGAATTAAACCGGCCATCTGTTTTGCATTTAGAAATAAAACTGCCAATGTTACACACTGGCATTTTTAATTTCATAACTACACAAGACACACTCACAGAGTTCATATTTTATTTTCGACATTGCCTCAGGCAAAATATAGACACTTTTTTTTTTTTTTTAATATTGTCGTTTTCTGGGAATCACGAATGGGGGGGGGTTCGACAGATCGGTGATCTGGTGCTTATTAAAATAGTCGATAGATCGCTTTTTTTTTTTTTTTTAATATGTCGTTTTAAGCAAAAACAATATCATGTACTTAATTGTCATGTCGAAAATAGTAATAAATCCAAAAATTACGAAAATGCATCGAGTAGGACAACTAACTGGTATGGTGTTTTTAGTTAAAAAAGAAAAAAGTCTACCGTTCTTGGCCTTTTGGCTAGGAACAAAGTGTAGCATCTGATCTGATACTACACTTCATCTTTTCTGACCTCGGTCAGTGGGAGAGAAATCCGGGTTTGTATTACTATACAAATAGATTCGAAAAAGTTGTCAAAAACCAAATATATAACAAATAAATGTTTAAAGGTAAGGTAAGTTACTTTTCTATCTAACTGGATAAATTTTTGGTGTTTAGATTTAATGTAACATGTTTATTCAGCTCGAAAAACATAGTGTTTATCGATGTATAGGAAAATTTAAAATGGCGCCGGACTCTCTGCTGAACACGGTAAGTTTTGGAAAATTAGTTAAAAATAAAAAAAAAACTATATAAAACACTCGCTCAAGATAGAATCCAAGTTTAGCGTTACAGATTCCAGAGAATTATTTGAGGATGGGTACTATTGCCAAACGAATTATTTTCGGTTGGGTTTTTAACAATATTTTGTATAGTTTTTCTATTTGATGAATTTTGATAATTTTGGGATATATTACTATTTTTCATATAACAATTAAGTACGTAATATTGTTTTTTCTTAAACATGTTAAAAAATCGATCCGTCGATCTTTTTAAATAATATTATGTAGTGATTCAACAACGGCTTTTTCCCGATTGCCAAAGAGAGAGGGGGCAATAAAGAGAGACAAGAAAATGGGAGGGAATAAAGAAAATTTTTGGATATTTATTCACTTACGGCGGCAATTAAAAGTAAAGAAAATACAGAAAAGTCTGAAGTACTAGTCACGGAACGAAGATGAAGAATCACGTAATTTGATCAATTATTTATTTTTAATTCAACCAAATCAAATTTTACGATTAAGCGAGTCGTAGTGTTTGCGTCGGTCATAATAAAATTAGATGAAATAAAAAAGAGGGAGATAACTCAAATCGAAGTATCAAAGTGAAAAATGAGCCTTATGTTCAATGCAGTTTCGGGTACTTCTACAGTTTATCGCCAAAAATAGACATTTTTTTTCGCGCACCTGTTAAAATCCGAGGGGAGAAATCGGCATTTTAAACTATGACTGAAGCAAAGCATGAAATAAATAACAAAAAATTAAACGGTACTCAGTCATGCACTTATTGATCCGTGCTGAAATAATTACGTTATTTTGAAAGCCATTCTTAACATGGGGACATGAGGGTGTTGTTTGTCTACCTATTCTGTACTTTCACCTAACAATTTAATAGAAACAGACATCGTAAAACTTTAATTAAACTTGAAAATACTATTTAAAAAAATAGCGCGGATCAATAAGTGCATTAGCACCAATTAAACAAGATGATTTTTCGGTTTCATTTAAATTAATTTGTTGTTGACCCTTCAAAGTTGCTTTAAATAAAAAAATGTTTCATTAAAATTTTGTTCGAAAAAAAAAAATTATTTTATAAAAATCTGTTGCTTTCATTACAAAATCTTTTTATTAAAATTATATTTTCTTACGCAAACTTTTCAATGTTTGTACAATTATATTTTAATAAATTTTTCTCTCGCCAGTTTAGACAATTATGGATTTATTTTCTGTTTTTAATGTCTTTTTCATTTTCTGTTTTTAATAAAAAAAAATGTTTCATGAAAAACTTGCCCGTTTTCATTAAATCAAAACATTTTCAATTAAACAATGACGGATATATGTTCTATTGTCCTCTTTCACTTTCTTTTTTACTTTTTTTTTTTTTTCATAGTTCTTTCCAGAAGTAATTAATATCTAGTTTAATTTGTTTATTTATTTCTAACTTCGGCCATAGTTTAAAATACTGATTTCTCCCTCGGATTTTAACAACAGGTACGCGAAAAAAAATGGCGTCTCAATTTTCGGCGATAAACTGTAGAAGTAACCATTCTTAGTATAACATTTAAATGCGATATTCGTTTTCAGCATACCCGAAAACCTGTAATAGTCATTTGTGGTTCACGTAAACTTTCTGCGCCCCCTCCCTTACAAATTTGTTCCTTTTCGTCTTTTTTTCAAATATCTCTGCGGATTATTATCGATTGGACACTAAACTACCAGATTATTAAAAAAATTGAAAAATAAAAATCAATATTGAAAGATTTAGAAAAGGGGTTTAATTTCGAATTTAGGAAGACTCGTCCACGGAAAACTCATCCATTTTTGCTAGGTATAAAAACTGGTCCATTATTGAATAAATATCGATTGAAAACGCATTTTATGGCCGTTCTTGAAGGAGATATTGTTTTTAAAAGAGAATACACGCCCCATAATATTAAAAAAAAAAAAAAAAAAAAAAAAATTGGTACTAGTGCACTTTATTGATCCGTGCTGAAATAACGTTATTATTTAAAAAGCCATTCTTAACATGGGGAGGGGAGGGTGGTTTGTACCTATTCTATACTTTAACCTTACAATTGAATAAAAAACATCATAAAACTTTAATTAAACTTGGAAATACGATTTAAAAAATAGCGCGAATCAGTAGTACACTAGCACCAAAAAATTCTTGTTTACTGTTTAAAAAGAAATAAAATTGATTTTTCTAAGTGTTCGCTTTTTACCTGGCTTTGTAAGTTATTTTAAAGTGTTTATTTATATATAAAAAAAAGTAATATCGAGCCAAAAAATGTCCGTATGAAAGGATCAGGATCACATCTTGGGAGTTTTGATAATCGCTCAATTAGGTGTCAGAAACTGACCTTACGAATGCATGAAATATATTGAATAATTTGACCCCCTGTCTTTCCAAGCTTATAACTACTCGAAAAATGTAATTCAAACCCTAATATTTTTTTCATTTAAAGGAGCAAGGACCAAGGTTTCATTTAAACAAAAAGTGGTTTAAAAAAAAAAAAAAGGTTTTGAATTTCGGACTTTACAAGTAAATTTCTAAAAAAACACTTCTTTTTTTTGTTTTAAATTTGAATATATAATTTATTGATCTTTTCTCTTCAATTTGTGATATAGAACTTTGAGTAAATTAATTATTTACTTTTTAGTAGACATTTCAAAATGGGGGGGGGGCGTGAATTTAAAACAAAAAAGTTTGTCTAAAATATTATATTCGGTTTATTGGAAAGAGCATAAAATTTCACATTGACCCTGAAAATATCGTAAAAATTGAATCACTAGAAAAATTTTGATAGACTTTTAAAGTTTAGACAAGCCCGTTCCACAGTAGACATCCTAACTGTAATCTCTGAACGCATATACCATTCACTAGACAAAGCGGGAGAGGGCAGAGCGGTAGCTTTAGATATATCTAAGGCTTTTGACAGGGTATGGCATGAGGGTCTCCTCAGGAAAATTAGATCATATGGTAGAATACTTAACATAATTAAATCATATGGTAGAATACTTAACATAATTAAATCCTTCTTAGATAAGAGAAAAATCCAGGTTGTCCTCGTACATCTAAATAATATGATATAAATGCGGAAGTGCCCCAGGGGTCTATCCTTGGACCTCTATTGTTCCTGATATTCATAAATGACCTCCCCGACAAAATTGCCTCTGAGATGGGTATATATGCTGATGACACTACACTCTATAACAGGCACGACAGGAAGACGAATGAACACATTTCTAAAGAAATGGCAGAAACACTAGAGGAAGACCTCCAATCTGTAGTGGAATGGGGACAAAAATGGTTGGTCACGTTCAATGCCGCCAAGACTAAACTAATTTCATTCAATAATTACAAGAAACCCTCTCTGCCACCTGTAGCAATGGCCAACGACTCTTTATCTGAGAGTACATCTTTCAAACTCCTTGGCCTAACGTTCACAGGAAACATGAGTTGGAACAATTACATTGAAGGCATTGCCAGGGCCGCTGCAAGAAAGGTGGGCTCTCTCTACCGTGCTAGACAATTACTAACACCCGAAAGTATCCTGTACCTCTATAAAACCAGCATTCGCCCATGTATGGAGTATTGCTGCCACATTTGGGCTGGTGCATCTGCTACTAGTCTCTCGCTCCTTGACAAGGTGGTCCTGGATACGACCTTAAACTATATCCAGTGGTGAGGCCTCAGCTTGCGGGCTTTGGGGAGTGTGAAGCCACCCTTTAATTGTCATTGCTCCCAGGTCCACTCTGACCCAGAGTGGTAGTACCTGTTATGGGTTAAATAGAAACCGACTTGAAAAATAAAAAAAAATATTCTATTAAAAATTTTTTCTTCAAAATAACTGGATTCGGCATTAAATAACCCGAAAAGGGTTGATATGCCGTAAAACAAACAACCAACCAACCAACCTTGACAAGGTTCAAAAGAGTCGCAAACCTGATAGGCCCTGAACTGGCATCTAAGCTTCAGCCTCTGTCCCATCGACGAAATGTTGCATCCCTCTGCCTGTTCTACAAGTATTTTAGTGGTGAATGCTCTGACGAACTGCAATCACTTGTGCTCCCACAACGTGAGCACCCTCGACAAACCCAACAGGCTGCTAAATCCCACTCCCACGCTGTAGAGATCCCTAGATGTAAAAGATCTTTCTACTTCAATAGTTTCTTCCCCAGAACCGCTAGACTTTGGAATTCCATTCCAGGTCCCTGCTTCCCCAACAGTACTGACGTGCAGAAGTTCAAGTGTAACGTGAACCGACATCTTGCTGCCAAAATCCCTACATAGTACCCCAGTAGTTGTTGCCCCTGATAGTAGCCCCCTACACCAAAGTGGCAATTTGCCTTGTTTGGGGTAAAAATGTAATAAAAAAAAAAAAAAAAGTTTAAAAATTGAAAAATACTTGTAAAATTCAATTGATTTCATTACTGTTTTTTAAAAAATAAAAAAAATATTTCTATTACATTTTATACAACTTTAATAGTTTATTTTGGAAGTATAATCCATAAAGAAAATAAACAACCCACTTTTAAAAGACAAATTACGAGTTTTTTATATTTTATTCACAGTTTCATGTTAGGGGTGTCAAAAATTCTGATACACCTTACTGAGGTAGGTATAATTTTAAAAAACGGCATCCTCTTCCAAAAGGCAACAAATTTTAATATTTTTTAAATATAATTTAGGGGGGGAGGGGGGCTTTTTTAAAAACTATATCTGTCTCTGAAATAAAACATGTAAACTACAAAAAACTGAAATTACAAAAATTCTTGAATAACGGGAGTTTTTTTTTTTTTTAACAATGAGTTTGTGCATTTGGTATTACTAAAAAAAAATAATAATCAAATTAAATAACAAAACTACCGGAAAATTCCAGAGAAAGATCAAACCATTATTTTTATTACTTTTTTAATACTCCAAAAAATAAGAAAATGGCCCCACCCTCTGCATACTGCAGAAGTGCCAGAAAATGCAATGCCTAAACACAATATAAAAATTGTAATTAACTGAAAATAAAAGCAAAATATTTTTGGCGAAAGAAAGGATATGTGTTGAAAATCTACCGTATAGTGATTTGGTAACTGGTCTAATGTAGGGTTCTGAGATTTTAGCCGCATTTTTATTTTTCATTTTTACTTCAAAATTGTTAAATCATTAAGAAAAAAAAGTAATCAATAAAGATAGTTATTTATCCATTTTATCGAAAACTGCACTTCCATTATTCAAGAATTTTTATTTTTATTTATTTTTTTGTTTATTTTGTTTTGGAGGGAGATATAGTTTTTAAAATCACCACCTCCCCAAATTATACTTAAAAATCTTTAAATTTATTTTCTTTGGAGTGGGGGGGTCTTCTTAAAACTATAGCTATCTCAGTATTTTCTTTAATTTTCTATTTTTGAGTGATTATCGACACTCCCAAGATGTTATCCTCTTATGTCAGACATTTTTTGTTCTAAAGTAACACTCGACACCACTTTATTTATTTTTTTTTTTAACTGAATAAACGCTTTAAAATAAATTAAACCACTAAAAACTTACAAAGTTAGGTAGAAAATGAGGTAATGTCCAAGATCAGTGCTTGGAAAAATCAAGTTACCGGAAGTAGATAGGGTCGATTATGTAACACAAAACAAAACGATATATTTATTAGAAAAAAATACTTTATATTTTTTTGCCTACAAAACCCCTTCTTTATTTGTGGTTACAAATATGCTTAAAATAATCAGCCGAAACTGAACAAAATATATTGTATTGTGTGGAGGGTGAGGATTGTAGATAAAACAAAAATCACTTGTGCATGTATCAAATTTTAAGGTTGAAAATTAAAATTTTTAATGTGTTTAATTTTTCATCCTTTGTGTTTTGAAGTGTGAAATTCGTTGAATATTAATCTTTCAGATTAGCAAATAGATATATATATATATATATATATATATATATATATATATATATATATATATATATATATATATATTCATTATTTTTATGAAAAACTCTTTCAAATTTTTAAAAAGTAAATTTTTTAGTGAACCCAATATTGCTAATATACCATTAAATAAAAAATGCTTTGAAGAATCGATACCAAAAAAGAAAAATCGATAAATAATTGTGCATTTTCCTAAAAATACAATAACTTCTTTCGGCAATTTGTCGTTATGTGATATTACCTCAGCTATGGTAGACCATAAGGCCTAACAAGTTATCTCCCCCTTTTCTAAAATTATGTGAAATTCTATGGGAAAGTCTTTCACAAATTATGCAATAAAAAAAAAAACTGGGGGAAAATCAATTTTATTTGGTTTATGGAAAAAACAGTTTTATATGGTTTATGGAATAAATATATGGTTCACAGGTTATAAAAGCAAAAATGATTGTAATCATGAAATTAAAAATACATTCAATTTATGAAAATAAAAGAATTTATGGTTGATGTAAAACAAAAATATCAGAAAAAAAAGCAGTTTTAGTTTTTTTATTTACAAGTATTTACTAGAAAAAATTAAGTTTGATAAAAATTAGTGTGAAGGAAAAAATATAAAGTGAAAATAACATAATATTAAAGGTGTTTCATCATAAATGGCGTTTAGAATTATAATTTTATTCAATTAGAGGGTATGTGATTGTTTGGTTATATTAAAAAATATTTTAACAGTAAGAGTGACCACAAGAAGGGGGAGAGGGGTAATATCACCCATCATTCTCATTGAAGACCAAAAACACATAAAAGCCAAGTACGTCCAAGGATGGAGTACTGCTGCCACATCTGGGCAGGAGCTGCTAAAAACAGCCTATCCTACCTTGACAGAGTACAAAATAAACTTTGTGGCTTAGTGGGGGATGCCCTTTTCTCTTCCCTGCAACCTCTCTCCCATAGAAGAGACGTTGCGAGCCTGTCTTTGTTTTATTGTTATTTCCATGGCAAGTGCTCGTCAGAGCTCCAATCTCTGATCCTGCCTCGCCAATCTTTTACGAAAAACACCCGTCTAGCTGAAACCACTGTCAATAATTTTCCCTACCCTTTATCTGTGCCCAAATCAAAATGTAGATTCCATGAACAAAGCTTCTTTCTTACAAGTGCACGCCTGTGGAACTCTCTTCCGCTTACCTGTTTCCCACCTGACTACAACTTGGATGTCTTCAAGTCCAACATAAACAAATTCCTGATGAACCACCCCCTTAAGTAAGACATTTTATCAAATCTTCATTACTAACGATTACTACGATGCTATCCCATTGATTACTGTACACGCAATAACTCTTATCCCCGAGTGGCTTCCAGGCCTTGATAAGTGGTGACCACCATGTAAAAAAAAAAAAAAAAAAAAAAAATCACTGGCTTTGGGACTAAGATCAGAGTGTACTATCTATTCTGATGCTACACTTAACCTATCCTTTCCATTGTTCAATGACGGAGAAATCTTTCTAGACTAGAACAATTTTTATTTTTGTTCTCATCCAGAGTGCCTGATTTTGGGGAGCCTGATTTTCCCCATATTCCTCCTCCTAGAACATCACTGGTTTGTCAACTATCTGATGATGCTGTGACTTGCGCTTGACTTAGTTTAAAGTGTGCGGGACTTGCATCTGCCACACTCTCTCATCCAGAAACACTTGGTCCTGATGGCAAGACAGGGTCAAGATGACCAAGCATGATACTAGATGCAGGAATTGTCTCCAACACATGCGGCACTTAGCATTTAGTCACCCATCTGGTACTGGCCAGCCTCATTTGGAATAGGGGCATGTGAGCGAGAAAAAGCGAAAGTAGTTTAAAGGTACTTGTTTAGTTTAATCAAGACATAAAAAAATGAAAATATTAAAAAAAAAAAAAAATTATATTCTAGGTATCAGTTATGGAATTAAATTCTCATTAAAAAAAAAAAAAAAAATTCACTTAATTTGATAATTTTTTTTTTTTTTTTTTTTTTTTTTAGAGAAAAATCAAATTTTAATTGAAGCCTCCCTCCCAATGTTAAGAATGGCTTTCCGGATTTGTAAGGATAGAGGTACAAAAAGTTGTCAAAAAATAAATATATAACAAATAAATGTTATCAAAGGCAAGATAAGTTGCCTTTCTACCGAACTGGATAAGTTTTTAGTGTTTTTATTTAATGTAAAATGTTTATTCGGTTAAAAAAAACAATAATAATATTGAGCACTACTGAATAACAAGAAAAAAAATGGCCGGTTTCTCTTTGCATCTTTGAAGTCTCGATAATCACTTCAAAATAAAAAAGAAACCACCTAATAAATGTTACGGTCACATTTATTGGATGGTTTCTATCACCATTTTGTTTTATTTCTTATTTTGAAGTCATTTCAGCCATTTTTTTCTTGTTCTTCGGTAGCAATCAATATTATTTATTTTTCGAAACATTTCACATTAAATAAAAATACTAGAAAAGTAACTTATCTTGCCTATGATAATATTTATTTGTTATATATTTGTTTTATTGGCAACTTTTTCGCACCTCTGTAGATTGTAATACAAACCCGGTTTTTCTAAATAATAACGTTATTATTTAGAAAAGCCATTCTTACTATAGGAAGAGGCAATCGGAAGTGAAATGCAGATGAATCTTTATGATAACTGCTAACTATGCTTTTGTTTTTGTTTGACCCTTACTCAAGTGTTAGGTTTAGTGGTAATCGTGCGGAAAAAACGATAATCTCGACTTCCACTTGTTTTGGTCCTGGATATGACCTTAAACTATATTCGATGGTGAGGCCCCAGCTTGCGGGCTTTGGGAAGGGTTGAGCCACCCTTTAATTGCCATTGCTCCTAGGTCTACTCTTACCCAGAGTGGTAGTACTTGTTAGGGTCCCAACTATGGGTTAAATAGAAACCGACTTGAAAAAAAATATATATTCTATTAAAAAACTTTTCTTCAAAATAACCGGATTCGGCATTAAATAACCTGAAAAGGGTTGATATGCCGTAAAGCAAAAAAACGACCAACCAATCCACTTCTGTAAGTTTTAAACCAATTGCTTTTATATCTATAATCTGTAACTTGCAGGCTGTCCCGTCGTAAAATATGCATAAATATTATATTTTAATTCATACAGAAACTCTGATACGTGCATGCAGGTATTTTTTTTTTTTTTTTACAATTCACTTCTTGTAAGTAAAAAAAAAAAAAAAAAAAAAAAAAAAAGTATTTGAGCGGAGATCAAAGCCAAAACTTGTATGACAGTGAGTCAAGTATGATAACCATTAGACCAGCTTGACACGTCTTTAAAGTGTTTTCAAACATACTTATTCTTAATCTGTCATGTGAATAACTCACGCATGCGCATTAATGAAACAGTTGACAAACAGATAAAAATCTGATGACCCTACGCCTACACACCAATTTTTCAATTTTGATCCCTTAGTAGTCCTTTCTTTCTAGATGAAACCCGATTAGAAAGTTTTCTACATGTCCGAATACTCTATATACCAAATTTCAATTCTGTAGATGGTTGGTTGTTTTTGTTTTACGGCATATCAACCCTTTTCAGGTTATTTAACGCTGAATCCAGTGATTTTGAAGAAAAATCTTTTAATAGAATATATATATATATATATATATATATATATATACATACACATATATATATACATACACATATATATATACATACACATATATATATATATAAATAATTCCCCCCCCCCAGTCGGTTTCTATTTAACCCATAGTTGGGGCCCTAACAGGTACTACCACTCCAGGTCAGAGTGAACCTGGGAGCAATGGCAATTAAGGGGTGGTTCCACACTCCTCAAAGCCCGCAAGCTGGGGCCTCATGATCGGATATAGTTTAAGGTCATATCCAGGACACTCAAGTCTGTAGATCAAAAATTCATTGAGTATATAGGTTGAGAAGTGTCCACACATATTCTCACTTCTATAGATATATATAGATGAAATGAAAACAATTAAATATATTAATTGTATTTTTATTATAAAAAATTCTACAAAACAATGAACTCGGAACACTTGTGCCCTCTTCAAGTATATACTCCTGACTAACCGGATAGGCAGCAAAATCCCATTCCTTCACTTTTGAGATCCCTCTTTTTTTTTTTCTTTTTTTTTTTTTTTTCTACTTTAACTACAACTCGACATTCACTTCACAATTGATGACTTTCAACCCGGACCTAGGTCTAGTGTTTATGTTAATAAAATTCAAACACTAATCCTAGATCCGGGTTGACAACAAAATCCGGGATGAATGCACAAAAAGAATTAAGTCCCCCTCCCCTCACCCCATTCCACCCTCATAAAAACAAAAACAAATTTTACAACAAATAAAATGTTGAATCTCCACTCGTCTAGCTAAAACCACTATCAACAATTCCCCCTCCCTGTTCCCTATCTGTGACTAAATCTAAACGAAGAAATGCATTAACCCTTATCCTCAAGTGGCTTTTGCTTTGATATGTGGTGATTCTCTTGTAAAAATAAAAAGCCCGTTCCTTTCCTGTGTTATGAAGGGATTTTTTAAATAATGCTATTTAGAAAAAAAAAAATGTTTTTTTTTTTGTTTTTTTTTTTTAAATTGCGTCGGACAAGGCATGAAACCACTTGATGTGAGGAGCTAATAAGAACAAAAGCTGATTATTACAAAGACAGGAGATGTCTATTAATCTTAGTTTTTAAAAGACCAAAGCTGTAGATAGAAGGAAAACGGTGAGCAGGAAGAGAGTTTCGCAACCTTGCAGTCCTTTGGATTCCTGGATTAGGAAGTGTTATTACAGTAGGGTATTAAAATAGCGAATTGATGGACACCACTAGACCAATGAATCAAACGAGCTGAAACAAAGGAAGCAGGTAATAGATCAGACAATTCTGAAGAACACATGCCATAATAGTATTTGTAGAAAAGACTGAGACTAGCAGCATCACGTCTGTGATAGAGAGGTTGCAGTAAAGAAAAAAGTGTGGGTTCAGATACATTTCTGCAATTTATCAAGAAACTTCAAATGAGACAAATTCACCAACCCAAATATAATAACAGTACTCCATACATGATCTGATAGGAAATTTGTAGAGATAGAGAATAGACTCGGGTGTGACAGTGTTTAGAGCGATCGAGAAAATCGATTTTACGAGAAGCAGAAAAAGAAATGGATTTAATATATGGACTCCAAGAAAGATTTTGATGAGAAAGAAAGACCAAGAAGTTTTAGAGTCGATTTCTCATCGAGAGCAGAACCATCCATAAGGATCTCAGTAAGAAAAGGGGCACACTTACAATTGAAAGACGATGGTTAAGTCTCAACAGGATTCAACAAAACAAGCCATTTTTTACCCCAATCCATAATAGAACCCAGATCAATTTCTAGATCAACTGCATATTTGAACTGATCCACGAAAGAAGGGTGAGAAGCAATACCAGAATAGGAGGGTGGGGTCATTTAACATGGAGAGATGCAATAGAGAGAACCGATTTTACAAGAAGCAGAAAGAGCAATGGATTTAATATATGGACTCCAAGAAAGATTTGATGAGAAAGAAAGAACAAGAAGTTTTAGAGTTGATTAGCGGGTAGAGGCAGGAGCTTTGGCCAGTCGTAAAATATGCTTAAACATATTTTAATTTGTCCAGATTTTGTATATATTATTATAGAATCGTGATTTCAAAAGTAAAAAAAAAAAAAAAGTATTTGGGTGCCATCAGCTAAAATCGAAACTGAGAGCAAAACTGCAGCATTCAAAGCTGGTAACGTTACAACTGTACCAATGTGATACGCATATGAACTGATTAAAAATAAACTAAGGTAAAAATATGCTTAAATATGATATTTTAATTTGTCCATATTTCGTATATATTATTATAGAGTTGTGATTTCAAAAGAAAAAAAAACATATTGGTGCCATTCGCTAGAATCGAAACCAAAAGCAAAGCTGCAGCATTCAAAGCTGGTGACGTTACCACTGTACCAACGTAACATGCATATGAACTGATTAAAAATAAACTAAGATGAATGTACAAAATGTATAACGATTTTTTTTCAATTTTGACCCATTTTTGATGCCTTCAAAACTATTTTAACCAACTAAAGACCCATAACAGAACTTGTCCGTAAAAAATCCGATCATTTGAGGGCCCCCCAAGCTGCAACTTTTAGTTTTGGTGGAGATATAGTTTGAAAATATGGAGACAGACAGACATATAGCTTTTTATATATTAGATTTCTCATCGAAATCCATAATAGAACCCAAATCAACTTCTAGATCAACGGCATTATTTCAACAGATTTGAGAAAGTTGGGAAAGAAGAGATACCAGAATAGAGGGTGGTGTCATTTACCAGGAAGAGAAGTGGAAACATTAATCATAAAGATAACTGGTTAAAACATACAAGGCGATAAGATAACCTTTTATAAATCTTTCTTTTTTTTTTTTTTGACAATTTAAATTTATATGTCTAGAATCAAAGTACAAATTTTTTATTTTGGACCATAATTACAATTTGATGAACAATCAATTTTATCTAAAATTAATTGCCCGGGCAGAGAAATTTGAGGAAAATAATTGAAAATATAGTCATGTTTACATTTTATTTAATTTCATCTTCATCTTTTCAGATTTCAGGTGCAACAAGTGCCTCAGAATTCATAATAGGTGACATTAGCCAACGTTCCATATTTCTCCATACGGTTTGATCCAAAGGCTGGCATCAGTCAGACTGCATGTAGTCATATCACTTCTTACGCACTCAAGCTAAACTGTACAAGTGATGAGGAACTGCTTATGAATTTAATATCCGCCTTGACACTTCCTCCTTTGGAAGAAGCTGGTTCGACCCGCCTATTTATACAACAAACAAGCTAAGTTATGCTCCCTAGTGCTTGAGATGCCCAAACATGTTTTGAAGTTGACATAAGAGGTAACATGCGGGAGCTCGTAAGGCATCTGTAATCCCATTAATCCCAAGTTTCTGATAAAGTACGATTGATCGGATCCTTTCGTTCAGTTTGCAGTTGAATGCCTTTATAGATGTGAGATGCACGTCTTCATTTATTAATAGCAAAGGAAAATGTAACACAAAAGGAAAAAAAAAAAATGAAACCTCTTTTAAAAAAACAACAACGAAAAGGCATATTTCAGTGGCAGAAAGTTGGACAGTGTCCGAGTGAAGTAAGAAAATAAAAAGTTGAAAGTTCTTTGAGCTGTTGAAGGCTGGAGTATCAAGTGCACTGAGATAGGAGAAAGAAATAGAGAAAGGATTTTTTCTTAAATGTTTCCTGAGTTCCTTTACTGGCCAACCGTGATTCGCAAAGGAGCTAAAGAAGTTCCTTAAGGGACAGATGGAATCAATGTGCACTGCAAGGTCAGTGTGTGATCCAACTGATTAGGAGGGACATTGATTTGTGATCTATATATATAAAAGCGAAAATGTATGTATGTTTGTGTGTCTGCTAAAAACTTTTGACAGACACAACAAAAATTCACAAACTCAGTATCATATTGAAGCTCCATCCTTCGCTCAAAAAATATCGAAAAATTGGCCAAAAACGTTTATTTTTTCACCCCGCAATTGACAATTTTCGACAGGGGAGTGGTCAACAAAAACGGCCCTCTCGACCGGTTCTACGCATGCGCCAGATGACGTCATCACCTGATTTACTTTAAATAGTTGAAAAACTGAACAAATTTCATGTACGTTGCGTTAGCTCAGTCGATTAGCGCATTGGTTCATTATCTAAATATTTTGGGTTCAAATTGTGGTGTGAGATGTCTTTTTTTTTTCTTCTTTTTTTTTTGCGATTTTTTTTAATTTAAATATTGAACCAGTGTTATTTAAGCCATTTTTCACGTAACGTTCGTTTTTCTGTTTTTTGGTTTTTGGTTTTTGGTTTTTTTTTTACTTCGCTTATCCACCCCTGACCACACACCCAAAAACACCCGGGTACCCACCGATTTTCTTTTAAATTTTAATATCAAAACAGCCTTATTTAAGCCATTTTTCATGTGTTCGGTTTCTGTTTTCATCGTTCGTTTGCCTTACGTTAGTTTTTTTTGTGTTTTTTTTCCCGCTTAAGTGTTAACGTTGTTTTCTTTTTTTACTTCGCTTATAACAAACAAATCTGGTCATTGACATCGTCGTCGTCATCTTCACGCTCAACGACTTCCGGCCGCGCACCTGTCAATTTGCTTCTTACTTAAATAAATTCAAACATCTTTAACTAACTCATTCTGGCTTGCCGATTTTATTTTCAAACTTCGCCTCAGGGCTTCGGGTTCGATCCTACCCCCCCCCTCCCCGGTTTCTTTTTTATTTAACACCACACACACCTACAAACACCCAGGCAACGCCGGGTACCCCCGCTAGTTGAAAATAAATCTTTATTTTATTCATGACTGTTCTATATCCACTTGATTATGGCGTGATTATTATGTCGAAGCTATTGCAGATCAGAATTGTTTGGGGCTCATGGTTCATTCCCAAGCAGAACTGCAGAGCGAACACAGACTGAAAATGCTTTGTCCCATATCTTCCCCCCCCCCACATAGGAGTCACCACTTATCAAGGCCCAGAGGCCACTTGAGGGCACAGGTCAATGAGTGCACAGTAGTCAATGGGATAACATTGTAGTAATCGTTAGTAATGGAAATTTGGTAAATTGGATTACTTAACGGAACAGCTCATCAAGAACTTGTTTATGTTGGACTTGAAGACAACCAAGAAAGCAGGCAAACGGTAGAGAGTTCCACAGGCATGTAGTTTTAAGAAAGAAGCTTTGTTCATAGAATCTGCGTTTAGGTTTAGGCATAGATAAAGAGGGAAATTATTGATAGTGGTTTTAACTAGACAAGTGTTTTTCGTGAAAGTTTGCATAGATTTTTTTTTTTTTTTTTTTTTTTAAATTTTTTAAAATTTTTTGTTATGGAAATCACTCCAGACAAAGTATGAAGCCACTTGATGTAAAAAAAAGTTAAAACAAAAAAGAAAACACTTCAAATCTTTTTTTTACTCACTTTCATCCCAAACAAAGCATAATGCCATTCGGACGCAAGGGGTCTAATATATAGGACCATGCCTAGGAAAGATACATCTAAACTTCTGCATGTCAGTACAGGTAGCAGGAAAGGAATTCCAAAGTCTAACTGTTCAAGAAAGGAAACTATTAGAGTAGAAAGCTTTCTGGAATTTAGGGACTTCAACAGTGAAGGGGTGTGATTTTGTAGCTAAGTGGGTTTGTCAGTATATGTTGAGGGAGCACAAGTACAATGAGTTCATTAGGGCACATTCCATTAAAATACTTGTAAAACATGCACAGATGCAACATTGCAGTGATGGAACAGGGGTTACAGCTTAGTTGACAAAGTAGGACCTATTAGATGGGAGACTATTATGGTATCCATTCGATGTACAGTTGGCGATTAATAGGGATTAGCATTTAATGAAAAAAATGGGCACAAATATTCAACCATCAATTTTTTCTAAGTTAACAGACTATAACTTTTGCTCATTTTTAACAGGCTAAAACGTCTTCTATATATATATATATATATATATATATATATTTTTAAGAGTTACCATTATCAAGGCCCAGAGGCCACTCAAGGATAAGGGTTAATAAGTGTACAGTGGTTAATGGGACAATGATGTAGTAATTGTTAGTAGTGGAAATTTGGTAAATTGGATTACTTAAGGGGAACGGCTCATCAAAAACTTGTTTACGTTGGACTTGAAGACGGCCATATTATAGTCAGCCGGAAAGCGGGCAAATGGAAGATAGTTCCACAGGTGTGCAGTTCTAAGAAAAAAAGCTTTGTTCATGGAATCTACATTTAAGTTTAGGCACGGATAAAGAGTGGAGGAAATTATTGATAGTGTTTTCAGCTAGACGAGTGTTTCTTGTGAATGTTTGGTAAGGAGGGACCATAGATTGGAGCTCAGATGAGCACTTGCCATGAACAGTCTGTCTGATCAACTTTTTAGCCTGTTCTTAACAGGCTAAAAAGTTTAATAAGAAGAAAATTAATAACAATAATAAGAAAAATTAGGAAGTTGTTCTTGAATTTACTTTTGGGCAGCCTTGTACCTCTCGCTTCCTTTCATTTGTCATTTAGTCTTCACATTCCATGACCGATAGATCTGACTAAGGGGAAAGAATTGTTTCCTAGGTTGGAATCCATCCATATAACACTTATTGGCCAGATTTTGACCTTGAAGTGTTATTTTAGTCCTATGGATAGTACTACTCCTCATGATTTTAACAATACCCTATGTCCACCTGCCACAAAAAAAGACATCTGAATGAATAGATACAAAGACAGTACTTAATAACTGGACTTGGCGTTAGTGGTAGGGTTAAATCCTGGCTGAAAATCGTTCATTTTTTGTTTTTTAACATTTCCAGTCTCCACTTGCCCAAACTTCATTTGAAAAATGACAATCATGAGATTAGTATTTGAGGGGAAAAAAATCCCCCAAATTAATGAAATAATAAAGTACGGTATTGTTAGGCTTATTATCTTATTATTAATAGTAATAATATTTAATAGTTACAGGTTGGAGCATGGAATTTCTTGATTTATTCTAATTTACTGGGAAAAGCCGGGACACAGGTAGGCTAGTTTTAACTGAGAAGGTTAAAGTTAAAATAAGTTGCTTGCAAGTAATGCATTTCACTTAAAATAATTTACACTAAATAATTAAACTAAAATAGGATTTAATCAACTTTCAGTGAAAACAAATCCGTATTTTTTCTTTTTCCTTTTTTTGCCGTTTTTTTTCATTTTACTTTTTTCGTTTTACTTTTTTCGTTTTACTTTTTTTCATTTTACTTTTTTCATTTTACTTTTTTCATTTTACTTTTTTCTTTTTTCATTTTTCTTTTTTCATTTTTCTTTTTTCATTTTTCTTTTTTCATTTTTCTTTTTTCATGTTACTTTTTTCATGTTACTTTTTTCATGTTACTTTTTTCATGTTACTTTTTTCATGTTACTTTTTTCATGTTACTTTTTTCATTTTACTTTTTTCATTTTACTTTTTTCATTTTACTTTTTCATTTTTTCATTTTACTTTTTTCATTTTACTTTTTTCATTTTACTTTTTTCATTTTTCTTTTTTCATTTTTCTTTTTTCATTTTTCTTTTTTCATTTTACTTTTTTCATTTTACTTTTTTCATTTTACTTTTTTCATTTTACTTTTTTCATGTTACTTTTTTCATTTTACTTTTTTCATTTTACTTTTTTCATTTTACTTTTTTCATGTTACTTTTTTCATGTTACTTTTTTCATGTTTCTTTTTTCATGTTACTTTTTTCATGTTTCTTTTTTCATGTTTCTTATTTCATGTTTCTTTTTTCATGTTTCCTTTTTTCATGTTTCCTTTTTTCATGTTTCCTTTTTTCATGTTTCCTTTTTTCATGTTTCCTTTTTTCATGTTTCCTTTTTTCATGTTTCCTTTTTTCATGTTTCCTTTTTTCATGTTTCCTTTTTTCATGTTTCCTTTTTTCATGTTTCCTTTTTTCATGTTTCCTTTTTTCATGTTTCCTTTTTTCATGTTTCCTTTTTTCATGTTTCCTTTTTTCATGTTTCCTTTTTTCATGTTTCCTTTTTTCATGTTTCCTTTTTTCATGTTTCCTTTTTTTTCTTTTCCTTTTTTTTCTTTTCCTTTTTTTTCTTTTCCTTTTTTTTCTTTTCCTTTTTTCTTTTCCTTTTTTTCTTTTCCTTTTTTTTCTTTTCCTTTTTTTTCTTTTCCTTTTTTTTCCTTTTCCTTTTTTTTTTCTTTTCCTTTTTTTTTCTTTTCCTTTTTTTTTCTTTTCCTTTTTTTTTCTTTTCCTTTTTTTTTCTTTTCCTTTTTTTTCTTTTCCTTTTTTTTTCTTTTCCTTTTTTTTTCTTTTCCTTTTTTTTTCTTTTCCTTTTTTTTTCTTTTCCTTTTTTTTTCTTTTCCTTTTTTTTTCTTTTCCTTTTTTTTTCTTTTCCTTTTTTTTTCTTTTCCTTTTTTTTTCTTTTCCTTTTTTTTTCTTTTCCTTTTTTTTTCTTTTCCTATTTTTTTCTTTTCCTTTTTTTTCTTTTCCTTTTTTTTCTTTTCCTTTTTTTTTCTTTTCCTTTTTTTTTCTTTTCCTTTTTTTTTCTTTTCCTTTTTTTTTCTTTTCCTTTTTTTTTCTTTTCCTTTTTTTTTCTTTTCCTTTTTTTTTCTTTTCCTTTTTTTTTCTTTTCCTTTTTTTTTCTTTTTTTTTTTCTTTTCCTTTTTTTTCTTTTCCTTTTTTTTTCTTTTTTTTTTTCTTTTCCTTTTTTTTTCTTTTCCTTTCCTTTTATCTTCTTTTCCTTTTTTCTCTCCGTTTCTTTTTCTTTTTTTTTCCTAAGAAAATTTTAAAATCCTTAATTATCGTGCGAATGGAACCACTCCCAGTGCCATAATTCATTCCTTGCTTTTTATATTTCTGATAAAATTTAAGAACTGATAGAACTCGAAGTCTGCATAACTGATTCTATAATCCATTACAGTATCCTTTAAGCCAATCACCCCACCCCGCCCAAAAAATAATTTTGCCAATGCCAGCTTTGATTGTAAACTGTAAATAACCCTCATCTGCCAAATTATTTGCTCTTAAACTAAAATTGTGTTTTCAATTTGATCGCTTCTTTCATTTCAGCTGTAATTGGTGCTGGTATTGGTGGAACATCTTCAGCATATTATTTACGGCAGTTATTTGGCCATCAGGCGAACATCGACATATATGAGGCCAAGGAAGTCGGAGGTCGTCTTGCTACAGTGTATATGGCAGGTCAAGATATAGAAGCTGGAGGCAGTATAATTCACCCAAGAAATAATTATATGGTCAACCTTACAGAACTATTAGGTATGTTCATTTACTTCAGCATCAATTGTTATTTTTTCAAAAAATAACGTTTTTTGAAGTTCGTTTTTTTTTTTTTTTTTTTTTTTTTTTTTTTTTTTTTTTTCTGGACTGTTATCCTCATCTTCATACTTGTTGTTGTTTCACCATGTTTCGGCCAACTGATCCTCTGGCCTTCTTCAGGTGATTAACCATGAAGGAATAGAAATGCTCAGTCTTGTAATTGTATCCCCAGTAATTACTGCCTTCCATAGTTGTCGTCACCACGTTTTGGCCAACTTATCCTCTGGCCTGGTTTGGGTAGGATTGAAAGAGCTATCTGCAGACAATGCTCACATGGAACCATAAAGACTCAACGCCTCTATCCACTGCGCCATGGGACTAGAAGTTGAGACAACTATGGAAGGCAGTAATACAGTTACAAGACTCACAATTCCTATCCCGTTGTGATTAATCACCTGAGGAAGGCCAGAGGATGAGTTGGCTGAAATGTGGTGAAACAATAACAACTATGAAGATGAGAATAACAGTCCGCAAAAAAATGAATTTCTCATCTCAAAGGATTCCAATAAAAATAATATACAATATCCTTTCTTTTTGTCAAGTAGAAGCTACTTTAATACCTTCTTGTTTCAGAGTTGCAACATTATCAAATTAATGTTTTTAATCATTGGAAAAAAAAAAATCAATGACACAGCTAGACATTTTGTCAATCCTCAAATCGAATTTTCACTTTCAAAAGGAATAAACGTCCGTCTTTGAGAATCTGAAAGTTGTTTTCCACTGACTCCGTTTATAATGTGGCTATCAAAATCAAAGAACCAAACAAACCAAACATGATAAAAAATTTAAACAATAAAATTTGCAACCTCAAATTTCCCACTTTTCTAGTCACCATCCTGTATGTAAAACATAATGTCTGTCTGTAATGTTTGTGTATTCCCTAGATAAAAGGTTAGAGAATCTACATAAAATTTAAAAATGTATCTCTCTCTCTCTCTATCTATCTATATCTAAATATATATATATATATATATATATATATATATAGGAAAAAGAGGCATGCGCATTTTTGTATGTCCAGCAAAGGCTTTTTTCGCAGGGATTCAAGGGGGTGGGGTTACTATATTTTAGAACTTTTTATATACTCCCTAGATTATAATATCTACGATTCGCGAATGAACATCGTCTGTAGATTTATTTTGATCAACTTTTATAAAATTCCCGCTATTCCGCCCTCTCGCGTGTTTGTTCGGTTTTTTAGTATAAATAAAGTGAAACTAATTTAAGTGAAGGCAGTTCCTTGGCTTTCCCACCAGGGACGTCCAGAAAGCAGCCAACTTTGATCACTGTGGGGAAACTCCTCATATCAGACAATTGCTATTAATTTGGACACTCCCTTTTAGCGGGGAGCTGGTTTTCCCCAACATCGTTGGGAAAGAAATACAGTCGGTGGAAAGCCAGTTAGCTTAACTGGCTAACAGCGTGAACTCATTCACTTTCACTTTTTGCGTGTCAACTTTTTAATCGCTAAATTTCAACGCTTTTGAATTCCTCTGGCGTCTTAGTGCAGCAGTAAGATCTCAGGTTTTCTTTTTTTTTTTTTTTTTTTCCCCCCTTCGCATCGTGTCACAGGTTCAAGCCTACCTGCCTACTAACACTTTTTTTTTTTTTTACATTCTTTTCCTCCTCTGGTGTACGGCTTCGAGCCTTTTTTTTTCTCCACACACACATACAAACACCCGGGCAACACCGAGCACCCCCGCTAGTTCTAATATAAAATTTACTGGGAAAGAAAATGGAAGCTTAAGAGGCCTATGGGGATGTAAACCCCTAAAAACTTTAAATATATCCTGTTTGTATGAAATTTAAATCCTGAAACAACAATGGAAGGTGTTCCAAATCTTTACGTTACCCTCAATGTGTGCCTACATCGAAGAGCTTCTTTTTTGGGACAGAACTCCTTAAAACTTGAAATCCATATATCCTATTTTAATAAAATTAAAGCCATATATGTAAGACATTAATTCAGAGAGTTTACCTACAGCTTCTTCCAACTATATTTGGAGTAAAACTGGAGAAGAAATAGGGCAGTAAAAATGATAAAAGTAATACGGTGTTATAAACACAGTGCAAAAAGGTATTTTTTTTTTTTTTTACATAGGCATCACCACATTATCAAGGCCAAGAGGCCACTCAAGGATAAGGGTTAAAGAGTGTACAGTAGAAATTGGACAATATAGTAATCATTAGTAATGAAAATTTGGTAAATTTGATAACTTATATGGAACGGCTCATCAAGAACTTATTTACGTTAGACTTGAACACAACCATATTGTAGTCAGCCGGAAAGCAGGAAAACGGAAGACAATTCCACAGGCGTGCAGTTCTAAGAAAGAAGCTTTGTTCATGGAATCTACGTTTAGGTTTAGGCACAGATAAAGAGTGGGGGGAATTATTGATAGTGTTTACAGCTAGACGAGTGTTTCTTGTGAAAGTTTGGCGAGGGGGGGGACCATAGACTGAAGCTCAGTCGAACACTATATAGTGATTCTCATTCAATCTCGAGCAACCTCGGGTCTTTCTGCTAGTTTTATGCTGAAAAAAAGTCATCCTTTTTCCTAATGCATTAAGAAAGCATTAGAAGGCATTAAGAAATGTTAGAGAGTGATTGAATTTTTCTTTTTTTATTTCCTTCCTTTGAAGATTGTAACGTTGGGCAGTCAAACCAGCTGCCAACATTGCCCTGCTTTTTATTGAAACCAACCGAGAGCTCTTTTTAGTATCCTCGTTGTTCCCTTAAGTGCAATTGTCTTGATCTCTTTTACACCTGGTTCACTAACATAGAGATGATGAGAGAAATCGCTAAGAGCAATGAGTGATTAGTTCAGTTAATTATATATTAAGGCTATGTTCTGTTTTAATGAAAGACCTCATCTTTTATGACTTCAGCATGTATGATGTCATAAAAGATCTCATTGCAATATCTTTAACCTGTTTTACTGAATGATATCATCAAAGATTTGCCTGATTTCTTCAATTCATTTAGTGTCCATTGTGCACAAAGACTAAAAAAAACACACATAGATATATATATATAAGGCAAAATGGGTGTTTGTGTGCATGTTTTTTGTATGGCCGGCAAACGCGTTTTTTTTGGGGGGGGGGGCTTGGGGTGGTCACTCATTCTTAGAACTTTTTATGTACTGTCTAGATTATAATATTTACGATTTACGAAGTGAGGTCGCTGGTATCTTTTATTTTGAACAACTTTTACACACTATTTTCACAATATTTCCTGGTCTCCGCATGTTTCTTTGGCTTTTCAGTATAAAAGCAAAACTGAATTCGTAGCATAAAAAAACTCCCTGGCACTCGTGCTAGGGACATCCAGAAAGCAACAAGGTTTGATCAATGCAGCCAAAACCCATCATATCAAACAATTGCTATTCATTTTGACACTCCCCTTTTTGTGGGGAGCTGGTTTTTCCCCTAATCCAACATCTAAGGGAAACAAAAACTACCACGCAGCCAAAGTTGGAGAAACAAAACTAAAAAAAACTGCCTTGCAGCTAAACTTAACTGCGGGATTTCATTCCCTCTATGGCGTGATGTTTGATCTCATTAAATTCACACACCTGTCAAGTTTTTAATCATTAAAGTAAAATGCTTTTCATTTTTCTCCCTTCGTGGCCGAGTGGGTAAGATGCCAGTTTTTTTTCCCCCCCTTTTTCACCTTCATGTCAAGGCTTCGGGTTCGAGCCTACCTCCCTACCAAGACTTATTTTTTCCTTTACACCTCCAAAACACCCGGGCAACGCCGGGCACCCCGCTAGTCTATAATATAAGTCTCACCTGTCTGTTTAAACGTATGTATATCTTGCAAAAACTTTTGACAGAGGCGACAGATTTTCACGAGATTGGTATCATTTTGAAGCTTGACCCTTCAGATGACAGATATCAGAAAATTGGCCAAAAACATTTATTACTTCACTCTCAACTAGGCACTTTTCTACAGGGAGGGGGGGGGGGTCACTTTTTTCGCTGATATTTTCGAAAGTCATCTCCTCTTTTTGATTGTCTATCCTTAATTTGAACCTACGTCACTTCCGGTTTGACGATGGGTGCAGCAGCTAACGCGTGATCTTTTTTTTTTTTCACTTTTCTTTTCCTCCTTCACGGTACGAGCTTGAGCCTGCCTGCCTACTACCACTTTTTTGCTCAACCAACACCCTTACACACCTCTCCACTTTCTTTTCTGCCTTCGTGTCACGGGTTCAAGCCTGCCTGCCTATTATAACTTTTTTTTTTTTTTTTTTGCTCAACACACATCTACAAACACATGAGCAACGCCAGGCACCCAGGTTAGTACAATATAATAAGCAGTTTCCACAGTTATATATATAAAAACTGAAAATTTTCAAATATTTTCAGATTACAGCTTGTATAATACTGTAAAATTAAAGTCTATATTAAATACTAGCAAGGGGTACCCGGCGTTGCCCGTGTGTTTGTAGGTGTGTGTGTGTGTGTGAAAAAACCCGAAAATGTGAAAAAAAAAAACAGGTGCCCGTGAAAAAAAACCGAAGCCTTGACGACGCGCAGTTGGAAAATAGTAAAGTGTGAAAAAAAACAGGTGCGCGTTTTTGATTGACGTGACAGCGATAGCTATTCAGCAGTTATGATTTTGTGCAGGACAGTTTTTAAATAAATAAATAAATCGGTTTGTTTGTTTTTAACTAAGTTCGGGGAAAATCAGCTCCCTGTTTATCAGGGGGAGTGTCTCGTCTCAAAATGAAAGCTACTGTCTGATATGACGAAGTCGACATTGAACAAACGTTACTTAGCTCTCTAGAGACCACTGGCTCTGGGCCGGTGATGAGAGTCGAGTTTCGCTTTTTGTTTATACCGAAAACCGAATGTAACGCGTGCTGATGCGGGAAATGTGGAATAATTAACGTTTGAAAGTCAATAAAATTAAATAGACAGGCGAGCTCCGTGGTTAAGTGTGAGATATTACAATTTATAGATGATATAAAAAGTTTTAAGAAGTTGTGACGCAAGCGAGCGCTTCTCTGAAAGAAGCCTTTTGTGGACATCGAGGAAAAGCGTACATACATACATTTTCGCTTTTATATATATAGATTATCAAGTTGACAAAAAAGTTATTGCATTTTTTAACTTTTAAATTCAAATAAACCTATCTCTGCTCAAACAAAAATTTATTGATCGAAATAAGCAACACCAAAATCAGAACACTTTTGCGAACGCAAAACAAGTGAATTTATGCCAGTAACGTAAAAATCTGGTGTTCTGGTGACGATGAGGTCGCTGAAGACGTTTTTGATATCGCTTAGGTTTTTGAAGCATTTTTCACGCAGAAAGTTGAGATGCTTGAAAAAGTGGTAGTCAGTAGATGAGAGGTCTGGAGAGTATGGCGGATGAGGCAGTTTCATAGTCCAATTAATTCAACTTCTACAGGGTTGGTTTAGTAATGTGTGGCATTGTTGTGGAGGAGAATTGGGTCTTTTCTGTTGACTAATGCTGGATGTTGTTGTCGAAGTTTCTTATCCATTTCATAATAGTACTTTATCAGGCAACAATATTTGCGAAAGAAAACCCGAATAACAAGAAATATTACGTAGGCATGACTTCCTTAGATATCAAAACTCGATACTATGACCACAAAAGTACATTCAAAAATAAAAAAAAAACACCGTATAAAAACAACACTAGCGAATAAATACTGGGAACTCGAAGAAAGCAGACATTCGCCGGTAGTCGAATGGAAAATAATAAGACAAGCTACCACGTGTAGGCATCTAGACAGACCATGTAGATTATGCCTTCATGAAAAATTTGCTATCCTGTACTTTAAAGAACCCCAACATTTATTAAACTGTAGAAGAGAAATAGCAAATAACTGTGTTCACAAAATAAAATTTACTCTAGGATAGCGATACAAAATAGTTTTAAAACTAGCAAAAACAATAGAAAATAAACAAATAAATAAAGTAAATAAACATGAATATACATAAACTATCACACATATGTGTATATATATGTGCATATATGTATGTACACATATATATATTTATATATAAACTAACAATAAAAAAAAAACCACTAACCTAGTTTTAAAACAGATCCTTTGTCCGATAAAATGCATGCCCATTGGCTGATAGGAAGGGGCGCGGTGGATACTAGAAAGCTGATTGGCCAACTAAATCCTCAATAGAAAAGGACCATATAAAAACGATAAACAACCACAGAATTCGCGCATAAGCCTGAGGAATCCTAGAGTGGATGAAACGCAGAATATTCAGTGTAGCTTAATCGCCATATATATCTTATAAATTACTATATATATATATATATCTGTAGAAATGTATTTTCTTATATACCAATCCTTATTTAAGAAGCTCAATGTAATTACAGAGCAATATAGTGAATAAATGACAAAAAACTATCTTCCAAAATTCATGATGTTGACCATCTTATAATTTATTCCCTTAATTCAGTTGACATTTACAATTCTTGACAGTATCTGTTTCGTAGCGCAAAATCAATCACTTAATTACTATATCAATCAGTGAAGAAAAATTTCAAACCAGACTGGTTGAATCCAAGATGTGATATTGTCCTTTATAATTATCATAAATTAACTTTTTTTAATTGGTTGGGATAATGTAAACATTAATATGTTTATTGGACTGAAGTTTACTTTTACATTTACCTAGTAAACTTCCCCTTATTAATTACTTGAGATATTATATATATATATATATATATATATAATTAGCGATGAGACGATTCCAATATTTTTACTGATTTCAATACAATTACCGATTCTGATTCTTTATAAATCTCTAAATATTTAACTATAAAATTGTTGTTTTGTCTCCAATTACTGTAAAAACACATCTTAAATGTGCCTATATTTTCTTGTGAGAGTGTGATCTGAAAGTTTAAATCAATAAATATTATTTTATTATTACTACAAGCAGTGGAAGATGTTTCTTAAACAAAAAAAAAAACAACAACAGATAAAAAAGATAATTTAAGGATCGGTTTTGGCATCAGAAAATAGGCGCAAATTTTCCAATTTCAATATCCCAAAACGCTCCGATTTTTCTGATTAATCATCACAACACTAATATATACGAGTCAAAGGTGACTTTATGATTGAGTTTGAATCCTTCAACTATCAGTAATTATCATTTACTACACTGATGATTGCATAAACATGAAACGCTAGTGTCTGTTAGTAAAAAGAATTCCCACATATTAAAAGACAAAAATCAAGAAAAATGTGCATGTGACAAAATGAAAGTATCATATTCCAAAAATCACATAAATTGAAGTATTTTTATTTTTATAAAGAAAATCATTTTTAAGCAATTAATGGGAATTTGTAGGCATTACAACATAAATTTTGAAAATTTGAATTATTGACTTATTGCCCTTTTTTTTTTTTTTTTTTTTTTTTTTTTTTTTTTTTTAGATTATTTACAAAATGGTGACCAAAACACATGCTCGTTGATTACTCATAAATTTCATTTTTTTTTCGGTATTTTCATGGCAAGTGCTCGACTGAACTTCAATCTATGGTCCCCCCTCGCCAAACTTTCACAAGAAAGACTCGTCTAGCTGTAAACATTATCAATAATTCCCCCACTCTTTATTTATGCCTAAACCTAAACGTAGATTCCATGAACAACGCTTCTTTCTTAGAACTGCACGCCTGTGGAACTGTCTTCTGTTTTCCTGCTTTCCAGCTAACTACAATATGGTTGTCTTCAAGTCCAGTGTAGACAAGTTTTTGATGAGCCGTTCCATATAAGTTAACAAGTTTACCGAATTTCCATTACTAACGATTACTATATTGTCCAATTGTCTACTGTACACTCTTTAACCCTTATCCTAAGGTGATGCCTATGTAAAAAAAAAAAAAAAAATATAGGAAATTCTGGACAAGAACCAAATAATTTTTATTTATAAAAATAATATAAGCCCCTTCGATTAGAATTGGGCCTCTTTAACAAGTTGTCAACTTTAGCATAATGCAATGTTCCAGCCTCTGCTGTTGAACAGTATTTGACTAGCTTTCTGCATTTGTCCACTTGCCTCAAGATTATATATGGAACTTAATTCTCTTTCCTTGGCCATGATAATTCTTGTTGGCCTGAGGATTAATTACCAGACTGCAGAATCAAAGTTTGAATCCTCCAATTTTGACCGGCAATAATTATAATTCCTAAACCCTCTCTCTCTCTTATATATATATATATATATATATATATATATATATATATATATATATATATATATATATGAGAGAGAGATATGAGAAAGAGATTTATTTAAATTTAGATTTTCTAATTTTTAAAACTATCGAAAAACAAATGATGAGAAGTATTTTCTGTTTCTTTTCAGGTTTAGAGAAGAGAATAATTGATGATGATGACTTTGGAATTTACGATGGCGACCAATTCCAGTTCCAGTCGAGTGACTATTCTCTGATTACGAAGATAAAAGCTCTTTGGCGTTACGGCCGAGACATATATCGATTGTCAAGTTGGGTCAACGATAACCTTATGACAAAATTCAGTCGGTAAATTACATCGTTTTATTTTTTCCTCTCCTCCTCCTCCTCTATCATTAGTGTAAAGTTCATTTTACAAGCTGGCATGTACTGGACGGCTTTAAGGAATTCATTCCTGTTATATCCTGCGAAAGGGATATGTATCGTTTGAAGTAGCTGAATGGGCTTTACTACTGTTTTGAGTAATAACCTGGTGAGTCACGAGTGTTCGTGGTTGAAGCTGGTATTTCTAGCGTGTGGGGCTTGTGGTATATGATAAAGCTGTTTTTTTTTTTTTTTTTTTTTTTTTAAGAAAGATCAATCTCTCGGACGAAAAATATGTAAAAATTGGCCCCCCAAAATTATTCTGTGGTGGTCCTCTGGGCCGTTTTTTGCGGTAGGGGTCACGTTTTGTGTCAATATTTTTGCAACTCCTACACCTAACGATCTCAACGTTACATTTAAAAGCATTATTTACTGCAGCTAATTTTTTTTTTTTTCGCATGGTACTCGCTATTTTGATTGAAACAAAAGTTTTTTTTCTTTTTTCCCTGGGGGTTGTTCAATATTTTTAGTATACAACCTCTCTCTACACGGGCAACGCCTGGTAGCCATGGTAATCTATAAATATAAAAGCGAAACTGTGTATGTATGTTCGCTTTTTGTGTATGTCTGTAAAAGGCTTTTTTCGCTGGACTTTTCGGTCGGCTCATTCCTTCTTAAAACTTTTTATATGCTGTCTAAATGATAATATCTAAGAGTTACAAACGAGGGTCGCGTGTGTATTAAATGTGCTCGACTTTTTTTTTTGCTATTTTTTCCAGATTTTTAGATCGTCGCGTGTATCTTTTGCTTTTCTGTATAAAAAAGCGAAACTGGATTCGACAGTTCCCGGTTGTCTCTGGAAAGCGATGTAAACGTTTGGTCAGTGTCGGCTTTTTAGCTTCATATCAAACAATTGCTTTCGTCTGGACACTCCCCTAATAAACGGGGAGCTGGTTTTCCCCAATGTTGGGTAAAAAAAAAAGAACGAGTTATTGACCTCATTAAAAACTGTCCCGCAGAAAATGTTAACTGCTGACTAGCTATTGTTTACATCATCATAACGCTTGCAGAAAATGTTTACTCCATGATTTCCACTTGACCTCATTAAGTCATTAGGTGCGGGCACCTGTCAATTCTCTTCCTACTTAAATAAATTCAAACGTTTTTCAGTTACTCTTTCTTGCTGGCCGATTGGTTAACGTGTCATGTTTTTTTCACATTTGATTTTCCAACTTCACCTCAGGGCTTCGGGTTCGATCCTACCTACCTACGAAAACTTTTTTAACCCCCCCCCCCCCGTGTTTCTCACCCGAGCAACACCGGGTACCCCCGCTAGTCTTCTATAAATATAAAAGAGAAAATGTATGTATGTATGTATATTCGTTCGCTTTTTGTGTATGTCCAAGAAAGGCTTTTTTTCCGAGAAGCGATCGGTCGACCAACTTAAAACTTTTTATATCACGTCTAAATGATAATATCTACAAGTTAACGAGGGTCGCCTGTCTATTTAATTTGCTCGACTTTGAAAAGATAAATATTCAACATTTTTCGATCACCGCATGTGCATATTAAGCTTTCTTGTATAATAAAAGTGAAACTAATTCTGGCGGCATTTTTCCGGTTGTGATCGCCGGAAACGTCCGAAAGCAATCAGCTTTGATCAATGTGGAGTTTCTCCTTATATCGGACAATTGCTATTCAATTTCGCAATCCCCTTTTTATGGGGAAACAAAAAAAAAATCCTGCCCTTCAGTAAATAAAATACTGCCCCGCAGTCAAAGTTGACCTCATTAAGTACGGGCACCTGCCAAGTTTTAATACTTAAATAAGTTCAAACATGTTTCCATTACTATTTCGTGGTGGCCCAGTGGTTAACGTCACACTTTTTTTTTTTTTTCACACTTTAATTTCCAACTTCGCCTCAAGGTTTCGGGTTTGATCCTTCATACTTACCTACCAAAACTTTTTTTTTTTTTTAACACCCCCACCCTAGGCAAACACCAGGGTGTTTTGATTTACCTAAAACCACACACACCTCCAAACACCCGAGCAATGCCAGGTACCCCCCCCGCTAGTCTATATATATAAAAGCGAAAATTTGTGTGTGTGTATGTATGTATGTCTGCTTTTTGTGTATGTTCGAGACAGGCTTTTCTCCAAGAAGTGATCGGTCGGCTTAAAACTTTTTATATGTCTAAACGATAATATTTACGAGTTAACAACAGGGATCGCCTGTCTATTTAATTTGCTCGACTTTGAAAAGATAAATATTCAACATTTTTCGATTGCCGCATGTGGATTAGGCTTTTTCTTATAATAAAAGCGAAACTAATTCTGGCGGCAAAGTTCCGGTCACGATCGCCGGAAACGTCCAAAAGCAATCAGCTTTACGATCCCCTTTTTATAGGGAGCTGGTCCCTCCTCCCCCTCAACATCTTGGGGAAACAAAAAAAAAAAATAAAAGCTGCCCCCGCAGTAAATAAAATACTACCCTGCAGTCAAACTTGACCTCATTTTCCTTAATACTTAAATAAATTCAAACGTTTCCGTTACTATTTCATGGTGGCCCAGTGGTTAACGTCGCACGTTTTTTTTTGGGGGGGGGGGGGGGGTTCACACTTTAATTTTCAACTTCGCCTCAAGGGTTCGGGTTCGATCCTTCATACTTAGCTACCAAAACTTTTTTTTTTTATTTTGACCCCCCCCCCCCAACACAAACACCCGGCAACGCCGGGTACCCCCTGCTAGTCTATAAAAGCAAAAATGTGTGTTTGTATGTCCAGCAAAGGCTTGTGGGGGGGGGGGTACTGTTTCTTAGAACTTTTTATTTACTCCGTAGATTATAATATTTAGGAAAGGAGGTCGCATCTATTTTTTATTTGAGCGACTTTTACACGCTATTTTCATGCTCTCTGCGTGTTTCTTTGGCTTTTACATATAAAAGTGAAACTGATTTGAAAAAAAATATTTGTTTTATGTCCTGCAAAAGGAATCTATCTATATAAAAGGCAAATGCGGCACGCGCATTTTGTACGTCTCAAAGGCTTTTTTCGCCAACGGTCCCGGGGGGGGGGGGGTTACTAGGGGAAACTAAACCAAAACAAAGTTCACTGCGGGATTAATGTTTGACCTAATTCACTTTCAACTTAATTCATCACGTTTTTTTTTTTTTTTTTTTTTTTTTTTAAGAACTTTTAACAATGTTTATATAATATTTAAACAGGGTTATTTCACCCCACCCCCACCCCAAACACGCCTCTAAAAACCTGGGCAACGCCGGGTACCCCCGCTAGTATATTTATATATATAAAAGTGAAAATGTATGTATGTATGTTTGCTTTTCGTGTATGTCCAAGAAAGGCTTTTTTCCGAGAAGCGCTCGGTCGGCTCACAACTTCTTAAAACTTTTTATATCACATATAAATCATAATATCTCCGAGTTAACAACAGATCTCACCTGTCTATTTAATTTGCTCGACTTCGGGAAGATAAATATTTAACAGTTTTCGCTCGCCGCATGTGGATTAGGCTTTTTCCTATAATAAAAGCAACACTAATTCTGCCGGTATTTTTCCAGTCGCCATCGCCGGAAATGTCCGAAAGCAATCAGCTTTGATTAATGTGGAAATATTTTCCTTATATCAGACAATTCCTATTCAAATTGGACATGGGGAGCTGCCCCCCCCCACCCACATCTTGAAAAAATAAAAATAAAAACCCCGCAGTCAAAGTTGACCTCATTAAGACATTAAAGCGTGCACCTGCAAATTCTAAGTAATTAAATAAATTCAAATGTGTTTCCGTTAGTATGTCACAGTGGCCTAATCGTTAACATCGCATGTTTTTTTTTTTTTTTTCACTTTAATTTCCAACTTTGCCTCGATTTCGAACGACAAATATCGAAAAATTGGCTAAAAACATTAATTCCTTCACTCTCAACTAGGTACTTTTTTACAGGGAGAGATCGCTTTTTTTGCTGATAATTTCAAAAGTAATTGCCTTTTTTCAATTGTCTAGCCTTAATTTAAACCTACGTCACTTCTGATTTGTTGATGGACACAGCAGCTAACACGTCACTTTTTTTAAAAAAAATTTTTTATTTATTTTTTTCACCTTTTCCTCCTTCGCGGTATGGCCGGCCTGCCTATTACCACTTTTTTTTTTGCTTGCATTTTTCCTTTTTTTTTTTTTTTCTTTTTTTTTTTTTCTTTTTTTTTTCTTGCTCGACCAACACCCTTACACACACCTACACTGTCATTTCCACCTTCGCGTCATGGGTTCAAGCAGGCCTGCCTGCTACCATTTTTTTTTTTTTTTTTTTTATTTTGCTCACCACACACCTTTAACAAATACCTGGGCAATGCCAGGCATCCAGGCTAGTTAAGTTATAAAGAGTAAAGGTCATTATTGTTATGAATAAATGTTTTCAAAAGCAGCAGTTATTAAAAAGTGAAATTTTAAGTCATCAAAAACTTTTTCACTGATGATAAAAAATAATTAATTTTAATGAACTTTTCTGCATTTATTTAATAAACCATATTTTTTTATTTTTTAAAAGAATACAAATTTAGTATAACAGACATTTTCAAAAGAGTTTTCCTTTTTTTCATCATGTTATTACTGTTAAAAGTGACAATATAGCTTGGCTGATAGTGCGGAACCTATTATATTTGAGGCTTTTTTTGGACCCTGTCTAAATGTGAGCGACAAGTGGTAGATGTGGCAATAATATTTCATTCATTGACGAATTGTGGTTTTGTAAATATATAGGATACTATCTGGTGTTAGTAATTTTCTAGCACAGTAGAGGGAGCCCACTTTCTTTACAGCAGAATTGGCAATGTCCTCAATGTATTTGCTCCAACGTATGTTGCCTGTGAATGTAAATTGTTTTGATTTTTTTTCTTTGTTTTTTTTTTTTTTTCGTTGCAGCATTTACACTCACCAAATGAACGGTTACGCTTTCACTACTGTGAAAGATCTGTTGTTATCGATGGATCCGCTGATTGCCAATTTAACAACTCGGAGCATCCAAGAAGTTCTGCAAGAGGATGGCTTCTCGGAACGTTTTATCAAAGAATTGGTAACGGTGGCAGTCAGAAATAATTATGGACAGGCAACTGATATCCATGCTCTTGTCGGTAGGTATACTTTTGTTTCTTTGTTTTTGTCTTTTTTCACTTTTTGTAGTATTTCTTGAGCCATGTATACAATGAGCATTCTCAACCTTGTGTCATTCATACAGCAAACGTGTCCGCGTAATCATTACAGAAACACTGAAGTTCACAAATTGTTATGCATACGTTGGATGCTGGTTGTTCTTCCTGAATATACCCCCACCGTGACCCTCGCAGACTGAGTTACTGTAATCTTGTAATTAAAGAGTGACCGTTATATTGTTTGGACAGACTTTAAATAATCTTAAATATTCCATAGATGTCAAATCGCTAGTTTGTCACTGATGTTAATAACCGGCGTATTATTTTGTATGTAATCGTTGATTTAGTAATGCCAGCTTAATTTCTCGTTCAACACTGCTGTGTGATTAAACGGGTCCTTTGTCATTACTGATGTGGTGAGGACGAAATTCCCAAGTGTTTCTGTCGCTATTAATGTGGGACTGATCAGGCATTGGAGTTTCGGTGTGAGTGTGTTTCTCAAATCCTTCTGTCTCCACTGATGCCGACCCAAGGTTGAGACTACAAAAGGAAAACACGGATTAAGTGTAAGAAAGATACGTATTAACCAAAAAGGTTTACAAGGATAGGATAAAGAATAAATGGAACTTACTATTTGGTGATGTTCACTATGGGTAGTCATACACGCTGCACACTACTAGTACTCCTACTGTTTCTATTTCTGTGGTATTATGATATTGCTCCCTGAGAGTGTTATCTTGCATCGTAATATAGTACTGGAAGAATCCATGATGCAGGTAAGTTTCAGTCTCGCAACAAAGTCGCTTGAAGCAAAACTGATGGAAAGCAGTAGTCATTTATTCAGTTTGATCTTTCCAAATCACTGGTCCATAGAGTAAAAGGAGAGAGAGAGAGATCGAAACCACTAATTAATTATATCTTGTCGGCTTATTTAATTTCGTGAGTGATAATTTATGCTAATTGTAGAAATGTAAGTAGGACTGTTAGTGAATAGCGGTTACTTGCAACGCCATATAAATCGGCTTTTCTCAACAAGAATTCCCCAGGATCCTGAAATATCACAAAAGGTTCCCAAGTGTTCTACAAGAACACGTGAAATAAGCTATTAGTTAACAGGTATCAAAAGCAAAAACAAATCATTTCCTTATGATGCAACCAACCCGGCCAAGGATGATAATTTGCTGAGATGAATATAATCATTTTGATATGAAAATTTATAAACCTGTAAATATTGAAAAATTGGCCAAAAACATTAATTCCTTCACTCTCAACTGGGCACTTTTCTACAGGGAGGGGTAGCAAAAAATCGTTCCTTCATGACAAGTTAGCCAAACACACATGCGCAAAAAAGTTCTTACTTGAATTAGTTTAAATATAAATTAAGTTTTTTTTTGTTTTTTTTTATCATCATGCGGTCATAGACCAGTCGGTAAAATAGTCAGCATCGTTATCTTAAGATTGCACTTCGATCTGAGATATCAGATATATTTTTATTTCGATTTTTAAAGTTTTAATATTGAAACAGTGTTATCTATGCCATATTTTCATTCGTTTTTTTTTTGTTTTTTTTTAAATCACGTTCACCGTTTTTTTTTTTTTGTTTTTCTGATTTTTTTTTTTTAAGAAGTTTTAATATCGTTCGCTTCACGTGCATCACGTTCGCTGTTTTTCTTTTTTCCTTTTTTTTTTTTTCTGATTTTAAAAAAAGTTATATTTAAACAGGGTTATTACATTCGCTTATTCTTTATTTACCCCCCCCCCACACACACATTTCCAAACACCCGGAAAACGCTGGGTACCCCTGCTAGTCTATTATATAAATCTCACCTGTCTGTGTGTGTGTTTGTGCGTATGTCTGCCAAAAACTTTCGACACACACGATGGATCCTGACGAGATCCATGTTGTTTTGAAGCTCAACGTTTCAGACGACAAATATAAAAAAAAATTGGCCAAAAATATTAATTCCTTCACCCTCAACTCGGCCAATTTTTATAAGGAAGGGTTGCTTTTTCCATTGACATTTTCACAAGTCATCATCTTCTTTCAATTGACTACCCTTAATTCCACCACTTGTGACTTCCGGTTGCGCGATGAACACATCAGCTAAGACGTTATGTTTTTTTTCACCTTCTTTTTCTCCTTTTTGTTATCAGTTTGAGCCTGCCTGCCTGCCTACTACCACTTTTTTTTTTTTTTTATGCCTCTCTCCTCCAAAACTGCGTACAGTTGTTTTGATTACCCTCCCTCACTACTACCACTTTTTTAAAAACACATTTGTATACCCCCCCCCCCAGGGTTCCTTACTACACCACCTTGATAGACCCGTGCAATACCGGGTACCTCCACTAGTCTATTATATAAATCTCAACTGTTTGTTTTGGTGTGCGTTTGTGTGTTTGTTCGTATGTCTACTAAAACCTTTTATCGGCCGCATCGGACCGGGTCGAAACCAGTATCATTTGAAAGAGTGATCCCTCAGACGCATAATGTCTGAAAATTAGAAAAAAAGATTAATTCTGTGGTGGTTAACTGGACCATTTCTTGCAGGGGTGGGGCACTTTTTGTGTCGTTATTTCCGCAATCCTGCATGTGTATCTGTTTAAAAACGTTATTTTGTAGGGTCATGACGTCATAAGCCGACGTGGTCCAATGGGCAAAAGTGTTTGTCAGTAACGTTTTTACCATTTCAGGTTTGAGCCTGCCTACCATGATTCTTTTTTTTTTTTAAAGTTGTTTTGATCCGTTTATTTTATTTTTATTTATTTATTTTTTAGAAATTACCACCTACTTCCTTTTTGTGGGGGTTACTCAGTATCCTTAGTATAGCAGTTTTGTCCAAACCAAATTTCATGCCCACTCGGGCAACGCCAGGTATCCATGCTAGGTTATAACAAAGATTTTCTGACAGAGTAGCTTCCCTTGGAAATAGTTAAACTCCTTATCAAATCGTCATGAATTAAAAGATTGAAAGTTTTTTAAATTATTTACAAATGGAGATTAAAACATTGTCATAATAAAATTAGTTACAATTTTGGTTATAGTCAGCTAACGTACTTCCTAACTTCCAGTGTGTCTGCTACTGGAAGCAGTGACAAGGCAAATCAGTTCCTTCACTTTTATTACATACTAGTGGAGGGTACCCGGCGTTGCCCAGGTGTTTGTAGCTGTATGGGTGTGTTCTAAGTTTTAATTAAAAAAATCGAGAAAAGCAGCCAAAAAAAAACCTAACGTAAGGCAAACGAACAATGGTAAATGTAAAAATCGGAAAAACAAAAAAATACAAAAAAAAAAAAACTAGCTTAAATAACCCTGTTTCAATATTAAACCTTTAAAAATCGAAAAAAAAAAAAAGACATCCCACACCACGATTCGAACCCAAAACCTTTAGATAATGACGCCGACCTCTAATCAACTGAGCTAAGACGTCAACGAAATTGGGTCGTTTTTTAAAATCTTTAAACTAAATCAGGTTCCGACATCATTTGCACATGTGTAGAACCAAACTTATCATGAGAGGACGGTTTTTGCTGACCCCTCCCTTGTAGAAAACTGATGATTTAGGGTGAAGGAATTAACGTTTTTGGCCAATTTTTCGATATTTGTCGGGCGAAGGTTGGAACTTTAAAATGATACTGATCTCGTGAAAATCCATGACCCTGTCGAAAGGTTTTGCAAGACATACAAACACACATACTCACATTTTCGCTTTTATATATATATATATATATATATATATATATATATATACTAGCGGAAGTACCCAGCATTTCCCAGGTGTTTGGAGGTGTGTGTGGTGTTAAATAAAAAAAGAACCCGGGGGTTGGGGGGTAGGATCGAACCCGAAGCCCTGAGGCGAAGTTTGAAAATAAAATCGGCCAGCCAGAATGAGTTAGTGAAAGATGTTTTAATTTATTTAAGTAAGAACCAAATTGACAGGTGTGCGCCCAGAAGTCGTCGATCGTTACGACGACATCAATGACCAGGTTTGTTTGTTATAAGCGAAGTAAAAAATGAAAACAACGTTAAAACTTAAGCGGGAAAAAAAAACACAAAAACTAGCGTACGGCAAACGAACAATGAAAACAAAAAAACGAACACGTGAAAAATGGTTTAAATAAGCCTGTTTCGATATCAAAATTTAAAAAATCGGTGGGTGCCCGGGTGTTTTTGGGTGTGTGGTCGGGGGTGGATAAGCGAAGTAAAAAAAAAAAAACAGAAAAACGAATGTTACGTGAAAAATGGCTTAAATAACACTGGTTAAATTAAAAAATCAAAAAAAAAAAAAAAAAAAAAAAAAGAAAGACATCTCACACCACGATTTGAACCCAAAACGTTTAGATAATGAACCAACGCGCTAACCAACTGAGCTAACGCGACGTACATAAAATTTAATCAGTTCTTCAGTTAAAGTAAATCAGGTCATGACGTCATCTAACGCATGCGAAGAACCGGTCGTCGTCACAAGAGGACCGTTTTTGTTGACCCACCTGTCAAAAATTGTCGATTTCGGGGTGAAAAAAAATGAACGTTTTGCCCAATTTTTCAATATTTTTCGTGCAAAGGATGGGGCTTCAATATGATACCGAGTTTGTGAATTTTTGTTGTGTCTGTCGAAAGCTTTTAGCGGACACACAAACATACATACATACACACATTTTCACTTTTCTATTTATAGACTAGCGGGGGTACCCGGCAATGCCCGGGTGTTTTTGGGGTAAATCCAAACTCCGGGGCAGGGGGGGGGGGTAAAATAAAAAAAAAATGTTTTGGTAGGTAAGTATCGAACCCGAACCCTTGAGGCAAATTTGTTAATTAAAGTGTAAAAAAAAGAGTGCGACGTTGACCATTGGGCCACCGCAAGATGCTAACGGAAAGACATTTGAATTTATTTAATTACTTGGATTTGGCAGGTGCACGTTTTTAATGACTTCTCTCCGTGTTAACAACTGAACTCGCCCGTCTATTTAATTTGCTCGACTTAGGAAAGATAAATATTCAACATTTGTCGCTCCCCGCATGTGCATTAGGCCTTTTCCTATATTAAAAGCGACACTAATTGTCTAGGTATTTTTCCGGTCTCGATCGCCGGAAATGCCCGAAAGCAATCAGCTTTGATCAATGTGGAAATATTATTTCCGTATATCAGAAGACAATTCCTATTCAATTTGGACAAGTGGAGGCTGTTTCCCCCTACCCTCAACATCTTGGAAAAAAAAAAAAAAAGAAAGCATTCCCGCACTAAATGAAATGTTACCCCGCAGTAAAAAGTTGACCTCATTAAGTCATTAAAATGTGCACCTGCCAAATCCAAGTAATTAAATAAATTCAAATGTCTTTCCGTTAGCATCTCGCGGTGGCCCAATGGTTAACGTCGCACTCTTTTTTTTTTTTTTTTTTTTCACACTTTAATTTACAACTTTGCCTCAGGTACCCCGCTAGGTAAATCCTATTTGAAAAATGGACTTTTTTTTGCGCTTGAAATGTTTATATAACCACTATATATTACAATTTGGGAATGCGCGTCGCGTCTAGATTTATTTACAGTGACTTTTACAAAATTATTGCTATTTTGGCTTCTCACACGTTGATTCGGCTTTTTCATATAAAACCGAAACTAATTCGAAGCTTAACACATTGTTTCCGGCGTGATTTTGGGAATATCCAAAAAACAATCAGCATTGATCAATGCAGAGTTTCTCCTTGTATCAGATAAATGCTATTCAATTTGGACAATCCCCTTTTTGTGGGGAGCTGGTTTCCCCCCCCCCCCCCCAACATTTTGGGGAAGCAAAACCAGCCAAAATTGGGGAAACAAACTCAAAAAAACTGCCCCGCATTAACTTCTATTTGACCTCATTAAAAAACTGCCCCACAGTTAAACTTAACTCCGCTACTAATATTTGACCTTATTAAGTAATTAAGTGCGGGCACCTGTCAATTCTTTTATACTTAAATAAATTCAAACGTGTTTCAGTTACTCTTTCTTGGTAGCCGAGCAGTTAACGAGTCACATTTTTTTTTTTTCACACTTTATTTTCCAACTTCGCTTCAAGGCTTCGGGTTCGATCCTACCTACCTACCAAAACGTTCCCCCCCCCCTCCACCGACACAAAAACCCGGGCAACGATTTTTTAAAAAAGTTTTATTCTTTTGTTTTGATTTACCCCTCCCTCGTCCGAGCACCTCTAAACATCCGGGCAACGCCAGGTACTCCCGCTAGTCATATATATATATATATATATATATATATATATATAAGGCAAAATGTGTGACCATTTCGTGTATGTCTCGCAAAGGCTTCTTTTACACACGCTCCCGGGGTTGTTACGATCGCTTACAACTGTTTATATAGCCCCTAGATAATATCTATGATTTTAGAACTAGTCACCTCTACATTTATTTACATCGACTTTTATGAGATTCGCGCTATTTCGCTCTGTCCCCTGTTTGTCCTGCTTTTTAGTATAAATAAAGTGAAACTAAATTACAAACGGTTCGTTCTCGGCATCGCACCAGAAACGTCCAGTAGCAGTCAGCTTTGATCAATGTGGGGCCAAACTCCTCTTATATCAGACAATTGCTATTCAATCTGGACAATGGGGAGCTGGTTTCCCCTTCCCCAACATCTGTTGGGGAAAAAAACCAGTCAAAGTTGGGTAAACTAACCCAAGTTAATTGCGTGACTTCTATTTGACCTCATTAATTAGGTCAAATGGAAGCAGCAGAGTTAACTTTTATTGCGCCCACGTGTCAATTCTGTTTTTAAATAAATTCAACTGTCTTCCATTGTATGTCGCCGTGGCCCAGTGGTTAACGGCGCATGTTTTTTGTTTTGTTTTCACACTTTCATTTTCAACTTTGCCTCAAGGGTTCGGGTTTGATCCTCATACTCACCTACCAAAATTTTTTTTATTTTAACCCCCCCCTCTCCCCGGAGTTTTTATTTACCCAAAACCACACACACCTCAAAACACCTGGGCATCGCCGGGTACCCCCCCGCTAGTCTATATATATAAAAGGCAAAATGTGTGTGACTATTTTGTGTATGTCTTCAAAAGGCTTTTCGAGCACACGTTCCCGGGTTCATTACGATAGCTTACAACTGTTTATATGGGTCCTATATCATAATATGTAGGATTTGGGAACGCGGGTCGTCTCTAGATTTATTTACGTCGACTTTTATGAGATTCGCGCTATTTCGCTTTGTGCCCGGTTTCTCCTGCATTATAGTATAAATACAGTGAAAAAACGTTGTGTTCTCGGCTTTCGCTCTGCTTTCCCCCCTTTCATCTGGGGAAAGTGAAAACTAAAAATAATGATCCCGCGATGACCTCATTTAGCGTCGTCCTGTCAATCAAACCTCTTTTAGCTTTATAAGCTTTAACTTAACACGTTAATCAATTACTCTCACTCGTGGTCGAGACCGTTAAGTATTGGCATTGGTTTCCACTTCCGGGTTCAATCCCTCCTCCCGACCAAACGTTTTTTTTTTTTTTATTACTTCGCTTATTCTTTAGTTTACACCCCCCCCACACACACACACACACAGGTTTATTTATGCCATTTTTTTCCGTTTTGGTTTTGGATTTTTTTTTTTTACATCGTCTTTTTTATAATATTTAAGCAGGATTATTAATTACCCCCCCCCCTTATACACACACCTACAAATACCCGGGCAACGCCGGGTACCCCCCCCCGCTAGTATTATATAAATCTGAGTTGTCTGTGTGTTTGTATGTCTGCTAAAATCTTTAGTCATCGGCATCAGATCTACACAAATGTGGTATCGTTAAAAAGAGAAATCTCTCTGACACATAATATCAAAAAATTGGAAAATATCAGTTATTTCATGTAGAAATGTTTCCTTTGAAAGGGAGGGAGATCAAATAAAAACCTTGCTTTTGACGCTGTTTGCAAACCACACATGTGCGAACCGTCATTGAGTTCTTTTGCATTTTGTTATAACATGTGTCCTCGTGGTCTCATAGATAATGCATTTGTTTATTAACGTAAGTTATGAGAGTTTGCGGTTTGCGCCCAGCATGCGGTATTTGTTTTTAGTTTGTTTTTTTTTTTGCTTACAAAATTTTTCTTTATGGCACTCAAGTCCCATTCTCTTTTTTCTTGCTTTTTTTTTTTTTTAGAACCGGGCAATAACTATATATATATATATATATATATATATATTGTCATTCTGCTTTTTAAAAGATGGACGGTGAAAGACAAGATGCAAGAAAGCAAGCGAGGTCCACAGTTTTCTAATTACACTAGACTACTTGTATGTATTATGACTAGCTATGGTGTATATTAATTATGGCTAAAATATGCGCATTTGCATTGTACAACAATGGCCACCACTTTTAACATAAAGAATTACATTGCTTAATATCCGGAAAACTACTTATTTGTGAAAATTTTAAATGCAGTATTCGTTTTCAGCATACCCCAAAACCTTTAAAAGTCATTTTAAAGGAAAATGTAAAGGTGTTAATCAAGTAACAATTGACCAAAACTTTTATTTTTATATTTAATAAAAATAAAAAAAAACTACATTATATACAGTATTGGTCATCCAAACCTTAAAATTTTTCTGGCTGGTTTCTAAGTGCAACTCTTAACAAATGCACTTATCACAAGTATCTTGCTTTTCTGACTGCTGGAAAACTGCTTCTGTGCTACCAGTTTTCAAGAATTCTGTCGAAAGAACTGACCCATTAAATTATCCTCCTTGCACTTTTCGCCAAAATATTTGAGTCCATAATTAACCAAGCTATAGTTCATCACCTTACAGATGCTAAACTTCTGACCGACCAACAATATGGATTAAGGCAAGCCTGTTCCACAGCAAATATCCTAACTGTAATCTCTGAACATATATACCATTCGCTGGACAAAGCAGGGGAGGGTAGAGCGATAACTAGATATATCTAAGGCTTTTGACAGAGTATGGCATGAAGGTCTTCTCAGGAAAGTCAGACCATACGGTATCACTGGAAGAATACTTAACATAATTAAATCCTTCTTAGATAAGAGAAAAATCCAGGTTGTCCTCGATGGTCGTACATCTAAACAATATGATATAAATGTGGGAGTACCTCAGGGTTCTATCCTTGGACCTTTATTATTCCTAATATTCATAAATGACCTCCTTGACAAAATTGTCTGCGAGATGGGTATTTATGCTGATGACACCACGCTCTATAACAGGCACACAGGAAAACAAATGAACACATATCCAAGGAAATGGCAGAAACACTAAAGGATGACCTCCAATCTGTATTGAAATGGGGACAAAAATAGATGGTCACATTCAATGCTGCCAAGACTAAACTTGTTTTCTTCAATAATTACAAGAAACTTTCTCTACCATCAATAGCAATGGCAAGACTCATTATCTGAAGGTACTTCTTTTAAAGTCCTCGGCCTAACGTTCACAGGAAATAGGAGTTGGAACAATTACATTGAGAACATTGCCATTGACCGCTGCGAAAAAGGTAGGCTCTCTCTACCGTGTTAGAAAGCTACTAACACCCGAAAGTATACTGTACCTCTATAAGGCCACCATTTGCCCATGTATGGAGTATTGTTATCATATTTGGGCTGGTGCATCTGCTCCTAGACAAGGTTCAAAAGAGTCGCCAACCTGTCATCTAAGCTTCAGCCTTTGTCCCATCAACGAACTGCTCCATCCTTCTGCCTCTTCTAAAAGTATTTTAACGGTGAATGCTCTGACGAACTGCAATCACTTGTACCCCCTCTACGTAAATACCCCCGACAAGCAGCAAAGTCACACCCCTACACAGTAGAAATCCCCAGATATATGAAAGCCTTCTACTCCAACAGCTTCTTCCCCAGAACTGAAAGAATTTGGAATTCTCTTCCCGGTACCTGCTTCCCCAACTGTACTGACATGCAGCAGTTCAAGTGTAACGTGAACCAACATCGTGCTGCCCAACTATCTACATAGTACCCCTGTAGCTTATGTCTCTGATAGTAACCCCCTACATTGAAGTGGCAAAGTGCCTTGTTTGGGGTGAAAATATGATTAAAAAAAAAAAAAAATTTTTTTTTTTTTTTTTTTTTTTAAAGTCAACAGCTATAACTTTTGCTGGCACTGTTGGATATGTCGCCACTGATCTGAGGGAGATAACCCTATTTTACTAAGATATTAGCATACAGTGAGCAGCTACTTTAGCTCTCTATTTCATATGTTTTTATTAGTTCCTGTGAAAAAAACTTACGTAAATTTTTATTTAAAAGGAAAAAAAATATATATATTGGGAAGTGGTAGTAGTGGGGGAGGGCGTCAAAACAACAGTAGACACAAGTGTTAAAAAAAAAAAGTGGTAGTAGGCAGGCAGGTTCAAACCCATAAGCGAAGGAGCAAAAAGGTTTGTGACGTCTTAGCCGATGTCTCCATTGTCCGACCAGAAGTCTGAACGTTGAAATTAAGTGAAATCAATCCAACTGATACAATGATTTGCAAAAATGGCAACCTGAAAAGTAACTCCTCCTTGTAGAAAATGGCCCAGTTGAGGGTGAAGGAATGAATGTTTTTGGCCACTTTTTCGATATGTCGTCCGAAGGATCGAGGCTTAAAACAATACCTGTTTCATCACGTTCTGATGCGGCTGTCAAAAGTTTTTGGTAGACATACGTACACACATTTTGCCTTTTATATATTAGACTAGCGGGGGGGTACCCGGATTTGTCCGGGTGTTTGTAGGTGTGTGTATCGGTGGGGAGGGGGGAGGGTAAGTAATAACCCTGTTTAAATATTATACAAAAAACGATGTTAAAAAAATCAGAAAACAAAAAAAAAAAAAACAGCGAAAGCAAAAACAGTGAAAAGCAGAAAAAAAATGGCATAAATAACCCTGTCGGATCGAACCTGCGATCTTAAGATAACAACACCGTGAATGGTGTTAAAACTTCTTAAAAATAATCTGAAAAATAAAAACAAAAAAAAAAAAAACGCGAACGTGAAAGGTGGCATAAATAACCGTGTTTCAATATTAAAATTTTAAAAATCGAAAAAAAAAAAAAAAAGACATCTCACATCACAGTTTGAACTTACAACCTTTAGATAATGACGCCACGCTTTAATCCACTGAGCTAAGAGGACATTGACAAAATTGGGTTGTTTTTTTTTAATATTTAAACTAATGTTTTTAGCCAATTTTTCGATATTTGTTGTCCAAGATGTTGAGCTTGAAAATGATACCAATCTTGTGAAAATCCGTCGCCTCTGTCGAAAGTTTTTGGCAGACATTCAAACACACACACACATTTTCGCTTTTATATATATAGACTAATATGGGTACCCGGCATTGCCCGGGTGTTCGTATGTGTACGTGGAAGTAAAAAAAAAAGGCTCAAAGCCGAACAGCGAAGGAGTAAAAGAATGTGAAAAAAAGAATAGTGTTAGTAGGCAGGTAGGCTCAAATTCGTGACGCAATGAGAAGGAGGAAAAGAAAGCGAATGAAAACATGCACTAAGAGGAAGTGAAAAACATTTGAATTTAGCGATTAAAAAGTTGACACGCAGAAAGTGAAAGTTAAGTGAATAAGTTCACGCTGTTAGCCAGTTAAGCTTACAGCTTTCCGCTGACTGAATTTTTTTCCCAACAGTGTTGGGGAAAACCAGCTCCCCACTAAAAGAGTGTCCAAATGAATGTCTGATATGAGGGGTTTCCCCCACAGTGATCGAAGCTAATTGCTTTCTGGACCTCTTGGCCATGAAGGCCAAGGTGCGTCCTTCACTCCGATTAATTTCGCTTTTATACAAAAAAAAGCCGAACAAACACGCGAGAGGGCGGAATAGCGGGAATTTTATAAAAGTCAATCAAAAGAAATCTACAGACGACATCCATTCACAAATCCTAGTTATTATAATCTAGGGAGTATCTAAAATGTTCTAAAATATAGAATTTGGGATGCTAAAACCAACGCAAAAATTTAACATTACAAAAAAATTTATTAAACAAGCTCGACAACTTAATGAAACAAAGTTTATAAGATTAGGTAAAAGTGGAATACTTCTAAAAAATCAACTTTTTAAAGGCAAATTTTTAGTTGGTTTGTAATCAGTAATAAAATTCAGTAATAATAAATACGAAATCTGCATAAAATATAGTCAAGCGTATTTTATAACCGGCAAGGTTGAGCCCCCCCCCCTCCTCCATGAGTATGAAATAAATGAATGATTCTCAACAATCAGCAACAGCTGCGTTATGTTTTGTTTTTATAATTTAAAAAAGACTAGTGGGGGCTACCTGGTGTTGCCCGGGTGTTTGGAGGTGTGTGTGTGTTGTTTGAAAAAAAAAAAAAAAAAAAAAGTTGGCCGGGTGTTTGGAGGTGTAAAAGAAAAAAAAAAGTTTTAGTAAAAAGGTAGGTTTGAACCTCGAACTTTTGACGCGGAGGTGGGAAGGAAATGGAAAAACAAACCTACGACCTAACCATCTCGACCACGGGAATAGATGAATTGATGAGTGTGGTAAGTTGACCTTTATAAAGCGAAATTAACAGGTGCGAGAACGTTAAGTCGCGTGATGTTTGACCTAGTTTTGCGCTGGAAGCCAGTTTCTGTTTTCCCCGCTACGCGGCGATCAAAAAATCTCGAAAATAGCTTGTAAAAGACAGGTAAATTAAAGATAGCTGCGACCAGAGTTCCTTAGTCGTAGATATTATTATTTAGACATATAAAAAGTTTTGAGAAGGAGCGAGCCAACCGAGAATCACGGCGAAAAAAGCCTTTTGTAGACATACACAAAAAGCGAACATACATACATACATTTTCGCTTTTATATATATAGATGTATATTTTATTTATTTATTTATTAGATATTTTAAATTTTTAGCAACTTTTTCCCAATTTGTTTTCTTTGCTTTCATGATTTAAATAAAATGTATTCTTTCTTTATTTATTAGATTTTTTATTTATTTATTTATTTTTTTTTTTCTTTTAACAACTTTTTCCCCATTTTATGTTTTCTTTGTTTTCCACAGGTGCTGTTTCCTTGGCTGGGGCGCAAAATGGACTATGGGCAGTGAAAGGAGGAAATAAGTTAGTAGCCAAAGGACTTTTAGAAAAATCACACGCCAAACTGATTCAGGCCAAAGTGACCAAAATTATCCTTTTGAAGGAGTCAAACTCCATCCAATATGAATTAGAATACGAACTGAACGATGCCAAAGATGGAGACGATTCTACACAGAGCTCGATTTACGATATTGTTATCGTAGCTGTGCCACTAAATAAGAACATTTTCAATCTACAATTTGAAGACTTTTCTTCAGCACTGCATTCCTTCATACAACCATATCAGCGAACAGTAGCCACTTTCTTGAAGGGTCAAGTAAATGCTTCCTTTTTTAAGTCGATGCGGGAAGACTTACCTAACAGTATCTTAATCAACAAAGAGCCCTATTTTATTAATTCGATGGAAAACATGGTCCAAGATGTTTGGAAAGTTTTTTCACGAGATATCCTGTCGGAGTCGGAAAAGGAATTATTGTTTAAAAAAGTGGATCAAACTCTTATTTACGACTGGCAAGCGTACCCGAAATATTCGTCTCACCAGTCGTTGCCATCATTTGTACTTTATGACCAACTTTATTATGTGAACGCAATAGAAAGTGCTGCCTCGGCAATGGAGATGAGTGTGATCGGAGGCCGTAACGCGGCACTTCTCGCATATAACCATTGGCATAGTCTCCTCGATTTTGTCGATGAGACCCAAGCTATTAAGACAGAAGCAGAGAAAGACAAAAAAGAATTATAACGTCTTGCATCCAAATTTTATTTTTCTGATGGATGTCTTAGGCCATTTTTGGGGGATACTTGTGCAGTTTACAGACCATGATATATTTTAGGTAGGATTTAATTTTTATATTTTTTGTTTCATATATTTTATTTTTTTTTTAGATGAGGTTTCATAATTTGTGTATTCATTTTTATGCGGACTGCTATTCTCATCTTTGTAGTTGCTGTTATTTCACCACGTTTTGGCCGACTTATCCTCTGGCCTTCATGTGATTTAGAAGGCCAGAGGATAAGTTGGCCGAAACATGGTGAAACAACAACAACTATGAAGATGAGTATCTTTTGTTTACTAAATTGTTAGGTGAAAGTACAGAATAGTTAACAAAGCTCTCCTCCCTCTCATGTTAAGAATGGCCAGTGCTTATTCAGATAGGCACTTATGGCAAACATTTAAAATTAAAGAAAATACATTCATGTCCGTATGATATGTCCCAATCACGGAACAAAGATGAAAAATTTCAAAAATCACGTAATTTGATCAAGTTTTTTTTTGTTTTTTTTTCATTGTTATTCAAGAAAAATCAACTTTACTCTGTTTCGATGAGGGTGAGACAACCCTAATGCACATGGAAACTGTCCAAATGATCACTGATTACTTCCCCTTACTATTTTCTCTAGAGAAACATGGCCTCGTTTGTCACTTATCAGTAAAAAAAACAGCAAGCTTGTTTTTTGTAAAAAAAAAAAAAAAAAAAATTGATCAATTTTTGTGATTTTTGGAATATAAAATCTCCATTCCGTAACAAGTAGGTACATTATAAAAGTTTTTCTTCATTTTTGTTTATCGCTATATGTGCCAATTTTAATAAGCACTGAATGGCCTTCTAAATAATTACTAGGGCTGTGACACCAGAATATTCTTTTCATTCTCAAGTATATATCCAACACAGTCAATCAACCGAGAACCACATCTATATAAAAACATATAAGATATTAACGGATATATACTCAAGAGTCAAAATAATGAAAAGAATATGCTGTTGTCACAGCGCTAGTAATTACATTGTTATTTCAGTACAGTCCGTAAACTGCACAAGTATCCACTTTTGTGAGAATTTATTTCTCTGCCAAAATGACAAAGGAAACAACTTTGTCGGTCTTGACCAGTTTGTTGGTCCCTTAAAATGTGGGGTGGGGGTTGCCTAAGTTATAGAAAACTGATGAATTGGAATTGATCCAAAAAATTCACTGAAATAAAGAGGTATTATTCTTATCTATCCTATTAGTCGATTGATAACTTAGCATATGGAACTGGCGTTGCCCGGGTGTAAAATATGCTAAAGGATTTTTGGTACTTGTACAGTTTAATCAACACATTAAAAAATGAAAATATCAAAGAAAGGTTATATTGTACATATCCATTTTGGACTGAAGAGCTCAAAAAAAAAAAAATTTCACTTAATTTGATCAAGTAGTTTTTTTTTTTTTTTTTTTTTTTGTTTTTTTAGTGGAAAAACATGTTTTTATGAGAGCGTGTTGAAGTCAGCCATTATGGAATTTATTGAACACGCTACGGTGAGATAACTCCATCTTTAATACTAGCTTTTCTTCCTAAAAATCTAACCTTTTGCTCGGTATCATAAATTTTTTTCGCTGTAAAAAAAACTACTTGATGAAATTAAGTGAAATTTTTTTTTTTTCAGATAACTTCATTCCATAACGCATGTGTACAATTTATTTTCACTTTTTAATGTCTTGATTAAACTGTACAATTACCAGATTTCTTTTTTTTTTTTTTTTTTTTTTTTTTTTTATTCACGCTGGTTTCGTCGCTACTATTGTATGGCAATGACTACACTTCATTTATATTCCTGAAGGACGTCCTCAATTTGAAATCGATAAAAGAAAAAAGATATAAAATAATTACTACATTGGTTCTTTTATAAAGTTTTTAAGATATATTATTCTTAAAAATGTCTTTAAAAAAAAAAAAAAAAAAAAAAACTTGTTAAAATATCTGCTAGGGTGTATAGTGGACGAACATATATATACTGCATTGCTCCCCCAAATCAGGAGGTAATGCCTGAGAGGATTGCATCATAATTACAAGAGAGCAGTTACTACACTACCCTTTGAATTGAACATTAAAAGATAGCAATAGTATAACGTCTGCTTCCGATAAAGAAGTAGTAATATAGTTTTGACTTCAGGCAGAGGGATATAAAATCTCCATTTGTAATAGATATTGACTACCTGCCCTAGGACAGGTTAATAATGATTTACTAGCCCGGGTTAAGTTAATTGTACTGGAAACTCCTTTGGATCTTTTAATAAATGCAGAAGTTTCACAAGTCCCCACCTCCTAAAAAATAAATAAAAAAAAAATATATTTGGACAAAGTGAGATTAGAAATTACATGATTGAATTCTGGGACCAAGATTTGTTATGTGGTGTTAATTGTCATTAGAACGTTAAAATTTTCAGAACCGATATAATCTTTAACATTAATCAAATTTTATTAAAGTGAAGGATTAAAAAAAATTTCAAAGATGGGGTTTCAAGCTCCCTTGGTGATGCCATTTATATGTAAATAGATGCACTTGGCATTGTTCGGAAGTCTTTTCTGTTTTTTTTTGTTTTTTTTTTGGGGGGGGGGTTCTTTACCAAATTATACATATAAGTTACACATAAATGTATCCTAAATAACTCACAAAGGAGGCGGTAATGCCTAGGAGGATGGTATGATTAAATGGGTTCCTAAGACTAGGACACCTTTGGACCCATTTAATAAGTGCAAGAATCCTAAATACTTCAATTTAAAAAAAAAAAATTTGCTCTTGAGCAAACTGAGTAAAAATAAAATTGTACACGATTTGTTTTGAGCAAAAAAAAGTGCGTGTGTGTAATATATATATATATATATACAGGCACACACATTCCGTTCAGTTTTGACAAACTATGAATATTCACTTTAAGGGTGCCTGGGCATTGAATTTTTGTGGCAAGTGTTGCGCAATCTCCAATCCTACCTCGAGTCAGCATTGTTAAATACCAGTGGCAAGTAGAGGTTCAGGACTATTAGAAACAATGCAGAGAGCACATACAGCACTTAGTATTCCCAAACGGTCACCCATCTGGTACTGATCAGGTTCATCGTTGGTTAACTTTAGGGATCTGACAAGAACCGGTGTGTCAACGTGATTTTGCCATATATAAATGATACAGATAAGTTACACATGAACATATACTATATAACTTTCACAAAGGAAGCTTTAATGCCTGGGAGGATGGTATGATTAAATGGGTTCCTAAGATTGTGACACTTTTGAACCCTTTTAATAAATGCAAGAATCCCAAATACTTATTCAATTTTTAAAAAACACTGATCTCAGGTAAATTGAGTAAAAATAAATACACTATTTAATTTTGGAGCTGAGAAAAATCTGTGTGCATATATATATATATATATATTTTCTAAAAACGTCTCCATTCAGTCTTGACAGACTATGGATACACACTGTAAGGGTGTTTGCATGTGAAATTTTTGTGGCAAGAGTTGCACAATCTCCAACCACACCTCTGAGTCGGCATTGTTTTAATTCTAATGACAAGTAGACATTCAGAACAATTAGAAACTACACCAAGATAAGTGGAGAGCACATACAGTGCCTAGTTTTTCTAAATGGTCACTCATCTACTACTGGCCAGGTTCATCATTGCTTAACTTAGGTGATTTGATGAGAACCGGTGTGGCCAACATGATAATGCTGTGTGTGTGTGTGTGTGTGTATATATATATATATATATATATATATATATATAGTGGAAATGGTAATTAATAAAAACTGAAGAAAGTGCTCAATACTGTTGTAGAGCAAATATGCATTTTATTTTTTATTACCGTATCTTTCTGTTACATTATTGTTTCAGCTACCCACCCGTTTTTTTGACCGTCTGTAGCTTCCTCAGACTTTTGCAGAAATGTTCGTTGTTATGGGATGAAAGAGTGAATGAGGTCACTCTTTCATCCCATAACAACGAACATTTCTGTAAAAGTCTGAGGAAGCTACAGACGGCCCAAAAAACGGCTGGGTAGCTGAAACAATAATGTAACTTAACAGAAAGATACGGTAATAAAAAAATAAAACGTGTGTGTGTGTGTGTATATATATATATATATATATATATATATATATATATATACACACTTTTTATTTGTTTTTACATAAGCATTAATATGTTGCTACACAGTCATGAGCATGTTTCGGTCAGCTACTTACTTTATACCTTTATACTGCAAACTATAAGGTATTTGCAGCTTCTCTTCCAATTTTTGGTTTTTAATCATGGCGAAATGCATTTTATTTCCTTTTGGTGGATTGATTGTTGCTATTTCTTCTGATGAGTTAAGGTCAAAATAGATTCACTGATTGATATAATAATTAAGTGATTGATTTTGTGCTACGGAACAGATACTGTCAAGAATTGTGTCAACTGAATTAAAAGAATAAATTGTAAGATGGTCAACATCATGAAATTTGGAATATAGTTTTTGTCATTCATTCATTATATATATATATATATATATTAGATGAAAGATGAGGAATAAAAGTTATATATAACTTTACTATATCATTATTTTTATCTATTTAAATATGTATTTCCGTTTTCCCTTTTTACTTTTTCTATCTCCTCCCTTTCTTTCTCCACTATCTTCCCTATTTTTTCTTTTATTATTGGCCTTGTCTTTAATGATCCCAATTATTTCATAGTGATCTCTCTCTCTCTCTCTCTATATATATATATATATTTTTTTTATTTTTTTTAAATATTACCTACATATATGTATGTTTTACCTATTTTTAATTACTATTTACCATTTTATCCTGTTCCTTCATTTTCATCTCAATTCTAGATGTCATTAAGCCAGTTTTTTTTTTTCTATATTTGTATTTTGTATAATTCTGGTCCTTCTCTTCTTCTGATGAGAAGCATTTAACTTCGAAATGCTATGATTTAGAGGTTTCTTTTTTTTTCTTAATTTTCCCCTTAACTTTTCCTTATTGATCTGATGATATAATAAAGTTATATTTAACTTTTATTCCTCATCTTTCATTTAATATTATTGTGTTTGCTCCCCTTGATAGTGTTGAGCTTTTTGTATTCTTGATAGTTTTGCTTTATTAAAGATTTACTCTTTGATAACATAATTTTATATATATATATATATATATATATATATATATATATATATATATACACACACTTTCAATTTGTTTTTACATTTGATTAAAAATTATATATATAATCCATTGATTAAAAATTTCGCTTTTGAATACAAGCGTCATTGCCTGAAAAAGTCTCTAGTTACTAAATACTAGAAGACCGAAACATGCTCATGACTGTGTAGCAACACATTACTGCTTATGTAAAAACAGATTGAAAGTGTAACTTGCTCTACCCAGGTATTGAACACTCTTGTATTAACCTCGTTATATTTCACTGGTTACCTTACCTCTGGAAAATAGCAACCTCAAATTATATATATCTATATATATATATATATATATATATATATATATTCAATCATTTGAGCAAACATTAAAAATAATCTAAAGCTTTTGCATTAATATAAATTCCATATGTATCATGAACATTTTCGATTCTTTACTGAATCATCATCAGGTAAAAAAAAACAAATGAACAAAAAAGCTGTAGAAAAGAGGAGAATTTTAAAAGGTAGCTGTTAAATTGGTACTTGATGTCGGTTTAATGTTATGGAGAGTGTTTTCACGTTATTCCAGAAAAGACGTTAACAATTTAAATTCCGTAATTTGAGAATAAGCATCACTCAATTAAATTGTATTGCGTTAAACATTTTAAAATATTATTACTAGTTTCATGGGAAATATTATTAATTGTAGGTTGTTGGGTTTTGAAGTTTGAAATTCCTTTTCTTCTGCGTTTTTGTTCATTTGCTTTTTCAACTGCTGATGATTCGGCAAAAAAAAAAAAAAAAAATTGTTCAAGTTTTATTTTTAACAAAGAAAATCAAGTTTTATGAGTGAAAGTGGAGAAGGTGTCTCTATCTTGAAAAATAATTTCGAGAAACACTGGAGAAAACTGGCTTCAAAATTTAGGCGATGTCCCTTTTCTTTTCCTTGCAACTTTTTTCCCCACAGAAAAGATGTTGCGATCCTGTCTCTGCTCTATCGTTATCTTCATGGCAAGTGCTCATCTGAATTTCAACCCATGGTGCCCGTCTTGCCAAACTTTCACAAAAAAAATAAACCACTCGACTAGCTACAACTACTATCAACAATTTTCCCCACTCTATCTGTGCCTAAACGCAGATTCCATGAACAAAGCTTTTTTCCTAGAACTGCCTACATGCGGAACACTGTTCCACTGGACTGCTTCCCGACCAATTACAATATGGTAACCATCACGGTAGTCTTAACAAGTTCTTGTTGAGCCGTCTCCTTGAATAATTAAAATTCTACCCAATCTACACTATTAATGATTACTAAACTACTACCTTACATTTATCCTCTAGTGGCCTCCTGGCCTTGATAAGTGGTGACTACCTTAAAAAAATTTGCAAGATTTTTGTTGTAATGCCTATGCATTCCCATTTATCACTTAAGAATGATTTTCTTTTTCTTGGCTGTATCAATATACAGAAATTTAAATGTAATGTGAATAAAGATCTTGTCCAACTTTCTATCCAGGTCGCCGATTTATAAATCTAGATCATATCACGGACATCCTTACATTGGAGTGATAGTATACCTTGTTTAAGATGAACAAAGATATTAAAAACATTATATATATATGATTTTGGTTAAATAGAAAAAATCTACTTGGTGATGGCTTCCAGTTTGGAAATCAGAAATTGATAAGCAGTGTTTAAATTAATTAACCCTTATTCTCGAGTGGCCTTTGGACCTTGATAAGTGGTGATTTCCTGTAAGAGTCCTAGAAGCTTATCAAAGAAGACTTGAGGAGAGATCCATTCATTAATGTTATTAAAAGTGCAAATAAAGACTAATTATATTATTTTTTATCTTTTATAATTTTGTTAATTTTTATTGTATATTTTTCAATAATGTCCTTTTCTTATATTTTATTTCAATAAATCGCTTCACAATAGAAATAGTGAAGAACAATAAAAGTGAAGAAACTGATCTGCCTTGTCACAGCTTCCGGTAGCAGACATGCTGGAAGTTAGGAAGTATGTTAGCTGACTATAACCTATTTTCTTCTACTCCACTTGGAATTAAAAAAAAAAAAAAAAAAAAAAAAAAACGTAATTTCGATTGATTAGAGCCAAGATTGAGATTGTCGGAAATGATTGAAACTTTTTTCAGTTTTCCTGCTCCCTCGCCCCCCCCCCTTTTCTAAAATTCAATAACTCTTACACACACCACTAGATTCCTTATGAAAAATTAACATCTGATTTGCTTCCTTGACTTTTTCCTCGGCCTTCAAATCAGGACACTTGGTAGAACACCATCCACTCCCAAACTCCATCCCCACCATTTTATTTTCTCCCACTTATTGTCCCACTCCTATTTAGAGATCACTTTTAGGTTCTAAACAAACTGGAAGACAGTAGGAAATCTATTTTTTAGTGTATATATATATATATATGTGTGTGTGTGTGTGTGTTTTTCTGTCTGTATGTACATATATGGAAGGTCTCCAGTCTATTCATATGACTGCTATAGGTCATCCAAGACTTGCATCCACACAGCAGTGTGGCGATGTATAATGCTCTGTACAATAGTATTTTGATGTGGAGTTTGAGGTTGCCGTTCTCAAAAAAAAAAAAAACCCTTCTCTTTATCCAACCAAAAGATCCTGATGCTTGCTTGAGGCGATTCTGGATCTTGTCATCCAATGAACTGATGTTAGACATTATGCCCCCCCCCCCGCCCCGATATTTGAATGTTGTCACCGTGAACAGGTGTTATAAAATGTTTTCCAGAAGATCCTTAGCATCACATGGAGGGACAGAGTGCCGCACACAGGTGTTGGGGGCGAGCAGACAGCTGCGGCATGGAGTCAATCATGGTCCAATGCCAATTCAGGTGGCTGGGGCACATCATGCCAAAGCCAAAGACTACTGCACAAAATCCTCTATGATTAATTACTCCAAGGCCGACGTAGTGCCGGTGGGCAGAGGAAGCGTTTCAAACACCAGATCAAGAGATCCCTGAAGAAGTGTCAAATAGACCCCCGCCTCTTCAATAGAGGAACTTGCTTCCTGCCAATCTCTAGTGCTCCCTCTGCTCACAGGGAGTGGACTGTATTGAGGAGCATCAAATACAGGTCATCCCTGGTCCACCTGGCACCCCCGTCACACGCCTGATCTGTGACCATACCTGTGGATCCAAGATTGAACTATTTGAATGTCAGCAGACTCATAAGAAGATACTCATCGTCAACTAACGGTGGACAACCAAAAAGAAGACATATACACACCAAATGCCAAATGCCTTGACCCGATTGTAAAATACGCTTAAATATGATATTTTAATTTGTCCAAATTTTGTATATATTATTATTATTATAGTCGTGATTTCAAAAGTTAAAAAAAAAAAAAAGAGTATTTTGGTGCCATCAGCTACGATTGAAACTGAAAGCAAAACTGTAGCATTCAAAGTTAGTGATGTTACCGTTGTACGAACGTGACATGTCATGTGAACTGATTAAAAATCAACTAAGATGAATGTACAAAATGTATAACAATTTTTTCAATTTTGACCCATTTTTGATTTCTTATAAACTATTTTAACCGGTTAAAGACTTATAAAAGAACGGTCCATAAAAAATCCAATCACTTGAGGCCCCTAGCACTGCTCTGCGACTTTTAGTTTCAAAAGAGATAGTTTGAAAATATGGTGACAGACACACAGCTATATTGCGTTTATATATTAGGTTACTCAAAGCTTAAGACTCTCTCTTAATAAATAATTATATATATATATATATGTTATACAGGATGACCCTCAAAAAATGAGCCCAACTCTAATTAGGCCCCATTTCTTAATGTTTTGTCCCAATGAAATGAAACTTTGGTCATAACTAGTTTATTATATTCAAAACATCACATCAAAACACTAGGGTCTTTGGCCTTTTTTTTCTCCGTTGTACAGCATATGTTTTAGATGGCCTCCATTTAGCTTTTGTTCTTTTTTTTGGGGGGGGGGTCACCCTGTGTATGTATGTATGTATGTATGTATGTATGTATGTATATATATATATATATTCTAATAATTGGAGATATTTACAGTAACACAGCCTCTAGAATAAATGTGGTACTGTGGTGATTGCTAATAAATCTAGTTATAAAAATAAGATGAACAGATGACAAACGACCCTCTACTTCCCTCACTTTTGATGACACTGTATCTAATTTGTTAAAATGTATTTCTTATTTTTTTGAATAAATAATTAAAAAAATTTTTGTTCTGTCCTTTGTCAGTAAGGGAGAAGTCCTTCTAGACTGAGGCAATTTTTTGGGTTTTTTTTCCTCCGAATTCACTGTGCCCGTGTTTTGGAGAGCTGGATTTTGCCCATATTAAAAATCAATTGTGTGTGTCTAAGTCTACACTCATGGAGAGGCAAATAAACAGAATTTTTATATGCTACTTTTTTTAATCAAATTAAACTTGTGGTACTTGTACGGTTTAATCCAGACATTAAGAAATGAAAGAATTGAAAAAAAAAAAAAAAAGTTTGAATTGTACATCTCCATTATGGAATGAAGTTCTCCGGAAAAAAAATTTCACTTAATTTCATCAAGTAGTTTTTTGGTTTTTTACAGCGAAAAAAAAAAAAAAAAAAAAAAAAAAAAAAAAAAAAAAAAAAAAAAAAATTTATGATACCGAGTAAAAGAGTCAATGTTTAGGAAGAAAAGCTAGTATTAAAGATGGGAAGGTAGTGTCAGTGCTTAAAATTGAGTTATCTTCCCGTGGCATGTTCAAAAAATTCCAAGATATCTGCCTTCAATGCGCTGTCATAAAAACATGTTTTTCCACTGTAAAAAAAAAAAAAAAAAAAAAAAAAAAAACCCACAAAAAACTACTCAATCAAATTAAGTGAAATTTTTTTTGAGATTTTCAGTCCAAAACAGATACATACAATGACTTTTTTTTTTTTTTTTTTTTTTTTTCTTCCTCCTAGATATTTTCATTTTTTAATGTCTTGATTAAACTGTACAAGTGCCGAACTTGTTTTGTAAGAATAATAACACTTGAACTATTAAGGCGGACACCTTTTGTTCATATCAGCATGGTTGCTTATCTGATATACTTTCAAAATATGCAAATCAATTTAATCTATTCATAATATTTGAATTCTTCGAACTGCTGTTTCCATCTTGAGTATTTTCACAATTCTGCCAAAACCAGTGTCGTAGTGGATAAAGGAGTTGCTAAAATGAAGTTGTAAAGTAAACCTCTTCTGGAGGTTAAAGGTCCAATCCTCAGTCCGGGTGACACTCAATATACAATTGCGAATTACTTTGCACATCATTACGGGGCATGTACAGATTGGGACAATTTCCATTGTCTTAAAAAATTTGATACATATAATTTAAATTTCATCAAAATATATCTTAAGTTTAAAGGGGGTTGTACCCCCCCCCATAGCTCACTTGCAAAGGGAGATAAGTAAAGATTTAGAGCAACTTCATTGTCTAACCTGGGATATTTTGTATGTATGCTTTGAATGCATCAAAACAGGATATATTTAAAGTTTTAAAAAAGGTTTCTACTCCCTTAAGAGATTCCAGACCACTTCCATTGTCTTCCTCCTAAAATTATACGTATGAATACACTTAGTAGGACGTGTGGCGTAACAGATAAAGTACTAAGTAAAATTCAATTCCAAGTGACGTTATTCTGGTTCAGTCCTCAGTGTGAACGGCACTCAAAATACAATTGCGAATTACTTAGGACATCTACTTCGTCATGGCTGACAGTATGAAAGTGGATTAAATTAAGGGTTCTGTTCGAGATTTTGTGCAGATTCACAAGTTTAACAAGATACATCTGAAGAAGTTTGGAGGTTATATCAGTCAAAACGTAAAAATAACACTCAAGATAAGATCAGTGGTTCAAAGAACTCAAATAATCTCAAAAATTTAGAAACGGTTTAGTTTCATTTGCATAGTTTATGGCCGCCATCTTAAGTTCTAAACTTGCAAAAGACAATGTACAAATCGAGATCTGGGCACTTGTATGTGGAGTGATTGGTTGCAGGTTTGTAACGTAGTTTCTAGTGGTGATGGAATGATTCCAATATTTTTCCCAATTCCAATTCTTTATAAATCTCAATATTTAACTATAGAGTTATTTTTCCTGATTTCTGTAAAAAAAAAAAAAAAAAAAAAAAAAAAAAAAAAAAAAAAAAAAAAAAAAAGTTAAATGTGCAGATATTTTCATAAACGTAAAATTGCTCTTGTGGAGGATGATCTATCGATTTTAACTTTACTTGTATTTTAAAATCAATGAATATTTATTATTTTATCATTATTACCAGCAATGGATGATTTTGCTTTAAACAAAATGAAATAAAAAAAAAAAAAAAAAAAAGAAAATTAAAAGAATCGTTTTGGCATCGGAAAGTAGGAACCAATTTTTTTGATTCTGGCATGACATTGGCAAACTTTCTCTTTTAAATGATGGTGCTACCAGATCAAGTCAGTCTGAAGATACTGGCTTCCGGACCTAAAAAGCACCAAACACTTCAGGTGGTTAATTGCGACGGGATAGGAATGCTGAATGTTGCTTTTTCTTTTCTTTTTGCAAAACTTTATCATGTTCTGCAAACCCAAAAACAAAAACCATTTTCCGCTACAAAACAACCAAACCAAACACCATGAATAAATATTTAAAGACATAAAGAACTTGAAGCATGAGATCTTTCTTCCAAAATGATCAGATACGGCATTAAATAATCTAAAATGGGGTTGATATGCCATAAAGCAAAGCAACCAAACCAAACTCCATGAATAAATATTTGAAAATATAAAAAAAAAAGTTGAGGTATAAAATCGTTTTCCAAAATTACTGGATTCAGCATTAAATGGATCGAAAAGGGTTGATATACCGTAAAACAAAACGACCAAACCTTTTTTTTTTTTTTTAAATAGATTTGTAAAAAGAATTAAAAGTAATTAAGACGGTCAATACGGTGAGGGTGAGGGTAATTGTTAGCCTTTTAATATCAAACTTAATTTTCTATTACTTTTACGTTTATTTATTCTGGACTATTATCCTCATCGTCTAGTAGTTGTTTCACAACGTTTCGGCCAACTATTCTTCTGGCCTTCATCAGGTGGTTAATTGTGATGAATTTCCTAACTGCATCCGCAGCCTTCTATAGTTGTTGTCGTTTCATCACGTTTTGGCCAACTAAACCTCTGCCCGGCTTTGGAACCGTAGAGAGCCAACGTCTGCATAAATATTATATTTTAATTAATGCAGAATTCTTAGTTATTATAAACAGAAATACCGTAGACATTAAATGTAACGTTAATTTCCTTTAAAAATGAAGTGAAAAAAAAAACGGAAAGAAACTGAAACATGCGCATACAAGTACTAAATAGTTCACTTCTTGTAAGAAAAAAAAAAAAAATTCTTGAGCTGAGATTGAAACCAAAACCTAAAGACAGTAAATCAAGTATGATAACCATTAGACCAGCTTGACATGATCTTTAAAAAGTCCTTTCGAACAAACTTATACTTAACATAAGGAAACTTATGCTTCAGGACTGTGTATGCATGGTCGTGAAACAGTTGAAGATAGATAAAAAATCCGATCACCTCCACGTACCAATTTTTCAATTTTCACCCCTTAGTAGCCCTTTTTTCTGGATGAAAACAGATTAAAAAGATTTTCCACAGGTGTGAATGCAATGAATGGTATACCAAATTTCAAGTCTGTAGATCAAAAATTCGTCGAGTATATAGGTTGAGAAGTGTCCCCTCTCACTTTTCTAGACATATAGATTATTACTGTGATCAGCCTGCAGGCTTCCAAAGAGTTCAAGTTAATGCTGGATGCATTGTGGCTGCTGATCTTTGGATGATTGACCCTCACTTGAGCAAAAGAGGATGTGAGGAGATTTTGGCATAAAGCATCATCAACAAGAATCACAATTAGAGGAGTTTTTAATCTCGGTGCCAGGTCATGATCTCCATGGGAACCAGCAAAAATGTACCACAGGTGTTTTAATTTTAGAGGAAAGACAGCATTCTCTGGGTGCTCTATAAAACATTCTACATTTTTTTTTTTCCTGTTTGATAATATCTTTGGTAACAAATATTTTTTTAATAAAATTGCCAATCGATAAATGTTTTTTTTTGTTTGTTTTAATTGTTGTTTCCATGATTTTTGCCAGCTTGTCAAAATAAATATATATGTATGTATATATATATATATATATATATATATATATATATATATATATATATATATATATATATATAGATGCTTTTTGTTTTTGCAACACGTTTTGAATGAATTCAACTATCTACGAAAGTGCATTTTTACCTAAATGCGAGCTGGGAACAACCCTCCTTTAAACGAATTTGGTACCCACACATGGGGAGCGGTATATATAATATTTTAAAAATATATTTATCCACTGACACGTGTTTCGTCATCTACGACTCATCAGGGTGGCTGAATCTAGCGAGATTTGAAATCGGGACTCCACGGTAACGAGCCTGACCTCTTTATCCGCTGGCCTATCTCGCTGACTGTTAGGATATATTGTGATTTATTTAGTTAGATGTTATTTGTTTTGTTTTTGCGACACGTTTTGAATGAATTCAACTATCTACGAAAGTGCATTTTTTTCCTAAATGCGAGCTGGAAACAACGCTGCCTTCAACCAATTTGGTACCCCCCACATAGGGAGCAGCATAAAGCAGTCAGGTTCATTACCATGGGGTCTCGATTTAGAATCTCGTTAGATTCAGCCACTCTGATGACTCATAGACGACGAATCACATGTCAGTGGATAAATATATTTTAAAAATATTATATCTATAAAAGTGAACGTATCTGTGTGCATTTCCCTACGCACTAGCTCTGTCAATTTTAAGTCTACAGACTCGAAATTTGATATACAGGGTAGTGAGATTTGGGAAAATCTTTGTAATCCGTTTTCGGACAGACATTTGGCTGTTAAGGGGCCAAAGTTCAACGATTTGACCTTTGAGAACTCTACCAAACTCCTCCGCCAATTTTGGGTCTAAACACTTGAAATTTTGGATATAGGTTCCTTGGACATATATAACTTAATAACTTGATTTGAGCCCAAAACAATAAATGTTAAGGTGTCATAATAGGGGTCAAAGTTAAAAAAATTGGTTGCTTTTTTTTTTTTTTTTTTTTTTTTTTTTTGGGGTGAAATGCTAGTATGTATATATTTAATTTTAATTAAGATCTTTATTAAAAGATTTGATCCACACATGTATTTTAAATTATTTATCTTTCTTCTGATCCTTAAGTACGAGTCAAAATGTTATCTATATATTTCTCTTTCTCTTTGTCTGTCTGTGTGTTCCACTTTTTCTTGGAAACTACAGGGCCAATCTGGATGGACCTTTGTTGTGATAAGGTGCGGCAAACTAAGTATTATGGTATCCGTTCGATACACAATAATACATTTTAGTCCAGATATTTTCTCGGAAAGTACTGGACAGATCTAGCTAAAATTTGGTATGGGCCTTTGTTTGGATGAAGTGCAGCAAACTAAGTATTATGGTATATGTCTGATGTAGAGTTAAAGACTAATAGGGATTAGTATTTAATGCAAAACTGAGCACAAATTTAACCATATTCCACCATCAATTTGGCAGACATCACTCATTCTAATTTAAATGGGCTTTAACTTTTGCCTGTTTTTAACAAGCAAAAATGTTTACTGTGTATTTTCAAATATAGTCGCCTTAATTTCATTCAAAAATCTTTCCTTAACAAATAATTGTCAATAGGCTTTCCAGTCATGCTTCTCAATGTTGCCATGAAGTGACTTGTTCTATAGAGTGTTATGACTCAAACTGAATATTAGAAATATAGCTTCATCATTGTTCAGTCATTTATGGTTTAACGTCCATTTTACATGCTGGCATGTGTTGGACGGCTTTTAGAAATTGACTTACAAACTAACCTATTTCTGACCAGGTCTTTATAAACTGCATAGCCTGAAATATGACCAATTTTCTTTATAAGTCATTTTCTAGGGATGTTAGTAGCCAATGGCAAAACAAGCTGAAATCAAAATGGATTTCCCAACCTGTAGGCCATGGTCCCCTGTGTGGGGAGAGAGTCAGAGGATAGCACAAATTTTTTTTTTTTTTTTTTTTAATTAAAGTGTCATCACTTACCAAGTCCCAAAGGCCATTTGAGGGCAAGATTTAAATGATTCTCAGGTGGACGACAAGACAACACTGTGATGATTGGCAATGATGGTGATGGTGTTTGGGCAGAATATGATTATTTAGGATGGCAGTTCAGCAAGAATTTGTTTACATTAGACTTGAAAATGACTATGTTGTAGTTAGTTGGGAAGCAACCCTCATAGCACCATGTTTCACAGCTGGTTAGTTCTAGGAAATAAAGAAACTTTGCTCATGTTTCAACTAGTCATTCATTATTATATTTGGTTTAACGTCCATTTTTTTACATGCGGGCATGTATTGGACGGCTTTTAGAAATTGACTTACAAACTAACCTATCTTTAGCCAGATCTTTATAAACTGCATAGCCTAACTAATATCTTCGTCTTCCAAAGCAACCTACCCCCTGGCCAGATATCATAATTTATCGCTCTTTCTCACAAGTCCAATTTTATTAATTCCTCTCACATATACTTTGATCTACCCATGCTAAGTCACCCTGCTACCTCAACTGTTCTACATCTACTAACCCAAAAACTCGCATCCATTCTTTAAATGTGGCCATATCATCAAAGTCTCCTGTTTTTCACACATCTCTTTATACTGTCCAGATTTAATTTTCTCTTGAGGTCATCAAATCTGATCATGTCTTTACAACTAACATTAAATAGCTATTACTGGCTAGCTTTCACTTTCATACGTCATCACACTGTGTACACATGCCCGATAGACCCTTCATGTTTTTTTTTTTATAAAAATCGCTTCAGACAATGCATGAAGCCACTTGGTGTAAGTGTTGTATTGTCTGCTGGTATAGCAGATGCCTCTTTAACGTTGTGATCTATATACAGTGTGACGCCTAGTGGTTAAAATTTTCTATTGTCGGATGTATGTGTGTGTGTTTCGCATATAATAAAACAGTTTATTAACATTCTGTCTATGTAGTGCACAGGCAAAGAACATACCTCTCTCTCCATTGTGCCTTTGTCTCTTCTCATTATTCAAGGTCATCTCCCTCCAGAGGAAACCAAACAACAATAGATTATATATTTGATGTAATTCTATTCTTGACTTAGCATCAGAGCTGCAAGATGTAATTTTCTGCATTATGCTAAAGTCACGTTTCTCCCAGCTTCCAAAACGCGGAGACAATATCTTTCGTGCTAACTAAAAAAAAAAATATTACTTCAAGGTCAAAAACTTACCAACGACAATTGCTAGATGGAATTGATTCTGATCTAGAAAACAGCAATTCTTCTCTCTTTGTCAGAAACATCACTCATGCAATATAAGGACTAAAGGACAAAGGAAAGTGAGAGTTACGCAGTTGCTGAAAGGAAAGCCAAGATCCACTTTCTAGTCTTCTTTTGACTCGTCCAAACTAGGGCTAAGCCGGAGTAGTGTTGGTTGTAGAGGTCTGTTCTGTTGGAAGCTAGATGAGACTGCTTAGATATTTTACGGTCTTCTTTTTCATATCACCACGTAAAGTCATTTGATCTTTTGAATATCCTAGTTATGCATTCTGCATTCTGCGACCTGCACAGGTGCATCTGCCTTTAAAAGGTTGATACTTATGCAGAATATGAACTGTGTTATTGTCGGCATATTCTGGCAGGTTACATGAAACTTTGTGATTGAGGGGGGGGGGTTACTAAATATGTATGACTAAATTAATATACAACCAATTGCTGCTGCTGATGATAATGAAGCGTTATTCAAGCAACTTTGACTCTGGCAATCTCCCATCAGCTGCAAAATGAAATGAATTTAAAAAAAAAAAATTTTTCAGTACTTGTTTAGTTTAATCAAGACATAAAAAATGAAAATATTGAAAAAAAAAAAAAAACTTATATTGTGCGTACCCATTATGGAATTAAGTTCTCATAAAAAAATTTTCACTTAATTTGATCAAGTAGCTTTTTTTCTTTTTTTTACAGAAGAAAATCAAATTTTTATGAGATTGATCGTATCCCACCATCTTGCCTATTTCGAGGACGAGGAGGGTGGCACCAAGAGAGATAACTCCAATCACCACTTAAACTTTGTCAAAATTTGGCAAGATTATTTTGAAACATGGGCAGAAAAAAATACCTAGATAAATATTTTTTGTTTTTCACTTATTTTACAGGGTTTATTTGTCCTTTTTAATCCCTTTTTCATTTTGTCGTTTGTTAATCACGTTTTCGTTTAAAGGCACCTTCCTCCTCGTCTGCGAAATAAGCAAGATGGCCAGGATATGATTGATCTTATTAAAATTTTATTTTCCTTTATAAAAAACAAAAAAAAACCTACTTGGTCAAATTAAGTGAAATTTTTTTATGAGAACTTAATTCCATACAATATAATTTTTTTTCAATATTTTTATTTTTTAATGTCTTCATTAAACTAAACAAGGAACATTTTTTTAAATTGTACTTTTAAATTTTTTAATAAATGAATAAAAAATTGATAACCATTTTGTAAACATATATATATATATATATATATATATATATATATATAAACTAGCAAGCAGACACAACGTTGCCAGGGATTTAATAAAGATCAACGAATATTCTATACTTCCAATACTTTTGATTGTCATCAAAATCTGTGAATTATTCATTTTTTATTCAAATCGATGGATTGCCTGCTCTCGTTGTGAACCAACAACAGGAAGAAGTTACACATACCTTCCTGCAGTGATTTATTTTACAATACATTCTAGTCTACATTGCATTCTAGCGAATTTAGGATTGATTTTATAAAAATATTTATATATAATAGCTTGAATTAAAGCTTAAAATGGAAAAAAAGTCAAGTATTATGATTCAATTTTGCTATAAACAAAAGCATTCATTTCACTCACACCAATCACTTAACAAATAACCTACTGTTTATTTTATACACTGGACCCTACTGCTTGTGCAGAAATAGTACTTCACAAATGCACTTGTGATGCTAGTCTTAATCATAGCGATAACTTTGATAAAAATCGAGCTATTTACACTTCAAACATTGAAAACTAAACTTGAGTCAAAAAATAATAACTGCCTCCGACTTAGCTCTAGTTTGGACCAGTCAAATATGCTGACCAAATGTTAGTTTTAGCACAGTCCATATTGTTTAGATTTTTTGCACATGTGTCGGCTAGTCTGACACAAGGTCGATGACCCCGAGCATTCCTTTCACATTTTATGACAGAAAAATCAAGCTATTTACACTGTAAACATTAGTGACTAAACTTGAATCAAAAAAAAAAAAATTGCCTCCGACTTAGCCCTAGTTTGGACCAGTCAAATATGCTGACAAAAAGTTAGTTCTAGCACAGTCCATATTGTTTAGTTTTTTGCACATGTGTCGGCTAGTCTGATACAAGGTCGATGACCCTGAGCACTCTTTTCACATTTCATGACAGGTTGCATTGATTTTATTTGTGTCCTTTGCACTCGAGTGACAGTACCAGCATGCAGTTCAGCATTCTGTGCCCGCAAGAAGTGTTGCACCAAAGGGCATGAACCATTCAGGTTGAAAGTTGTTCTTACCAAAATTTCATTTGTCTGAAAAGAAAAAGAAAAGACTTATGCCTTTGTATTACTTGGTAGTAGTTTTGCGATGATTAATCGCAATCGGAATTGGAACTTTTGGGAGTATTGGAATAGGAAAAAATTTATGCCTATGTAATTGGGAACACAAGAAATTATTAGTCATGTCTGTCGATCTATTTATGTGTATTATCAATATATCTATCGATCTAGTTATCTATCTTTTTATTTATCTGACGGGGAGGTGTGAACTGTGTTTTGATATATTGTTAAAACGTATCAAAGTCACATCAAACTTGGTGACTGATCAATTGCACTGGAAGCTCTAAAAATAGTGGACCGGAAGTATGTGTATGTGATCACATGGTCTAGTTAGCTGAGAAAATAGTTAGGGTTGAATTGAGGATGTCAACAGAAGAAGATGGTCTGAAAGGGATCTCCTCTCAAAGGGAGGGGGGGGCGTCTCAGACATGGGATGAGTAAAGATCATCGATCGCTCCTCTGCTAGACGTAATGCCTGGAAGCGAATAAACAACTATAAAGGACCAACCCATCGTCTTGAGCTAATCGCATGCGTCTTTTTGTAAAGAGAATCAACTCCTTCAAGATGAGGACTAGGAGAGAAGAACCTCCCGAAAAGAAGCTGAGCAGCAGAACCAGGTATGCTACGTTTATCTATTCGTGTTATATGTCAGCACACGCACACACTAAAAGAGACGCTACTAACGATACTGCAGGGTTAAAGAAAAGAGTTAATTATACATTAAGACCACACACCTAGACGATCACGGAACATCAATAGACTGCAACAACATAACTTAGGGTTCAGATACTGAAGAACCACCATAGACATTTAGTGACACGTACACACATTCAGATGAACTCTTCATCACATACATATGCAGTATGGCCATTCAGTGTATATACCCACTCAAATCCAACAATGCAAGATACATCTGATTTAGCGACTATATATTCCAATGCCAAAAACGATTCCTTTAATTATCTTTTTTTATTTGATTTTGTTTCCACTGTTGGTAGTAATAATAAAATAATAAATGTTAATTAATTTTAAACTACCAGTAAAACTAAAATCTATAAATCACGCCCCCCACCCCCCAAGTGTTTTTATGTTTGAGGCAATACATGTACATTTAACGTGTTTTTGCAGTAATTGAAAAAAAAAATTTTTTTTAGTTAAATATTGAGATTTATAAGAATCGGTATCAGGAAACATAGTCATCAATACTAAGCAGTACTATGTTTTTTTAAGTAACGTATAGATATATAATGTAAACATGCACTGGACTGCATGTTTTAGTGATGCATATGAATGGTACATGTTGCACGCAATAGATGCTTTTTTTTTCTTCTTTTTTTAAAATTCTGTAGCAGAAACAAATGGAACTTTTCTCTTGCGAATCAATGCCCCTCCCCCTGTGTGATTCGGCCACATACTGACCAATCAGGGGTGCAGCGCATTGATCCTTTCTATCCCCTAGGGAACTCTGATAGCTCCCGGTTTGAAAGAAAAAAAACTCTCTTACCGAGAGAGACACCAACCAGATCAGACCTTTACTCTTTCTCTCTGCCCCTAATCTGGTATCAACAATTCCCACGGGGAATAACTACCGTGATAGCACAAGGTGGTCAGAGGCCAGGTTTAATCCGAAACAATATCTTCCTGCGAACATTAACGGTCCACCATGCCAGAATAATAAACCCTTTTTTCTTTGTTACGTTTTATGAAGTGTTGTGTTCGTTATTTCAGTGGTTTGTGTTGAATTATTTTTTTACTTAGGGTGTGTCCCAAAAGCACAAACTCTAAAATTCTTTTTCACCTTAAACGAGGCTCATTGCCACACTTGGAACATAAGGGACTAATATTTGGGACTGTGGGGAGTTGAGCAGCGAGATGTCTGTTCACGTTACATTTAAACTTCTGCAGGTTAGAACGGTCAGGGAAACAGAAAACGAGAAGGGAATTCCAAAGTCTAGCAGTCGGAAGAAACTGTTAGAGTAGAAAGCGGTTCAACAAGAATTTGTTTACATTGGACTTAAAAAACGACCATGTTGTAGTCAGCTTGAAAGCAGTTACATGGTATTGCGTTCCACAGGCAAGCGGTTCTAAGAAAATTTACTCTCCATTTTTTAATACATCTTTCTTAAAAAACATTTATACATTTTTTTCTACACTACCAACATAAATAAATAACCCTGAAAATATGTTTTTTTTTTAATTGCGTTACAAATAAATAATCAACGCGACAATAAAACGTATTGTTTTACTGTGTACGTTTTCAGCATCCCAGTTGTTTTTTTCGCATTTAAATTAAAAGACATATCAAAATTTTAATTTAACTTTAAGTATTATGGTATCTGTTCAGTGCACATTTACCTATAAGTATGGCCAACCACTTATAATTCAATGGCTGTAAGTTTTTTTTTTTTTAAATAAACAATTATAAACAGAACGACTCATAGAAATCAATCTATATTCTTTTTTTCGTTTTAATATACTTTCATAGAAATGTTTCTGTTATGTCACAAAAAACTATTTTCTTTAAGTCACAAGTGTCATGCTCGTACATTAATTCCATAGCTAATATAACATATTAACCCAACAGGTCACGGGTAGTCTAGTTTGTTCTTAATGCAGACAAAGAGAAACAAGGGTAGGGTTTAAATCAAGGTGTGACGAATGATGATAGCAAAAGGACTGAACAATGAACTAAGGATCAAACAATAGGAACAACACTTGACAGAAGGGGGTCAGTCAGTTGCTTAGCCATTTAAAGCCTGAACAAGGAGGTGAACAGTTGGATTTTGGATATGGCCAAAAGTAGTTGGTCACTTGGAGGTTCTTCAAGAGAGATAGGGAGATGAACTGATGGCAATAAACGCACACTGCCCCGAAAGTAGATATAAATGTAGACCTCAGGAACGACACTTGATGGAGATGGGGCCAGTCGGACACTTAGTTAGTTGAGACCTGAATTCCGAGGTGGACAGTTGGATTTTGGATACACCCGAGAGCAGTTTGTTGCTCGGATGTTCTTCGAGGGAGATGGGAAGATAAACTGATGACGTTAATAGATGCACCTAGCCTTGAGAGAACGTGCATGTGAAATAGCATGTAGAAACATCAGAGTCTGATCAAAACATATGTGAAGCATTGGCGTCTGTGTTTTTCCCGTGTTTGTTTTGTTTTATTTTTCCACTTGTGGACCCATGCGTCCCTATCGACTGTTGCCAGTGAACAAGATGACAACATGGGCAGAACTAGAAGATGAAGATAAAGGATGAAGCCACGACACACAACATTTGGGATAGGCGACTTGTCGTTGGGACCACATGGGGTCACAAGAGAAAGGGAAACTATTGACAGTGGATGTAGCTAGACGAGTTTTTGTTTTACAGAGTGGAGTGGAGGTTACCGTAGAGTGAAGCTCAGTCGAACACTTGCCATGGAAAAAATAGAGAAAGACAAACAACATCTCTTCTGTGAGAAAGAGCTAGTAGTGAGAAGAAAATAGTATCACTCGCTAGATTTCGATGTTGATGACTCGCATGTTTTTGCAGCATTTTTAAATTGTTATAAAAACAAAAAAAAAATGGACAAACCGTGATTTTTTTCTCTAAATTCGAAAAGTTTTTCACCACATTTAAGCCGTCATCCCTTCCGAAGTTGTCTTTTCTAGTTAAATATTTCGGAAGAAAAGAAGCTGTGGACCTCAATGTTTCATCAGCAACGGCTAGCTGCTGGACCGCTTCCCTGCTTGTAGAGGGTTTCTTCCTGCGCTGCTCCCTCGGAAGGTCCGACTCATCCTCTGACTCCTGCGGGTGCCCTGGAGAATTGCAAAGCAAAAAATTTAAATACATTTGCTTTAATGGAAAATTCAATTTTGACTCAAGGTCAACACATATGAGCACTAACATTTTAAAGGTTGAAGAGAGGAGGTGAAAGAGGGAGGGAGATTTTTTTATATCAATGGTTCACCACTTAGTATCATCATCATCATCATCATCATCATCATCACCACCACCATCGTCATCATCATCATTATCATCATCATCATCACTATCATCAGTTTAACATCCATTTTACATGCTGGCATGTGTTGAATGACCTTTAGAAATTGATTTATAAGCTAAGCTATCTCTGGATAGGCCTTTATTTACCCCTCTTTCTCTCAAGTTTATCCTTATCGTTTATGCCCATGTTTTCCTTGGGCTTCTGCTGCCAACTGACCCTGCTAAACCAAGAATTCTTATCCATTCGTACAATGTGGCCATACTATCAAAGTCTCCTGTTCTGCACACATTTCTCTATCCTGTCTAAATTTAATCTTCTTCTAAGATCATCAGAATAAGACTGTCTTCAAGACTCACAAACAAAGCATCCATCGTACCATTCTTATATGTTTTCTTTCCATGCAACATATGTCCTCAAGCCTCATTGATTGCCAGAGCAAATTCAATGTTTTAATAGTTGGAGCCGGAGAAATTTTTTAAAAATTGAATTTACACTCAGGTTTGTCTTTTTTTTTTTTAAATAACAAGAATGCGAGATAGTGCTAATATCTTTTTTAATTTTTGAGATGAGGATTGATATTTTGTATTATTTCAATTATTTGAATTGTTGTTCTCATCTTGAGTGCTGCCATTGTCAAAATGCTATTTCAACATCTTGCCTAGATAGCCAGCTAATTCAGAATCACAAAAGAGTAAAGCAGAGCCATTCGATTTTAAGAAAAACAACAATTTATTTATCTCTGAGTGAAACAGGTAAAAATTTGAAAAAAAAAAAAATAACATGGAACAAACAGGGTGAGTTTCACTGCAAAAAAAAAAAAGAAATATTACTTGTATTGATCGAACTATTGTTCTCATCTTGAGTGTTATTTGTGCAATGCTTTGGTCGGATTAACCTTCGATCGTCCTCAGCCATGTTGGTTGTTGTTTGGAAAGGAAAAAGAAAAGTTACTGGCTCTGTAGATATTTTTGTATTATTTGAGTTAGTCTCTATTTTATGGTTATTGTTTTGCATTTGTGAAAAAAATTGGTTGACAAAGGGAGGGGCAACTCTAATAAAGAGTGTCATGGGATTATCTCCCTTTCATCATGGAGGCAACACATATGCTAAAAAAAGAAAAATTACTAAGCAGAGCAAGCCTAGAAATTAATAGCATTTGGGAGCCTTTAATTGTAGAAAAAACAAACATTGTACACTGTTAAAAAATTTTGGTGATGGAAGGGAGATAATCCCATGTCAATCTTTCTTTAAGTTTTGTTTGTTTTTTGACAAGAAAAGATGAATATTTTTTGGTACTTATCAACTTCTGTTACCGTGCTGAAATAATAATTATTTCAAAAGCCACTGTTAACATGCATAAATACATAAACACCTATTTTTGTTTATTTATCTATAAATTGTTAGGTGAAAGTACAGTATTAATTCAAGAAAAATTTGAATTTTTTTTGTTTATTTTAAGAAGATTGGCACTAAACGTTTGTTTGTTGAATGTAAGCATAAGGTTATTTTTATAAGAAAAGATTAATAATTTTTTATGGAAACCATAAATAGTTAGGTGAAAGTACAGGAATTTGATGTTTCTAGGAAATTTACAAAGTAATGTTCTCTCAGCAAATGTTATAAAATAAACGGACCCCACCCCCAATCCTAAAAGTTGGCCAATCATATCACTGGGAAATATTTGTGGTAGAGAGCAACGGGCCAATCATTGTGTCTGTAGGTGTGGCGAAAGCATAACAACTGGTAATGTTCGAAAGAAATAAGAGTGGTCGTCATTCATTGTGTAGTTTTTGCCCCCAGTGTATAATGAGTCGGAATGAGCACTAATTATTTAGAGACGGACAATTATGTGACTCCCTCTAAATATTACTTGCATGATATAATAACTGCGGATGGAAATTTACCGTAGCTATTCAAATCGGAATATATTTAATAGTGATGGGACGATTCCAATATTTTTCCCCGATTCCGATACAATTACCGATTCCGTACAAAATTTCCAATTCCGATACAATTACTGATTCCGATTTCTTTACAAATCTCTAAATATTTTACTATAAATTGTTATTTTGTCCCGATTAGTGTAAAAGCATATCTTGAATGCGCGTGTATTTTCTCAAACGTAAAAACACACTTGTGAGGGTGTGGTCTAGAGATTTTAATCTTACTGGAAGCTTAAATCAATAAATATTTATTATTTTATTATTACTTCAAGCAATGGAAGACGTTTTATAAAAACAAAATTAAATAAAATAGATAATTAAAGGAATCGGTTTTGGCATCGGAAAACAGGCTCAAATTTTCCTGATTCTGATACCAATTTCGATACCCCAAAAAGCTCTGATTTTTCCGATTCCCAATTTTGATTCTGATTAATCAACCCAACACAAATATTTACACAGATCGATGGAGAAATGATATGAAACTAATGCAATCATACTGTAATTTTGTTTGAAAACCATACGGCACAATCACATTGACACACCGGTTCTCGCCAGATCACCGAAGTTAAGCAACTTTAAGCCTGGCCAGTACTAAATGGATGACCATTTGGGAAGGCGAGGTGCTGTATGTACCTTCTGGGAAGGTTGGGCGTGGGGCCAGCACCCTCACTCTGTAAAAAGAACTCCTTGCTATAAAAACATCTACAAAAAAGTTGTAGATGGCCTATGCCCCTCCAGGGACACAAGGCTATGGATGGATGGATGTTTGAAAAGCTACAAAGTCATTTTCTAAAGCGAAATTTTTGCAGTCAAATTATTTTTTATGGAGATTACTTACATCAGTATGATTACGACTGCTACGCTTTCAGAATAGGAGCATGGGAGACACACAATGAAACAATTGAGACAAAAGCAATTCAAAATGATTATTTAATATTTTCTACACTTAACATTCTTTTATAGATCCTTGGGAAACACCCGGAAACGGGTCCTGGTTGTTTTTTTATAAATTTTCTATAAATAGCTTTTTTTTTGTTTTAACACTTGTGTTATTATGAAAAAAATTTGATGAGAATTTTTATGATTTACATTTGTATAAATAGTGTCTTCTTGAAATAATACATCTATGTTTTACACCTCTATAAAAAAATGTTTTGGTTTTAACATTTGTGTTAACACGGAAAAAAAAATGTTAAATTTTATTATTTACATTTCTATAAATAGTGTCTTTTTGAAATAATACATCTACATTTTACACCTCTATAAATATTTTTTGGTTTTAACACTTGTGTTAACACGAAAAAAATGTTAAATTTTATTATTTACATTTCTATAAATAGTGTCTTTTTGAAATAATACATCTATGTTTTACACCTCTATAAATATTTTTTTGGTTTAAACACTTGTGTTAACACGGAAAAAAAAATGTTAAATTTTATTATTTACATTTCTATAAATAGTGTCTTTTTGAAATAATACATCTATGTTTTACACCTCTATAAATATTTTTTTGGTTTTAACACTTGTGTTAACACGAAAAAAATGTTAAATTTTATTATTTACATTTCTAAAAATAGTGTCTTTTTGAAATAATACATCTATTTTTTACACCTCTATAAATATTTTTTTGGTTTTAACACTTGTGTTAACACGGAAAAAAAAATGTTAAATTTTATTATTTACATTTCTATAAATAGTGTCTTTTTGAAATAATACATCTATTTTTTACACCTCTATAAATATTTTTTAGTTTAAACACTTGTGTTAACACAAACAAAATGTTAATTTTTATTATTTACATTTCTATAAATAGTGTCTTTTTGAAATAATACATCTATGTTTTACAGCTCTATAAATATTTATTTTGGTTTAAACACTTGTGAAAAAGAAATGTTAAAAAAAATTGTATTACTTGGATTCGTCAGACTACTGTTTTTATCGAGTGTGATTTTTACAACGTTTTGGTAGATGTAACCTCAGACATTGCCTGAAGCATTATGAAAATCACATTCAAGATGAGAATAGTAGTCCGATGAATCCAAATAATAAGAATAACCAATCCTCATCTCAAAATTGTAAAAACGTCAAAAAAAAAAAGATTTGTTTTAAACATTTGTATAAAAAAGTTTCTTAAAATGTATAAATGGAAATTTGTCATAAATAATGTGTGAAAGCTTGTGTTATCAAAAAAAAGTTTTGGTTTCATAATTCAATTGAAAGTAGTTACTTTGTCTTATGATAAATTATTTATGACAAAATTATGTGATACAATTTGTGAAAATTTTTCATTATTTCCATATGAATATATTTTACATATTTAGAAAATTATTTATAGAAATGTAAACTATGAAAGTTTAAGTTAACTTTTCTGAAATAAAATATTTTCATATGAATATATTTTAAATATCAAAAAATTATTTATAAAAATGTAAAAAAATAAAAGTTTTTTATTTTTGCTTGCTTCATGATAAAACAAGAAATATTTCCATTTGGTTTCGTATTTCGTTTCATGCTTAGTGACTTCTGTTCTATAATTAGGTAAACCGAGTCCACTTCCAGCATCTTAAATTTGAGTACTGAATTTTTGGACTTAACCAAAAGCAGACATATTGTGATAAAGAAGTACCAAATTAAAGAAATCGTAGCAAATCTAGTTTTTAATCGCATGAAAATACAGTAAACATATTGTATTACAAAGGGAAGCTATCGTCAAAGACTAAGCAAGTAGATTCAACTTAAACAATGAAAAAATTGAAATAAACATACTGTTGCAATATTTTGGATGTGTAATGGGGTTTGATCCCACACAGTCGGACGATTCTATTTATAAAGATGCTGCTAGGAACTAAGAAATCAAATTAATTCACGTTCTGCTACCAACCAATCAGAAACCAGCATTGCTTCATAAATATTAAACCTTTTCTGTAGCAATTGCGCATGTTTTTTCCGTCTCGACACGGTAAGAATATTTTGCTCTGTGGAACTGTCTACTGCAAACCAGTCACCTTTCAGGACTTGTGTGTAACAACGAACCATCAGAAACTGTTGTGTCTACTGCAAACCAGTCACCTCTCAAGACTTGTTTAGAACAACGAACCATCGGAAACTGTTCTGAAACTAAACATGGCTTACACTTCTAGACATACCAAAGTTACATCAGGAGCAGAGAAGCTGAGAATATGTTTGTGTGGTAGTAGTGTTATGAGCGGAAAAATCGAAAATCCCGCTAATAAGGATCAAACCTCATAGCAAATCATGTTGCTGAGAAATGGGTAAAAAGTGTATTGAAAGGAAAGAAAAAACTAGAAGACAGGCTCACAATAGCATGAAAAGGAAGAGAAAGAGAACGGAAAGAATGAAAAACAGTTGGAAAGGAAATAAAAATAATGTTGCAGCTACGAGAATTGCTGTAAACATGGAACACAATGAAGAGTGAATTTGTCTCTGATAAAAAAGGTATCTTCACAAAATATGAAAATTTAGACTACTGTAATTGTCATATCTCAGTAATGAACATATCCAAAAATTATGAAAAACGATGAGGTAGAAAATTAATTGTCAGTGAAAATAGTTTTTGAAGACAATTAACGAAAATTGAATTTTACTTAAAAAAAAAAACAAAAAAAAAACAGAAGAGTTCGAATTCTAACAAGGGAGGTAAATATTTTCTGAAAACTTGAAAAAATTTAACAAACTCAATTTTCACTGATTATCTTTGAAAACTGTTTTCATTAATAATTAATTTTTTAACTTATTATTTTTCATAAGTTTTGGATATGCCAAATTCTGCAACATGACAATTAAGTAGAAGCCATTGGTTTAACTTGAAATTCAACATTTCGATTTTCGCTCTGATAATGTAGAAGCGCTGCCTATTACTAACCAACACGCTGTTGTCAATGTCAAGCAAGGGGCATTTCAACCAGGCATGTCTGCTGATGTATGAAAGTGTAACCTGGCCAGTGAGGGTTGAGGACATTTGTTGCATGGGTAGAAATGATATAAGAATGACACGATGAATGTGTAATGTAAGTCTGATGAACAGTTCCATAATAACGTGTTCCACAGATGGAAAAGTGCTAGGGCTATGACAACAGCATATTCTTATCATTGTTTTGACTCTTGATTATATATCCGACACAGTTAGACACAGTTAATCAACCGAGAACCACATCCCTCTATATAAAAGCATATAAGATATTAATGGATACACACTTGAGAGTTAAAACAATGAAAAGAATATGCTGTTGTCCTAGCCCTAGTTATGAATGATGAATGGAAAAAGTAAAATTTGATTACTTATGGTAATTGCTTATGACAAATATTTGTTAACATTGGATTTGAAGATAATTATATTGTAGTCTCCATGGAAGCAATTACATAGTAACGTGTTCCATAGACATAAAGGTGTCACAGCAGTGTTAATTTTGAATCCCTTGTCATCAGTGTTGTGGCCTTACAAGTCAGTAAAAATCAACACAAACACTTAATTAATCTCAGAGAAAGATTAAATCTTAAAAAAAATTAGAAATGTTTAAAAAAAAAAAAAAAAAAAGAAAATAATCTACGTACAATTCTTGGCTGTTTTGCTGCCTAGCTTGCTTTCTGAAAGGATTATATCATCCGGCTCCAACAGTTTGCAGTTCCATTTCTTCCAAATGCCTGGCGATGGGTTGATGCCTAACAAAATGGATTGCAACACAAAAATTAAATCGGGGATCATCAAAACAGGATAAAATTTACATCAATTTTCCTTGACCAGTCAACCTCCCTACAATTCAAAACTTCTATGTTTCTAAAATGGTATAGCAGCTTCAATTACAGACAGCCATGACACTTCACAGTTTATTAATTTGAATATCTTTGGTTTAGAAGCTCCATGTTGATTGGGGCAGGCATGGAACTTCCTTTCGGGCTTGTCCAATCAGAGGCCATTGTAGAAATCCTAGTCCTAATCCATAAAACAATGTCTTGTACATATTAGTTCAGTATCTGGGCAGGTGCCAGATACGAGATTGCAAGTGCTCATTGCTTACATTTTGTATGCTGTTATCCAGAATTAACAAAAATATTTTTTAATCATCTACATCATAATTCAGGTCATAAAGAGCTAAACTAAAATTTATATATCATAATAACATCTAAATGTTATTACTGAGGCAAAAGCTATGTTTTCGGACACATTTATTACCTATGCCAGGGTGTAGGCTAGGATTTTCAGTCAAAATTTATCAAAAAAATTTTGAAGTAAATTATCAAAAAAATTTCTAAATTTATATATAAATGATATATTTAGAAATTGTTTTAAAAATTGGAATCAGAATCAGAAATTGTATTGGAATCTGGAAAAAAATTTAAAACTGTCCCATCATAACCTGATGTTATATATTTGCTCCCTTGTAAAACTGCATGCTGGTCTTAGATTTTCGCTATCGACATTTTCCGACAGTCTTCTCTGCTTGGAGCCATTTCGGTCAGTGAACCATCTCTCTCCCTCTTACTAATGACTGAATCTGCTAACTCTGACTGCCAACTATTGACTAATGTTTATGTGTCTCTCAAACTATCTCGTTATATCATTAACTCCACATGACCAAAGAAACAAATTGGACGATCCACCTTCGTCACGTATGCTTGTTTATCTAGCTAACATTCCTATTTGTTAAAACAAACATTCCTTTTTTTTCTACACAGGAATCACCACTTATCAAGGCCCAGAGGCCACTTGAGGATAAGGGTTAATGGGTATACATTATTCAATGCGATTATAGTGCAATAAACATAAGTAGTGGGAATTTTGTAAATTGGATTACTTGGGGGACGGTTCATCAAAAACTTGTTTACGATAGACTTGAAGACAATCAGATTGTACTCAGCTGAAAAGCGGGTAATTGGAAGAGAGTGCCATAGACGTGCAGTTCTAAGAAAGAAGCTTTGTTCATGGAATCTACATTTAGAGTGTGGGAAATTATTGATAGTGGTTTTGACTAGATGAGTGTTTTTTGTGAAAGTTTGGTAGAAAGGGACCATAGATTGAAGCTCAGATGAGCACTTACCACGAAAATAACGATAGAGCAGAGACAGACTCGCAATGTTTCTTCTGTGGGAAAGAGGTTGCAGGGAAGAGAAAAGGGCGTTCCCCACTAAGCTAAGTCTATTTTGAACTCTGTCAAGGCAGGATAAGCTGCTTAAGCATAAATATTCTTATCCTAAAAAATACCTTTCGTCTTGATGCATTTTTTCTAATATTCTATTTTACAACATCAATAATGATCATAATAATAATCGTTTAGCCCGGATCAACTACATAACACTAATATCAAACAATGTTTACATGAACAGAGTTTCTTTCCCTGAACTTCTGTCATAGAGTAAGCTGATTTACCCATTTCAGGAATAAATGGACTTACCCAGAGGCAATAAATACAATTACATCTAAATGTCATGGGTAATGATTTGTGGCAGTTATGGTTCCAGAATAATGATGTGCACTTCTGTAACATACTTTTGTTAATACACTCTTTGTTAATTATAATCACGTTGACACATCGGTTCTCGCCAGATCATCGAAGTTAAGCAACATTGAGCCTGGCCAGTACCAGATGGGTGACCATTTGGGAAGGCTAGGCGCTGTATGTACCTTCTGGGAAGGTTGGGCGTGGGGCCAGCACTCTCACCTTGAAAAAAAAACTCCTTGCTACAAAATCATCTACAAAGTTGTGGATGGCCTATGCCCCTCCAGGCAAGGCAAGGTTTCTCTTGATTATTACTGGCTACAAGTATGCACATCTCCTAGACCTTTTTCTTACAATTTGCACAGAAATGTGCTCATCCTCTGTTCTGTCTCCACTAGTCTCTTCCAATCACTCGGTTGTCTCAGTTAAGATAAAAACGAAATGTAATAAGTAGGGCTACGACAACAGCATATTCTTTTTATTGTTCTAACTCTCGAGTGTGTATCCGTGATATCTTATATTTTTTTATATAAGCTGATGTGGTTCTTGGTTGATTAACTGTATGTAACTGTGTCGGATATTTACTCAAGAGTTAAAACAATGAAAAGAATATGCTGTTGTCATAGCCCTAGTAATAAGTCCTCAAATGTACCTCTCCATCAAACAGTATATTGATACTCTATGGTTGACTGGGATAGCTTCCGAACATTTACATCAGATATACCTCTGTATTCCATGTTTAAAAAGAATGCGTCCTCTATAGTATCAGACCTGACTGACTGCTTAACTGTTGGTATAGGAAGCTTCATCCATTCCAAGAAATACCAGCAAAAACCTAACAGCCAGTCGTGGTTAACTCCAGAATGTGCCACTGCCATTGCACACAGAAACCACTATTTCCACTGCTTTAACAAATTAAATGTTCTGAAATTAAAGCCGCCTTTAGGACTGTCGAAAATCACTGCAAAAAAGTAATAAAGAATGCAGGAGAGTTGTATGCTCAATTCGTCAAATCTAAAGTAGCTGAGCAGCAGCTTGATTCATACAAGTTTTAGAGGCGTATTCTCTATTCTAATCATCTTTAATGGACCTGAGATAATTTTGTCAACATGTGACAAAGCCAAATTCTTTACAAAAAAGTTTGCAGCAAATTCTACCCTTTGTGATCAGGGCCGCCTACCCCTGTATTTCTTCCCATGACTGAAAACACTATGTGACATACAAATATCTGTGCATGATGTTACCAAACTTATCAAAAACCTTGATTCCAGTAAAGCAACTGACTCTGACAGTGTTCTAATCATAGGATGTAAAAAGCTTCAACCGGAACTAGCTTCTATGCTTACAAAGCTGTTTCAACATTGCATTAGTGGAAAATACTTCCCAACCTTTTGGAAAACTTTATCAGTTTGCCTCGGCTTTAAAAATTCCGGAGATCGGTCATCCACCTTTCAGTGCAGACCAATCAGTCTCCTGTGCGTCATGAATAGGACTATGACAAGAGAATATTCTTTTTATTATTTGGACTCTCGAGTATATATCATTTAATATCTTATATGGTTTTAGATAGAGTGATGTAGTTCTTGATTGATTAACTGTGTCTAACTGTGTCAATTGATTAACTATGTCTAACTGTGTCAATTGATTAACTATGTCTAACTGTGTCAATTGATTAACTATGTCTAACTGTGTCAATTGATTAACTATGTCTGTGTCAATTGATTAACTATGTCTAACTGTGTCAATTGATTAACTATGTCTAACTGTATCAATTGATTAACTGTGTCTAACTGTGTCAATTGATTAACTATGTCTAACTGTGTCAATTGATTAACTATGTCTAACTGTGTCAATTGATTAACTATGTCTAACTGTGTCAATTGATTAACTGTGTCTAACTGTGTCAATTGATTAACTATGACTAACTGTGTCAATTGATTAACTATGTCTAACTGTATCTAACTGTGATAATATTCTTATCATTGTTTTGACTCTCGAACATATATCAGTTAATATCTTATGTTTTTAGATAGTGATGTAATTCTCGATTGATTGTGTCTGTGTCAGATATACACTCGAGAGTCAAAACAATGATACGAATATTCTCTTTTAATAGTTACTGGAATCTGTGAATTCAAGACTTATACTGTTATAACATCATTCCATTCATGGGACACGTTACTATGGAACTGCTTCCATGGAGACTACAACATAATCATTTTCAAATCCGATGTTAACAAATACTTGTCATAAACAATTGTCATAAGTAATCAAATTTTACTTTTTCCATTCATCATTTTCAATCCTTCCATAATATTCTTCATCATTCAACAATAAATCTATCTATCACATTAATCCTTGTCCTTAAATAGTTTTTATTCTTTATAAATGGTTGTTAATAAAATAAATAAATAAATTTTGGTGCTTATTCAGATTAGCACTTTTTATAGCGAAGAACAAAAATGAAGAAAAACTTTTATATTGTACCTACTTGTCACAGAATGAAAATTGTATATTCCAAAAATCACAAAAATTGATCAAATATTTTTTTTATTTACGAAAAACAAATTTGCAATTTTTTTTTACCGATAAGAGATAGACAAGGCCATGTTTTATTAGCGAACATAAGAAGAAGGGTAATCAGTGATTGTTTTGGCAGTTTCCACGTGCATTAGAGTTGTCTGCCCTTGTTCATCGATTCTTTGAACGTTTTTTTCACCCTCGTCAAAACAGAGTAAAAATTGATTTTCGTAAATAAAATTACTTGATCAAATTATGTGATTTTTGGAATTTGTCATCTTCGTTCCATGACTGTACGTATATCATACAGACATTTCTGTATTCTTTTTAATTTTTAATGCTGCCATAAGTGCCAATCTGAATAAGCACCAAGTTGTAAAAATGAGTCTCATAAAAATAAAAAAAAAAACAACTGACGAGCTTGCGACATGCGTCATTGATTGCGTCACTGACCTGTCATCCACAGCCATACGAGTTGAATGGTCGTTTCTTTAAATGCAGAATCAAATTGGTGTGAAGAATCACCAAAGCAATGAAGAAACGATGTATAAATTGCTGGCGGCAACAGAAACGGTAATTCCTGAAGAAGAAGAAGAAGAAAAAAAAAGTGAAGAATATAAAAAACAAATGAAAAAAAAAAAACTCTCTTTCAGGATATACATACTTGTTAGGATGACAGAATACAATCAAGGGGAGTAAACTCCTTTTCTGTTTGAGACAGAGTTACCTCCCTTTTTTAATTCTCTTATGCTAGTATTTCCAGATGATAGCAGGTGGCACTAAGGAGATAACTTTGAACCCGGGTAAATGAAGATGAAGATTTATTACTGCTACACATTTATGATATTGGACTAAGACTGACAGATGTAATTTGTTGATCTATGTAATCCTTGTAAATATTAGGTTGTCCCATAAGTTCGTAAACACTTGCAAAAAATTAAAATTTCACTCGTCAAGTAATAAAAAAAAAAAATTAATCCTCAAAATAAAAACCATCATTTTTCAAGATTTTCTACCATCGGTCTGAAAGCTTTCGGATTTGATCAAAGTACCATTCAGCTGGCTTCAAATCAAAGAATTAGAGACACTCTTCCTTGACTTCATCAAACGAGTCAAATCGGGAACCCTTCAGAAAGTGTTGCATTGAGCGGAAAAGGCCGTAATCTGATGGAGCATAGTCAGGACTGTAGGCTGGATGTAGCAGAAGCTCAACACCGTCCAGCTCTTCAAACTTGTCTTTGGTCTTCCTGGCAGTGTATGGCTTGGCATCATTCGCTGCATCAAAGCATACTTTCAGTTGATCAAAGCCGGGTACTTTTGCTTCAACTGTACGTAGACCCACTCCAGTTGCTTACTGGAAAGTGAGATCACCGTATATGCAATTGTTCCTTCACCTTCGGCAGCATAAATCTCTTTTGCGGCTTTCCTGATTGAAAGACCTCACTTCCAGCAGTAACGAATTAAAACTCGCAGCTCAATTTTATCAATTGTCATGTTGAATAGAAAGATAAAAATTACTATAAAAATATAAACGCAAAAAAAAAAAAACAATTAAAAATTGCATGAAAATTCAATTTTTCGCGAGTGTTTATGAACTTTTAGGACAACTTAATAAAATGTCTGCTACACGCGTATGCACACATATTTGCAAGACATTAATAGTTATGATATGCCAACAACCCCATTCATAACAACACGTAAACTCATATTTTTATCAGAATACTTGGAAATAAGTTATACACTATCCACTATGACTATGCAATTCCTGCAGCTACGTACCTAAAAAACAGAACTATTAAACCTGACATTGTGATATGGGACAAGAAGTAGTAGAAGTTAGTGTCCCCAATGATGTTGGGTTAAAAAGAGCTGAAAGGGAAAAGATAACGAAATACCAAGGTCTTATGTACGACAGGAAAAGAAACTGGAATCTTGGGAAGATCTCCATCATTCCAGTAATTATAAGAGCAATCAAGCTTATGAAAAAAGAATTGCAAAAACTACCTGGCTAATATACCCAGTAAACTAAGTGCAAGATGGATATAAACAATTGCACTTAAAGGAACAGTTAGAATTTTAAAAAGATCTATCCAAACTGAAATAGCTGGTAAATATCTGACATCCAGTAGGATACATCATCCCCAGCAAAACAAGATGATAAAAAGATTTAAAAAAAAAAAAAAGAAGAGATACAAAATGCCTTCAATAAGTTTCCAGACTCATTTTCTACAGGCATTTAAAATTGTTGTAGTTTCTTGAAAATTCAGTACGTTATTGCTTATGAGGTGACTGACAAATTTTTTATGAGTACAGGTTCAAATGAACAGCTACAGGACGTGAGGACACTTTAGAAGAATGATATGCAATAAAATTCTGTTTTAAACTTGGAAAAAAAATGCCACAGAAATGTATGGAATGCTTCAGACTGTTTTTGGACCATCTTACATGAATTGAGCATGAGTTTTTTTTTGTAGCATAAGCGATTCAAAGAAAGTAGGGGATCTGTGAAGGATGATAAGAGGTGTGGGAGGAGTAAGAAAGTCAGAACACTACAGTTGATTGGCCAAATAAAGAATTTCATGGATAAGGACATTCATGTGTCTATAGAGACAATAAGTGCACAGTTTGATGTCAGTGTGGGAATTGTACACACAATTATTCGCGAGGAACTGAAGATGCAGAAGATTTGCATGAATGCACCAGTTCATAACTCCATCCTTGTCACAGACTATTTGCATCAAGATATTTCCTCATGGATGTAACTTTTGGTTATTGCTTAAGCTTAAGGAAAACCTTAAAGGCTGTCGTTATGAGACAATTGAGGAGATGAAAGAGGCTGTGACAAAGGTCATTGACACGCTTACACAAGAGGACTTCCATCAGCCTTTCCAGAAATTGTTGGAACAGTACAAGTGCGTTGAAGCTGGAGAAGATGACTTCAAAGGGAACTAGAGTTTCATGTGTGTCTGGAAACTTATTGAAGGCTCTTCATACCATTGAATTAGCAAAAGTCAAAAATGTATATCACATTGTTAGCACATCTGTTGTAGATCTAGCAGAACGGAAACCATACTGCATGTCACTAAGAAGCTCATTTTTTGCTGAGGTGGTTGATTACTTCTCTATTTAGTCCAGGTTCCAGCAACTTATTCCTGAGTCACAGGAGACTGATTGGTCTGTATTAAGAATATCATTGATGTTAAATTTGAACTCAACCTCAGATCAAAAGTCTCAAACTCAAATCCAACTGTTCTCTTCTCTCTGCACTTTCCACACTGACACCCAAAATAAAGAAGACAGCTCATTTATAGAGACCCAACCACATCTCATTTGCATACCCCCTCCCCCCTCTCGTCACATCACGTGATTTTCAGTCTGTAAATACCAGGGGGCGGCCATTTTTATTTTCTCTTTTTTTTCTTTCCTAACACGAGTCGCACGATGCATGAGGTAAGGTTCTTTACTTTTAACCACAGTCATTTTTGCTGAGGTGATTGACTATTTCTCTATTTAGTACAGGTTCCAGCAACTTATTCCTGAGTCACAGGAGACTGATTGGTCTGTATTAAGAGGGAGATGACCGATCACCTGAACTTTTAAATGTGGGATATACTGACTGAAGAGGTTTTCCTGGATGTTGGGAAGCAATTCTCCTTAAGACAATGCCTAAACAGCTTTGTAAGTATGGGAGCTAGTTCTGGTTGAAGCTTTTGAGCCCTCCCTTTGGTTCTTGAGACGGTTGATGGTGACTTAGGGGTAATATTTTTTGCTAATGGAGTCAAAAGTGCCTTTGTAGCGGGGTTCGAATCTTACGATCAGCGGCAATGGTCACTTCCTGCACTGATGATTATGAAAGCATAAAACACTAATATCTGCATGTATCAAAAAAAAATATTTATAATTCATAATTATATATATATATATATATATATATATATATATATATATATATATATAGAGAGAGAGAGAGAGAGAGAGAGAGAGAGAGAGAGAGAGAGAGTGGATAATTATATTTTAAAAACGATATATATGCCACTCCCCATTTGGGGGTACTAAATCGGTAAAAGGGAAAATTATTCCAAACTTGCATTCATGTAAAAATGCACTTTCGTATAAATAATTGAATTCATTAAAAAAAAAAGTATTGCAAAAACAAAAACAAATAAACAACATATATATATATATATATATATATATATATATATATATATATATATATATATATATATATACATATATATATACATATATATATACATATATATATACATATATATATATATATATATATATATATGTATATATATATGTATATATGTATATATATATATATGTATATATATATATATACATATATATATATATATACATATATATATACATATATATATATATATATATATACATATATATATATATATATACATATATATACATATATATATATACATATACATATATATATATATATACATATATATATATATATATACATATATATATACATATATATATACATATATATATATATATATACATATATATATATATATATATATATATATATATATATATATATATATATATATATATATATATATATATATATATATATATATATATATATATAATTTCAGGTTAACGTTTTTCAACGGTAAAGCAACCAATGTTGTTTTAACAAGGTTAATGCAAGAGTGCTCAATACCAAATTAGGGCAAGATATACTTTTTATTAATTTTACATAAGCATTAATATATTGCTTCATGAACATGCTTCACTCAGCCAGTTACAATTAACTAGAGATCACTTCAGGCGATAATGTTTATACAAAAATTTAATCTGTAATATATATATATATATATATATATATATATATATATATATATATACTGTACTGTATGTGGATGACTATAATGCTCCTCATCTTGAGTTGAGCATATTGAGAAGTGATACATGAATTACCATTAGCATATAAAGCGATGCTCTTTGTGTAAACAAATCGAGCTTAGGTATTTCAGACGATATCAAAATATTGTTAATTCACGACTCACACAGCAGCCGTCGATTAGCATAATGGTTAGAAGCCTTCACTGTCGTACAGGCGGTTGGATTTCAATCCTGGCTTGAGGTAGTTGCCTGTCTAGCCGCACTGATGAGCTGTGATGCAGCGAAATAGTACTGTATGTGGATGACTATATATATATATATATATATATATATATATATATATATATATATATATATATAATAAAGGGCACTGTACTTTTATAGGATCATCTAAGGACGATTCACCACTGTTCAAACAATAAAGAAATTCAAGAATAGATGGGTCCTGGATATGACCTAAAACTATATCCGATGGTGAGGCCCCAGCTTGCAGACCTTGGGGAGTGTGGAGCCACCTTTTAATTGCCATTGCTCCCAGGTTCACTCTGAACCGGCGTGGTAGTACCTGTTAGGGTCCCAACTATGGGTTAAATAGAATCCGGCTTTAAAAACAAATATACTCCATTAAAAAATCGTTCCTCAAAATCACTAGATTTTGCATTAAATAACCTGAAAAAAGGTTGATATGCCGTAAAACAAAAACAACCAACCAAGAATAGATGATTTTGAAGACTTACTTGAAAGAAGGAATCGGTAAAATAGGTCTGTCTTGCAACTTGCATCAGAGTGACATAGTTCTTTGCAACTCGATGGAAGAGCTTTTTCTGAACGGACATGTTTGATTTGACGTGTGACAGGAAACGGTGCCAGAAAATATCCTGGAAAACAAAAACAAAAAAAACAAAAAAGAAATCATAATGATTTAAAAGTTTTGGCACCAAAGAAAAAAAAAATGGTTAGGAAGAAAAAAAAAAAGAAAGAAACGTTAAATTTTTCAGAACAAAAAGACTTTTTCATCAGTTGACACAACGCAATATATTAGTGGTTGAATATCCAGTATCGCAGCAAGTCCTGGGAACATGTACCAGAAAAAACAGTTGGAAATAAGTCATTCACCATTCACTATGATTATGCAATTTTTACAGCTACCTACAAAACAGAGCTATTAAACCTGACATAGCGATATGGGCCAAGAAAGAGAAAATAGCAAACCTAGTTGAAGTCAACGTCTCTAATAATGCTAGCTAAACAGAGCAGAGAGAAAAAAAGTTACCGAAATACCAAGGTTTTATGTACGATATAAAAAGAAACTGGAATCTTAGGAAGATCTCCATCATTTCAGTAATTATAGGAATAATTTGGTTCATGAAAAAGAATTTAAAAAACTACCTGACAAATATACTCGTTAAACCAAGTGCAAGAGAGATACAAACAATTGTACTTAAAGAGACGGTTAGAATCATAAAAATATCTCTCGGTTGGACTATCTGAGATGGGTGAATGTCTAGTATCCAGGAGGATACCCCATCCTCAGCTAGACAAAACAATAATAAAATTTAAAAAAAAAAAAGATTGTTGACTCACATTGTATGGTCCAGTCGTTGACTTGATCGGGTGTGTTTACTGATGTTTTGACAACTGATTGTTGACGATTATACCCGATGAACCAAGTGCAAGAAAGATGCAAACTGCACTTAAAGGGATGGTTAGAATCCTAAAAAAATCTCTTGGTTTGAGTCTCTGAAATAGAGAGTGAATGTCTGGCATCCATCAGAATACCCCATCCTCAACAAAAACAAAAAGATAAAACATTTTTTTTTTTTAACTATGTGATTGAAAATGCATCAGGCTTGCAGTTAACGTTTAGATTCGTATTTTGTCTCCAGTCAAAATGAATGCCTCTCTCCTTGAAGAATCCTATTATTTTGATAAGTGCTTACTACTGACATACACTCCCGATCTAAAATGGAATACATACGTTATGAGACAATTGAGGAGATGAAAAAGGCTGTAACGAGGATCATTGACTTCCATAGCACCTTCCAAAAGTTGTTGGAATGATACAACAAGTGCATTGCAGCCGGAGGAGATTACTTCGAAGAGGACTAGAGTTTCAGGTGTGTACTATCAATAAAAGTGTCCACATGAAAAAGTCTGGAAACTTATTTAAGACACCTTGTATATCCAGTTGGTTGCTAAGGTTGCTGGAAAAATGATTGAATCATTCTATCGCTCCAAAAAGTGTGAGATTTCTGATGCAATTCTCTACCTATACAAGAGTTAGATAAGTCCAAAGATGTGAGTACTGTTGCTATATCTCTTTCCTACCTTGACAGAATAAAAAAAATTTGAATTTTAAATTGAAATACGTATGAAATACATTTGAAAGCTAAATTACAACGCAATATTATGAAAATAAACAAGTATTTACTTGTTTAAAATTAATGTATTTTTTATTATACTCCTTTGTCAAAAGTTTTTCTTTTTTTTTCCTTTTTTTCCTTGCCATAATTTTAAATTGAAGAAAAAAAAAGTTATCTAAGAGTCCATGTGCTGTTATTTGCAGTGTTGCTTGTGAGATTCCAGAAGAACGCATTTGGCAATGCGATTTGAAAGTCAGGGTAATGTTTTCTGTATTAGAAGCGTTGATTGAATTTGAATTTTAAATTGAAATATGTATGAAATACGTTTGAAAGCCGAATTACAATGCAATATTATGAAAATAAACAAGTATTTACTTGTTTAAAATTAATATATTTCGGAGTTAGAATTTTATATTTTTTTCTTTTTTCCTTGCTATGATGTAGTATTGAAGAAAAAAAGTTAATGAAGAGTTCAGCTTTCAAACATATTTAATACATATTTCAGTTTAAAATTTAAATTCAATCAACGGTTCTAACACAGAAAACACTACCCTGACTTTCAAATCGTGTTGCCAAACATATTCTTCAGGCATTACAAAAACAGCACCACAGATAGCAGCACACAAACTCTTCATTATTTTTTTTCTGCAATTTAATACCATGGTGAGGAAAAAAAGAAAAAGTATAAAATTCTGATGAAATAGTAGAACTCCAAAATATATTAATTTTAAACAAGTAAATACTAGTTTATTTTCATAATATTGCGTTGTAATTCGGCTTTCAAACATATTTAATATGTATTTCAATTTAAAATTCAAATGCAATCAACGTTTCAAACACAGAAAACACTACCCTGACAAAAAAATTTGATTTTTATTTAGGTTAATACACACATAAAATATGGCTATTCCAAATAAAATAACAAGAAAACTAATTGATATAATTACATTATCAGGCAAAACTATTTGGGTACACCAAAAACTATTGAAAAATTATTTCATAGAATTTCAATAAAAATTTAATTAATTTACTATTTGAAATCAACAAATTCTGAACCACAAGAATGCATAACAGCTTCATATTAGAAGAAGGGAGATAATCTTGCATGAGATGCTGATTTAAAGATATATAATGACGTCGCTTTAACGTATGAGTTAGAAATTAATTTCATTTATTACTAAAATTTTACTTTCATTCATTTTATTTTCTTACAATCACTGGTATATATATATATATATACATATATACATATATATATATATATATATATATATATATATATACATATATACAGTTTTGAAAATAATAAGCGGAAGTTTCTCAAGAGCTCTTTCGGCTATCATCTCATTAGGAGAAAATCGATAGCGTACAAAATAATATTATGTTGAATATTGTGTCAAATAATATTGTGTCGAATATTGTGTCAAAATAATATTGTACGTTATCGATTTTCTCCTGATGAGATGATAGGCGAAAGAGCTCTTGAGAAACTACCGCTTATTATTTTCAAAACTGTATATAAATTCTGCACCTCTAAACATTTATATATATATATATATATATATATATATATATATATATATATATATGTAGTTTTTTTAAAGTGTCTTTTCAGAATATATAACTTTATAAATAGGCAAAATGCCTTTGCAAATCATAGATCAGGCACAAAACAAGAAGATTTAATAAAAAAAATATTTGAATCTTATATGTCATTTTTATTTTGCTTATATTGAAATACACACACACACACACACACACACACACACACACACACACACACACACATATTTATGCCTTGTGTGGAGCAATTTACAGATTAAATTGCTCCACACAAGGCATAAAGCAACTTGATGTAAGGAGATAACCATAATAATAAAAAGGAAGAAGGAAGGGTAGAATGTAGAATGATTTAAAAATAAACCAAGACTGAAAAAAAGAACACCACCAGCGTTCAATCTCCTGCACTCCAAACAGAGTAGCCAAAATGTAAGCCCTTGAAGAGTCCAATAGGAAAGGAAGCCATTACAAGACTGGATGACAAAGTGCCTAATGTTAGACTGGTCAAGTGGCTAACCAGAAACCAGTGTTGATACTGTGACACCATCAACAGAATGTAAGTTTGCAATTTTTTTTTATCCTTGAAGAAGCAACAGGAGCAACATACCGTTTTCTTATGTTGTTCAATGGTAATAAAAGCTGGAAAAAAATCCTTTGTATGGATCTTTATCATGATAAGCTGCAGCAAATTGTTATTGTTATTCTAATAAACTATATATATATATATATATATATACACCTGTTAACAAAAGCCTTCATCTATTTTATTGATACAATGACTTATGCAACAGATGAAATCAGTTAAAAAGCAGTATATTAGCAGTAGATTAGCAGTTGATTGAAGTAGTTTAAATACAGTAGATTAACAGTCAATTAAAGTAATTGAAATGAAGTAGATTAGCAGTTAATCAAAGCAGTTGACATGCAGTTGATTAACAGTTGATCGAAGTAGTTAAAATGTAGTTGATTAACAATCGATCAGAGCAGTTAACATTCAGTTGATTAACAGTTGATCAAAGCAGTTCTAAAGCAGTATATTAACAGTTAATTGAGCTAGTAAAAATGCAATTGATTAACAGTCTATCAAAGCAGTTAAAATGTAGTAGATTAGCAGTTAATTGAAGCAGTTGGAATGCAGTAGATTAGCAGTTGATCAAAGCAGTTGAAATGCAGTAGATTAGCAGTTGATCAAAGCAGTTGAAATGCAGTAGATTAGCAGTTGAAATGCAGTAGATTAGCAGTTGATCAAAGCAGTTCAAATGCCGTAGATTAGCAGTTGTTTGAAGCAGTTGGAATGCAGTAGATTAGCAGTTCATCAAAGCAGTTGAAATGCAGTGGATTAGCAATTTATTGAAGCAGTTGAAATGCAGTAGATTAGCAGTTCATTGAAGCAGTTGAAATGCAGTGGATTAGCTGTTGATTGAAGCAGTTTAAATGCAGTGGATTAGCTGTTGATCAAATCAGTTGAAATGCAGTAGTAAAATCTTACCTTTAATATATCTTGGCATGGTAAAGAATAGAGCAACTTATTGAATGTTGGTCGGGACGGCTTAAAAAGACAACATATTTTGCTGTTAATTGCTTGTTTTTACATACAAAAGTAATAAAATTTATTCAATCTATATGATATTCTGCTTATTCCTTCCTTAGTTAATCCATACGTTACGTTTTGAAAAAGGATCCATGGTGCAGTGGTAAGAGTACTTGGAAAAATCATTTGTAAAAGTGATATTCTCCAGGAGGTTGAAGGTTGAATTCTCAATGTGGGCGAACGAAAAATACAATTGCAAATTACTTAGGACCTCTATCCAGTCATGACTCATGGAACAAGAGCATGCTACCCCCATGAAGTAAATAAAGGGTTCTATTTGAAATTTCGTCCAAATTTCTGAGTTTGGCAGAAACATTCCTGACTTCAACAATATACATCTGAAGAAGGTTGTAGGTTACATTAACTGAAACGTTGTGAAAATAACACTCAAGATAAGAACAGCAGTCCAATGAATCAAAATAATACGAATAACTAATCCTCATCTTAGTTCAGAAAAGAAATACTTTAGTTGGAATATTTTATTTACATATGCTATTAATTTACATATGAGGGGAATAACGGTTAAAAGAAGGACAAATTGAAGAGAACAGGGAGTCAAGTTTTTGACCGTTGAAAAAGAGTATAGATGTTGAGAGTGTGTGTTGTAAATTACAGTTTTAAGTTAATTGCAGCATTAGTGAGGAGTTCTGAAATTTTTCTTTTTCATTTCGAATTAGTATGAAAAAAAATAAATATAAAAGTACATCCACTCACCAATCTGCCTGGGAAGCAAAGAGCTTTGAGAGCTTTTCCCAGCATTTTTTTCGGACTGATATTAAATGGCAGTGGGTTTGGATCCTTTCCATCAAATTCGGGACATTGGTGAGTCTGAAATAGATTGCAAAACAAATAAGCAATTAATCCATTCGTATTATTTGGAATCTTTGCACTAATGTTCTCATCTTGAGTATCCTTTTCACAACATTTCGGTCGATGTAACCTCTGACCTTGCAATTGATTAACAGTCTATCAAAGCAGTTAAAATGTAGTAGATTAGCAGTTAATTGAAGCAGTTGGAATGCAGTAGATTAGCAGTTGATCAAAGCAGTTGAAATGCAGTAGATTAGCAGTTGATCAAAGCAGTTCAAATGCCGTAGATTAGCAGTTGTTTGAAGCAGTTGGAATGCAGTAGATTAGCAGTTCATCAAAGCAGTTGAAATGCAGTGGATTAGCAATTTATTGAAGCAGTTGAAATGCAGTAGATTCGGGTGTATCAGGTGTTGAACTCGGGAATTTGGACGGAATTCGAACAGAACCATTTATTTACTTTACAGGAGTAGCATGCTCTCGTTCCATCAGCCATGACTGGATAGAAACCCTAAGTAGATCTAGTATAGAATTTAACACGGTTCCAAAACCGTTAATTATAAATAATAGACAATATTTACAGTAATAAGTAAAACAACAATGATATATGTATATATATATATATATATATATATATATATATATACATATTAAGTTATGAAAATATATATGGCAATTAAGCTACACAAAATATTATGCGTTTCATGCTCGTGAGAATTAGTCAGGCTTATGCAAAAAGTTGTGGTTGTCGCGCGTTTATATATACGCACATGCTATTGAGTTTTTTGTTAGCCAATCAGCTTTCTAGTTGCCACTGCGCCCATCGTAGCCAATGGGCAGGCACTTACAAGACAAAGGCACCGTTGACCTCCGGTTCACCCCTTCTCTTTTTGTGTTTTTATTGGAAGGGTAGATATCCTTTTGTTGTAGTAAGTTCGCCTACTTTCAGCCTAGGTGTAGTTGGATATGTTATTTTGTAGTTTTTTTGTTGTCTTTTTAAACAATAACTTTTCGCATAAGCCTGACGAATTCTCACGAGAATGAAACACAGAATATTCTGCGTAGCTTAATTGCCATATATATTTTCATAACTTACTACCTAGCTCTACTGTCGGAATTTTATTTTTTACCGACATAGTCGTCTTCAGCAGTGCAAAGGGAGGTGGGAGGTCAACAGTCTTGGTTGTGGCTTTCATGTTACTTCTTTCTTTCTCTTTTGGCCCCCCGTTTCGTCCAGCAGTCATATGAACTGAAAGGCCTTTTCAGCTGGCGAATGTATGTGTGCGTGCATGCATGTGTCACTCTCTCTCTCCCTCCTTTTTTTTTGTCATTTAAGTCCTCGCCCTCCCTCTCTCTCTATCCCTTTCGCTCGTGTGTAGTTGCCATGTGTTAGTGATTGGCTGTTCCGGAAACAGTCCCAGAAATCCCTTTTTTGCGCTTCTTTCGAATCAGTTCCAGTTAAGATTTTGAGAGCAAGACTCGTTTCTGGGACTCCGTCATATACTTATTCAACCACTTTTATTAAGGGTAGAGAGCCTTTATTGGAGCAGTTCAAAATTGGTGTTCTGAAATACACTATTAATTGAGAAGGAGAAGTGTGGACAGAGCCAGTCAACATTTTTATTTCTCCCTTTTCCAAGCTGTTGAGAGAGTGACTCATCAACATTAATTTTATTTCTTCATCGCACTTTCAGAGAAAGGTTTACAGATGAAAAGGAAACCTGACGACCTTTTCAGAGAAATGGAATTTTAATTTGGGTGAAAGAAGAAGCAGAAGTGGAGGAGGAAGAAGAAGAAGCCTGACAACCCTTTTCAGAGAAAAGGAATTTCAATTCAGACTCTATTTTTGGGTCGAGAGAGCCCAATTTTTAAGCCTTTTGAAGGTTTCGTTCGTTTTGAAAAAAAGGACAAAAAAAAACTTTAAAGAACCTTGTGAACTTTGCTTTGCATGTTTTCTTTCCTTGCAGAACCCCTTTTTTCAAGTAAGCCCTTTCTTGTTTATTTTAAGGGAAACAAGAACGTTCCTCCCCCTTTTTTTTTTTTGAAAGTCTAATTTCAAGACTTTACTGTAAAATTGTATTTCTTTTTTGTATTATTTCTTTTGATTGTAATTTGGATATTTGTTCTTTATATTATTTTGTCATTATTTTGTTAACGTGGTAATTTTTACCATTGCTTTCAGGAAGCAAAAAGTAATCAGCCACTCATTTTTCCCAAATAAACTTTGGACTTTTTAAACCTAAATTCGGGGTCTTGTATTTGTTCTTTCGCTCCTGTTCTTTGTTGTTGCATAACTATTTTCCTTTTTCTACTCCTTTTTTTTTATACTTGTTTCCCAATAAAGTTGAATTTTGATAACGACCCCAAAATTCCGACACTACCTATGTATTGAGCACTGTTGAAGTAAATACTGAAAAATTCATGCATAAAATTATATCTTTGTATATTAATTTATGTGATTAAATGAAGTAATCATATATATATATATATATATATATATATATATATATATATATATATATATATACAGGGTGACCAAATAAAACGGGCCCCAACTCTAATTAGGCCCCGTTTCTTAGTGTTTTGTCCGAATGAAATGAAACTTTGGTCATAACTAGTTTATTATATTCAAAACCTCAGATCAAAACACTTGGGTCTTTGGCCTTTTTTTCTCCGTTCTACACCATATGTTCTAGATGGCCTGCATTTAGCTTTTGTTTTTTGGGGGTCACCCTGTATATATATATATATATATATATATATATATATATATATATATATATATATATATATATATATATATATAGTGGGGAAAGACTTTGTACCGAGACAATCCCCCTCTAAACAACTACCACATTGATCCAAAAAGAAGAGCAAGTCAACAGCAAGTCAACATCATTGGATGCAGCAGTCATCACAGGTTTTATATCAGTTTTCCTTCTCCTAGGGAGGTTGCCTTCACCACGGCTTACAGAGCCCTCTCCACCCACCATGCCATTTGATCCATGACTGGAATTTAGGTTGCTGGGCACCAGAGCATATTCCACATGCCGGTGGGTCATATATGTTGCAGCTTACAGGGCCTAAGCTCCTCTGGAGGGTTCTGTCAGGGTTACCTCACCCTTAGCCTTTGGTTAGATAACCTTGGCCCACAAGGCAGTGAAGGTCCAGTTATACGGCGCAGGACACTCGCGGTTCATCAGAGCCCCATCTGCGTAGCAGTGGTCACAACGTGCACGTGGGGTTGATTTGTCAGGGAGAAGCACAGAAAGACGCTAAGACATCTGTGTGCTTTTAACATACGTCCACACCAGACCTTGACCACCTATATATAACAATCCTCATGCACAGGCATTGCTCGATATAAATTAGATAAAATTTACCATCTCATTTGATTCTACATAAAAAAGAACATCAAGAACGTGCTGCTAGTGGTGCACATGTCTGTACAATGTGTGCCAAGGAATGCAAGAGTTTGGCAGAGCTTAAAAACCACATGCGTGCGGCCCATCACTGAATGTTTTTGTGTTTCTATATACCCTTTTTTTTTGTGCTATATTGAGTGATGGCGATGTTCGAAAGCGAATTTACTACCATCATATATATATATATATATATATATATATATATATATATATATATTATTGCTGTTGTTTTATTTATTAAGAACTGGACTTCTTCAGTGGAAGACAAACTTTATTAAGTTGCTTGATGAGGATTTATGGTATTGACCGACCATTTGTCCAAAACATTAACATGTCCAGTGTCGCAACCATGTAAATTTGTCTACATCAATAAAAGAAAAAAAAAATATATATATATATATATATATATATATATATATATATATTATATATTTATATTTACTTCCCAGAGGTAGCATGCTCTTTTTCCGTCAGCCATGACTAGATAGAGATACTAAGTAATTCGCAATTGTATTTTTCAGACGCCCACACTGAGGATTGAACCTTCAACCTTTAGGAGAATATCACTTTTTACAATTGATTTTTTTCCAAGTACTCTAACCACCGCACCATGGGTCCCAACTCCCGAGTTCAACAGAAACATTCCCGAGTTCAACAAGATAAACCTGAAGAAGGCTGAACGTTACATCGATCAAAATATTGTGAAAATGACACTCAAGATGAGAACAGTAGTTCAATGAATCCAAATAATATGAATAACCAATCCTCATCTCAAAAATTCAGAAACGTAAATTAATTCACTTCAGATCTTTTGAAAATTGGATTATTTACATCTTTACGTATGTTTCAGCGATGCCTATTTTCAAAATAATAAACGCAATAGTCAAAAACATCTTTCCCTTCATCTAATAGAGTCTGCCCAAGGTGTAGCCAGGAAGGACCAACAGGGTGGCAAGTGGTGGGGTTCCAAACTTCTATAGCAAAATTTTTACAAAATATATAATGCTTTGTTCGTTTTGTTTCATTTTAGTGAAGTTTTGTTTCGTTTTTTTTTTTTTGTTTTTTTATAATCAGGGCAATTAATGCTCATTAAATTATAATTCATTATAATATGAAATTTAAATATTTTGATATATTTATGAAATGTTTATATAATTACTTTGTTGTTTATTAAGAAAGTTTTTTTGTAATTGTTATAAGAAAGAAGCTCAATCTTAGTAGCATTAAATGTTACCATCCACTTATAGCTCCATTTAAGTCCACACTTTATTTCCGTTCCACCCCCCCCCTCTCCCTCCCTCTCTCTCTCTCTCTCTCTCTCTCTCTCTCTCTCTCTCTCGCTCTCTTTCTGCTTGAACCCAAATATTTTACCTAAATAAACTACATGTACTCTTTTTTTTTCTTTTTTTTTACATAGGCATCACCACTTATCAAGGCCAAGGGGCCACTCGAGGATAAGGGTTAAAGCATGTACAGTAGAAATTGGACAATATAGTAATCGTTAGTAATGGAAATTCGGTAAATTTGTTAACAAGTGGGACGGCTCATCAAGAACTTGTTTAAGTTAGACTTGAAGACAACAATATTGCAACAAGATAGACGAATAAACGGATAAAAGAATATTACATATCAAACACCTGAACATAAATCACCCTCTCTCTCTCTCTCTCTCTCTCTCTCTCTCTCTCTTTCTGCTTGAACCCAAATATTTTACCTAAATAAACTACATGTAGTCTTGCAACAAGATAGACGAATAAACGGATAAAAGAATATTACATATCAAACACCTGGACATAAATCACCCTCCCCTCTGTCTCTCTCTTTCTCTCTCTCTCTCTCTCTCTCTCTCTCTCTCTCTCTCTCTTTCTGCTTGAACCCAAATATTTTACCTAAATAAACTACATGTAGTCTTGCAACAAGATAGACAAATAAACGGATAAAAGAATATTACATATCAAACACCTGGACATAAATCACCCTCCCCTCTGTCTCTCTCTTTCTCTCTCTCTCTCTCTCTCTCTCTCTCTCTTTCTCTCTCTCTCTCTCTCTCTCTCTCTCTCTCTCTCTCTCTCTCTTTCTGCTTGAACCCAAATATTTTACCTAAATAAACTACATGTAGTCTTGCAACAAGATAGACAAATAAACGGATAAAAGAATATTACATATCAAACACCTGGACATAAATCACCCTCCCCTCTGTCTCTCTCTCTCTCTCTCTCTCTCTCTCTCTCTCTCTCTCTCTCTCTCTCTCTTTCTGCTTGAACCCAAATATTTTACCTAAATAAACTACATGTAGTCTTGCAACAAGATAGACAAATAAACGGATAAAAGAATATTACATATCAAACACCTGGACAACATAAATCACCCTCCCCTCTGTCTCTGTCTCTGTCTCTGTCTCTGTCTCTCTCTCTCTCTCTCTCTCTCTTTCTGCTTGAACCCAAATATTTTACCTAAATAAACTACATGTAGTCTTGCAACAAGATAGACAAATAAACGGATAAAAGAATATTACATATCAAACACCTGGACAACATAAATCACCCTCCCCTCTGTCTCTGTCTCTGTCTCTGTCTCTGTCTCTGTCTCTCTCTCTCTCTCTCTCTTTCTGCTTGAACCCAAATATTTTACCTAAATAAACTACATGTAGTCTTGCAACAAGATAGACAAATAAACGGATAAAAGAATATTACATATCAAACACCTGGACAACATAAATCACCCTCCCCTCTGTCTCTGTCTCTGTCTCTGTCTCTGTCTCTGTCTCTCTCTCTCTCTCTCTCTCTCTTTCTGCTTGAACCCAAATATTTTACCTAAATAAACTACATGTAGTCTTGCAACAAGATAGACAAATAAACGGATAAAAGAATATTACATATCAAACACCTGGACAACATAAATCACCCTCCCCTCTGTCTCTGTCTCTGTCTCTGTCTCTGTCTCTGTCTCTCTCTCTCTCTCTCTCTCTCTTTCTGCTTGAACCCAAATATTTTACCTAAATAAACTACATGTAGTCTTGCAACAAGATAGACAAATAAACGGATAAAAGAATATTACATATCAAACACCTGGACAACATAAATCACCCTCCCCTCTGTCTCTGTCTCTGTCTCTGTCTCTGTCTCTGTCTCTCTCTCTCTCTCTCTCTCTCTTTCTGCTTGAACCCAAATATTTTACCTAAATAAACTACATGTAGTCTTGCAACAAGATAGACAAATAAACGGATAAAAGAATATTACATATCAAACACCTGGACAACATAAATCACCCTCCCCTCTGTCTCTGTCTCTCTCTCTCTCTCTCTCTCTCTCTCTCTCTCTCTCTCTCTCTCTCTCTCTCTCTCTCTCTTTCTGCTTGAACCCAAATATTTTACCTAAATAAACTACATGTAGTCTTGCAACAAGATAGACAAATAAACGGATAAAAGAATATTACATATCAAACACCTGGACAACATAAATCACCCTCCCCTCTGTCTCTGTCTCTCTCTCTCTCTCTCTCTCTCTCTCTCTCTCTCTCTCTCTCTCTCTCTCTCTCTCTCTCTCTCTCTCTTTCTGCTTGAACCCAAATATTTTACCTAAATAAACTACATGTAGTCTTGCAACAAGATAGACAAATAAACGGATAAAAGAATATTACATATCAAACACCTGGACAACATAAATCAAAAATCATACATATTCATTCAACACATGAAAATATTGAAAGAACAAATAAAAAATAAAAATGTTGATAATATTATTATATTGGTATTTATTCAAATTCTGACTTATGTTTGCAGCGTCATCATCCAGCATGATTAACGGAAACAGCTGGAAGATGCCCACACAATTAACCAATTAGTAATTAGTTGTTAACAGACAACAAATTTCAATGAATTCATAAAGTTTTTTTTTAAATGAGAAATTTGAAAACTTTAAAGTGTCGGATACAGTGATAAAATCATTTTTTATTTACTTTTTTTTGTGTTGAAAGTCCAATATTTCACTAATAAATAACTTCTTCAGGGTAGGAAGTCCAGTCTATGATTTTCTTTTCTTTTTCCTTTTCCTCATTTTGGTGTTATGGTGGAGGCAATGCCTCGGAGTAGAAGAGAAGGGAAATGTACATGCTGTTCCGGTGGGTCCACATGTGTTGTGCCCCAGTTTCGAGCAGGAATTTAATGGTGACACATTTTTAAAAGACACTTATTTTAAATAAAATTTAAATGAGAAATTCGAAAACATTAAAGTGTCGGATATAATGATAAAATCATTTTTATTTACTTTTTTTCGTTGTAAGTTCAATATTTCGCTAATAAATAGCCTCTTGTTTTTGTTTTTTTTACAAGGGAGTCACCACTTATCAGGGCCCGAAGGTCACTCAACGATAAGGGTTAATGAATGTAAGATGGTAGTTTAGTAATTGTTAATCGTGTAGATTGGGTAGAATTTGGATTATTTAAGAGGACTGCTCAGCAAGAACTTGTTTACATTGGACTTGAAGGCTACCATATTGTAATTGGCCAGGAAGCAAGCTAGTGGAACAGTGTTCCATAGGTGGGTAGTTCTATGAGAGAAGTTTTGTTAATTTAAATCAGATAAACAAAATGTGTAAAAGTTGAAAATGAATTATAGCACACTGTGTGACTGCACTAATTCTTCCGAAGGAAGTATTACTTTCTCTCAAGAAAGAAAAAACTTTTGCGAAAAAGAAAAAAATGCAAAAATTATGAATCTATGTGCAGAATAATTGAAATGCAAAACTGCAGGGGACTAGTATACATGGAGACGCATCAATACTAAAAATGCAGAGGATGGGCATCTATAAAAAGTGGACATTGAAACTGATAAATATTTTTTTTATTCACAATCGTTTTTATTTTCCCATCATAAAAAATTGTTTTAATTGAAAAAAACAAAAATACAATTTATTTGAAACTTTTTCTTGAAAAAAATCGTTTATATTAAAAAAAAAAACAATTTATTTAAAACTTTTCTTGAAAAAAAAAATTGTTTTAATTAAAAAACAAAATAGCAATTTACTTGAAATTTTTTCTTGAAAAAAAAAATTGTTTTAATTAAAAAACAAAAAACAATTTATTTGAAATATTTCTTGAAAAAAATTGTTTCAATTAAAAAAAATTTATTTGAAATTTTTTTTGAAAAAAATTGTTTTAATTAATAAAACAAAAACAATTTATTTAAAACTTTTCTTGAAAAAAATATTGTTTTAATTAAAAAACGAAATACAATATTTTGTAAACTTTTAGAAAAAATTGTTTTAATTAAAAAAAAAACAAAAACAATTCATTTCAAACTTTTCTTGAAGAAAAAAATTGTCTTAATTAAAAAACAAATAACAATTTATTCTAAACTTTCCTAGAAAAAAAATTCGTTTTAACTAAAAAAAAACAAAAAAATAATTTATTTGAAACTTTTCTTGAAAAAAATTCGCTTTAATTAAAAAAAACAAAAAAAAATTATTTGAAACTTTTCTTGACAAAATAAATGTTTTAATTAAAAAACAAAAATCAATTTATTTGAAATATTTCTTGAAAAAAAAGAAACAAAAAAATTTGTTTTAATTAAAAAGCAAAACCTAATTCATTTGAAACTTTTCTTGAAAAAAAAAAATTCTTTTAAATTAAAAAAACAATAAACAATTTATTTGGAATTTTTCTTGAAAAAAATCGAAAAAAATTCCTTTTAATTAAAAAACAAAAGACAATTTATTTAAAAATTTTCTTGAAAAAATAAAAAATTGTTTTAATTAAAAAACAAAAGATAATTTGGGTTTGTATTACTATACACATAGATTCGAAAAAGTCAACAAACAAATATATAACAAATGAATGTTATCAAAGGCAAGATAAGTTACTTTTCTACCTAACTGGATAATTTTTTAGTGTTTTTATTTAATGTAGTGTGTTTATTCAGCTCGAAAAACATACAGTGTTTACCGATGCATTTGAAAAATGCAAATGGCGGCATGCTCGCTGTTGAACATGATAAGTTTGGGAAAATGAGTTTAAACAAAAAAGTTATACAAAATACTGTTAGAAACTCACTCAATATATGTTACTGTGACATAGGCAGACATATAATCGGTGGGTTTCTAACAGTATTTTGTATAATTTGTTTGTTTGAACTCATTTTCCCAAACTTAACGTGTTCAACAGTGAGTATGCCGCCATTTTTCTTTTTAAAATATATCGATAAACACTGTATGATTTTCGAATCGATTACACATTTTAAAATGAGTAAAACCACTAAAAACTTTTCCAGATAGGTAGAAAGTGACTTATCTTGCCTTTGATAACATTTATTTGTTATATACTTGTTTTTTTTTATCACTTTTTAGAATGCATGTCTATAGTAACACAAACCCGATAATTTATTTGAAACTTTTCTTGAAAAACGAAACAAAAAATTTTGTTTTAATTAAAAAAAAACAAAAAAACAATTTATTTGAGACTTGTCTTAAAAAAAAAAAAATTTTGTATATTTTTCTAAAAAGAATTTATTTTTCTTTCAATACAATACTAAAAAAAAAAAAAAAATCCCTTGATTTGCTATATTGCCCCGTTTGATCTCAATGCTGCATTTTGAATTCATCATATCTGGCAATCTTCGTCATCAACATCCATCTGCTTCTAGCCATGCCGGAAGAAGCCAACATAATATTGCCAGAACTTGAGTCAGAATTTGAATAAATGCTATTATTTTTTTAAATTTTAACAAAGTGCAAAATGGAATTTTTTATAATAAATTTGTTTTATATTTTGTCGAAAAACGAACACAACAGATAGAATAATTATCGTAGGCTTTGATGATGTGCAGAGGTAGGCACAACAGGGTATTGTCTCATACAACCAAATTGAGGGAGGATCCAATAATATTCAAACTAGAGTATCTCCTTTTCTCATAAGGTTTCTCAGTACTAGGACCTACACATGACTCTTTGAAGCATATGTAACCAAGGAGTTGACCTCAGGCATCACCAGAGCATCATCAGATCTTTGCATGCCATTGATAAGTTTAATTATTCACATTTGGCACATCCGTGATGTGACAAACTTTCATTAAGAAAAATTAATCTAAAATAATAAAACCAAAAAATTTGCTTTACCTCAATGAACCTTGGAGCACTGGTTCTTTTTGGAGAATTTTTCTGCAGACAAAAAAATATAAAAAGTATAAAATAATAATAATAGTAGTAGTAGTAGTAGTAGTAGTAGTAGTAGTAGTAGTAGTAGTCGTCATTGTCATCATCATCATCTATGGTTTAACATCTGTTTCATCTGATGGCATATGTTGGACATTTTATGTAGCCAAAAATGTTTGTATAAATTAAAATATTTATAATACACACGCACGCATGCGTACACACACACACACATTTGTTTAAAATTGATATTTCGGCAATATACACCATCATTAGTAAATTCTGATCATGGCATATATTAATCAAATATTAATTTTAAACAAAAAAAATATTTGTTTATTTTGCATAATATTGTGTTGTAATTTGGCTTATAAACATATTTCATACGTATTTTATTTTAAAATTTAAACAACACATGTCACGGAAAACACAACTGCGACTATATATATCAGGTTGACAAGAAAGTTATTGCGGTTTTTAATTTTTAAATTCAGATGAACATATCTCGACTCAAACAAAAATTTATTGATCGAAATAAGCAGCACCAGAATCAAAACACTTTTGCCAACGCAAGACAATGTATTTTTGCCAGAATGTAAAAATCTTGTATTCTGGTGGTGATGAAATCGCTGAAGACGTTTTTGATGTCGCTTAGATTTTTTAAGCATTTCTCACTCAGAAAGTTGCCGAGATGCTTGAAAAAGTGGTAGTTAGTAGGTGAGAGGTCTGGAGAGTATGGTGGATGAGCCAGAGTTTTGTAGCCCAAGTTGTTCAACTTCTGCAAGATCAGTTTAGCAACGTACGGTCGGGCATTGTTGTGAAGGAGAATGTGGCCTTTTCTGTTGACTAATGCTGGGTGTGTTTTTATGTTTTTTTTCTGTTGTTTTTTACTCACGTTGATCCTTAACAAGGCATATTACCACTTGGACTTAAGGGGCTACTATTTAAGACCATGCCTAGGAAAGATTAATAAGATGTTGGTTTACATTACATTTAAACTTCTGTATATCAGTACAGTCAGGGAAGCAGGTAGCAGGAATGGAATTTCAAAGTCTAGCTGTTCGATGGAAGAAACTATTAGAGTAGAAAGTTATATATATATATATATATATATATATATATATATATAGTGAGAGAGAGAGAGTGAGAAAGAAGTATTGTCTGTGCAGTTCTAGGAGGTCTTTGCTTTCTCATCTTGTAAGTTTATTTCTAATCCCTTTAATCTGCACGTTTGGCCATGAAAATTCTTTTTTAATTGCTAATGAGTTGTCACCTACCAAGATCCGAAGGAATGCCAATAGGCTATCCAGGCATATTCTACAAGCTAGAGTGCTCTTACTCTCGGGAGCTAGTTCTTCAAACCCCCACTTTCTCGACCCTTGTGTCAGATCTTCCCATTATGGAAGGAAGATAAACATAAAAAGAGAGAGCAAGATTTTTTTGTGTGATAGCAGACGACATTTTGGAATAAAACAAAATTAGAGTTACTTCCCTTAGATTCACAAACTTGGAATTTAAGGTTATTCTTCGTTATTCTACAGAAATTTGGCCACTTCTACAGAATTGGGACGAGATTTTCAGAAAATCGTAATACTGAATTCCACATGAAAACAATAGTATCTACGTATTCCTCATATTTTTAAGATGATTATATCCAAAAATTATGAAAATCGATAAGGTAGAAAATTATTTATTAAAGATAATAAAAAAAAGAATTTGATGAAAACAATCGTAAAACACAGGAGAAATCAACAGGGAGGTAATATTTTTCGTTGGAAAGATGGCTGCAGTTTTTCATCTGCTAACACGATTAGAGTTGTTTTGTTTAATAATTCAGTAATATTTAGGTAATATTGACTGCATAGTTTGGAAGCTACTATTGTAACTTATTAGAATTGACAAAAAAAATTCAGTTGAAACCATTGTTTTTTATCTGAAAACTCCATTTATCAACTACAAAATCTCGTCCCAATTCTGTAGAAGCACTGAAATTTGAAAATTGAATTTCAAGTGAAACTAATGCTATCTACTGAATTGTTATGTCGCAGTAATGAAAATATCCAAACATTACGAAAAACAATAAGGTAGAAATTATTAATGAAAACAGTTTTTGAAGGTGATTAGCAAAATTTAAGTTTTGCTAGTTTTACCTCCCTTTTGTTACGATTCGAACTTTCCGGTTTCTATTTTTGCAAACCTCAATTTTTGCTAATCGTCTTTGAAAGCTATTTTCATTAAGAATTAATTTTTTTACCTTATCTATTTACATAATTTTTGGATATGTCTATTACTGTGACATGACAATTTGGTAGATTCCATTAGTTTCACTTTAAATTAAATATTACAATTTTCGAATCTTATTTAGTCATGAAAATTCTTCTTTTTTTGTTTATCGCTAATGAGTAAACACCTACCAAGACTAAAAGCAACTTGAGGATAATGAAATTGTCAGCTGAACGATAAATAGCATCATGAGTAGATAGAAAAATATTTGACTACTTAAAAAGACTCTTGACAAGTATTTGTTGACATTAGACTTGAAAACGACCATTTTGTAGTTATTTCTCAATCTACCTGTAATTGCACTGCACTTTGCATATACCTAATGCTAAAACATGTGGGTTACAAAATAATAAAAATGAACAAACATACAATTCTGAGAGGACATGTTAGCTGTGTCTCTGATTTAGCAGAAAAAAAATCAAAACCCTCATTTTAACCACAAACAATGATATTTACAATGCGAGCAATGACAGTTGGATCATTTTTGTTAAAGAATAATTCATATTATTCAATAGAACATGGAGTGCTTATTGGTTTCACTTGCTGCCATGTTTGTTTTTGTTTGGTAATCAATGAAAACAATAGGGAATGCATTGGATAATAAATGTCTCAATATTATGAAAACTACTTGTTGTCGACAATTTTAAATCTGATATACGTTCAATACAAACCCAAATACACCTAAAAATCCACTTTTTAAATGGTAGATCTTTAGTTGGTACTCTATTGCATTTTGACCCAAAACTTTTTAATAAAACTATTTAAACCAAATTTTTTAATAGTCGGCATATTTTTTTTTTAAATAAGGAAATACCCACTATTCCAATCCATGGTGTACAATTTTGAGAGGAACAAGTGCAACAAAATGAGGCACTCTGGATTGATATTTTTATTTTTATTTAAAATTGTTAAAGAAGAACAGCTTAGTCTTACTAGCATTAAATGTTACCATCCATTTGTGGCCTCATTCCACTATGGTCGGGAGGTCATTTTCTAATGATTTTGCTATTGACTTACATTTATGTACATCCATTCTTCCCTCGTGCATGTTATAGAGCGTTGTATCATCAACAAATATGCCAATCTCGGACACAATATTATCAGTGAGGTCATTTATGAATATCAGGAAAAATAGTGGTCCAATGATTGTTGCCAAAGTTTCTGATGCATTTCATCCATTTGTTGACAGTACAAAATCCACCTGCATTCAAAAAACTATAATGGATGAGACCAGTCGCAGACCACCAAACAGTTAGAATGACCTTCTTTTGGTGAAACTCTGGCTTTGGGAAGTGTTGTGGAGCTTTTTGGATTAATATTTTTATTTTTATTTAAAAAAAAACACACACAATTTATTTCGATGCATTTTGTTTTCTTAATGACATTAAAAACTTACCCTGTATTTGACTTTGTCTTTGTGGGGAGGAAAGCAAATAGCAAAGCCTTTTTTTAATAGTTAAAAAACAATATTACTTCAAGGTCAAAAATTTGCCAAAGATAAATGTTAAATGGAATAGATTCTGACCAAGAAAACAGCAATTCTTCTCTCTTTATCAGAAACATCACTCATCGAATATAACGGACAAAATAAGGGAAGCAAATTAGTAAGTAAACCCAAGATCCACCTTCTACTCTCCTTAGTTGATAACAAAAGAAAAATGTACTTACATCAACTGCTTTAGGGAGGCCATTACTAAGTGGAGAAATACTGGCATCTACAAATACATTAAAAATTTATAAATTTTCTATATAAATAAAATAGGAAAACTGTCTGTCCATCTGTCTGCTACTCACACTTTTGCCATTTAATATAGGTCAAAATCCATCATTTAATCAAAACATCGAAAAAAAAAAACACAAAAAAACTAACGTAAGGCAAACGAACAATGAAAACAGAAAAACGAACATATGAAAAATGGCTTAAATAAGTCTGTTTCGATATTGAAATTAAAAAGATCGGTGGGTACCCGGGTGTTTTTGGGTGTGTGGTCGGGGGTGGATAAGCGAAGTAAAAAAAAAAAAACCAGAAAAATGAACCTTACGTGAAAAATGGCTTAAATAACACTGGTTCAATATTTAAATTTAAAAAATCGAAAAAAAAAAAAAGACATCTCACACCATACTGTCGAAAATTGTCGATTTCGGCATGAAAAAATGAACATTTTGGGGCAATTTTTCAGTATTTTTCGAGTGAAGGATGGGGCTTCGATATGATACCAAGTTTATGAATTTTTGTCATGTCTGCCAAAAGTTTTTAGCAGACACACAAACATACACACATACATACATACATACATTTTCGCTTTTATATATATAGAAGAGTTTGAATGCAAAATGTGATAACCACTATTTACAAAATTATGAAGCTATCTCTGTAAAAAAGTTGCATTTCAACACTGAGCGATGCTCGAAAAATCATTTGCATCATTTGGATTCATTGGACTACTGTTCTTATTTTGAATGTCATTTTTCACGTTTTGGTCGATATATTCTCCAACCTTCTTCAGGTGTATCTTGTCAAACTCGGGAATATTTCTGTCGAATTCGAGAATTGGGATGGAATTTCGAACTGAACCCTTTATTTACTTCATGGGGGTAGCATGCTCTTGTTCCATCAGCCATGACTGGGTAGAGATCCTAAATAATTTGCATTTTATTTTTTGGTCGCCCACAATGAGGATTGAACCGTCAACCTTTAGAAGAATATCACTTTTACAAATGATTTTTCCGAGTATTCTAACCACTGCACCACAAGTCCTTGACAGTTCAACAAAATACACCTGAAGAAGGTCTAAGGTTACATCAACCGAAATGTTGAAAAATGGCACTCAAGATGAGAACAATAGTCCGATGAATCCAAATTATACAAATAACCAATCCTCATCTAAAAAATTCAGAAACGTGAAAAATCATATTTTACATAAAATTACACTGGCATTATTTATTTTTTTGCTTTTAGTCAAAGTCTAGATTTAATATATTCGTCCTTTTAATGTTTCTGGTGCTACCAGACCAGGCTGTCTGAAGATAATGACTTCCTAACTTAAAATGTGTACCAAACATTGGTGTTACTGTTTTTCCTTTCCTTTCTCTTTGCAAAACTCATGTTCTGCAAAGTCAAAAACAAAAACAATTTTTCTCTACAAAAAATAAATAAATAAACACAGTGAATAAATATTTGAAAATACTTTAAGCATAGAAACTTTTTTCCAAAATTACTGGATTCAGCATTAAATATCCCGAAAAGTGTCGATATGCTGTAAACCAAAATGTTTATTGTTTAATATCATGATTTAAACAAATTGGATTTATTGCATTTTGCAGTCAAACTTTTCATATGTCTATAAACTGCTAAAACTCTGTGAATCCTGCTTGCTTGTCATCGTGCACACTGAATGACGTCATAGTTTTGTAGTGTAATCCATTAAAACAGAGGTGGGGATAATCGTGCAATGCAGATGATGTCACCTATTAAAACAGAGAGATGAGGGATAACCGTGCACAGTAAGTGACGTCACAAAATGATAACATCATCCATCCAATCAGAAGAAAATAGAACAGAAGTGGCGAGGGGGGATCCTTTGTCTAGTTTTATATAGACAAGGGTTTTTCAACCTGTGAACCTCAAGAACTAAACAGTTGGTGCATTTTATTTTCATTCTAAATGAAAATTTTTGTTGAATATGCAAGATAGAATGAGAATTAATAATATATGAGGGACGTTCCAACAGTAATGCCTCCTATTTTTTTATTCTGCCTGAATGAATCAAAGGGGATTTCAACTTGCATTTCTATGATGACTGCATTTATGCATTTATGACCTAAAAGTTTCTCCTTTCTTCTGCAGATATTGACACCGTGAGACTCCAAAAAATAAACTCCTGTTGTAGCCGTGTATCGGAAGCAGATATACGTCATTGAATTCCTGGTAAAAGTACGTTGAGAATAGTGGTAACTATATAGAAAAATAAATTTTGGAGCACAAAAGGTTGCTCATTTTAATGGTAGCACTCTCGTCTTCGTAGCTCTTTAACTGTGTGAGTTAAAAAAAAAGAGGCTTTACTTTTCTAACAACCCTCATAATAAAGTTTACTTTGAGTATTTTGATCCTTTTGTAAAGTAGAGGACCCTTTTGTATACGGAAGGTTCATTTTCACTGGGAAAATGTTTTGTTTCTCTAGGGAGTATTTTGTTTCTCTAGGGAGTGTTTTGTTTCTCTAGGGAGTATTTTGGAGACTTTGCTGTACTTTTGGGGAAAATGTTTTGTTTCTCTAGGGAGTATTTTGTTTCTCTAGAGAGTATTTTGGAGACTTTGCTGTACTTTTGGAGTACTCTAGTCTATACGATATTTTGGAAATCGAATCCTTACTATGGAATGACATGGTTTTCATTTTTGGTAATATTGTATCCAAATTAAGGTAATTTATTGAATGAAGCTTCTTTTTTTTTTTTTTAAATAAATCTAATGTTTTCATTATGTCCAGTGCATAGCCAACAGTAGTGGCTCCAAGAGAAACCATATAAACGTGTGTGCATCCTTTTAGGAGGTTTTGTTCAAGAGATTATTTTTTATTATCCTTGTTTTCTAGTGTATGTACTAGTGATGGGAAGATTCCAATATTTTTCTTGATTCTGATACAATTACTGATTCCGATTCTTTATAAATCTTTAAATATTTAATTATAGAGTTGTGATTTTTTTTCACGATTACCATAAAAACACACATGTTAAATGTGCAGATATTTTCTCAAGCATAAAAGTACACTTGTGGGGTATGGTCTACAGATTTTAGTATAACTGGTAGTTTAAAATCAATAAAATATTTATCATTTTATTATTACTATTAACAGTGGAAAATTTTGTTTTAAACAAAATCAAATAAAAAAAGGGATAATTAAAGGAATCATTTTTGGCATAGGAAAATACGTACAATTTTTTCCAATTCTGATTACCCCCCCCCCCGCCCCAAATTCTGATTTTTTGGATTCCCTGATTCTAATTCTGATTAATCATCCCAACACTAGTATGTACATAGCTATGCTGGAATCAAGTATTTTTCAAAGGGCTCGTCAGGTCATATCGGTTGTTGATAAGGAGTTGTGGCATGATCCCTGACCTTGGTAGAATCCATCTTTGGATGGTAAGAGCATCTAAGGGTTTAGACAAGAACATTAGCAACGTTCAATATAAATTAGGAATAAAAGTTTTTGTTTTAGTAAAGAAATAAAATTAAGAATATATACAGCATGTATAGAAAAATAAAAATAAATGAAACATTAAGCTAGTTTGTAGTTTGTGTTATTCCTTCGGTTATTGATACAGCTGAGCTGGAGTTCCACCGCACCCAGGCTGTCCACTTCATACAGAGGTCCGGTCCACTAGACGATTGAGGTTGGGACTAGGCTAGCCTGGGGTTGGTGGCTGGTCAGGTATCTTTTCTAGCCGGATGTCCAGTTGTTTCTTGAAACTGTCAGGGGGCATGCTCCTTATATTTCTTATTGCGGCTTGAATACAGTCGAATGTTCTTGTGCCACTGTTAGCTGTAGCTGTGCTGGATAAGGGACTTGATCCTCTGTGTAGTCCCAGGTGTGGTTTTTACATAGCAGAGCCTTCCTCGCCACTGGTGGGTTCTTTCTACTATTGTTTGGGATCCTTCCTTCCAAGATTTTCCATATGTAGAAAATAATATATCGTTCTCTTCGGCGTTGTAGTGAATACGGTTGCAGCGCCTTCAGCGTCTCCCAGTAATTTATTCGGTCTATTCCACATATTTTGCTAGTGAATGTTCTCTGGGGTGCTTCTATTTTGCAGATTTCTGTTACTTTTTGTGGAGACCAGAATAGCAGGGTCACCAGGTAGCAAGTGCTACCTAAAACATAAACAAGGTTTTATAAATGTAAAAATTTTAGAAAAATGTAATTTTTTAACAAAGCATTTTTATGCACGAGATAAGACTATAAAAGTTTTTTTTCATGCCAGTCAACGTTCATAGTACAAACGTGTGTTTTTGGTAAAGAAAGATGAATAAATAGTCGTCACAAGTCAGTACGTTCACAGAGCGAATAATATGCGTGTGTAAGTAATGTACATATGTGAGTGTTTGATAGCGTGGCATTGTGTATATGTGTGCGCGTGTAACACAGTCGCTAACATGTAGGGACCCAACACATTGTAGACTCCATCACAAGGAACATAAGAAAAAGAATAACCAACATTTATTTACAGACATTTATTTACAGGTACTTTCCTATCACCTTTGACCACCATGCGTAACACGTCTATCTCTGTCCTTCTCTGACGTGATCCCCATGAGAAGGTGAAAGCCGATATGTGAGTCATTAAGTTCTTTTCTTTAACAATTTTTCTCATCATCCCCCCTGCCGCCCTGTCGGGAGTTGGGGGGCGGGGTTATACGGAGTGTACATTCTGGTGTCTTTCAGGTGCAGTTGGTGAAGTCTACAGAAAAATGATTTTGTTGATCCGTTCTTATAGGAATTTTTATGTTCGCACTGGATTACTAGTTTCACATGTACGTGTTACTTTTTGGAATTCGGAAAGAGTGTTATTGGTTGAAAATACTTTGAATCAACATATTCATGTTAAAACTTGCTAGCTTTAAGAAGTAGTGAAGAGAGTGTATTGAAACGAACTGGAGAAGGAAAGAGGATAACTAATTCGGGCCATTTGCGTTTGGAATCACTATGCAATTCTTTTCTAGAGTCACAATACAAAAACCGGTTGTAAACCACTGATCCAAACAAACTATCTACACCCCCTACCCTGCAGCAATATTTAAAGGTGGGTGTGTAAAAATGATGTTGGAATTAGAAATCTCCATGTAAGACTTACTGCAAGTTAAATAGAGAATGAAATTTTCCATTATAAGTCAAGTTAGAGACACATAAGGTTAAAATTAAGTAAAAGAATGGAAAATTTCATAAAAAAATTACAAAAGTAAAAAAAAAAAAAAAAAGAGCAGAGCACCGGGTGGAGCAGGTGCTATAGTGATTGCAAGAGTTAAGAATAGTTGGAGTAAGTTCAGAAAACTTCTGTCATTACTAACCAGTAGAGTGTTACCACTGTTGACCAAGTTAAGAGTCTATCAGGCATGTGCATGCAATGTGATGATATGTGGGAATAAAGCCTGGCCAACAAAGTAAGGTTGAAGACATGCGTTGCATGGAGAGAAATGATATGAAAATGATGGATGTGTGATGTGAGTTGTAAAGACAGGCTTAGATCTGTCTCAGAAAGATTAAATCTGGACAGTACAGGGGGATGTGTGCAGAACAGGAGCCTTTGATGGTATGGCCATAGGAGTAAGTGATAATTGTGAATTTAATAGAAAGAGGGATAAAAAAAACCCTGGACAGAGATAGGTCAGTTTGGAAATAAATTTTTAAAAGTTATTTAATGCATGTCAGAATATACTTTAGAGGGTCCGCATTTAATGGAGAAAATGTAAAAAAACATGGACAGGTTGATGGATCATTATCGATTGCTATATTACATGTCTGTTTGTCTGTCTGTTCCATTTTTTCTCAGAAACTACTGAGCCGATCTGAAATTTTGTATGGATCTTTGTTATGATAAGGTGCAGCAAACCAAGTATTATGTTATCCGTTCAATGCACAGTTAGGGATTAATGAAGATTAGTCACCACAAAATCACATCTAATCTACAAGTTTGTTTACTAACTACTGGGCCAATCTGGATGAAATTTTGTATGGACCCTTGTTATGATAAGGTGCGGCAAACTAAGTATTATGGTATCCGTTCGATACACAATAATACATTTTAGTCTAGATATTTTCTCGGAAAGTACTGGCCTGATCTGAAATTTTGTATGGGCCTTTGTTAGGATAAAGTGCAGCAAACTAAGTGCTATGATATCCGTTTGATGTAGAGTTAAAGACTAATAGGGATTAGTATTTAATACAAAAATGAGCACAAATTTAACCATATTCCACCATCAATTTGGCATAAAGAACTCAGTCAGCAGAAAGTCTATCACTTTTTCCCGTTTTTACCAGGCTAAAAAGTTTAGTTTATATATAAAAGAGTAATACTTACATGATATCCGATTGTCTGTCATTGTTTCGGTAGTCTGGCGATTCCGTTGATTTTCCATATGTTTGTCTTCTTCGCAGGCCAATGCGTTTCGACTGCACATGTTTCTTCCCAATAATCCCATTTGAGAATTCAGTTTGTCCACGTTTCCAACAATAAGTGCTGAATGGTTGAGGAATTTAAATAACAGAATTAGAAAAAAAAACGATTTTTTTCTTTTTATTAGGAGGGTCACTACATATCAAGGCTCGGAGGCCACTCAAGGATAAGGGTTCAGTGTTAGGTGGATGATGAAACAAGATCAATCACGGTGGAACTTGGGTAGGCCTAAATTATCTAAATAGACAACTCAATAGGAATTTATTCACATTAGAACAGTTCATAGCAAGAATGACAAATAAGCGTTACTTGCGTGTTTGTCTCAAAGAGTTCGAATTGACGGCTGCGAAAACCAGACAGTGTTTTCGTCACATCTACATGCGAGAGAGAAAGGAGACCGATCACGCAAACCGGATGTGGAAGTAGGTTGTATTGCCCCCTTGTGGCAAGGAATGATATTACCAGAGTTAAAGGGCGGTAATCGTGGTTACCTTAAAGTCATCAGTTTGTGCTCGTGTGTTCACTTGCATGGAGAACTTGGTTCCCATAACCCTAAGTGGGTTGAGCCAGTTTCCTCTGAAAGAGGAAGTGTCTAGTGAATATGCAATTCATAAGCAATCCCAAATTGCAAGTCTATCCTGGTCAGAGATTATGACGCTGTTATGTTTTTGCAGTTCTTGCAGAGAAGTGTCAACATCCCCCTACATACAGTGCCTATTCTTCCTAAATGGTCACCCATCTAGTACTGACCAGGATCAATGTTGCTTAACTTCAGTGATCTAACAAGAACCAGTGTATCAACATGATTATGCCGTTGCAGAGTTGGAAGATAAAAGGATCACCTCAGACTCCAAGAATTCCAACATATCCAGATCCGACTCTTTATTTTAAAGTGCTTCAATATTCAGATTATCTGTTGATTCTTCAGAGATAAAAAAAATCCAAATCAGACTCCTAGCATTCTTCTAAGTTAGACTGACTAAAACCTGACTTCCTTTGACTCCTCAACCCTGTTACAAAGTAAAACAATTTTATCCAATGTACAAACTTGTTTTACCAGAGATTTTTCCAGCACCTAAAAATGAAGATTGCTTTTGAAATTGCTAGTTTGCAGTGAAACTGAAAAAGAACACGCAAAAAAAAAAATGTTTGGGACAATCTTCTAACTGGGTGCAGACACTATTTTTTGCAATTCTTCCAATAGTCGATTCAATTTCTTTCAAAATTGTGTATTAAATCTTTGGAGATCTTATTATTAATTTTTGTACTGTGTATGTGTGTAAGAGAGAGAGAGAGAGAGAGAGAGAGAGAGAGAGAGAGAGAGACGGTTTATCTCAGCCTATAGGCAACCCACCCAGGCAAGTAAGGTACCGAAATGAAGCTTATGATCCAGCGGATGTTTTAGTGATATTTCTATCCATGTTTGGTGTATGGAAATGCAAAAAAAAAAAAAAAATGCAATAAAATAACGATTTACTAAACAACATTTTATTTACTGGATATTTTTCCAGTACAAGGACTCAAGTTTGCCCAGCTAATTTCTAATACCTTTGACTCTGTAACTGTAGAGTTGAATGTAATAATCAAAGAAGAAAGTGCCTATGTGTGTGTGCATTATGTGACTATATGACTTACCTTAAGGTGGGATCTGAGAAAGAAAAAGATTAAAAATGGCGGTCATGGCTTTATAAGGTGTAGTCTCGTGGAATCGCACGAGATCACACCGCCCACTACACACATATGCAAATAAAATACTTTTAATAAAACGCCTGTTGGCAGAGGTGAGGGGGAACAAACACGTGCTGGAAGTTGAGAGAGGAAGTTGTGAGGAGGAAATACAGTGATGAATTCTATCTGAACTTTTGGTATATTTTATTTATTTATTTATTTTTTTAGCCGTTTACTCCTGTTAGGACAATACAAAAGTATAATGCAAGGGGAGTAATTCTTTACTTCTTTGGGCAAAGTTGTCTCCCCTTTCCCGTAGTCCTAAACTTTAAATTCTTGCAACTTCCCACGAGATCAACGACCGGAAGTAGACAGTGCAGGGAAAACATAGTGACTTCCGAAATGGAGAAATAGCATCATTCCCATTGTTCCAGTCATCATACTTCAAACCTTTCACCTATTATGTTTGAATTGTCGTTACGTGTGTGTGTGTCTCCATAATAAATGTATATCGTTATGTAACAGCGAGTGATTTTCTTATTTGTCCATAATTGTTCCATTCTTTCACCATGTGCTGTATACATACCCACGTGAAGGCTGGACACCATGTGGTAAGATATTTTATGTTATATTAATCCTAACGCATTCCACGATATAACAACCAGCCCATTTCACTGCAGTAACAAAGAAATAATTTTCAAACAATTTTTCGAGTCAACTGTTGTAACAGTGAAATACAAAAGGATACGGTACTTTACATCCATGATTTGTTGTCTTAAATCTTGGCGTTGCTTAATTTCATCTTCTGTCTCGACTTCCTTATCTTTGACAATGTGAATGGCAATCGATAATCGATTTAATTCATCCATGATGAGTTTCTAAAAAAAACAAAAACAAAAACAGATAAAAAATTGATAAGTTTAAAATGCCAATATGATGCAGCCACATTTCCACGCTCAACTTGTTGACCCCAACGTTGTGTGTCATGGATTTGTTCTCCTTCATCTTCTCTTCTTATCATGGCTGTGATATCATCTCTTATGCATTGACAGTCGTCATGGCGTAAGATAGCATAGACGTGCATATGCAAATGCATGCAAAATGGTGTCACCAGTAGGAAAAACTAAAGACTTTAAAAAGGAGATCATGTTAGGGATGGAAATATTACATTCGAGATCAAGTGAGAGATCTGGATGATGTTCAAGATCAAATGAAAGATGTGGATGATGTTCAAGAGTATGACTGAGGTTACAACGTGTTGGTTCCTCGACAAAGTTACAGTGGGGAGTTTACAAGTATATTGTTGCCACATCTGGGCTGGTGCATCTACCACTATTCTCTCCCTCTTAGATAATGTTCAAAAAAAAGTTGTCAATCTAATCGGTCCCACTTTATCAACTAAGCTCCAGCCCCTGTCTCATCACTGCAATGTTGCATCACTGTGCCTGCTTTACAAATATTTTAATGGAATGTGTTCTGATGAACTCGTTTCACTTGTATCCCCCTTGACATACATATCCCCGACAAACCCGCTTAGCAATAAGATCTCACCCCTTCACTGTTGATGTCCCTAAATGCCAGAAAGCTTTCTATTCTAATAGTTTCTTCCCTCAAACAGCTAGACTTTGGAATTCCCTTCCTGCTGCTTGCTTCCCTGGCTGTACTGATATGCAGAAGTTTAAATGTAACATAAACAAATATCCTGTTAATCTTTCCTAGACATGGCCTCATGTCCAAATGGCGATATGCTTTGTAAGGGGTGAACATAAGTGTAAATATATATATATATAAAAACACAACTCCAAAAAAAAACACATTCAGACACTTTTTGTAAACATTAGTTGGCTCTGGGTATGTTTACAAACATATATACATTTAAACAGACAGGTGAGATTTATATTATAGATGCACATATACACACAATGAACATTTTGACTTGTAACTTCTATTCACTCAAGCTCCTTACCTAAACACGTGTTGTACTGTGAATATTTTCATTACCGAAAAATAACTTTGATATTCTTTTACTTGTATGAAATGTTTTGTTATCAAATTTCGTTTTCCTCAGTTTCTCTTGTACAAAACTCTGCTCATGTTTTAGGCAGCACGTATTATACTGGTGACCATTCTATTTTTCTCTTCCCTGCAACCTCTTCCTCACAGAAGAGACGTTGCGAGCCTGTCTATGCGCTGTCATTATTTTCATGGCAAGTGCACATCTGAGCTCCAATTTATAGTCCCCTCTTGCCAAACTTTCATGAAAAACACTCGTCTATCTGAAATCACTATCAATAATTTCCCCCACTCTCTTACTGTGCCTAAAGCTAAATGCAGATTCCATGAACAAAGCTTCTTAGAACTGCCAGACTGTGGAACTCTGTTCTGTTTGCCTGCTTTTTAGCTGACTATGATATGGCCGTCTTCAAGTCCAATGTAAACAAGTTCTTGATGAACCGTCCTCTTAAGTAATCCAATTTACCAAATTTCCAGTATTAACGATTACTACCATACACTCATTAACCCTTATCCTCAAGTGGCCTCTGGGCCTTGATAAGTGGTAAACCCTTTGTCAAAAAATTAAAAAAATAGATAATATTCATTTTACTATGCATGCATGCATGTTCCATATGTATCCTTCATTTTCATTTCTTCACTAAAACAATACCTTTTTAGGCACTTGTGCACGAGTGTGAAGATACAACTTTTTTGGTTTTCTAGTTGGGACATTTGGAGAGTGCAGGGCAGAGGCAGACAAATGTAATTTCAGGACCAAATTGAAAATCTCACAAAAATAAATGTGTGTTTTTTTGTTTTTTTAAAATACATTAAAGAAAATTATAATAATAAAAAATAATTTTTTTTTTTTTAAAAACACAAATTTTTTTTATAACAAGGCCAAAATTCTGAAATTCTCGAATGTGTGTTTTTTGTTGTTGAGAACTTTTTTGTTACACGTTATTTGTATTATTATTTATCGAACTACTGTTCTAATATTGAGTGTGATTTTCAGTTGGGACATTTCGAGAGTGCAGAGCAGAGGCAGACAAATTTTGCAAGGACCCGTGTCGCAGTGGTTAGAGTATTGGGAAAAATCAATTGTAAAAGTGATATTTTCCTGAAGGTTGTGGGCGACTCAAAAAAATACATTTGCGAATTACTTAGAATTCAAGATGAGAACAGTAGTCCGATGAATAATAATAATATAAATAACCAATCCTCATCTCAAAAATTCAGAAACGTGATTTTTATTACACATTTATTGAATTAAAATAAATATAAGAAACTTATAACACAAAATAGAATTTGGGGGGCTTATTCAGTGATACAACAGACAAGGCAATGTTTCTTTAGCGAAATAGTAAGGGGAGGTAATCAGGGATTATTTTGACAGTTTCAATGGGAATTAGGATTGTCCGCCCTTGTCCATCGATTTGTTGATTTCATTTTGTACACTCTCATCGAGACAAAGTAAAATTTGATTTCTTGAATAAAAAAAAAATACTTGATCAAATTATATGATTTTTGGAATTTTTCATCTTCGTCTTGTGACTGGTACATACACCTTACAGGCATTTCTGTATTTTCTTTAGTTTTAAATGCTGCCATAAGTGCCAATCTGAATAAGCACCGAATTTTCTGCCCTTGATGTATGCTTGTATGTCCCTGCTATGCACTCTGCAAATGTTCCAACTGAAAACTAAAAAAGTTGTACATTCGCAATAGTGCACAAGTGCCACTTTTTAACCCAAATCAAATTACATGACGATGTATGACTGTCGGCTTTACACATAGGCGTTTCAAGATGGCCTCTACCAAGGCCAGAAATTACACCATATTATTGGTAACCACAACGTTTGATAAACACACTACAAATTTATAAGTTTTCCTGCTATTTTATTTTGAATTGCGACATTTCTCACATAACTCAATATAAATAAGTACCTTACAATGCAACAATAACAATTATTAATATATATATATATATATATATATATATATATATATATATATATATATATATATATATATATTAATAATTCAAAATGTCAAAACATTGTTAATTCACAATTGGCCCAGCAGCTGCTGATTAGCGTAATAGTTAGAAGCCTTGACTGTCATATGGGTGATCGGGTTTCGATCCTGGCTTGAGTTAGTTGCCTGTCTAGCTGCACTGATGAGCTGTGATACAGCGAAACAGTACTGCATGTGGATGACTATAATGCTCCTTATCTTGAGTTGAGCATATTGGGAAGTGATACACGAATTACAATTAGCGTATTAAGCGATGCTCTTTGTGTAAACAAATCAAGCTTAGGTATTCAGACAATGTCAAAACATCGTTAATTCACTATCCGCACAACAGCTGCTGATTAGCATAATGGTTAGAAGCTTTGACTGTCTACGGCGGTCGGGTTTTGATCCTGGCTTGAGGTAGTTGCCTGTCTAGCCACACTGATGAGCTGTGATACAGCAAAACAGTACTGTATGTGGATGACTATATATATATATATATATATATATATATATATATATATATATATATATATATATATATATACGAGCAAACAGTTAATAAACCATGGTAAAAAACACTTTGAAAAAGAGTTAAAAACATATTTAATCTGAAAAGGAAACACTAGATAAGTGGATAGTCCTTAATCCGCAGAGTTTCGAAGAAATACTTTCCTTCTCATCAGAGGGTAGGAATTAGCAAAATACGGGATCGGATATATATATATATATATATATATATATATATATATATATATATATATATATATATATATATATACCATACTTTGGGGTAATTGTGCCAAATCCGGGGGTAATTGCACTAACTAAAAAAAGGTGATCTTTATATGTGTGGTTGCCAAAAAAAAAAAAAACTTTTAGTTAGTTGGCACAATTACCCCAGACTTGGCACAATTACCTAAAAGTATGATATATATATATATATATATATATATATATATATATATATATATATATATATATATATATATAACAATTGTTGGTTGGTTGGTTGGTTGATTGGTTGTTTTTGTTTTATGGCATATCAACCCTTTTCAAGTTATTTAATGCCGAATTCAAAGATTTTGAAGAAAAAATTTTTAAGAGAATATATTTGTTTTCAAGTCGGTTTCTATTTAACCCATAGTTGGGACCCTAACAGGTACTACCACTCTGGGTCAGAGTGGACCTGGGAGCAATGGCAATTAAAGGATAGCTCCACACTTTCTAAAGCCCGCAAGCTGGGGCCTCACCATTGGATATAGTTTAAGGTCATATCCAGGACCATAACAATTGTAAATCTAATACCAATAAGTATCAGATTTCAAAATATAAAAATAAATCAATATTTTTTTTTAACTTTTTGGATACTGATCCAGAATCAGGCCTGCAGTAGAATCAACATCTTTCAGCAGTTTATAATAAGCTACTAAAAAAATAGCCAGAAAATATTGATGCGATTAATTAATTTTTCTTGAAAAAAAATTTTTTTTAAAAACTTTTATACTTTTCATGAAAAAAATTTGATTTTTGTTCAGTTGTTTCCATGTTTTTGTCTTAATAAAAAAAAAACTTTAAAAAAAATAATTTAATAGGTAAATTTTTACTTTTTTTCAATTTAACACTCACCTTCAAAATGGCGACTTTTCTTGATTTTCGGGTATGCTTAAAACAAATATCACATTTACATTCATGTCAACAAGTAGATTTCTGGTCCGTTATTATTCAATGTTATTCATTATATTTTCACTAGCGGCCATGATTTTTTCCTAACTGAAAAGTACTAATGCACATCAATGTTACTGTCGTATAGTAATTTCTCTCTGTAACTATTTATCTGATTATTGCTGTCATGTATATCTAATCAGGTTTGTTGCACTTCTACAAGGATGCGTGCTGTTAATAAATATATATACTCTGGCTTGTTCCAGCCATTTTAACAATCAAACATAGAGACAGTTTCATAACAAAACTGTTTTTATTTAATTATTATTTTGCCTGTCAGTGGTATCAGGATGTGTCGAGCAAGGTTAGTGAAAGGTGGAGCTCTCTCTGTCTTTGTGTTTATCGGACCTCTTGCTTTTATCAGCAATTTCTTCTTTTGTTCCATCAGAGGTCAATATGTGTGCACAAGTCCGACCTGGGTTTTCTTTGTTTTTTCTTCGTTCTCTTCTAATCAGGAATTTGTGTGTGTGTGTGTGTGCACACGATCTCTAAATTCTTTTATCCAACATTACAACCCTCTCTTTCTCATGTTAAGAATTGCGAACACTATTGACATGTATAAAGTAATAGATTTGAAGAAAAAAAAAGGTCTTAATATTCAAAAAATTACTTATCTGTGCCAAATTTAGCAGACCCGAAAACCTATAGAAGTTGTCATTTTAAAGGTAAATGTTAAGGTGGAAAGAAAAGAAAGATTTATCGGTACTTGTACAGTTTAATCAAGACATTAAAAAAGGAAAATATCGAAAAAAAGTTTAAATTATCCGTTATGGAATGAAGTTCTCCGAAAAAAAATTTCAATTAATTTCATCAAGTAGTTTTTTTTTTTTACAGTGAAAAAAACAATTTGTTATGATACCGAGCAAAAGGTTCGATTTTTAGGAAGAAAAGCTAGTAATAAAGATGGGGAGGGAGTGTCGGCGCTTTAACTAGAGTTATCTCCCCGTGGTGTTTCTAAACTCCAAAGGAAAATTTTCCGCTGTAAAAAAAACAAAAAAAACTACTCGATCAAATTAAGTGAAAATTTTTTTTCTGAGATCTTCACCTTCGGTCCAAAACGGATACGTACAATATAACCTTTTTTCGATATTTTCATTTTTTTAATGTCTTGATTAAACTGTACAAGTACCGATGTATCTTTTAATATTATTTTCTTGAAATAAATTAATAGTAAATATGATAAAAGTATGTTTTAGGTGCGTAAATTAAAATTGGTGGCAATGAAGACTCGGTGGTCGTGTAAATCTTGTCTTCTTGTTTTAAAGTTTTGTTTTTAGCATTTTCAATTTATTGTCTGCCATTGCTTGCGTCGGCTTTTCCCGACAACTTTACTAGCTGTTTACCGTAAACTACCGGAAGATGCCGACGCTATTGCGGCTGCGGCTCAAGTTCGGATCAGTACGGAACTTTGTTTTTATTCTGTGTCGTTGTTTGTCGGTTGTTGCCAGGTTTTACCGGGGTCAATATTGGCAGCCTTGGGTAACAACCTATACACGTGCCTATATTTTCCTTTTAAAATTAAAAGGGCCAAAGAATAAAGAAAGATTCAAACTAACCCAAACGGATCCTGTCTTTGCTTTTTTATCCCAACTATCAAGAGAGGAACTGAACTGCAGGAACGCTTAAAACTAATCCAATTGATTTTTTGTTTTCAATTGATTATAATTCAAATAACAACGTAAAATCTGGTAATGTTGAGCGTATTAAAAATTGAAAAAAAAAAAAAAAAACTTCATGAAAATATTAAAACGAAATTTAAAACGAGGATACGAAACTGTGTGCATTAAATTGTTGATGCTTCTAGCTTTGCACGATGAAAGTTTTTGTTGACAAAATGTCTGTTGTCATGGTGTAAAACTGATTTGGTAGAAAGGTCGGTTAGCAACAGCTATAAAGACGTCAAGATGCTGAAGTAAGTGTTATTTTAGCAATACCAGTTTGTTGACATTGTAACTAAGAAATAGCAGTTGACACCCAGCCTTGCCCGCTCAATTTTAATTCATGCAGATTTCGTATTTACTATTACGGCGCCAATTCTCTATTATTAAATATGATAGTGTACCTAGTATATAGTACTGATTTTATTAAAAGTTTAAAAAAAACAAAACTAGTTGGGTGCCATGAGCTAGAATCGAAACTAAAACAGTTAATGCTTTAGCCAAATCAAAACGTAGACTCCATGAACAACTGCAGCGCTGCAGTAGCAGTATCAGAATTTTTGTAGGAATTTTTGACACCCCTAACACGAAACTGCGAATACAATATAAAAATCTCGTAATTTCTCTGTTAAAAGTGGGTTATTTATTTTCTTTATGGATTATACTTCCAAAATAAACTATTACAGTTGTTTTAAAAGTAATAAAAATATTTTTATTTTTTTTTTAAAACAGTAATGAATTTTCCGAACTCAATATTTTTCAATTTTTAAACTCAATATTTTTAAATTTTTAAATTTTAAAAATCTATCAAAATTTTTCTATTGATTCTATTTTTACGATATTTTCAGGGTCAATGTGAAATTTTATGTTCTTTCCAATAAACCGAATATAATATTTTAGACAAACGTTTTTTTTTAAATTCACGCCCCCCCATTTTCACGCCCCCCATTTTCACGCCCCCCCCCCCATTTTGAAATGTCTATTAAAAAGTAAATAATTAATTTATGTTTAATAGGTTTATATATCACAAATTGAAGAGAAAAGGTCAATAAATAATATATTCAAATTTAAAACAAAAAAAAAAAATCAGTTTTTTAGAAATTTACCTGTAAAGTCCGAAGTTTAAAACCTTATTTTATAAGAACACATTTTTTCTTTTTGTCTTTTTTTTTTTTTTTTTAATGAAACCTTGGTCCTTGCTCCTTTAATTGAAAAAAAAATTAGGGCTTGAATTACATTTTTCGAGGAGTTATAAGCTTAGAAAGATAGGGGGTCGAATAATTTACGCCTCTCATTTTGAAATGTCTATTAAAAAGTAAATAATTAATTTATGTTTAATAGGTTTATATATCACAAATTGAAGAGAAAAGGTCAATAAATAATATATTCAAATTTAAAACAAAAAAAAAAAATCAGTTTTTTAGAAATTTACCTGTAAAGTCCGAAGTTTAAAACCTTTTTAAAAAAAAAAAAACACATTGTTTTGTTTTGTTTTTTTTTTAAATAAAACCTTGGTCCTTACTCCTTTAATTGAAAAAAAAAATTAGGGCTTAAATTACATTTTTCGAGGAGTTATAAGCTTGGAAAGATGGGGTGGAATTATTCACTATTTTCACGAAATTTCTGACACTGCTAGCGCTGCAGCGTGCACGCCTGTGGAACTCTGTTCTGTCTGCCTGCTTCCCTCCTGACTACAACTTAGATGTCTTCAAGTCCAACGTAAACAAATTCCTGATGAACCGCCCCCTTAAGTAGACACTTTAAATATCCACACTAACGTACTATACTTACAATAACCCTTATCCCTGAGTGGCTTCCGGGCCTTGATAAGTGGTGACCACCTTGTAAAAAACAAAAAAAAACGTTCCCTACTGTTTTAGCTACCGATAGATAGACAAGAAAGATTTAACATTAAACCACTTCAAGCTATGAATGAATATGCGTATACGCAAAAGTAAAAGAAATATGTCAGCAAGTTGAAATGAACATTGCATTTCAGCTTGCCGACACATTTCGGCGCTTATGTCAACGGATCATCAAATCTAAGGGAGATAACCACATAGCAAAAATGAGCATATTTTGCAATATATAATTTGGGACGCTGAAATAATCAGTAGAACAATAAAAGAATGGTAAACGAAAAAAAAAAATATGATTGCACACACACACAAATGTTTTTCTTTATTTTAGGTAATCAATCAATCAGCGTCAGGATGATTAAAAGTTTTTTGAAGAAGATTTTGAAGTATTTAAACCGTCAATGAATGATTAAATTTTAGTGGTATTTTTTTTTTTTTTTTTTACTATTCTGTAGCTTCGTTTTGCAAAGTATAATTTGGGGCGCATAATAATTAACGTACACAAAACAACGAAAATAGAAAACATTTTTGAAGTATTTAAAACCGTCAATGTAATTTTTTTTTTTAAACGAAAATTAAAAATTAAATTTGTATTTCTTTATTTTAGGTAATCAGTCATTTCTGTCTATGATTAAAGTAGGAAAAAATAACAACGTTCAAAGATTCTGCACAAGATAAAGTATTCGTTTTCTTTTTTTTTTTTTTTTTTGGAGGGGGTTCTCTTAAATAAGGGAAGTATTTTTCTTTAATTGAACAACAACTTCTTGATTAATTAACAAGTTTGTTTAATTTTTGTTGTTGATGAATTAACATAGTTTCATTGTCAGGTTGTTTAATTTTGTTTTGTGTACGTTAATAAGTTTATTTTGCTACTTAACATAGTTATATTTTTAAGTTCGTTGATTAACTTCGCTAACTTATTTCCTTTCCGTAAATTGCTGAAGCGGAACTCGACTACAGTAATCGTTTTTTTTTTTTGTTTGTTTGTTTTTTCTCTCATTTAATATTCTTTCATTGTTCTACTGATTATTTCAGCGTCTCAAATTATATCTTGCAAAATATTTTTATTTTTGCTATGTTTATGCTGGTTATCTCCCTTAAATTTGATGATCCATTGACATAAACGCCCACATTTCTGGGTAAATATGCACTTCAGGTGCGTAAATTATTTCACCAACATAAAAACCATAAAAATTTAGCGCTTTTGGGGGATTTGATCTTTATCTAAGGGAGATAACTAAGGAAATAATATTGCCTCCCCACGAGGGCAGATTTAGCACAAGGTCGGTTTATAATGTGGGGGAAATCCAGCTCCCCAAAAAGGGGCACTCTGGATAGGAACAAAAATAAAATTTGTCTCAGCCATGAAACTCGTAATTTCTCTTTTAAAAGTGGGTTCTTTATTTTATTTATGGATTATACTTCCAAAATAAACTATTAAAGTTGTATAAAAAGTAATAGAAATGTTATTTTTTATTTTTAAAAAAAACAGTGTTTACAAAGTGTCGGCCAGCGTCCATTTTACGTAATGAAATCAATTGAATTTTACGAGTTAAATATTTTTCAATTTTTAAACTTTTTAATCAAAATTTTTCTATTGATTCAACTTTTACGATATTTTCAGGGTCAGTGTGAAATTTTATGCTCTTTCTAATAACCCGAATATAATATTTTAAACAAACTTTTTTTTTTATAATTCACCCCCCTCCCCGCCTCCATTTTGAAATGTCTAAAAAGTAAATAATTAATTTACTCACCAAAGTTTTATATATCACAAATTGAAGATAAAATATCAATAAATAATATATTCAAATTTAAAACAAAAAAAAGAAGTGTTTTTAATGATTTACCTGTAAAGTCCGAAGTTTAAAACCTTTTTTTTAAAACACGTTGTTGTTGTTTTTTTTTTTCTGTTTTTTTTTTTTTAATGAAACCTTATAATCTTCTTATATTGTACAGAAAGTTTCGTTTTATTATGAAAATTATTTCTATTTCATTCAATGGTTTTTTGGGGGGTTTTCTTTTAGATATTAAAAAAAAAAATCCTCCATAAAGTGGAAATTAAATATACTAAATCAAAAACTCGGGGTTTGTATTACTGTACACATAGATCCGAAAAAGTTGTCAAAAAACAAATATATAACAAATAAATGTTATCAAAGGCAAGATAAGTTACTTTTCTACCTAACTGGATATATTTTTTGTTTTTTTATTCAATGTAACATATTTATTCAGCTCGAAAAGCATAGTGTTTACCGATGTATTGGAAAATTCAAGATGACGTCTCACACCCTCTTTAACACCGTAAGTTTGGGAAAAGATGTTATAAATAAAAAACTATACAAAATACTATTAAAAACCCGCTCAATATATGTCAACCTATGTCACGGTAACATATATTGAGCGAGTTTTTAACAGTATTTTAACTGGTTTTTTATTTATAACACCTTTTCCCAAACTTACCGTGTTAAAGAGAGAATCAGACGCCATCTTGAATGTTCCAATACATCGGTAAACACTGTATGGTTTTCGAGCTGAATAAACATGTTACATTGAATAAAAACACAAAAAATATATCCAGTTTGGTAGAAAAGTAACTTATCTTGCCTTTGATAACATTTATTTGTTATATATTTGTTTTTTGACAACTTTTTCGAATCTATGTGTACAGTAATACAAATCCGGTTTTTACTTCCTTCTGTCCATCCGTAATTCAAAACAATAAAAAAAAAAAAAAAAAAATATTTTCGGTTTTAAATAAAAACGTAAAATGTTTGCATGATGGCGGGTTTTTCAAATAGGCATTTAAAAAATTCTTTTATTTAGAAAATAAATGAATTTTAAAATATAAATATGGATAAATTCTTAACAATGAAGAATGCAACTACACATTGATTAGTAATTTTTAAAGGTAAGTGTTTTTTTTGGGGGGGGGGAATTTATATCGATTTTTTTTATAATCGACCTAAGTTAGATTTTGTTTATTTTCTTCAAATCTTTTAAAGAAAACCGATTTAAAAAAACAAATATTGCATAATTTGCCATTGAACCTGTTATTTTTTTAAAATTTGGTCCTTGCTCCTTTAATTGGAAAAAAAATTAGGGTTTGAATTACATTTTTCGAGTAGTTATAAGCTTGGAAAGACAAGGGGTCGAATTATTCAATATTTTTTTACGCATTCGTAAGGTCAGTTTCTGACACACCTAGTGAAGTGTAGCATCAGAACAGATACTACACTGTGATCTTGGCCCTAAGGAAATCATATTATTTTATTGCAAATAATTTAGAGTCGATTTGTGACGCTGAAATGATCGGTACTCATGCACTTATTGATCTGTGCTGAAATAATGTTATTATTTAAAAAGCCATTCTTAACATGGGGAGGGGAGGGTGTTTTGTACCCATTCTGTACTTTAACCTTACAATTGAATAAAAAAAACATGTCATAAAACTTTAATTTAACTTGGAAATACGATTTATAAAACAGCGCGGATCAGTAAATGCATTGGCACCAATAACGTTACTATTTCAGCACGGTCCGTATTTTGCACCAAATGATTAGTAGAAAAAGGAAACCAATTTCTTTAACCCTCCATTTTGTCATAACGCTGAAAATGAAGATTTTCATGTAAGTTTAAAGTTCATCTTTTGAACATGGAAGAATGAGTAAAAATTGCAATGAAAGTGAAAAAGTGACCACTATTAAATAAACGAGTGAAATAACGAACTAAAATAGAAATTTTAAATAAAGAATTCCAGTAAAACTTGTTAATTGGAAAATTTAAATGCAATATTCGTTTTCAGCATACCCAAAAATCTATATAGTCATCATTCTAAACGAAAATGTTAAGATGGAAACCAAGTCAATAATTGCCTTTTTTTTTTTTTTCTAATTACAAAATGTTTCATTTTAATTAAGTATTTTTCATATTAAAAAAATGAAATTCGAGAATTTTCTTTATTAAATACAGCAATGACCAAACAGATGCAACACTTTCTTTTTTTTTTTTTTTTTTTTTTTTTTTTTTTTTTTTTTTTTTTTTTTTGTAAAAGAGGTGTAAAGTAAATAGACTGTAAGTTTTTGGTACTCTTGCAGAATTTGACCCGGATCCTCAGGATTTTCCATCAATTATGGCTTGGGCTCGACTGACGATCACTGATTTAAGCCGAGTGTTGTTCAAATGTACAAATGCTAAATTAACATATTTTTTGTTTGTTCTTTTATATAAAAAATGTAACTTTTAAAATAATTTTTGGGTGAGGGGGGGGCATTTTTTCTATTTATTTTTTTAACATTTGTTGACAGAAAATAATTTGTAAATTTTCTTGAAAAAAAGACTTTTCTGTACTTGTACATAGCAATTTACGGTTTTTATAAAAATAATTCATCTTTTCTTATAAAAAAAAAAAAAGCAACCTCTGTTTACAAAACAAAATAAAAAAACGTTTACTGCCAATTTTCTTTAAAAAACAAAAGTGTTAGTTTTCTTGAAAAAAAATTATACTTTCGCCTAACAATTTACAGTTAAAAAAAGATTCATCTTTTCTTGAAAAAATAAACAAACTTTTGTTGATAAAAAAATTGCAAAAGATAATAAAAGTAAATAAACAACACAAAGTGCAATTTTTCTTGAAAAAATAATATATTCAGTAAATTTACAGTAAAGTTTTGTTATTTTTTTTTTTATTGTATTTCTATTTTTTCTGGTTTGTTTGCTTTGAAATTTGTCTACATCTATTACTTTGCTCGGCTTAATCCAATGACTGCCGGTCAAGCTCGAACCATAATTGACAGAATAATCCCGAGGATCCACATGAAATTCTGCAAGAGTACCAAGTTTTTTTCTAATAACAAAATATTTTATTTTAGTTCAGTATTTTTAATATTAAAAGAAATGAAATTTTAGTAAAATCACATTTTTAATATTAAAAAATTTCATTTAGGAAAATCACATTTTTAATATTAAAAGAAATGAAATTTTAGGAATATCGCATTGCTAATATTCTTTATTGAATGCAGAAAAACGTGTTCATTATAAACGAACTTTATTTTTTTTAAGTAGGTAAAAATTTTCTTTAGCTATTCGAAAAACAACTTCTGCATCATTGGCTGTGCGAGATGAACTTCATAATTTATTTTAAAATCTTCCTTTTCGGCGTCCTGTCAGTATATATTAGATTTCTGGAAAATAATTAAGTTTTTCCATATTAAAAAAAGAAATTTGTTCCCTTATTCTACTGATCAGTGTCCTAATCGGCTCTCAATTATCTGCAACAAAATCACATTATTTCCTTAGAAAATGCTAGTTATCTCCCTTAGATAAAGACCAAATCCCAAATAAGTGCCAAAAAGTTATTTTATTTTTAACTTTGTGTTTGTGTGTGAGAGAAAGAGAGAGTTCCTTCTTTATAGGTTTCAAAACAGCTGAATCTATCTTTTGCGAATTTCACACAAAGGTAATTTATGTCTGGCAGTGTTCTTAGATATGTTTTGTACAGAAATTTGTCCGGTAAGTATCGAAAAATTGAAAAAAATCCGATCCTAAAAATAGTCTTTTTTTTCTTATAGATAAAAAGAATTTTTATAGGGGAATATTTTAGGTTGCACCAACAAGGGAGATAATGAAATTTCAACAAATAATTCTTAGAAAAAACAGATTTGTTGACCTCTGGAAACATAGCTCAGTTGTAGAGCATTCGACTACAGATCGAATGATCCCGTGTTCAAGCCTGGGTGTACCTCTCCATTTTATTTAAATTTTTTTTATTAATAAATTTAATTTACAATAAAAGAAGAGGTACTATTTAAAATCGCTGCAAATTATTTCTTTGCATATTTTAAAACTAAACATTAATCAGAAGTGACTTTTCCAGAGTATTCATCAAGCCCAAATATCAGCTGACATGATATTGTAAACAAACACAGATGGAATTTGAACTACATTATCATTATTATCTATTCTATTTTATTTATTTATTTTTTTTGCGAATTACTCCACCGGCAAATTATTCCTCATAAAAATATATTATATTCAATAGAGGGCTCATTCTACAATACATACATACACAATCTGCAAAATTAAAATATCATGTTTAAGCATATTGTACGACCTAGCAACTTTGGGCTGCCAGTTAGTTTTTGATAAAACACATTATTAGACCCAAAGATTTAAATAAAACAATAAAAAAAAAAACTTCATTGGCATTCTGGTATATATCTCGAGACATTTCATTCTTGCATTGCGTCCCCGACAAAACATCTTCCAACAAATATTTTAACTGAAGGAATTTATCACATTCTTAGACAAATTATTATTATTAGTATTAGTAGTAGTAGTATTTGTATTATTATTATTATAAGTAGTTTGGTGTAAGAATGACTATAGAATAAACGTGTAATATTTATTAACTGAAGGAATTTATCACATTCTTAGACAAATTATTATTATTAGTAGTAGTAGTAGTAGTAGTATTTGTATTATTATTATTATTATTATAATTAGTTTGGTGTAAGAATGACTATAGAATAAATGTGTAATATTTATTAACTGAAGGAATTTATCACATTCTTAGAAAAATTATTATTATTAGTAGTAGTAGTACCAGTATTATTATTATTATTATTATTATTATTATTATTATTATTATGACGTAAGAATGGTTATATAATAAATATTTATTTCTTGTAACTTAAGAATGTTTCACATAAAAAAAGTTTAAAATAAATATTGAGAAAAGTATCATTCTTACACCAAACTACTTATAATATTACTACTTCTACTACTACTAATAATAATAATAACTAACGGGACCTGTAGAAATTCCACAGGGGACTCATTCATATGTAATATATTGATGTTGGCATTCTGTAGATGTCTAGTGTAAATGGAGATGCTCTGATATTATTGTAGCTTTTTTGGTAAAGCTGCAAAAGTATTTATCTAAGCTAGCACGAACGCCCGGCAAAAAAGTATGTTTAAATATGATATTTTAATTCTTGCAGATTTCGTATATATTATTATAGAGTTAATGTTCTATCGATTTTTATATGTTATAAAGTTGCGATTTTGAAAATAAAAAAATATATGTATATATGACTTGGGTGTATTAGCTTGGATCGAAACGGAAATAAAAACTTATGAAAAAAAAAAAAGATATATAAGAGAAAGAAAATTAAAACTGTAAGTTGAACTTTACAATCAAAACTTATTGTCCGACTGAATACTCCAAAAAACAATTTACAAAGTCCTTATTCTGCTGATTTTCAAAGAATGCTATTCTTATTATTCTTCTTATCAGAGGACATAAAGAATTTAATAGTAAGAAAAGAGAAATCCAAAATGAGAACTCTTCTTACTATTAGATCCCATTTGACTAGGGACAGACGTCTCTTGGGACTACTGCACTGGCCGGAAAAAAACAATTTGCATTATTTCAGCTGTTTTGTAAACTTTCCAATCGGATTTTTGAAAACTTTCCAATCCGATTATATGCATCGTCATGCTGGGCTTATTTTGGAATACATTCTATCTAAAGAACTATTTTGCATTTTGGATCAAGTCTAGAGGAGTTGCTGAAATATCATGCGTGGTTTGTTTTTATATTAGTTTTTTACATATCCAATATTTTTTCATTCGGCAATTTATAACTACAATAAATTGCGGTTTCACTTAATGCCTTAACTAGAAAATTCTAGGATTGCTACAAATATAATTTGCTGATTTTTTATGTCCTCTGATGAGAAGAATAATAAGAATAGCATTCTTTGAAACTCTGCAGAATAAGGACTTTGTAAATTGTTTTTTGGAGTATTCAGTCGAACAATAAATTTTGATTGTAAAGTTCAACTTACAGTTTTAATTTTCTTTCTCTTATAATAAGCTCTACTCTCTATTGCATATTGAGCTTTTTTAATTCGGTTGGGATTACATTTTCTATATATAAATACTGTTATTTATATTAGTTTGAAGTTCACCATTGTATATATCAGGTAGATACTACATCCCTTTGTTTTCATTAATATATATATATATATATATATATATATATATATATATATATAAATAAACTTGAGTTCCTTCAGCCATAATCGAAACCAAAACTTATGAAGAATTCTTGATAAAATTATTTTATATAAAAAAAAATAGATGATTTAAGTGCCATCAGCTATAGTTGAAACCAAAACTTATGAAGAATTTTTGGTAAAATTATTTATTACAAGAAATAGAAGAACATCAATTAAACAACCCGGATGTAAGCAAAAGAGCACACACGTTATCATATTAATATATAGATATCATAAATTCCTTCAGTTAAAATCTGTTGGAAGATGTTTCGTCGGGGACACCGAACCAGCTATCACAGTCTAGAAAACAGGGGAAGTAATGCAACAATGAAATTGTCTCAAGAAATATGCTGGAATGCCGCTTCATTTTTTCTTATTTTTCATATTTTTCTTATTTGAAATGTTTATTTTGCTGGTCGAATTATTTTATTCGCATTTCGCAAATACTATAAAGCTTGATATATATCAGGTTTTAATGTTATTCTTTGGGGCGCTTATTCCCAACTACCTTTCCCCCAATGAAGAAACAAAAATAAAGAGGTACTTCTATATTATAATAACTAAAAAATATTGAATTTCAAGTAAAACAAATGGTACCTACATAATTGTCTGGTCTTAAATAGTGACATATCCAAAAATTACGAAAAACTATAAGGTAAACAGTTCTATAAGGTAGTTTGATAAAGTTACATGCTGGATTGGACATATTAGGCCACGTTGTGAAGCAAAAGGGGAAGTAACTCAGTTGAAACAATGTGTACCAGACAATTTATTCAGAAAAACAAAAATAAGCATAACATATATACATAATTTGTGATTTTTTTTTTAAATAATTTTTTTTAACCGTTTTCAGAACTTTTTGAAATTACTCTTCCATAATTGACATAAGATTTCCGAGAAATCAAAAACTTAATTACCTCCCCTGGGTACTCTCCAATTCAAATCAGTAGATTTTGAAACCAAACGCTAGATTTTACAAATGTCTGGTTTTTTTTTTTGTTTTTTGTAATTGTTGGATATGTTACTATTTGAGACTTGAAAATTACATAGTACCATTTGTTTTATATGAAATTCAATATTTCTTCATTATAGAAGCACCAGTAAAAATCTATATGATGTACGTACTCGTGACAGAAAAAAAATATCATACACAAAACAATTACGTAAATTGATCAAGTAGTTTTATTTTTGTAAAGAAAGTAATTTGAAAACCAATTTTAGTTTTTCCAATGCTTTCTAAAGTCTCACAAAAATTTTCATCATTTGGAATTATCTCCCTTGTTCTACAAAAATGGTGTCGAAAGCTTGTTGATAGTCATTTAGCCTTAAATTTTTTTTTTTAATTAAACTGTTTGATCAATTTACGTGATCATGTGCGATATTTTTTTCTATCACAGTATATTTGTTGCAGTGTCGTGTTACAGCTCCTTTGTTTGCATTAGAACAAAGCAAACTTGAATACACCGGTTGGTAGAAACAAACATGTGATTGACACTCTCCTTAGATACGTCACAACAATTTTTCCAACTACAAAGTTAAAATATACAAACTTCATTTTTCGCAAACTAAACAAAAATAAGCAACTTTTATTTTGGACTGAGATTAATATATACACAGGCAATAAGAACTCCAGACGTTTTTAACTGCAAGAAATCCGACTTGAAATTAATTCTAGGCATTTGTTTGTTTAACGAGCCAAGTTCTGTAACATGAACAGGTTTCCATGAAGCCAACGATTTCACAGCAGATCTTCAGCTGAGAGCTAGGAGACTTCCATCCTAACTTGGGAACCAGGGGCAGCAGTACTCAAATAGCCTTTTTCAGAACTCTACCAAATTATTAATGCGATTCAAACTGTCTTTTTAAGGACGACTCACAAACTACCAGAATGTGACACACACTCCATTCTCTATTGCTGTCTGCCCCCCCCTCACAGCCTGCAACTCCAGCTTACTCCTAATATCTTCCAGCAGGTCCAGCTAACCTCTGCAGCCTTCAGCTCACTGCTGTACCTTCCTGCAACTCCATCTCTCTCTCGCATGTTCCGGCCACAAACTCCAGCAGCTCTTGACATCCAACTACCAGCTCCAGTGTCTGTTGACGTCCAGCTACCTGTTCCAATACCCACTGACGTCCAGCTACCTGTGCCAGTGCCCACTGACGTCCAGCTACCTGTTCTAATGCCCACTGATGTCGAGCTACCAGTTCCAGCACCCATGGACATCAAGTACCCCATCGACATCCGGTTACTAGTTTCCAACATCAGATCCTATCTAAGGCAAACCATCCTACCTCAGAGACGCATGAATTTCAACTCTGCAAAACATCTGTTTTCACTTCAAATAATCCTGATTCACGAATTACATGTCCATATGATTTACCGTTTTCTCTTGGTAAATAAAACACAATATCTATCATTTTTAACTGATCATCTGTGTTTGCAACACCATAAAACTTTTTTCTCTATTTTTGGTATATTTCTTTTTTTTATGAGGGTGGGAGTCGTTATGGAGTTGTACTCTTTTATTACTATTATTATTAGTAGTAGTATTAGTATTATTACACTAGCCTGGGTGCCAGGTGTTTGAAGGTGTGCAAAAAAAAAAAAAAAAAAGTGGTAGTAGGCAGGCAGGCTCAAACCCGTACCACAAAGAAGGAAAAGAATTTTTAAAAAAAGTGACGTCTTTGCTGTTGTGTCCATCACCAAACCGGAAATGATGTATGTTTAAATTAAGGCTAGTCAATCGAAAAGAGGCGATGACTTTCAAAAATATCGGCTAAAAAAAAAGCGACCCCTACCTGTAGAAAAGTACCCAGTTGAGGGTGAAGGAATTAATGTTTTTAGCCAATTTTTCGATATTTGTCGTCCGAAGAGTCGAGCTTCAAAACGATACTGATCTCATGAAAATTTGTTGCCTTTGTGGTATGTCGCAGTGGGCGTAGCGACTAAATCGTTTTTTTTTTTTTTTCACTTCCACTTCCTCTTAGTATTACAGGTTTGAGCCTGGCTACTGTGGCTATTTATTTATTTTTTTTTTTTTTGTGTTCCCATGTATTTTTTTTTTGTTGTTTTTTTGCATTCACTGCTATTGTTTTTTTTTTTTGTTTTTTTTTGAGGGATCCATTACTTAATATCCTTACTATAAAACCTCTCCACACCTGGCCAACGCCTGGTACCTCCCCAGCTAGTTTACAACATAAAATTCAGGGCAACTGTGTTATAAATCCTACTCCCAGATTTAACATTGATTCTCAAAGTTTAATTTATTTCTTTTATGGATCAATTACAGTAAACAGAATAAACATTGGAGAATTAAATTGCCTATTCCCTTTGTAAAGCTTTTCACACTTATTCGTTATTTTATCTATTTTGTCTCTTTTCTGAGAGCTCACATTTTATTATCAAAATATTTAAGATGCTCTTGACAAGCTTATTCTGAAATGATTAATGTTTTTATGGTACTTCTTCTGCTTCTGCTTTGGACACAAGTGAAAAATACAGATGAAAATCTCACAATAAGTTTATAAAAATCTTGGATAAAATACATATTTAAGAGGTTTTCTAAATTAAAAAAGAAAATCAGATTTACATTTGAACTTATACACCCCCACCCTCTAACCCTAACCCTAACCCCCCTCCCCCGCCACCAAAAAAAAAAAAAAAAAAAAAAATGAGATTCAGACATATGTTATTGTAACTAATGAAACAAACAAAAAGAGATGAAAAACAAATAAATGTTACCAAATGCAAGATACCTACCTGGATAAGTTTATTTGTGTTTAAACTTAAAAATGTCTTGCGCATAAGCCCTGAACAAGGACCTTTTATAATCGCCGAAAATTAAACAAACGCAGGTAGAAACACATCAAATAAATGTTAACAGCTGAGCGAAAATGTTGTGTTCTGCCAATATTTTGTTTAATTTTTGATTTTTGAGTGATTAGAGAAGATTTAAAGGTTAGAATGAGCTAGAAATGATTATCGTTAATTTACGTTAAATTTATGTGCGAAACTGCTTTTCTACTTGAAATTCTAAAATATTTTTTTTTTCTTTCCGCTACGTAATCATCTAAAAAAAAGTAGAATCTTATTTTGAGGAAGTGATTTAGCTAAATGTGTTAATCTACTTGCCATTATTATTATTGTTATTATTATTATTATTATTATCATCTATGTATTAATATGATAACGTGTGTGTCACGCTTACACCCGTGTCGTCTAATTATGTACTTCCATTTCATATAATAAATAATTTTACTTAGAATTCTTCATAAGTTTTGGTTTCGGTTTTGATTATAGGTGATGGCATTTAAGTCATCTATATTTTTTATAAATAATTTTACCAAGAATTCTTCATAAGTTTCGGTTTCGATTATAGCTGATGGCACTTAAGTCATCTATGTTTTTTATAAATAATAATTTTATGAAGAATTCTTTATAAGTTTTGGTTTTGGTTTCAATTATGACTGAAGGAACTCAAGTTTTTTCATAAATTTTTATTTCGGTTTTGATTCAAGCTAATGCACCCAAGTTATATGCAAATATTTTTTTATTTTTGAAATCGCAACTTTATAATATATAAAAATCGATAAAACATTAACTCTATAATAATATATACGAAATCTGCAAGAATTAAAATATCATATTTAAGCATACTTTACGATCAGGCTTTGCCGGGCGTTTGTTCTAGCTTAAATACTTTTGAAGTTTTAACAAAATAGCTACAATAATATCAGAGCATCTCCATTTACACTGAACACCTACAGAATGCCAACATTAATATATTACATATGAATCGGTCCACTGCGGAATTTCGACAGGTCCCGCTAGTTATTATTATTATTATTATTATTATTATTATTATTATTATTTCTGTTGTCACATTTTGTATCTGGCTGTTGTTATTGCTAATTTTATGCTGAAAAGTGGATCATAACAAATGACCATAGGCTATCAGCATCTTCAGTCTTGCTACACTTTCTGCAAAATTCTGGTGGTTCCCAACAAGGCACTCATCTGAAGCACTCCAACATTACAATGGATCCCTATTTTCTCTATAGTTAACAGACACCCCTCCCAATGTTAAGAATGGCTTTTTGAATAGTAAAATTATTACTTAGAAACTCATTTTGTTAATTATTCTTTTCTACACTGTCTTATTTTGTATACCAATCGTTGATTCTTTTTAATTATTTATGGAAATCTTAAATAGCATTAATGACGAACAAATGCAAATGATATTTGTTTTAAAAGAAAAACAAATCTTGTTACAATTTTCAATCAGTTACAACGGAAAACATTTAGAATAATATGTAATATACGCCCTCCCCTCCAAGTATATTTTTTTTATTTTGTGCATATATATGAGGACATTACATGGGGAGGAGAGTTTACAGTTATTTGAACATCTTTAAAAACATCAAATATCTAATTAAATGTTTAAAAGAATCTGAATCGGTACTTGTATCGGAATCGGGAATTTAGAACAGAATCTGTAATTGTATCGGAATTGGGAAAACTTTTGGAATCGTCCCATATATATATATATATATATATATATATATATATATATATATATATATATAAGTGACTTTGATTATTTGGATGAAGAACGGTTTCTACCAAACTACTCTGCCAATCTTTGGTCTACAAACTTTAAACTTGGTAATTAGGGGATTTGGACCTGTGAAACAAATTCAATTTAATTTTTAGCCAGTAAAATAGCTGCTAAGAGGTCAAAATTGAAAAAATTGGAACTTGGCATGTGCAAGTCAACTAAACGTGTTACTTGTATGCATGCACAAATATACATCTATATATCTATATCTTTCACAATGTTACATTTTTAAAAGTTTCTGTATGCATATGGATTTACGGCAGATGGTAATGATTAAGGCTGGAAAGCTAAATGTTTTAGTTTCGATTCTAGCTGATGGTACCCAAGTCGTATTTAAAAAACAAAAAACATTTTAAATCACTACTATATATTGGGTACAATATAATAATCAATAGAGAATTGGTTCTGTAATAATAAATGAATAAAAATATCATACTTAAACATATTTTACAACCTGGCAATGTTAGGCGGCCTATTATATATATATATATATATATACATATATATATATATATATATATATATATATATATATATATATATATATATATATATACACTATGTGTGTGTGTGTGTGTTTTTATTATTCCAACCTCGCGAGTTTTTGCTTAAATCATTACAAATTGTTTCAATTGACAGGACAATAATATTATCCTGCAGATCTCTTCAGACAATTCAAGTAAAATATATATATATATATATATATATATATATATATATATATATATATATATATATATACTCCGCGGATTAAGGACTATCCATTTATCTAGTGTTTCCTTTTCAGATTAAATATGTTTTTAACTCATTTCAAAGTGTTTTTTAACATATTTCATTATCTGTTTGCTCATATTATAAGCTCTATTTCCTATTTGGTATTATCCAGCTTTAATAAGTTTATAAATATTAATTCTTTAATATTTATAATTTACTTTAATTTTACCATCTTGGATCATTTTGGTAAATTCAATTGTAATTTTCATTTTTTATATATAATATATAAATATGTATATGTACTAAATATATAGTCATGTTATAAAAGTAATATATATATATATATATATATATATATATATATATATATATATATATATATATATATATATATATATATATATGATTTGAGTGCCATCAGCTAGAATCGAAATTTATTTGTACTGTGGAAAGGAGTGTGAATTTTATTAAATACAAGCTTGTTTCCATGACAACAATGTTTTTGATAGACAAGATGCAAGCAATGGCGGTCGGACGGTCCACAGAGTTTTATAATTATATACGTGTATTTTTATTCCTCTCTCTGTATTTGTACGAATTATATCACTCCCTATTTGATTTTCTTCCTAAGAGGACAAAGGTTAAAACTACAAAATCTGTTTTTAATATGAGAATAGCTGTGGCATTGTCTCGGCAATAAACAGTTCACACTCTTCAAAAGAAGGAAAGGATCTCAAATGACCAAATATTTACAACGACGCCGACCGCCACCACCACCACCACCACCGTCAGTCGTTTCCTTAGTGATCCAAACAGCCACCAACTTTAAATAAATAAAATTCCAAACTCTTTTTAATCTGAATTGAGCAAAATTATCAATTTTAAAGAGTGAGAAAGAATCAGTTTTACATTTGTGATTATTTCAACAAGTGAAGAAAACATTTTCTTTTTACTTACAACGACGATGGACATATTAAGGTTAAAAATTTTTTTTATTTTCTCATTACTCATATTCACCCCCTCTAAAAAAGGCCACTGATATGTAAGGGGCTACTAAGAATTAGGGGCCATAAATACACGAACACTCGAAGTAGTGTCGAGCAGCAAGATGTTTGTTTACATTACATTTAAGCTTCTGCATGTTGGGACATTCGAGGAATCAAGATATAGGGAGGGAATTCCAAAGCCTATAAGTCCAAATGAAGAAACTGTTAATGTAAAAGGCTCCCTGTCATTTGGGGGGCTTCTACAGTGAAGGGGTGGGAGTTTGTTGCTTGTAAGATTACATAAAGCATTTAACAAAAACAAAAAAAAAAACTGCATGAGCCATTTGTCATGCCTTAATTTGTTGTGCATAAATATCACACAAATAAAGAATTACCAGAAGCAGTTGTCGTCCCTTGTCATGCCTTAATTTGTCATGCATAAATAGTAAAAGCATAGCTACTAATAAATATTTTTTATTATTTTAATGCAGATAGGTCACAAATGAGTATATTTATTTATGTAAAAAATACAATTGAGATGAAGAGGGGCTTCTAATAAATATTTTTTATTATTTTAATGCAGATAGGTCACAAATGAGTATATTTATTTATGTAAAAAATACACTTGAGATGGGGGTGGCATATATTACAAGAGTGTATCTTTCTAAACATTTTTCGCTAGGGTTTCCGTTGTAACTGATTGAAAATTGTGAGACAATATTTGTTTTTCTTTTAAAACAAATATCATTTGCATTTGTCCGTTGTTAATGCTATTTGCAATTTTCATAAATGATTAAAAAGAATCGGCGATTGGTATGCAAAATAAGCGAAGTGTAGGAACAGAATAGTTAACAATACCCTTCCCATGTGAAGAATGAGTTTCTAAGTAATAATGTTACTATTCAAAAAACCATTCTTAACATTGGGAGGGGGCTCTGTTAACTATTGAGAAAGTAGGGATCCATTGTAATATTGGAGTGTTTCAGATGAGTGCCTTGTTAGGAACCACCAGAATTTTGCAGAAAGTGCTGCAAAACACTTATGCTGACAAAATTACCTCAGGTCCATTGATAATGGCAGGGATGCTGCTGTTGAGGACCCTGTTTGTTATTTACCAAAACTGATGGGAGCCAAGCTACTGCTCAGCTACTTTAGACTTGATATACTGAGAATGCAAATCTTTTTATTCTTTATTTGCATTCTTTATTCATTTCTTCATTACTCTTTTACAATGGCTGTTCGCAGTCCTCTAGGTGGCTTTAATTTCAAAACATCTAATGTTGGAAGCAACGGAAATAGTGATTTCTGTGCACAATAGCACCTGCACATTCTGGGGTGAATCACGGCTGACTGTTGGGCTTTTGCTGGAATTTCTTGGACAATGAAGCGATCTATACCGATAATTAACCATTCAGTCAGGTCAGAAACTATAGAGGACATGTTCTTTTTGAACATGGAGTGCAGAAGTATATCATATATAAATGTTCAGAAATTAGCCCAATCAGCCATAGAGTATCGATATACAGTACGATGGAGATGTACATCTGAGGACTTATTACATCTTGTTTTTAAGTTAACCAAGACAACTGAGAGATTGGATGATCCCAGTGGAGATAGAATGGAGGATAAGCATATTTCTGGGCAAGTTGTAAGAAAAAGGTCAAGGAGACTTGCATGTTATAGTTGGGCATACAGGTGTGTTTGTGAACAATTTGTGTTAGGTTATAGGCAATCAAAAATTCATGACAGGTACTCATCATCCATCATCCTCAGGTACTCATCATCCTTTCATCATCAGGTACTCATCATCCTTTCATCATCAGGTACTCCTCATCCCCTCATCATCCGTCTTGTTTGAGTGGACTATCCATTCAATATTGTGAACAGTGAAGTTTCTGCAGTCGTGAATGTTAGCCAAGGCATGAGTAGACAGAATGTGACCGATTTTCTCGGAGATACTCTCAATGATAATTACTCCACTGTTATGGGGTCGATAGAGGGCAAATATGAATGTGGTGCTGTAAGCAAGTGCTATTCTGAAGCACATATAAGGCAAATTAGGATCTTTTTCTCTACCACATGTAAAACCATCTCTAATATAGGTACATATTCTATTTTTGGGGGTCAGATTTTGATGTCAAGTTTACGTATCCTTTGATCGTGAACTCATCCAGGGAATCAGTTGGTCCAATGCCAGTTTCACGCAGGAACAATAAGTCAGGTTTTGTCTTCTGTAATTCGATTTCAACCTCTGGATGGTTGGAACGTAGACCCCTGATGTTAGAGAAGGAGACCTGGTAATGGATTTACCCTTGTTTTGTTTCTTGAGATTTTTCATTTTTGAAGATTGAGATATGTGGAAAAGGTCGGCAGAGTTGTTAGAGCAGAGCAGAGGAAAAAAAACAAAAAACAAACGAAGAATGATTTTTGCAACCATGTAGAGGAAAAGCTGTAACATTACTCACTAATATGGCATCGAGAGGTCCCACCAGAAGCTACTGCATGGTTCTGTATCCGTTCACCAAGTGGCAATACAGCAGCCCCAGTACTTTGCACCTGCTGACCAAAGTCATTTCTTTTTTACTTTTGAAACCAGTACTATATATTAGTGGCCTGGCAACCAAGCAAAAAGAAAACCCTAAGCAAAATTCATCCCAAAGCAACAAAACTAAAGCTGGCTTGCCATGACACTATATATACAAATGTAGGCAAATTTGGGCATATTTTATTGGTTTGAAAATATAGGTTCTTTTCTGCCAATTGTCATAAAATTTTAACCATAGAATAGTGTTATAATCTTCAAAAAGCCTGCAAATTTTCATGTTGTTTCGTTCCCTAAAACCAAAGATATGAGCATTATAATATTAATATTGAATTTGGCTATGAGTACAGATATTTCATATCATTCAAACACGGTAGTGTTTTGATATATGCTTAAGTAGCAGTTTTAGTCATTTAGAACTGCTTTAAAGCTTCACCGCTCACTCCTTTTTCAACCAAATTTCAAACAATTATTACAATCTATAGATCAATTTCTCGGCTATATTGTGAAAAATATTTTCAATTTTCGTTCTGTAAAAAAAAAATTATGATGAATTTACTGGTGTTCAAAATCGTAAAAAAAAAAACGTAAGGAGGTGAGCAACGTTTTTTATGACTGGTTTCCATAGCAACTATGTCACTTTAGCGACTACTGGTGCTACCAATTCACTGCTCTCGCAAAAAGAGAAGTAACAAATGAAACAGAAGATGAAAGAATGAAAGAGAGATAATTGGGGGGATTCTATTGAAAGCAGACGAGTGCCGTACATTGTTATTACATATTTGTATGTTATGTTTAGGGGGGGGGCAAGAAAAAATAAGACTGAAATTAAACAAAGAACAAGTGAATTTACTGGAAGCCAGGAAAAAATCATGGATTACAATAGAAAAATGCGAGCATGAAAAGTAATATGATTAAGCTTAAACATGGAAAAGTAAACGACTAGTTGTTAAAACTGGAAAAGAAAAGGACAAGATATTCTAGTAAAAAATATAACTTTGTAACTGAAAATATTGTATCATTGGGAATTTTTTTTAAATTCAATTTATAACATTATATAATCAATTCTTAATGCTGCAATATTTTAAGTTATAAATTTATATTTTTTACTAGAATATCTTGTCCTTTTCTTTTCCAGTTTTAACAACTAGTTCTTTACTTTTCCATGTTTAAGCTTAACTATATTACTTTTCATGCTTGCATTTTTCTATTATATATCACCTTTTTTGACAATTTTATAAGTTTCAAATCTTAGTGACTATTCATAAGATTTTAACAAATGAAGGCTCGTTGGAAAGGTAATGATTTGAATTGTGTAGTGGGCTATGTGACATTAGCCCTTAGGGTCGCACATTAAGGGGATCATCCATCATTGAGAGCCTATTTTTGGCACCTTTTTTTACAGCCATAAAATGTTTCAATTATAGTCATTTGTTTTCCTAGTTTTGCATATGAATTACAAAATAGCTGATGTTTCCCCAAAACCTGTGGCCTTGATGGAAGGGAGACTAAAACTTGCTACTATAGTTTCAAATAATCTGAAATAACAGCAAGGGGAGACTTGATTCCAAATATTTTTCATATTTATTATTTATTTCTTTAGTTTTTATACATAAAGTAAATTTCAGTGTATAAAGATTATTTGATACTGGAGATATTGATAATCGTACCCTATTTCCAAAAGAGGGGAGATATAACATATAAGAAATATTTGGAATCAAGTCTCCCCTTGCTGTTATTTCACATTATTTGAAACCATAGCAGCAAGTTTTAGTCTCCCCTCCATCAAGGCCAGAGGTTTTAGGGAAATATCAGGTATATATATAATATTCAATACAGAATTTGCTCTGTAATAATAAATACAAACTCTGCATGAATCAAAATATTAAAGTGTATTTTATGACCGGTCAATGATGGATGCATCACTTTAATCTATATATATAAAAAGCAAAATGTGTGTTAGTGTGTGCACATTTTGTGTATGTCCGACAAAGGCTTTGGAGGAAGGGGGGCTCAGGGGAGAGGTCACTGTTTCTTAGAACTTTTTATATGCTCCCTAGATTATAATATCTCCGATTTATGAAAGGACGTCGTGTATATCTTTTATTTGGGCGGCGACTTTTACATGCTATTTTCGCAGTATTTCTTAGTCTCCGCATGTTTCTTTGGCTTTTCTGTAGAAAAAAAGCGAAACTGTGAAGCGAAGTCATATTCTCGGTCTTTCATGCTGAGATATCTGGAAAGCAATCAGCTTTGATCAATGCAGGAAAAAAAACACCCGTCATATCAATTGCTATTCACTTGGATACTCCCCTTTTTATGGGGAGCTGGTTTTCCCCAACATCTTAGGAAAACTGGCTTGCAGCCAAAGTTAAGTCGCGCGATGTTTGACCTCATTAAATTCACGCACCTGTCACTTAACTTTTTAATCATTAAATTAAAACGCTTTTCATTTCCTGTCTCGTCGTGGCCGAGCGGTAAGGAGTCGAGTTTTTTTTCCCCTTTCTTTTCCACCTTCGTGTCAAGGCTTTGAGTTCGAGCCTACCTCCCTACCAAAACTTTTTTTTTCTTTTACACTGACAAACAGCCGGGCAACGCCAGGCACCCATGCTAGTAATAATATAAATTAATAATATTTAATAAAAACAATGGCATAAAATCATGTTTATAGCGAATTTTTCTCTTGCTCTTTTCTGATCACAACCTTTAAACTATTAACAATGTTCCTATACACCGTTATAAACATTGCTGAATGAACAATGGTTGAATAGACATATGTTAATTATAAGAATAAACATATTCTTATTCTTATTTACTTGTCTTCTCATGGGGCAAAGTTAGGCACAAGGCCAATTTTTAATGTGGGAAATTTCTAGCTCCCCTAAAACAAGGGATATTCTGGATTGGAACAAAAATAAAAATTGCCTCTGTCTAGAAGGACGTTGTCTTATCTAACTAAAGACTGAAACAAATAAGCACAATATCAGAACAGGTACTGCACTTTCCTCCTTGCCAAAGATGAAAAAAAAAGATGTGTTCTTATTTTTTTATTTTTTTATTTTTATTTTTTTTTTGGTGTTTGGTTACATATTATTAAATTTTGTTTTGTGGAAAAATAGTTGTTTTTGTTGTTTTTTTGTTTTTTTTAAATACTTGTTAACCAATATCGAATTTTTATTTTGGAAAATATAGTTTTATTTTTATTCTGCCTTTCAATTTTAAATTTCATTAAAAATTTAAATTCTTTTGTAAAATTAAATTATCTTCTTTTTTAATCTTGTTACTCTATATAAAACTTTATTTTTGGTAAGTATTTTTAATACTTGTTTAACTAATATAAAATTTTAATTTTTGATAAAATATATTTTTTAAAAATGTTAACTCGTTTTTCAATTTTATTAAGAATTTAAATTATTTCGTAAAATTAAATTATCTTTTTATAAAACCTTGTTATCCTGTATCAAATTTAAATTAAAAAAAAAAATATTTTTTTAGATTTAAATTTCACTGAGAATTTGAAATCATTTGTAAAATTAAATTATTGGGTGTGTACTTTTTTTTCTTTTTTCTTTTTCAGAACCAAAATTCCATTTTTTGGGAATAAATTTTCCCCCAAGAAAATCCCAAGTCGGCGAACTCAGTCACTTTCCAATCTGAATCTTGATTCAACGCAAATGAAACAAGAATTTGGAATTGACTGCGTCCCGGCTAAAATCAACTTAGGAGGAAGTGAACTGGCATTTGAAGAGGGACAGTGGATTCCAGGTTTGTGTTTCAAGGATTTCCCTGTTGGTTAATAAGACGCTCCTCTCTCTTTTCCTACTTGGAAATGTGTTCAGTGAATGAAAAAAGTAGAACTTGAGCTGATCTGTTAGTCTGTTAGCCTATCGTTGAGCATAAACAGTCTTGCTGAAAAGTGATATACTTGTAGCAGCAATGACAATTCCCGGTACACGATTTTGTATGTGTACTTAGTTCCTAAGCTCAGCACTGATTGGTACATGCATGTAAATCCTGAGTACATTACTGTAGTTGATTAAAAAGGCAGTACCAAATAGAATCTACCTCTTTTCTTACTGGGAGGCAACCAACAAGCTGACTTATTTGACATCATTTCTTTTAACCCCCAAACTTCTCTCTTGAAACATAGCAGAACCCCAGCCACCCACTCTCCAGGCCATCTGGGTTCAACAAGAAACCCCAAGAATTTAATATGGCAACTGTTGAACACACATGAAGTTCATATAACACTAGGACATATCTATATGACCCCAACTTCAACACCTGTGTACTGGACACAAACATTCTCCTTATATTTAACACTTTTCCTTTACTTGTTTGTTTATTCATTGTATGGCATCTACCCTCAGAAAGTTGAACTGGCTTCCTCTGAGGGAAGAAGTGTCAAGGAAATATTAAATTTACAGATGATCCATTTTCCTTACAAACAGGACATTGATCCTTTTGTTGTGTGTCAATAATGCGGTTAACATGGTACTGGCTTGGAGTAACTTGCTTGTGTTCAAGGTAAGTGCAGAGACATCAAAAGATTAAGACTGACAGGCTTCAAATTCATTGACTTCCATTGACAACATGTTGCACCTGTATGCTAGCAGGAATCACGAGGCAGGTTAGTGCATTTTGATTGCAAACCAGTTAACGGGGTGTTACTGCTCCACACATGCACCTTAAAATCAATAGGGGTGCACATGCGTTTCCAGTCGGTCAAGGGAATCGCAGTCAGACAACCAAAGACTTCTTTAGTCAGAACGAGAGAATCTTGAATCAAGATGAGAAAAAGGAAAAAAAATAAATAAATAAATAAAATCTGAATCGATTCAGCAATGCAGAGACCTTGTCAATGAGGGAAAATGCAGAATAAAGACCATTTTCAAACAATATCAAGTTGTGTTTTTGGGAGCATGCAGGAACCATCACAAGGGGGCACCGACCGAAGAAGGAGAAAAAGGTATGTGTCTTGAGATCTCCATATATGTATGACACACACACACCCATGACTGTATACACACATCTGCACACACAAAAACGGACAATTACGGCCATATCGTAATTATACATACTAGCGATGGGACGATTCCAGTATTTTTCCCGATTCCGATACAATTACCGATTCTATATGAAATTCCCGATTCCAATTCTTTGTAAATCTCTAAATATTTAACTATAAAAGTGTTATTTTGTCTCGATTGCTGTAAAACACATCTTAAATGTGCATGTATTTTCTCAAACGTAAAAGCACACTTGCGAGAGGGGGGGCGTGATCTAGAGATTTAGTCTTACTGGAAGTTTAAATCAATAAATATTTATTTTATTATTATTGCTACAAGCAATGGAAGATGTTTTATAAAAAAAAAATTAAATAAAATAAAATAAATAATTAAAGGAATTGGTTTTGGCATCGGAAAATAGGTTTAATTTTTTTTCGATTGCGATACCAATTCAAAAGCTCTGATTTTTCCGATTCCTGATTCCGATTAATCATCCCAACACTAATACATACACATACATAGAATATGTACACCTGTCCCCCCTCCCCACCTATGTATATAACATTGATCCATTCTTCATATATGAAACCCTCTTCTTTTTCCTAGTAACGGGAGATTTCTTTAAAACTGCGGAGATTTTTTAACCTTTTGTTTCTGCCCACACTCTTGCATGTATTCCTTTATTTTATTTGCATGTTAACAAAGATGACTTGGTATACTTCTTCCGGACGATACAAAATGAAATACTGTTAAGAAATGTCAGCATCACCATATTCAGTTAAAATTCTGTTTTAGATGCTACCATGCACTGTACAGCTTTAAAAAATTGATTTCCAAACCGATCTATCTCTGACCAGCTTTTTATTTATCCCTTTTTCTCGCAAATCCATCCTTATCATTTCCTCCCGTCTTGTTTTTGGCCTACTCTTGCCAACTAATCCTACTACCTCATCTGTTCTGCATCTACTAACCCAAATATTCTCATCCATTCTTTCAATGTGACCAAACCAACAAAGTCTCCTGTTCTGCACACATCTCATCTGCCCCCAACTTGCCCGAATGTCAGCCTATGGACTATTTTGTGTGGCATGCAGTTAAGAAAGACATCAACCGTGCTACCTGCAACATGAAGAACAGGCTGCTCGTCAGCATCAAACTAGTAGTCACGTAGCAAACATAAACTCAACTTAAAATTCATTTAAAGACATCTCCTTATCTATGCTTGCAATCCTTTTCCCATGCAATTTGACGTTCTGGCGCCATCTTATTCGCCTCAGCTGCTGAGTTATCGTTCCCAAGACAGCGATCGCTCTAAAAAGTTAACCGCCTGAACCCTACTAGCAGCAACCACGAATGAAGTCAACCAAAGAGCACGTTCTTAATGGAAGAACATAAGCTTCAGAATTTTTTAGATGAGGATTGATGATTTTTATTATTTAGCCTATAGTTTTCATCTTGAGTATTATTCTCATAACGTTTTGATCAATGTAACCTCCGACCTTCTTCAGGTGTATCTTGTCAAACTTGGAAATTTGGATACAATTTTAAATGGAACTATTTATTTAATCTACAGGAGTAGCATATGTTCAGTCATGATTGGTTAGAAGTCTTAAGTGATTCACAATTATATTTTTAGTATCGCCTACACTGAGGATTGAACCTTCAATCTCTAAAAGAATGTCACTTAGAACTGAATTTTACCTAGTACTTTACTGTTGCATCATAGTTTCTTGCAAATAATTCTAGTATGAATTTTTGGAAGAAGATATAGTTTTACTCAACTGAGTTTTCGTTTACCATATAACAAGTACGGCACAATCACGTTGACACACCAGTTCTCACCAGATCACCAAAGTTAAGCAACGTTGAACCTGGTCAGTACCAGATGGGTGACCATTTGGGAAGATGAGGCACTGTATGTACCGTAAGGTAAAATACCAGGTTGAGAAACTGGCACTGTCTATCCTTCTCTCGGGGTAGATGGGACTCTCTTAATCCATGGTAGGCAACCCATCTAGTGATGGCGTTAAGATAAAAAATATCCTTGATAGCCCTAGCGAAGCATCAAGTATTCAGCTACTGACAAAATTTGAATTGCACTACAAACTCGTGTAGTGAGTTCAATCTCAGTTGCGGCCGTACTGAATAGATGGATATAACAAGGAAGGATGGCAAGTAGCCCAACCATCATCAATCGACCTGAGGTAATCTTGTCAGCATCAGACAAAGCTAAACTCTTTGCCAAGAACTTTGCAGCTAATTCTACCCTATGCGATCGGGGCCGCCAAACCCCCATATTTCTTCCTGTGTCTTACAACATGCTATGCAACATACAAATATCTGTGCATGATATTGCCAAGCTAATCAAAAACCTCGATTCCAATAAAGCAACTGGCCCTGATAGCATTCCTATTATAGTGCTAAAAAAGCTTCATCCTAAACTTAGCTCCCATACTTACAGAGCTGTTTAAGTGTTGTCTTGAGGAAAAATGCTTCCCAACATCCTGGAAAATCTTATCAGTATGTCCTGTATTTAAAAATTCGAGTGATTGGTCATCTCCCTATCAATACAAACGAATTAGTCTCCTGTGTGTCATGAGTAAGTTACCAGAATCTGCGCTAAATAGAGAAGTAGTCAACCACCTCAGTAAAAAGAACATCCTCAGGAACATGCAATATGGTTTCCGTTCTGCTAGATCTACAGCAGATGTGCTAAAAGCTATATCCTCATAGGATTAGTGAATCTCCCGCTGGAGGCTTCCTTTTTAGGGCAATTGCTCTTGACAGATCAAAGGCCTTTGATAGTGTAGCATAAAATTCTATCCCACAAAATCTCCAGCTATGGTATAGCTGGAAATGTCTACTCAATTATTAAATCATTTCTTTCTAATAGTTTCATAAGAGTAGTGGTTGATGGGCAGAAATACGAAGCTCACAGTATTAATGCTGGAGTTCAACTCTTTTTCTGATCTACATCAATGATCTCCCAAATCACATCCTAAGATCATTCATAGACATTTATGCTGATGACACTACCATCTATCATAACACTTCAAAGGCCGTAAATGATCAAGTTTTCTCTGATTCTCTCTCCTCTGATCTTGAGCACGTGGTGCAATGGGGAAAGAGATGGCTGGTTAATTTTAATGCATCTAAAACCAAGTTTCTGTTTTTACATCATCAATGCTCTGATCCCCATCTGGCATCAATCGAAATGAATGGCTCATCTGAAGGAGGTTCCATGTTTTGACAAGCTTCTGGGTCAGATCTTTACTCCTGATCTGAGATGGAACACTTGCATCAAATCCATTGCCAAGGCTGCTGGAAAAATAGTGGGATCGTTATACTGCTCTAGTAGATATCTCACTGCTGATGCAATTCTCTACCTGTATAAGAGACAAGTACGTCCAAGGATGGAGTACTGTTGTCACATTTGGGTAGGAGCTGCTGGAAGCAGCTTATCTTGCTTTGACAAAGTTCAAAATAGACTTCGTAGCATAGCGAGAGATGCCCTTTTCTCTTTCCTGCAACCTCTTTCCCACAAAAGAGACATTGAGAACAGGGAAGAGAAAAGTGCATCATCCACTAGGCTACGAAGTCTGTTTTGAACTCTGTCGAGGCAGAATAAGCTGCTTCTAGCAGCTCCTGTCCAGATGTGACATACTTGGCTCTTACACAGGTAGAGAATGGCATCAGCAGTGAGATATCTCAAATCAAGAGTAAAGGTGAAACTCAGAATGTTGTCAAAACATGGAGACTCTCCAAGATGAAAGCCATTCATTTCAATTGATGGCGGATGAGGATCAGAGCATTGATGATGTAAAGATAGAAGCTTGGTTTTAGATGCCTTAAAATTAACTAGCCACCTTTTTCCCCATTGCTCCACATTCTCAAGATCAGATGAGAGAGAATCAGAAAGATCTTGGTCATTGCTGGCCTTTGAAGTGTTGCCATACAGTGTGGTGTCCTCTTTCCATTTTTTTTTTTTCTTGTATGTCACCAAATTATTTAACGTTTCACACAATCTTTTTGAATTCCAGTGAATGGATTCGGAGCTGCCAGTCACCAAGAGATGATGATCTTGAGAAAGGAAAATGAACAATTGCAAAACGAAAATAATTTCCTCCGTCTTAAAGTTGAGTCATTGCTCGATATGGTGAGTAAAATAATTATGAAACCATAAACACCAGGGTGTACTTCTCCTGCCTCTCTTCTCTGGCTCGGGTTTTCCAGAGTGGTCCTTTTGTTAAATAATAAAGGCAAAGCTTACTATTACATATCTGATTATTTAAATTTGAGAGATCCAAATTGCCACATGAACTTATGCCATTCATAGCACAGTATTATTAACTACTCCACATACTTTGGCTACTTACGTCGTGGCAAATAACACCAGTCACAGCCATGGAGTATTAAGTGACAGTTTATGACCATGCTCACAAACTCACAAAGAAGTCCACTATGGACAAAAACAACCATTTTTCATCTAGACTTGTTGAACATTTAACTCTTTACTTTTAGTTGTTCAACAAAATGTAAATAAAGTTGACATATTTATAGATTGACTTTGTTATTATGGTACTACTGCAGTTTAAATCCCGTTTTTCATGAATCTCATTCGGCAACACCCGGCGCACGATATAAACGGCCAAATTATACCGAGTGAACTGAAGTCAATACAAAAACAAAAAATGAATAAAAATAAACAGCCTACTGTATGAATTTCATGAAATTTACTGCTTTATTTTATTTTTATTTTTTTTTGTCGATTATTTTATTTTATTTTTTTTTGTATGAAAAGTTTGTTTTTTTTCCTTTGAATTAATGAACAATTATTTTTTTAATTTTAAGCAACAAAGATAAATATTGCGGGGGGCGGGGAGGGGAGTATACATTATTCATAAAACTTCTTTTTTTTTTTTTTTTTTTTTCAAAGAAAAGGTGTATGTTTAGTATTTGTAACAATTTTGTAATTTTTTTATTTATTATTATTTTTGCATTTTATGAACAAAATTTTTTTCCAAAGAAAAGTTTTGTTGCTTTTGTAAACAGACAACGACTGCAAATTTTTGTTTAATGCATATTATGCAAAATTTTCTTGAGAATGCGAGGACCATTTCTGGCGACTTCACATGATAGCTTCCAACCTAGAATTGTTTATTATTCTTGTCACAAGAATAAACACTTGCTGTTTTTGCAATGGATCTTTTGAAACATAATGAAACTCTTCCCTTTCTTTTCTTTTTTTTCTTCCAATTTTGAGTCATCTGCTCGCTTGCTTGTGTCTTTAACGACTCGGTTTCTCTTTGGATAAACTCACTTGGCATTTTCTGGGGCAGTTTACATCGTCCGCTGGGTGTTGCCCAATGAGACTCACAGAAAAACGGGATTTAAACTACAGTATTATCGTTATTACTTTTAAATAAAGTTGATGTATGGATTTATTCTATCCTTACTTGTTTTATTTTTTTACTCACAACAAACATATAAAGGATAACTATCCTCCCTCCCCCAACACTACAAACATATAAGCTGATGCTACTAGATCAGGCTGTCTGAAGATATTGGCTTCCTGGGATGAAATGCACCTAACATTGATGCCTTTTGTTTTTCTACTTCCTTTTGCAAAACTTAATTATGTTTTGCAAAACTAAAAACAAAAACAACCTACCTTTTCCCCCCTTTTCCTTTTTCCCATTTTTCCTTTCTCTTTCTATCTCCCCCACTTCCTGACTGGTTTCCTAGCTTAAAATGTACCAAACATTAATACTGTAACCCTTTTCCCTTTCCCATTGCAAAACTCATTCATGTTCGACATGCCATGAAACACAAACAATAAAATCCACTCTAAAACAACCAAACACTAAAAACTAACGATTGAAGATCCAAAGGGCTTGAAGAATAAAAACCTTCTACAAAATAACTGGATGCAACATGAATACTATTTCCAAAATAACTGGATTTGGCATTAAATAACCCGAAAAGGGTTCATATGCCGTAAAACAAAACAACCAAACCAAACAAATGTATAAAGGATAATTATTCGGACAATTGCTTCATAAGTATGACACGATTTTGAACCAACACAATGGGCCCTGTCGGTGGGGCATTAGAATACGCCGACTGCCCCCCTGCAGAGGGTAAAAGTCCCTCAATGGGGGTCCTGGATATGACCTTAAACTATATCCAGTGGTGAGGCCCCAGCTTGTGGGCTTTGGGGAGTGTGGAGCCACCCTTTAATTACCATTGCTACCAGGTCCACTCTGTTAACGTGTTAGGGTCCCAACTATGGGTTGAATAGAAACCGACGTGAAAACAACAAATATATTCTATTAAAAAAATTTTTCTTCAAAATCTTTGGATTCTGCATTAAATAACCCGAAAAGGGTTGATATGCCGTAAAACAAAAACAACCAACCAACACAATGAGTGGATGATAATAGCCTGTGCAGTGGATGAACACGTTCACAGTTTGGATGCCTAGCATTCCATCATCCCACCGGATTTTCCTTTTGTTAAATAGTAAATGTTTACTAGTACACATCTGATTATTTAAATTTTCAGGGTAATATTAGCAAGAAATTGGGTTCAGAGGATCAAGTTGTGCACTAAGATGTCACCTGGATCTACTGTGTGCTAGAAACGAATATGACATCATATGGTTCAAAGAGAGAACTGTTTGTCTCAACTTGGTCTTTTTTTCGGGGTATCAACAAACTTATTGCAGGCAAGATTTTTTTCAGTTTGAAAGGATCATGTTAAAGGACGTGTGCAGGAAAAAGCAACTAATAAGATATTTTTTTTAACCTCTATGGACGAGACAAGGTTGAAATGTAACTCTTTTATTAGCATCTCTCTACCTGTGTTACATCTTTAGCTATCGTCATCATTTTAATATCAGTTTTACATTGGATTGCTTTAAGAAATTGACTTGGAGACTAACCTGATATATTAAAAAATCATGTAATTTGATCAAGTTTTTTTTTTTATTATTCGCAAAAAATCAAATTTTCATTGTTCACTATAAAGGAGGAAAAATAGCTTCCGTACTTGAATGAAAGCAAGGTTTGTCAAGGGCAGACAACCCACAAGGGCAATTGTTTTTTTTGTTTTCGTATTTTTCAAAAAAAAATCTAAACTTACAAATTAAAACAAAATAATTTATTATTAACATAACATTACACCCTAAGATCATTTGTAGACATTTATGCTAACAATATTACCATCTATAGCAACATTTCAAAGGCCGTAAACAACCAAGTTCTCTCTGATTCTCTCTCTCCTCTGGTTATGAGCACATGGTACTTATCTGGGAAAGAGGTAGCTGGTTAATTTTAATGCATCTAAGACCAAACTTCTATTTTTACATCCTCAATGGTCTGATCACCATCTGACATCAATCGAAATGAATGACACATCTTGGGGAGGTTTCGTGTTTTGACAAGCTTCTGGGTCTGACCTTTACTCCTGATCTGACATATCTCTCTGCTGATGCAATTCTCTACCTGTGTAAGAGCCAAGTATGCCCAAGGATAGAGTACTGTTGCCACAGGTGGGCAGGAGCTGCTGGAAGCAGTTTATCCTACTTTGATAGAGTTCAAAACAGTCTTTATAGTCTAGTGGGGGATGCCCTTTTCTCTTCCCTGCAGAAGAGATATTGCAAGAATGTCTCTGCTTTATCATTATTTTCAGGGCAAGTGTTCATCTGAGCTCTAATCTATGGTCCCTCCTTGCCTGACTTTCACAAAAAACACTCATCTAGTTGAAACCATTATCAATAATTTCCCCCACTCTTTATCTGTGCCTGAACCTGACGTAGATTCCATGAACAAAGCTTCTTTCTTAGAACTACACGCCTATGGAACTCTGTTCTGTTTTCCTGCTTTGCAACTGACTACAATATGGTTGTGTTCAAGTGCAATGTGAACAAATTCTTGATGAGCTATCTCCTTAAGTAATCCAATTTGCCAAATTTCCACTACTAACAATTACATGTTCCCTTTCACCACTGTGCACTCATTAACCCTTATCCTCAAGTGGTCACAGGGCCTTGATAAGTGGTGACTTCTTTGTAAAAAAAAAAAAAAAAAAAAAAAATTATTTTTATTTATTTATTTTTTTTTTAAATAAGCAAAATTTTTTCAGGAAATAAAATATAAAGATTTAAACAACATTTATATACAGTTTAAATAAATTCAAAACAAAAATTGAGATTATCATCTCCAGAAACAAATGACTGCAACAAGTTACCGCTAAAAACTGTAATATTTGATTCTCTTAAATAAAACAAAAAACTACTTGATCAATTTTTGTAATCTTTGAAATACACTATCTTCATTCCGTGACAAATACACACACGATAAAAGTTTTTCTTCAGTTTTTTGTTTATCCCCATAAGTGCCAATTCGAATAAGCACAAATTATTTTTGTATACACACAAGACAATTCTTCAAGCAAACTACATTAACCTCTTATAAAATATTTACATTTCATTAGAATAGTGAGTAAATGTTTTAAAATTTCAATTGCCTTTTCTTTTCTTTTTTTTTCTTTTTTAGTTGACTGAAATATCTATTACGGCTGATCTGCAAAATAATGAAATGTCGCAACTAAAATCATTGGTGAAAACGGGAGGACGGAAGCATCGAGATTAAAAATAACTTTTTCTTTTTATAAAAAAAAATTTTTCTTCAATCACTTGCAATTTATTTTTTTTATATTTTTTTATCATTAATAAAAATGTGGAAATTTTATATTTTTCTCTCCTTAAAAATAAAAAAGTAGAATGGTTGACTTTAGTTGAGGGCGACCTGAAAGCATCCTTTTCATTAATTACTACACTGAGATGTAGAGGAGGGTGTCACTTCTTTTGCGGGATTACTCTACTTATACTTGATCATCATCATATAATGCTTAGCATTTACCAAAGAGACATTGGTGCTTATTCAGGTCGACACTTATTACAGCAATTAAAAGTAAAGAAAATAATGAAAAGTCTGTATGATGTACGTACTCGTTACAAAACGAAGATGTCATATTCCAAAAATCGTGTAAATTGATCGAGTAGTTTTATTTAAGATGAAGAAAATCAAAATTTACAATTTTTATTTTAGCGATTTTACTACTAAACTGCATCAAGCATAAGGTTGATTTTGGACTTCTCAACTTCGATTGGAGTTGCCCCCTCTTTTTTATTTCATTTAATCATGGTGGACAAAAACACTACGGATCTCTTAGGCATAAAATTTGATTTGCTTGAAAGAAAAAAAAATACTTGATCAAATTACATGATTTTTGGAATATTTCATCTTCGTTCCGTGACTGGTACGTACTCATAAATTTTTGTGTATTTTCTTTATTTTTACTGTATTCTTTAGTTTTAATTGCCGTCATAAGTGTCAATCTGAATAAGCAGAGAGATATCAAATCAAATTTTTTTTAGCCTTTGGCATGACTCAATCAAGTATTGAAACTTTATCGCCCAGCCCGTTAACAAACACTCTATTATGCCAGATGGGCAGGTTTTTACCCTTATGTGGGCATTATAAAAGAAAAAAAGCTCATCAAAATATTCAGTACAATATCATACAATACAAAGACGTTTTGACATCGGAGACGAATAAGTGTAACAGAGCGCAGAGATGTGTCTGCAAATGCATGCAAAATGATGTCACTGGTAAAGAAAAGACTATAAAAAGGATAAAGAACACATTAGAGAGGACGATCACGTTAGAGATGTGGATGATGTTCAAGATCATGTTAGAGATGTAGATGACGTCACGGTCATAACAAGAAGTTGCGTGGCGGGAGAATAAGGAAATGTTGTGGCAATGGGTAAAAGCGAGTTGAAGTTTTTTCCTATTTTTTTTTGTCTACTTTGCGACTGAGTCCACATGTTGGGTAACGTTACATAAGGAAAGTTAATTGCCAGAGGAAGAGACAAAGAGAGAAAAGGGGAACTGTGAACACAAAATTGATTTCTGATGACCTATCGGTACTGCATAATCATGTTGACACAGATTATTGTTAGATCTTTGAAGATCAGCAATGTAGAATAATAGACGCTGTATATTATCTTCCCATGACTGGGATATACGTGCATCTGGGGACTTCTTGTGAATTTGATATTCCCTGTAAACTTCCTCCTTCAGAGGAAGCTGGTATAACCGTCCTAGGGCCAATACGAAAACCAGATTTTATCGGTTCATTGTCAGATGTGGTCAAATCCCTGGCGAACCGGTGAACCTGAGTTGGAACAGATACATTGAGAGCATTGCCAAGGCTGCTGCAAAGAAGATGAGCTCTCTCTCTACTGTGTTAGAAATTTACTTACACCCAAGAGTATCCTGTACGTTTAGAAGGCTACCATTCGCCCATGTATGGAGTATTGTTGTCACATTTGGGCTGGTGCATCTCCTACTAGTCCCTCACTCTTAGACAGGGTTCGAAAGAGAGTTGCCAACCTACTAGGTCCCTCACTGTCAGCTAGGCTTCAACCTCTGCTCCATCGACGAAATGTTGCATCCCTCTACCTGTTTTACAAGTATTTTAATAAGTGCTCTGACGAACTACAAGCCCTTGTACTCACTCAACATAAACACCTCTGACAAGCAGCAAAATCCCACCCCTACACAGTAAAGATCTCCAGATGCTAGAAGGCCTTCTACTCTATTAGTGTCTTGCCTACGATTGCTGGACTTTGAAATTCTTTTCCGAGTGCCTGCTTCCCTGACTGTACTGACATGCAGAATTTCAAGTGAAATGTAAAGACATCTTGCTGCTCAACTTCCTACATAGTATCTCTCCAAATTATGTCTCAGATAGGAGCCCCTTACATCAAAGTGATGCGGTGCTTTGTTTGGGGTGAAAATGCAATAAAAAATAACATATATATACTTTTAACTGTCTTAAGTTTTTAATTTGCTACTGAAAACATTTCTGTGGAAAAACTTAATATTTTTTTTTTCTTATGTACTCATTTCATTTGGAGGTTATTTTGGTGGAAGTATGATATTAGGTGTCTGATACATTTGCTGATGTTATGACACTATTGGTGTCATGAATGCATGCAGTGAGGTGCATATTGCAGTGAGGGGGGGGGTGACCGGACGGAATAGAGGAAGAGAGGGCAGAAGAAATGTCTATGGGATTTTGTCAGAAAGAGAAAAAAAACAAATAATAATTGTTTTTATCTCATTGTCGTTATATATCTGTTAACATGAAAGGTTGTTTTTAAAACCTCTGTTGAGAGGTATGAAGAGATCCAGAGATTCTTGGCTGATTAAGGCTGACAGCTTAGAATGGGGGTTGAGGAGAGAGGGTCGCCGCCAGGCATTGTTCGACCTGGAATGACTAATTACTCCTAATTTTATAAGTAAAAACCTCAGTACAAATTAATAGGATAAAAGGGAGAGAGAGAGGTTCTGAGTAGACAAGACGAAGGGTAAGCTCTAAGAGGAAGAAAGAAGGGGTGTTTGTAACCACTCTCTGAAAGAGAGGTGGGAAAAAGGGGTTGGATTTTTATAAAAAGGAATTCTAAAAAGAGAAGAATCGTAGCCAGCAAACTGAACGGCTGGGCTGGTCAAGCGCTCCCAATTTGGGAGCCCTCAGGGCCTGATGTTATGATGTTAACTAGCCTGTTTTAATGGGAAATCTGTGACTTTACTGGTCTGGTCTTACATCGTTTCACTGCTATAGTCAGTCACCTCAATTTAGACGGTAGCTGTTATGAAGTAATGAAATTAATAGTTTGTATTATTATAGACCGGAGTTCTGTTTGTTTGTGGTGAGAACTCTTCATTTTGCAGTAAGCTGCAAGGACCAGCGGAGTGATTGATGTACCCGGAGATTACCTACACAGGGTAGGAGACGATTCGATCGAGAGGCAAAGCGCCCCACCACGAAAACACAGTGGGTGAAGATGATCAACAGGCCAACTTGTGACAGGACAATGTACGAGCGAAAGAACACCTGTCATATCGGGTGGAATCCGATGAGGTTAAGGACACCCGGTGTGGATGGTGCAGTATCGGTAACGTTATAATGTGATAACCATTTTATTAGATCGATGTTATATAATGAGCAAGCATAGACTATGTATGTATAAAACCTGCTCTGCTTTTCTTTGTTGATATAAAACCAAACTGCACTTTATTTTGACAATTTTAGCTTTTTGGTTATGGAGAGAGAGACGGAGTAGTGGGTTGTAGCTATGACGAAAGAATGCAAACAACTGCTCTTAAATGGACATTTCTTTCTGTTTTGTTATTTGACCTAAAACAAAGCGTTTTTAACATTGCACAAATTGGAATTTTCTTTTTTCTGTTCAACTTATGTAATCCTACGTCAGCAATTTAAAAAAAAAAATGTTTACCTCAAAAGCTGTTTTTGTATTTTCGGAAAATCTGGTATTACCTGGCTTCATTCTCCAACATTGATACCACCATAGCATTTTCATATATGCAATACAGGTTCTTTACACTATTGTTCTTGATGGGATATAGTGTGATATTTTCCATGTACGATCCTTCTAATACGTAGACCAAGGGTTGGCAACCTATGGCCCAGAGGCAGGATCCAGCCTGTGAAGGCATTTGGACCGGCTCGCAAGCCTGGATACCAATGACTCTATTTTTAACATGACATAGGATCTGTAGTTACACAATGGAATTGGTCGCTGTAAACAAAAAACTTGTAGTGATGTGGCTTGAACATGTGATGTCAGAGATCAGCAACTTGTTTGAACCCCCCCACCCCCAGTGGGCCGGATTATCTATGTTATAATAATAGGTTGCATGTCGGACGAATGTAATTAATGAAAAAATAAGGAAAATTACATCTGCAGATCCCCTGTCAACCTAAATATTTAAAATAATAATTAGAATAAACATTCAGTAATCAAAGAAAATCTAAACTAAAAAAAACAACACTTAACAAAAATTAGTTTTGCTCAAGAAACGTCAAAATAGGTCAAAGTAAAAAAAAATCAACCGAAGTGAAATGGATGAAATTATGATGCATATCTTTAGAAGTATTATTGAAAATTGTACGACAAACGAACCACACACACACACACACACACACACACACACACACACACACACACTTAAATAAAAACGAAACCCATTTACAGCTACATATGGATACAAATAATTGCAAGTATGTACACATGCAATAACATCCACACATTCATGGAGCATAAACTAGAAGCTTACTGAGACAATATTGTCCCTTTGAATTTGTCTTTGTTTAATGTTTGTCACTAGTCGGTCATCAAATTGTCTCTCAGTTTGTGTTTTATGTTTATTTTACGCAGAAATAGAGGTGATTAGGTTTTGATTGTTTTTGCAATCATAGTAATTGTGCTTGGTGAATCAGGAAGATAACAGCAGGCCTTTTGTTGAATTTGAAAGCCTCGTCTCTCATATTAAAAGTAGAGTCATTGGTATCCAGGTTTGCGAGCCGGTCCAAATGCCTTCACGGGCTGGATCCTGCCTGCGGGCCATAGGTTGCCGACCCTTGGTCTACGTATATTTAAAAATATTAAAACTGCAAGTTGAAAATACGAAACCATCTTGAACCCTTAGTGGTTCATTTACCAAGTTACTAGTTGTTGCTGCCTGATATGAATTTCTATTATTGTACCTATTGGAATAAATCTATTTCATATTATAATATTATCTGTGTATTGTTTTACACACGGTGATACAACAAAACTCCAAGGAAGCCAAAAACATTTGTTAAACAGTTGGTTTGTGAAATTGACTTTTAATGGTCCATAAAAATTTATTCTTAAGTTAACGTTCCTGATAAAAACTTATAAAAAAATGTCAGTGGAATCTTATCGTTTATACATAAATGTTAAAGCGATTGTCTTTCATAAAAATAAATTGAGTACTTTCGTTTATCAGTATTGTAAAAATGTAAACAAAAAGAATGAATTTTCTCATTGAATATATTATTTAATCTGTCAGATCAATTAGGGTTTAAGGTCTTCACCAGATGGGTGAAACAAGGACAGCTGTTGGTTGACACTGGTTGACTTTGACCTTTGCACACACTAGTGACATCTGTAAATAAACATAAAAAATGAATTGTTTGTTTTGTTTTTTTTTTGTCAGCAAGATTTATTTTTTAATCTAGAGTCCATTTTCTTTTTATTATTATTTTTATTTACAAAACTTTTTAATAAACAAACGAAGGATAATAAAATTTTCTCTATATTAATAATTCATCTTTTGACAAAAAAAGATACAAACAACTTGTGTATTTTTTTTTTTTTATTTAAATTTTTTTTTTTTATATTTCATTTTCACCCCAAGTAAGACACAGTGCCACTTTGATATACCTATTTACTATGCCTCCCCACGGGACAGAGTTAGACACCAGGGTCGTTTTTTAACGTGGAGAAAAGGTACAAAAATAAAAATTGTCTCAGTCGTGAAGGATTTCTCCTCCACCGAAAGAGAACAAGAAAATGAAGTGCAGCATCTGAAGAACAGATACCACACTCTGATCCTGACCAAAAGGCCAAGAAATTGATATGCCACTTTGATATAGAGAGCTACTAACGAGGGCATAAGTTGCAAGGATACTACGTAGGAAGTTGAACAGTGAGATCTCTGTTCACATAACACTTGAACTTCTGCATGTCAGTATAGTTGGAAAAACATGAACCCGAAAGGGAGTTCCAAAGTTTAACAGTTTTGGGGAAGAAACTATTAGAGTAGAAGGCTTTCTTACATCTAGGGATCTCTACTGTGTAGTGGTGGGATTTTGCTGCTTATCGGGTTTGTTGGAGGTATTTACGTCCAAGGGGCACAAGGGCTTGTAGTTCGTCGGAGCATTCACCTTTAAAATACTTAATATACTTAAAAATGAAAATAACTACCAAAAATAATATAGCTATTAAAATGTAAAACAATTATCTCTTGTTTGTTTAATAAAAAGTTTTGTAAATAATAATAATAAGAAGAAGAATAATGAAAGCGTAGCCTGTATCAAAAAATAAATCTTGCTGACAAAAAAAGCAAAAAACAAGCGACTCGTTTTTCTGTTTATTTAGTGATGCTTCTAGGATATGCAAAGGTCAAAATCAATCGTTGTGTACCAAAAGCTGTTTTTCTTGTTTCACCCATTTGGTGGAGTTCGATTAATTTAGCTAATGTAAATTTTGATAAGGATTACATTTAGTGCAGGTCAGGATAACCTTAATTTGTGAATAGAATCATTCCTAAACACGAGTGACATAAATTTGAGGTAGGATGTAGAGGTGAATCAATGTAGACAAAACAGATGTCACATCCTTTTTTTTTTTGAGTAAGAGAAACCTAAGGTTTTCAGATCTCTTGTTGGAAGCCGTACGAACAAAACACAGCCAATAATGTAGGAAACTTGTAATCTAGGTAAATGTTATTTCAATGTCTTTCCATGCACGTCACTCATTTTGTTAAGTTAGAAAGTTAAGTTTAAGAAGTAAATAATTATCAAGATAATATTAGTCTCCCTCTCCTAAGTCCATTATCTCCAAATGAAACCTTGAAAAAAAAAAAAAACGTCTCCATGTATCTAATGAAAAGAGCCTTATTTGTTTTAGCTAAATAGATGAGACAACTGACAGACACTCATGAAATGCGATGAAGAGAAACAGCAGGGTGAGAAACAGCACGGATAAACACCACACGTGTTTCTTGTTTATTTGTTATTAGCAGGAGAGGAGGAGTGCCCAACTTTGCCGGTCATAAAATACGCTTAAATATATTTTAATTCATGCAAATTTCATATTTATTATTACAGAGCCAATTTTCTATTGAATATTATATTGTACCTAATATATAGTAATAATTTCAAAAATAACTAAATTCCCGATTCCAATACGATTATTGATTCAGATTTTTTAGCATGAACTAAGTCCATGCACATATAAAAACTTAAAAAATACTGTTGTTAAAGATATGAATGTATATTTGCGCATGTGTAGAAGTAACATATCTACTCGAATTATGGTTGACACATTCCAATTTTTTCAAGTTTGACTCCTTAGCCGCTATTATACTGAATAAAAACAAAATCAAATTTTTTCAACAAGTTCAAATCCCATATATATCAAGTTTCAAATCTGTAAACTAAAAATTTGGCAGAATAGTTTGGTAAAGATTGTTCTGCACACAGACAGTCAAGGTCACTTTTATCTCTATATAAATAAAATGAACTCATTTTTTCCCGTCGGATTTTGACCTTAATAGGATTAAAAATCAAGATATTTCATGCAAATATAATATGCACAAACGGCAGAACAATATCTGAGGTGTGTTATAGGCTTATTATTTCTCAAATTCCTCTATAATCTTAGATTTCTATACTTTTTCTGCTGAGAAGTCACGGCCAAAATCGGTTAAGATCAATGGAAGTGGTAAAATATTTTCTCTCTAATCAATTCCTCCTCCCCCTGCCACCACTTAACACCGTTTGGGGATCGTTCACAAGGAACAGTTGAGAAGAGAACACCGGTTTGGCTTCGTAGTTCTTTCATGTGAAGTTATTTAAAATCACTAAACTAAGCTGCAGTGCTCTGTGGCGTAGTGGTTAGCGTGCTGGACAATTCACATTATATTTTCACGTTCGCGCCGACCTACCGTAGTCGTTTTTTTTTTTTTTTCCTAAACAACTGGAATGGACTTTTCTTGGTGGCCGAACTGTTAACGTTGCAGATGTTTTATTTGTTTTTTTTTTCACACTTTATTTTCCTACTTTTACTCATGACTCCGGGTTTGATCCTTCCTACTTACCTACCATAACATTTTTTAAAACTCCTCCCCCCCCCGTCCCGGAAACAAACACTCGGGCAACGCCGGGTACCCCCGCTAGTATATATATATATATATATATATATATCTACTACTATATAAAAGTCACTTTGTGTGTGTGCGTGTGAGTTTCCTCCTCATAGGTTCCGAAACGCCTGAACCTATAATTTCACATGGTAGTATTCTTAGATATGTTTTGTATAGAAACTCATCTGATAAGTATTGAAAATCGAAAAAAAAATCTGATCTTAAAAATAGCCTTTCTCTCTTATAGATAAATAGATCAAAAAACATTTTTACCAGGGAATATTTTACATTACACCAGCCAAGGGTGACAATAAAATCTCGGCAAATCATTTTTTCTAAAAAAAAACCCACATTTATTGTCATCTCGAGATGTAGCTCGGTGGTAGAGCATTCGACTACAGACCGAATGATCTCCTGTTCAAATCTGGGTGTACGTCATGATTTTATTTTAATTTTTTCTTATCAATGAGTTCAATTTATGATAAAAGAAGAGGTACCGTTTAAAATTGCTGCAAATCATTTCTTCGTATGCCTATTTTAAAATTAATCAGAAGTGACTTCTGGGGCATTCATCGTCAAGCCCAAATATCAGCTGACATGATATTGTAAACAAACACAGACGGAATTTGATGAACGACATTATCATTATTATTTAAAAGTTTTTGAATTGTTTTTTTTTTTCTTTTTTAAATTAGTTCACCGGTCAAATTATTCCTTGTAATATATAATAATCAATAGAGGATTGATTCTATAAAAATATATACATCTGTATAAATTAAAACATCATGTTTAAGCGTATGGTATGACCGGACAATGCTGAGTGGCCAGCATATATATATATATAGTGGAGATAGCCCCCCCCCCCCGCCTCCAAACATAAGCAACACCCAACAGCTCAAGACATACTTACCAAGCAATGAGACAGCCCAGCCGCTAAAAACTTTAACACTAAGACTCGAATTTTAAAGTAACCCCCTCTTCCCACCCCACATATTCCCCTTCCCCTCATGTATCCCTATGCCCTCAGCCACACCAGAAATGAACTTCCCAGGTCCTCCCCCACAAGTTCCTTAAACCCCAAAACTAAAACATTATCAACATACCAAACGCTCCCCCACCTTCCCTCCTTGTTCCCTTCCTCTTCCACCCTCCTCGCAACCCCCCCCCCCCCCGACCTGATTCACTCTTCCACTCTTTCATCCCAAAATAGGAACATTTCTGTAAAAGTCTGAGGACGCTACAGACGGCCAAAAAAACGGCCGTGTAGCTGAAACAATAATGTAACTTAACAGAAAGTAATAAAAAATAAAACGTGTATGTATATATATATATATATATATATATATATATATATATATATTTATTTTCAGAAAGTTTAGATGAGATAAGTCATTGGAAACGTTGGTTTAAAACCTGATAATAGGGAACCATTTTAGGTCCCCATATCAAGCTCTCTTCAACCGATTTATCTCATCTGTTTATAACCAGAAATGGAAACATACACATACAAGATCTCGTGCAAATCTCATTTTTTTAAAATCTTAAATTTCAAATGATTAAATTTAAAAAATTGTCCACTTAATATTTTGGACGCCAAAGAAACAAAAAAAGGCATAGAAAAAGAAAGAAAAATGAAAAGGAAGAACTGGAATATTCTTAAATGGTTCTGTTATTAATAATTTTATATATGTGAACTATTTGCCGCATCACCTATGAAAACAAGTGGTTTATTAATTTATCAATTTAAAATTATAAAAAAAATTTGTACGGTCTTAAACGTAATTGTTTTTATCTTAACTAATTCTTAAACTAGTCTAAGGGAGACAACTTTGTAAAGGTTCCATCAACTGCACTAAAAATCTTTAAATCCGATATTTTCGAGCCTAATTCCTATGGATGATAATTATTTTTATTTATATAATACTATATTTAACTTTAATTCTTTTTCCATATGTACTGTAGTGCACATGCTTATATTCTCTTTCAATCGCTCATCTAATATGGGTCAAGTGTAAATTTATTTTAAATAGTCTGAAGGAACCTATTGTATATTAATTTTAAATATACTCTTCAAAACTTTTTCTAAAAAAAAATAATCCATCAGATTAAACAAATTTTAAATTTAAATTAAATTTAAAATTAAAATTACCATTAAATGGAGGAATATTGAACACAAACCCTCATACTCCCTTGAATTAAAACAATGCTCACTTTGTAATGCTGAGAAGTACCATATTCTACAGCTAACTCATGACCCAGGAAAAAGCTGATAAATGTATAGAATGAATGCCTGAAAGGTTGTATACACAGAAGGAGAGCTTTCCTTATAGCCTGGGATGAAAAAAAGACTAAACCTGATTTCAAATTTATTAATATTGAATAGCTTATATATATATATATATATATATATATATATATATATATATATATATATATATATATATATATACGAGAGATTGAGAGGAATATATCCGTTTCTGAAATAGAACAGTGTCACACATTTTTCATTACAATAAAAATATATTTTCAAATATTTGTACTGGCATTTTGTTTTCTTACTTTCAATCATTCAGAGGATGAAACATTGATGAACGCATAACTTGGTTTGTTCCTTTTTTATTTCTCTCTCTCTCTCTTTTTATATATATATATATATATATATATATATATACTAGGAAGTTACCACTTTTCAAGGTCCAGAAGTCACTCTAGCATAATAGTTAAGATAGATAATTATTATCAATTATTTTTATCACTATTAATTTTAATTAGGTTTACTATAGTGCTCAATATACTAGATAGAGCAATTAAAGAGATAGGAGAATTAAATGATGAAAATAAAATTGAACAAATTACAGTATTTATTGATCCATCAAATTCAAACAAGAATCCAGCGATTTAGCTGATGAAAAGTGTATACGTTTGAAAATCCATGGATTAAAGATTTTCATTTTTATAATTCCTTGTTTGAATTTATCTATAAACATTGTAATTTATCCGATTTTATTTTCATCATCTATTTCTTCTCTCTTTCTCTCTCTCTATATATATATTAGTATATTTGGGCAACATTTTTTCTCTTGTGAATGAATCGTCTTCACGCAGGTGATAAATTAAAAAATATGAGAGGAAGGGCATGCTTAAGTGCTTTTAATGAATGGGGCGTGAACTTGAGATTTTGCTATGCATATGCCCCAACTGGGAATAGCAGAGCAATGACATCACACTATGAAACAGATCACGGTTGGAATGCACTGCTCCATACCAGAGGCCGTCTACTGATACAAACAAGTCATCTTTGACCTCACCAGCCAATGCTATATACTGGTACAAGGTCCAGGTGAAAGGAATTGATGTTATACCACCAGTAGCAGGCCCCGAGCACAGTTCCTACCAAATTGGAAACTGTGTGCGTGAAGTCATCGGAGAGTCGTTGTACCACCAGATTTGGCCAGGGTTGGGTAACCGAGATAATTAGTCTACAGTACATCTTGGATGCCCCGACACATAAAGGACGTGTGCCCTTGAGACAGTGTACTTTTGTCTTCAAAGAGCAGGTCAGAAAGTCTGATACCTGATGATGAAACAGACTTGGAAGATGGTCATGAAGCACACTCCTGATCAAACCCACGATTCTGAAGAGTCCCCACAAAAACGACCATTGCCAGGATGCAGCTTGTGTGACTATGAAATTAGGGAGGCGTGTGGCAACAGTCATGAAAACAAGCGCCCAAGGGTGGTGTGTGCGTATTATAAAAAGTCACCGACACTCGAACTTGAAACCTGACCGATAAGAAACGAAAAGGCAGCATCTGCAAATTAAGACACGGTCAAATTTGGGCATCTATAAAAAGCCGGTATTTCTTTTATTGGCAAGAAGATTGTTTGTTGACTCAGAGGCGTTTGAACGTATGATTAATTCGCGTGTCAGTGGGAAGAAAAAAAAAGACGGGAAAAAAAGAACACCCCCAGGTTTGTCCTCCAACCACGACGTGACTTCAGAAATCAAGGCTGCATCATCTGGGAAATGCTTTCCTTTCAAAAACAACTTCATGGCTGGGAAGAGGTGAAAGTCAGAGGGTGCAAGGTCCGGAGAGTAGCGAGGATGGGGAAGGATTTCATAACCACACGCCCATGCTTCTGATCTGGCGACATGCGAGTTGTGAACCGGAGCGTTGTCCTGCAGGAGGATGGTATCTTTGCTGATCTTGCCTCGCCTCTTGATTTTGATAACTTCCCTTAATTTCCTCAAAAGTGAAGCATAATAGGCTCCTGTAATTGTGATACCCTTTGCCAGGAAATCTGTCATCACTACTCCGTCTTGGTCCCAGAAGTCTGTGAGCATGACCTTGCCAGCTGAGAGCTGCATCCTTGCCTTCTTTGGAGGTGGTGAGTCCAAATGCTTCCACTGCATTGACTGGGCTTTGGTTTCTGGATCATAGTGATGGACCCAGGTTTCATCCTGTGTAATCAGTCTTTTGAAAAACTTTGACTCATCTTCTTGGCACATCTCCAAATTCATCTTGGAGCACTCAACGCGTTCTCGCTTCTGAAATGGTGTGAGCAACCTGGGAATCCATCAGGCAGACACCTTATGCGTATGCAAATGGTCATGAATGATAGTTTCCAAAGATCCTGTACTAATCTTGACATCTTGGGCTATTTGGCGAATAGTAATGCGCCAGTCTTCCAAAATGGCAGCCTCAACTTGACGGACAGATGCCTCATCAGTGGTAGAAGGGGGCGACCAGGTCTTGGAAGCTGTTTCCCCAGACTTCCGGCCATGTTTGAATTCACAATGTCAGCATTTTACAAAGTCACATGATGAGGAATTATCACAATAAGTTTCTTTCATTTCATCAAAAGTCTCCTGTGGTGTGCGTCCTTTCAAATACAAAAACCTGATCACTGCTCGACATTCAACAGGCTCCATTTCACACCCGACTCAGTTCAAGCACCTGTAAAACAGAAACTACAATTAGTTCAGAGCTGTAATTTGCCACATAACCCGTAGAGATAACAATCATTGCACATGCAAAATTTCAGCTATATCAGACAACTGGAAGTGGGTCAGGGGCATTACTTATTGCATGCCCCTCGTAGTATGAATGTGAAATAAATACATCTTTTGGATTTGGTATGTTTACTCTCGATATAGTGTGTTTATTTATACAAACATTATTGGCTATATATGTGTATATTTGTCTCTGTGGTGTCTCTATTCTGTGCCCTTTGAATAGAGGTACCACCACAGAAACACGTATGCACATATGTAGCCAATAATTATTGTATAAATAAGCAAAACAAATGAGTTTTGAGTGGATTTATATATAAAAGAGAGAGAGAGAGAGAGAGAGAGAGAGAGAGAGAGAGAGTATATATAAGTATGTCCGTGTGCGCGTGCCTACTAAACTACTAAACTAACATGACATACAAATGTTTATATATCTACATGCATGACCATGAATCTAGAGATAGAGAGAGAGACTCTCACTCTGTTACTACTCCTCTTGTTATACGAGAGAAGGTCTCTCTTCTTCCTCTTTTTCCAAAGTTCTTGCTACCTGAAAAATCCTCCACTTCTCGCCGATGGAAGCCATTATTCTATAAAACAAAACAAAAAAAAAAAACCCAAAAAAACAAGAAACGCTTCTCTCGACTGTTCCTCATCGCTTCACGCTTCACACACACAGGGTTGGTTGTGTCTTGTTCATCGTTATTATTTTATCACTTTTGTCCATCCATAACTTTGCCTAAATGTCAATACCCATTGCGAACTGTCTTTGGTCAATCGTATGTATGGACACCCAACTCAACTACGCAGTTTTTATTTCTATCTATTTATTACTTCGGCCACATTGTCAACTTTACAAAAAATATTAGTTTCGAATCATTCTCTTTAGCCATTCCAAAAATCCTCTTTTGGCTTTGTTATAAAATATATATATATATATATATATATATATATATATATATATATATATATATATATATATATGCTGGTGAATTACTCAAGCCATTCTTCCAGCGACTTCAAAAAACCAAGACGAACAACTCCCAAGGTAGACATTATTAAACATTATAAAATGTTATAATTAAGATATTATTCTATGAAAAAAAAAAAAAAAAAAAAAAAATACTCGATATTAAAAAAGAGTGCTTACTAAAATCCTAATTTTGTAATTCACTATAAAACATCGGGATTAACCCAACATCCTTAAATACTTAATCGCAAAGCTTTAAAAACAAATTAAAAAAAAAAAAACAATTAAAAAAACTTGTTTAAGCTTTTTTTTAACATTTTTTAAAGATTATCGCAAAAAGTATTTTAGTTTGAAAATTAAAATTTTTGAATAAAATTTTTCAAATTAAAAAAAAAAAGTGTCCAATTTTCTTTAATTTCACAAATAAAAACTTTAGAAAAACTTTTTCGAATCCCAAAAAGTTTCGAAAAATAAAATAAACCTTTTTAAATTTGATTTATTAAAAATTTTATGGAAAAGAAACCCATTTTAAAAATTTCAACTTTTAAATTCAAAATTTTATTGATAAAAATCGATATAATTAAACGTTCGATTTTAGAACAAGCTGATCGAACAAGCACGTGTTCTTTGACGATTTGTGTAGTATAGTATTGGCTTCTGCTCGATGTACACTTGTACAAGTCTCGTAAGAAATTGTTGCTGTGTAAATTTCTACCGGAGTTTCCAGGTGATTTTAACTCTGGCAAATTACAAATTAAATTCGCTGTTTTTTTTTCATCGTTACTTTTATTTCATATTTATTTCTCTTTAACTCAATTTCTCTCTTTCTCTTAAAAAAAAAACTAGAAAAAAGAAATCCTTATAAATCTATTTATTTTACTAACTACTTAGTAAAAATAATGATTTGGTGGGATTTTTTTACAATCGGACATTTCCGTAAATCCACGAAATTTACCGATCAATGAAATTACGCTGACCTGAATTATACTGAAACGTCAAACCTAAAGCTTTTATGTCTTTTCTTATTTTTTTTAGCATTTAAAAGTATGGAATTCAACCTAATATAAAAAATCTACAGAAAAATCTTTGAAGCCCGTATCCGTAACGAAAATGTCATACTCCAAAAATCACCTAAATTAAGTTTTATTTTTTATAAAGAAAATCACTATAAAGCAATTTAAAGCGATTAATTTGAAATCTATAGCATTACAAGGTTGTTGATCGCAAGTTTGAATTATGGTGAACTTATCTGCCCATGTTTTTTTTTAATATTGCGAAGCGAGACAGTACCTTTTTGCTTACTCATAAAATTTGGTTTTCTTAATTAAAAACTTGAGCAATTTACGTTACTTTTGGAATATGACTACTTACTTCGCTCAGTGGCGGATACGTTACAACATAAATTTCTTTTTCTGTATTTTCTTTTTAATGAGGTAGAATTTTAAATAATCGAATTTAATTTTAAAAGGAATCCTATGAAAAGAATTTTTAAAATAAAAAAATAAATAATTTAAAAAATCGATGAAACATTGACTAAAAATAAATTGATTAAAAATGTTTATTTTAATGATTTTTTTTTCCTAATAATTTGGGAAAGCTCGAAAACTAAATGTTCATGTTTAAGATTGTAAACTACGGCAGCACAAAATGGTCAACTATTTCGACGTTTCACTGCTTCATGAAACTTGTTTTATCTTTTGTGCACGTAAAAACGTTATTAGTGAGCCTTCTGTGCTGTCGTACTTTTATTGAAGCGATAAACAATATGACGACACCTAAAATTGTTTGTTTGTTTTTTTCTTTTTTTTAATCGATATATAATGAAAGCGATTTCTCTAAAAGTAACGTTATTTTATTATTTTGGGTACTTATTATTGTACTTATAATATTATTATATATGATTTTATAAGCACTTATGGGCTTCCATAGTTATGTTATTTATTCAATATGGCGGAACAGGTAAAAGAAAATAAAGACAAACGTCTTTTCGAAATTATTATTATTTTTTTTTTTTTTGCGAATGTAACTGGTTGCAACCCATACCGTAATTGAAATTAAAAACAAAATATTATTTATTTTGATTGCTATAAATTTAACACTAAATGAACGCTTATATTAAAAGAAGAAAATGCAATATTTTTCTACTTCGGAGTGATTGTTTTTTTCTTTACTTTTCAGAGATATAACTTCTTATACTAAAATTTTATCTCCGAATATTCAAGTCTTTTTGATTTACACAAATTAATACCTTTTCACTGAGATTTTAATAAATTAATGGGTCCATTATATTCCGAGGTCATTTCATAAATTTTACCCAGATTTAAATATTAATTAAATGTCATAAATAAAATACCTATCACAATTTTATCACGAAAAAAAAAATATAAATAGTATAAAATATAGAAAATTAATAAAATTTTGAGTTTTTCTCGCCTCTACGTGACTTATATATTTTCTAATCATTCGAATATCATTGAAATGAAATGCATTAACGTAAATTAAAACCAATTTTTAAAATCCTAATCTAAAAAGAAAACATTGATTACGAAATTAAATCTTTCACAATGCATCTCGATTTCTTCGTAAGCCAGCCATTTAAATTTTTCATTGACGTAATTTATATATATATATATATATATATATATATATATATATATATAAAATTCTATTTAGAAAAAAAAATGCACTTGTGCAGTTAACATTTCACGGAAAATTTAGAAAGCCATTCTTAACATAGTTAAGATAGTTGTGGGGTGTTAACTCTTCCTTTGCCGTGGATGAAATTTTCCTAAAATGAAGCAAAGTGTTTTATATATATATATATATATATATATATATATATATATATATATATATATATATATATATATATATATATATATTTAACATGAATATATTGGCGATGATCAAAGTGTAATATCTGTTCTGATACTATATTTATATTTTCGCCGTTTGTGAAGAAATCCTTCTTAGTCTAAGTACCCTATTTTTATCCAAACTCTGAGTGTTTTGGAAAGCTGTATTTTCCACGTAAAATAGTAAAATCTTTAACGATTTGAATGTGAAGTGTTCATTTTTATAATTCAACTACTTTAATTTCTAAATTTTTCCCCGTGTTTTTATTTATTTTGAATCGCAAACTAATTAATTACTCCATATTTACTTGTCTTCCCAAAATGGCGAAATTAGACATGAAATCCACTTTAAATATGACAAAACTCTTTCAAAACGGGCACTCTGGATTTGAACAAAAATTTTAATTGCCTCAGTCCAGGGGGATTTCTTTTCCTTGACCGAGGAGGAGATGGAACATATATTACACTTTGATTTATTAATTTATAAAACTAAGCAAAACAAAAATAAAAATTCATCTGCTAATTACATTAGATTAATAATTATTTAAGTCTTCATTTTTTTTGTTTGGTTGTTTTTTTTTTTTTACTTAATTAAAAAATAGAACGCTCATTGATTCGGAAAGGGCGGGTGTTTATTGTTGCTAGCATATTCATATTGATTCAATATAAATAAAAATGCTGATCAAATAATTCATTTAATCATTGTTTTGATTTGAAATAATTGATCAATGAGAAGAACAGGTGACTCGAAGTCCGCAGCAAACAGTGTCAGATAAAGAATTCGCATTATACTTTTTTGTTGCCTAAATTAATAAAATATCATTGTTTCACTGTTTTAAATCAGTATTTAGTATTATAAAAATAAACTACATTATAAAATATTTACTGATTAGTTTATTATTATTATTTTTTATTTTTTTAGAAAAATAGAATAATTTTTAAACTGACACTGTTGCGACGCAACAGTGTTGCGTCGCCTGTTCTTCCAGGCAACGAAATAATTAAAACAAAAACTTTTATTAAGATGTTACATATAAAATAAATGAAATATGTCTTACAATGTGTGTGTTTGTGTGTCTTGAAATGTGTGTGCTTGTATCTTGAAATGTGTGTGAGAGACCATATATGCACAGAAAATGTCAAGTAAGTACTAATAAGCATTAACTCCCCCTTTTTTACTTTTTTAGCGCCAAAAGTTTCGAAAATTGGAGGGAAAAAAAAAGTTAATTCGGAAATTGCGTTTCTAGCATTTTTTTTTTTTTTTTTTTTAAACAACAAATGCTAAAATCTAAGATAGTGTTTATTTGTAATTCCCCAACGTTGGCCTGGAGTGTATTTTCATTTTTAACCAAATTATTTTGTTAATAAGATGTTGAAGATGAAATTCAACCATCGCGGTATCGTTTGCTCATTCAATAAATAATTGAACCTAAATGTTATTAAAAGTGATGCTAATGGACTTAGTGGTCCGCGCTATTTTTTAAATCGTATTTTTAAGTTTGATGTTCTTTTTTATTCAATTGTAAGGTTAAAGTACAGAATAGATACAAAACACCCTCCCCTCCCCATGTTAAGAATGGCTTTTTAAATAATAACATTATTTCAGCACGGATCATTAAGTGCATGAACATGTTACATTAAATAAAAACACTAAAAAACCATCCAATTAGATAGAAAAAGTAACTTATCTTGTCTTTGATAACATCTTTTTGTTTTTTGACAACTTGTTTGAATCTATGTGAAGAGTAAAACAAACCCAAAGTAATGTTATGTTTTTTTTTCTTTTTTTTTCATCTCTGTTTAGTAAATCGTTGGATTTAAATAGCGTCCAAAACTTTCACTCTTTGAATACATCAGGATTTGCTACGAAACTGTTAGGTGACAGTACAGAGCAGGTAAAGGAGTTCCCATCCCTATATTAAGAATGGCTTTTCTAAATGACGTTATTATTTATTATTCATAATATGGTGAATTGCAACCAGAAGTTAAGTGGAAACACTAATTGTAAAGAACTTGACATTGCAGAGTGGGATGAAGGTTTCTTTCACTGTCTTTTAAAATTTTTGTTACGTTCACCCCCTAACAAGGCATATCGCCACTTTGACCTAAGGGGCTACTATTTGGGGACATGCCTAGAAAAGTGTAACAAGATGTTAGCTTACATTAGATTTAAATTACTGCATATCAGTACAGTCAGGGAAGCAGGAAGGGTTGGTTGGTTGTTTTGGCCGTTGTTGTTTTACGGCATATCAACCTTTTTCAGGTTATTTAATGCTGAATCTAGTTATTTTGAGGAACGATTTTAAATGGTGTATATTTGTTTTTTAAGTCGGATTCTATTTAACCCATAGTTGGAACCCTAACAGGTACTACCACTCCAGGTCAGTGTGGACCTGGGAGCAATGGCAATTAAAGGGTGGCTCCACACTCCCCAAGGTCCGCAAGGTGGGGCCTCACCATCGGATATAGTTTTAGGTCATATCCAGGACCTAGCAGGAAGGGAATTCCAAAGTCTACCTTACATTCGTTCATGAATTCATATTTTCAGATGACATTTTATTCCTACTACTGGGTCAACTTAGTCTTGTCATAATATTTGTAGATTTTTAATTATTGGGTTTGTATTACTATACATAAAGATTCGAAAAAGTTGTCAAAAAACAAATATATAACAAATAAATGTTACCAAAGGCAAGATAAGTTACTTTTCTACCTAACTGGATAATGTTTTAGTGTTTTAATTTAATGTAACATGTTTATTCAGCTAGAAAAACATTGTGTTTACCGATGTATTTGAGAAATGCAAATTCCGGTGGACTCTGTTGAATACCTAAATTTAGGAAAATCAGTTAAAACTATACAAAATACTGTCAGCCTATAATACAGTAACATATATTAAGTTAGTTTCTAACGGTATTTTGTATTGTTTTTTTAGTTTTAACTCATTTTCCCAAATTTACGTCTCCAATACAGTTTGCCGGAATTTGCATTTTTCAAATACATCGGTAAACACTGTATGTTTTTCAAGCTGAATAAATATGTTAAATTAAATAAAAGCACTAAAAGCATTATCCAGTTAGGTAGAAAAGTAACTTGCCTTTGGTAACATTTATTTGTTATACATTTGTTTTTTGACAACTTTTTCGAATGTTTATAGTAATACAAACCCTAATTATTTAAAAGGAATGACATGGTTTTCACTTTATGACTGTACATAAAAATCACGGTAAATCCTCCCAGTAAAAAATAAAATTAGATTCTTTGTCAAAATATTGGGTTTACTTTTGGCATCCTTGTAACTCTTCCTTCTCTTATTTTGTCCTGTACTTCTCACATTCCATGTGCAATTTTTCTGACAAAGAGGGAAGAATTGTTGTTTTCTGGGTTAGAATTTAAGATTTGTTTTTTTGCACTTGGAAATAGTATCTTTTTTTTTTAAGCTCCTTATATCAGGTGGTTTCATGCCTTGTCTGGAGCGATTTTCATATAAAAAAAGAAAAAAATGATTACATGTAAACACCCTGGAAATCTGTGGAAAGATGAAAAAATTAAGACATTTTTTTTTCCTAAATGCTCTCTGGCCATGCTTTGCTCTCCCCCCTCATTCCTTGCATTAATCTAGAAGGAACAGAAACACTAAAAATCATTTCCTACGTGCAGAAACTTCCTTTAAAAAGAAACAAGAAAACCATTACCCTTTTCTGTGCAAAGGAAAAATCAAGGGAAAGCTATTTTCAATCTCTCTGAAAGGGACACAAAAACTTTAAAGTTTAGGGTGTTTTATTTATTTTTTTATCCAATCGTGAATGTAGAAATACTTAGTATAGAACCCAGATATGAGATTACTGTTCTCTGTGAGATGGATCTATATATCATGTCATATCATTCATCTAGGAGAAGGAAAACTCTAATGTAAAACCTGTTTACTGACTGCTGACATCTCGGCATCAAAACATAGATTCCATGAACAAAGCTTCTTTCTTAGAACTGCATGCCTGTGGAACTCTCTTCCATTTGCCTGTTTCCCAGACTACAGCTTGGTTGTCGTCAAGTCCAACATAAACAAGTTCTTGATGAATCGCCCCCTTAAGTAATCCAATTTACCAAATTTCCATTACTAATGATTACTACGATATTATCCCATTGATTACTGTAAACTCAATGATCCTTATCCTTGAGTGGCCTCCGGGCCTTGATAAGTGGTGACTCCTATGTAAAACAAAACAGTGAAACCACTGGGGAAGAGAGGCATTTTTATTTCTGGTTAACAACCTTTCTAGCCTTGGCTCAAACAAAAATATCTCATTAGCAAAGCTACAAATTGCTACCAGTCGTCTGGCTTTGTTTTGATTCTTTGTCTATTAGGCAAGCATTATATAATGTAGCGCGGATGCACGTATGCTAATGCATGAGAATTGATGTCACCAGTGGGGGAAAAAAAAAAGGACTATAAAAAATAGCGATAGACAAAGATCTCGGGAGAGACGTGATAACGTTTGAAATCTTGTGAGAGACATGGAGAGCGTGGGTGATGTCATGGTTGTTGTGACAATGAAATAAATGTACAGAACCAAAAAAAACGAGTTAGAGTTATTTCCTATTCTTTGTCTTGTTCTCTTTTGTGACTGAAACTGCACACAATGTGTGTTGGTCCGTGGACAATGTTACAATCAGAAAAACACTTCAAAGACACCCAGTGTAACTTGGATGTACTTGTGTGTCACTTGGTTTCATACGTCTGGGCTGCTTCTGATAAGTCGTTGACCCCCATTGTTGTGCGCCATGGATTTTTTTGTTCATCTTATCTTATAGTCATGTCATTGTCTTATGCATTGGTGACCGTCAAGTGGGAGCACACGGCTGACAAGTGTAAAAATAAAATAACAGAAAAAACAAAGAAAACGCAGACTCTGATTCTTTGTACATATTTTCGGTTGGACTATAGATGTGTGTGTGTCCACTTCAACAGCTACATGCTGAAGCCCACGTCTACGTCTTGTCAAGGCTAGATTTGTCTGTTGTCAGTTCATCTCGATCTCTCAAAGCTTTCCTAACCTGGCCTAAGCCGCAATCCATCTTAAATTGCATCCAGATCTCAATTATCTAGACATCCAACTGAACTTCTTTCAAGTGTATTGTCGTAAAGTGTCCAACTCACTACTGTGGTAAAACGTCCTAAGGCCCCTTGCCAATCTTCAGCATCATAAAACTTATTGTTGATTCTAAAGTACCCACCAACTAAATCTAAATATATCTCTATCCATTGTTCAATCCTTTTTTTATTATTATTCGTCACACCCTAATTCAAACCCTACCTTTGTCTCTCTTTTATCTGCGTTAAGAAATTTCTATCTTTTTCTATTATAGTTACTCACAAAACTTGCTGCCTTTCCTTTTATTATATATCTTGATTTTTTTTTCCTACTTGATACTTTATTTACTAACAGTGTTATTACACAGGACGGAAACGTCCTTGACGATCTACCCTTTGTCAGATAGATTGTTGTTTCATCTTTTGGTTCTGTTCTTTTGGCCTGAAGTATGTTTCTGTACAGTTCTATAGGTCCACTCTCCCAAGTGTTACCTTCTTGCACTTTGAAAAGAGGTTAGTTAATTGCTAATAGCCTGAGGTGCCGCAAGCACGAAATGCTTACAGGCTGACTGGACCAAAAAAATAAATGGACAAGATGGTAATCATCTTGGTTGGAAATTTAAAAGCCGTAAAGAGAGTTAATTTTGAGATGAAATAAAATACCTGTAAAACTACTTAAACACACAAAAAATGATGCAGGGAGGTTGCAAAGTCATTTTTATTGGCTATGGCAGCATTTATTTTTTGTATATTTGATTTTTTTTTTTTTTAGTACTTTTTTTGAATTGCTGTAGATTGTAAAACAAACCACAAATTTTGTGTTTAAAAGCTTGAATGTGTCGAAAAGGCTTTGAAAAATTTTTTTAAATCTTTGAAAATCTGTAAAAACCCTGGTCACTAAAAAAAGTAAAGTCCATGTGATCGCCTTCAACACTGACAATTTCAGGAGAAACTTACTCTGCTCAATCTCCTCTAACTACTTTAACATGATAGGATATCTGCCTCTCTGCCATAAAGACTCGGTAGATATATGCACGTGCTTGGAGTCTATATTCGAAGCACCTTCCCCTTAACTAGAGAGCAACATCTTGAATCCGATGACCAGGCTTTTATGTGCTTTTGACTGCATTAGTTACTTTTATTTTCTATACTGTTATCCATCAACTCAGGACTGTATTCTAATCAATCACGTCTGATAGTATAGATGCAGCACTCTCCTTAGATAGTAACATCCTAATACATGTGTTCTGTGATTTTTAATGTCCACCATAAGAATTGGGTTTTTTCTCAAGTTACACAGAAGCAACTGGTTGCTCTACTTATAACTTCTCTATAGCCCATTCCCTCACACAGACAGACATGTTGCCAACCCGCCTTCCAGATAGTGACCACCAGCAAGCTTCACTTCTAGACCTATTCCTTACCACAGTATCTGAGGATTGTGTAATCAATACCCACAGTCCACTCAGAAACACAGACTGCCTAGTGGTATCAGTAAACATCGCACTCAAATCCCAACCTCAAGGTGAGGAACCATTGCTCAAAACGATTAGGTACTACAAAAGGGCTGACTGAGAAGCCATCAGAGAACATATCAGAGATGCCCCAGGGATCAATATCTTCTCTCTCCCTGTTGAACAGTGTATCCATAAGACAACCGAATGGTGCAAAGCAGGCATTGAAGCACCTGTCCTTGCACGGAAGTATAATAGCAAGCCCCACTCACCCCCATGGCTCACTACAGATTGTGCAGCTACCGGCTCATGCAGTCAAATGCAAATAGGCAAAAATTTATAGATGTTAGAAATCATAAGAGAGTAATAACTAAGGCTGTGACAACAGCATATTCTTTTCATTGTTTTCACTCTCAAGTATATATGTACACAGTCAATCAATTGAGAACCACATTAGTCTGTATAAAAACATATAAGATATTAACGGATATATACTCAAGAGTCAAAACAATGAAAAGAATATGCTGTTGTCACAGCCCTAGTAATAACCACAGCCAAAAGAATATATGCTGAAATAACCAGGGAACACATAGAATTGCAGAAGACAGGAACGCGTGATTTCTGGAAAATTTAGTATAGTGTAGTGAATAAAGGGCAATCAGTAATTCCCCCACTATCCAACAATCAGAAGGTTGCATGCACTGCAACCGAAAAGGCGGAACTGCTTACTCGGCAATTCACCTCCAACTCTACCCTAGAGCCAACAAACAACTCCCTCCCAAATTTCCCTATGCAGACGGAAGCCACAATTGATGATCTGAAAAATCACTCCTTCTTATGTCCACGATGTCATAAAAAAAACTTAGACACCTTGAAGGCATGTGAGCCTGATCTCATCCCCGCCATACTAATTAAGAAATGCTCAGCTGAGCTAGCCTCCATACTTTCCAAACTCTACAAGAAATGCCTTGCTGAATCCTGCTTCCCCAGTAGCTGGAAGATTGCGTATGTAGTACCAGTGTACAAGAATTCTGGCAAAAGGACCTATCCTCTCAATTATCGCCCTATTAGTCTCCTCCCCCTCTTCGCTAAAATCTTTGAGGTGCTAATCAATCAAATACTAGTCCACCACTTTGCAAAAGCTAATCTTCTTTCTGACAAACAGTACGGATTTAGGAAATGTCGTTTTACTGCAGATATTTTAATAGTCATCTCTGAACGTATATACCATGCACTAGATAAGGTGGGTGAAGCCAGAGCTGTAGCTGTCGATATATCCAAGACATTTGATAAAGTCACAGACTCCCTGCTTTCCTTGAATCTCTTATGCCACTTAAAAACTGAGTCTCAATTCATGTAAGATGGTGCAAAAGCAGTTTGAAGCATTTTGTACGTTTCTGTGGCATTTTTTGTGGCATTTTTTTTCAAGTTTAAAACAGAATTTTTTAAAGTGTCCTCATGTTCAGATTGTATATTTGAAATTTACCTGCTGTGACAATCAGGCTTTAATAAGGTATATTCCAATTCCTGTTGTAGCTATTTATTTTAACCTGAAATCATAAAAATTGAAAAATTGATGTAAAGTGACAACATATTGAATTTTCAGGAGTCTACGACAATTTTAAATGCCTGTACAAAAACAGTCGGGAAACTTATTGAAGGAACGTCGTATACTTGCTTTCTTATGAGAACCCAAAATCTCTTGTGAAAGACCCACCCAACCATATAGCAAATCTATGGCAAACTTTTATTTGCATCATCTGTTGTTAAAGCAAGTCATGTTCAGTTTGCAGGCCAATGTTCTGAAAGTAAATGAAATTATTCCTTCCTTACTAAGTTACTTTTCTACTTAACTGGACAAGGTTTTAGTGTTTTTATTTAATGTAAAATGTTTATTCGGTTCGAAAAGCTAGTCGTGTTGAAGGCTGTTGACGAACAAGAAAATATGTCCGCGATATCTTTGAAGACTCAATGTTCACTTCAAAATAAGACAGAAAACAAAATGGCGTTAGAAACCCACTCAATAAATGTTACAGTGACATTTATTGGGTGTCTTTCTAGCGCCATTTTGTTTTATTTCTTATTTTGAAGTGAATATTGAGTTTTCAAAGACATCATGGCCATCTCTTCTTGTTGCTATTATATATTTGTTTTTTTGACATCTTTTTTGAATCTATATGTATAGTAAAATAAACTTGAATGCTCACATAACTAAGATGTCATTGCAAGGGATGGCAATGTTTAGAAGTAAAACCTGGAAGCAGTCATGCAGAACTGAAATATCTGGCATGTGTGTGAACTCCATCATCTCGACTATTCAAAAGATGAAAGCAATAGGGCTCCTTCAGTTTTTACCCCTTAACACCCCTTTTTTCCAGATGAAAATGGATTAAAAAGGTTTCTACATGTCTGAATACACTATATACCAAATTTCAAGTCTGTAGATCAAAAATTCTTGAGTACATAGGTTGAGAAGTGTTCTCACACACACACACACACCTTTATAGATACCATAAGAGCTCCTTCAGTCTTTGACAGAATATAGATACCCACGAAGGGGTGCCTGTACGCGAAATTTTTTGTGGCAGGAGGTCTGCAATCTCCAACCACATATCTCCTGAGTTGACATTGTTAAATTCCAGTGGAAAGTGAAGTGTATGTACAGGACGACTGGAAACAAATTGCAAGATAAGCGGAGAGCACATACAGCGCCTAGAATTCCCAAATGGTCACCCATCTGGTACTAACCAGGCTTGACGTTGCTTAACTTCAGTGATCTCACGAGAACCGGTGTGTCAACACGATTATGCCGATACAGGCAGTGCTAACTCTTGAAATGGATATTGACGTAGACTGATGATCTGGGTGTGCCAAGTTCAAATATAGTTAGTTGTATGGCACCAATTTTACTTATAGATGTTGGCAACCTTCATGTGGTGTCTCCTGATGCTTTTTTTGAATAGGTATCCATAAATTTTAAGCTGTGACCTAAGCGGTTCAGACTATAAAAGAAGAAATAAATCAAGTTTTGATTCTTACCGAAATATATGCACTGTTAGTGTTTTCCAATCAATTAGATCAAGACTTGACTTTTACATAAATCATTGTATACACTTATGAATTTCGCAACTATTAAGTTGAAAGCCTTTTTGGATACCTTTTCATTTACCGTTGCTAATTGGCAGTGACATGCAGAAAACATTTTCAGGGCAGGTGCTCAAGTGAAAAAAAATAAATAAATAACGATGTCTCCGTGGGGCACAGGTCTATAATACTTTCCTCTGAAAAGGGCACTTTTAAAACAGGAGTAAAAAGGGCAGGTGCTTGTCTACTCCCCTTCTTCACGTCCCTGCTAACTGGGCAAGGTTAGGGTTAGTTTAAGGTAAGAGTAAAAAAAAAAAAAAGAGTTTACAAGATAAAATCAATAATTTCGGTGCTTATTTAGAATTACACGTATTAATATACGTGTAATATATATATATATAATACGTATTATATACGTTTGAAGCCAAAACAACGCATTATTACAAAATAAACAGACATTTATTTTGTTTGAAATTTATATTGAAATTCATAAATATATTTCGAAGGAAACATTCATCTTCAGTATTTATTTATTTATTTTTTTTTTTCCATGTTGTTGGAGCAGAGAACAAGCAAGTAGCTATAATATATTTATGAATTTCAATATAAATTTCAAACAAAATAAATGTCTGTTTATTTTGTAATGATGCATTGTTTTGGCTTCAAACGTATATAATACGTATTTTATTCAAACTCAACCAGACCAGCCAGCGCTTCTAAGGAACAAAAATCTTAACATATATATATATTTAAAAAAAATCTTTATGTACGTACTCGTCATGGAACGATGTTATATTCGAAAAAAAAAATTCCGTAAATTAATCAAATGTTTTTATTTTAACTAAGAAAATAAAAATTTGCGATTTATAGCGATTAGAAAGTTTTGTTTTGAATACGAATTGAATTGTCTCCCTTGAATTTTAAAACAAAATGGCAGCTCCCGCGTCTTCCTTTCTTCATAGAATTCTTACTAAAAATTAAAAAAACTTGATCAAATGATACTTCTATATAAGCACCACAGTTTCATTTGTTAAGTAACTTATTCTCTAGAAAAATAATAAATAAATAAAAAATAAAAGTAATAATTAAATGATAATAAATAAATAAAAATAAATGATGATATAACAGCAACAGTTTGTTCGGTTAAGTTCGCCAACATTCGGAAGTTTCCGGTGAATTGATGACGTAAATGCTGAAATTTTCTTGAATATCTATTCCTAAAAAATACCCCGTAAAATTTGTATCATGCGATTTCATATGAATCATAAGTGAGGAGGTTTCTATGAAAAAGCCGCAGGAGGTGCTATTTACTTTCCAACTCCCTCCCCCCACAAAAGGTTGGAAGGTGGGAGTTAAAAATCAGCGCACCACTCACCAGAGAAAGTGCACCCCGACACCCACCCCAAATAAAAGCCACAGCAGCTCCATCGGCATTCTCTGGTCGACGCGCATCAGGTGGCTAGCTATTAATTCTTTCTAATAGTGCAAGAGTGCAAGACGGAAAGGCCTGGATTTGTGACCCTCCTAGCACTGCAGCACTGCAGCAGCACTGCACAGAGCCATATTACAACCCGACAGTGAAAAAAAGACCACAGTCTAAAAAATGACATTCCTTGCCGTCGGAATATGTCACACATAGTCAGAAGTTGGGGAAAGTCTAGCTAGCGCCATTAAAGGAGGACGACCACTCTGGTCGTCTAAAAGTTGCCTGGGCAGCCCCGTTAACATTCCCCGATCAGGGTGCCTCAGGCAGTCAGCAATAAACTTACTGCACCCGAAAGACGGGAGCAAGGTCTGGGAGGGTGGAACCGCCTAAGGCTACGCAAAATGAATGCGTCAGTCCGACAGATAAAAGGCCACCGAAGTGACCCAAACTGTCGGGCTGATTGTCAAGGACGTATCTATGACTGGTATGAGCAACATAACACAATGTTGGCCCACATGAAAGGAGTGTTTGTCAATACGTAGATATAAAAATAAAGTGGGCGGACTTTTTGTCCGTCGGATAAAATGATGAAATTAAATTACTGAAATTCACGATGAAATAATTTTCATTTTTTAAAAGTTTTTCTCAAACAAATCTATTTAATAATTGCAATTTTTAAAGCCCTTTGGTGTTTTTCATTTTATTTTTAAATAGAAAATGTCGGGGTTTGTTTTACTGTACACATAGATTCGAAAAAGATATTCGATAACATATATTTGCTATATATTTGTTTTGTGACAACTTTTTCGATTTTCACTGGGTTTTTATTTATAACTCCTTTTCCCAAACTTACCATCTCCGAGAGAGAGTCGGCCGCCATTTTGACTTTTCGAATACATCGGTAAACACTGTATGTTTTTCGAGCTGACTAAACATGTTACATTAAATATAAACACTAAAAAGATCCAGTTAGTTAGAAAAGTAACTAATCTTGCCTTTGATAACATTTATTTGTTCTATATTTGTTTTGTGACAACTTTTTCGAATCTATGTGTACAGTAAAACAAACCCCAAAATGGACAGTAAAGGGATATTTTTTTAGATTAGGTCCACCTCCACAATTTTCTGTTAAATGACGACTTTTATAAGTTTTCGACAATGCTAAATACGGAAATAGCATTGAAATTTTGCAGAAACAAGTAGTTATCGAGATATAAAAAGTTGTATTATGCATTGTATTCTTTGGCGGCCATCGTTTTTACGCGCGCCATAAACAAATCTACGCGCGTAACAAAGATGGCCGCGAAAGAATACAATGCATAATGCAACTGTTATATCTCGATAAGTAATTATTTCTGCAAAATTTCAAGGCGATTTCCGTATTCAGCATGGCCAAAAACCCATAATAGTCGTCATTTAAAAGAAAATTGTGGAGGTTGGTTGACCTAATCTGAAAATTTACCGGTAAAACTAAAAGTTTACGTTAATAAACCTAATTATTTTGATTTTATATATATATATATATATATATATATATATATATATATATATATATAAAATCAATCAATTATTATATTATATTTTTTCTAATTTAATCTATTATCACTCTTAAAAACCTGGCTGAATTGTCCGTTGACTAAATTGTCCGTTAGCCAACTGTCATATTCGAAGCGAGAAGCCTCCTTCCTTAAATGAATAAATAAAAAATGTCTTGATTTCTATTAAAAATTAATTTATCTCTCGTTGACAATTCTTTCATTTCTTTCTTGTTGAACAATTATTTGTTGGTCCTTAATTTCTTTAAAAAGAAAAACATGTCAATCCCCAAATCCCTGCAAAGAAATATTTATTTTCAGTATATTTTTTTCCTGGCCGACATTTTCTCACGTTTTATTTATTTTTTATTCAAGGAGAAAAAAAAAATCAGCATTTGTAGGAATTAGTCACTGTTTTATTATTCTTATAAAAAAGACCTGTTATTAACACTTTCCCCTCAAAATATATATCTAGATTAACCCACAAATAATGGGGGAGGGAGGAAACACATTTTCCCCCTTTCTTTATTATTGTGGGAGACATAAAATTTTCCCTCATTTTATAGAGAAAAAAGAAATTCTATTTTAGAGAGAAAAAAAAAATTTCTACTTCGTCTTCTTCACTTCGGTTGCACGCGAGTTTGCAATCCCAATTGACCCGTTTTTTTTTTTTTTTTTTTTTTTTTTTTTTTTTTTCTCACTATGGAAGACTCAAAGTGATAGAAAAGAAGACACTATTCTGTTCCGTATTTTCTTTTCTCTTTTACTATCTTAAATATAACCTGCGAAAATTACTATTTGGGCGGGAGGGGGGAGGTAGGAAATAAAAGAAAAACAAAAACATACTAATACTTGATTTGGCGGACGTACACGAGTGCTACCTACCCCTTTAGCGAAATACGCACGCATCGCATATCAGCTTCGATATTGTACGCAGTTCGACTTAGGGAGCGCCTACTTTTTGTTGTTTGAGCCCGGCCCCCTCGCGGGGGCACCTTTGTGGCCTTCGGGCCAAGATCAAAGTGTAGTATCTGTTCCGGCAGATGCTGCAAGCAAAGACCATTGCCCTTGTGGCAATCTTCTGGTCCATGTAGGGGCAACCTATGTGGGCCAGCTAGCAAATCTCACTATCCAGATTCCAGATTCCAGCTCCCATTTCCCACCTCTCGGGAGCTGGTCCCCTTTTCCCTTCCCCCCTCTCTCTCTCCACATTAAAAAACGGCCTTGTGCCTATTTACTCAGTGGGGAAGCAAATAAATACAGCCTACTTTTTCTTGTTTATTATGGCTTTTTATTTTGGCTTGTTCGAATTGTTTTTTTAGATGGATATTTTTTATTTTGGCTTGAACTTTGCGAATTATTTTGTTATGATTTTTTGGTGCTAGTGAATTGACCCGCGCTATTTTTAAATAGTATTTTCAAGTTTAATTAAAGTTTTACGATACCTGTGTTATTTTTTATTTAAAAATAAAAATAAAAAATTCAAGTTGGCTTGAACTTTACAGATTCTTTTATTATTGTTTTTGTATTATTTTTTTTGCCGGATATAACAAACAAAATGAAAGCAAAGCAAGAAAAAAAAATTGGTGTTTATGCACTTATGTTACCGTTTAATAAATAAATAATAAAAAAAAACTAGGCCACACCACACACGCAAAAATTCTTTCCTTGTAAAAATAATAATTGCTCCCTAAGTCGAACTGCCGATGCGTATTTCGCTAGAGGGGTAGCACGCGTCAGCCCTTGATTTTTACGTATAAACTTTAATTCAACCCAGACATTTATATTCGTCAAAATTACGATAAATTTTTGGTTTGAGTCACCCCACTCACCCTAAAAAAAAACGATTTTATTTTTTTAAACGATTACGTGTCGACACCGTGAAAAATTTGGTGGAAAGAAAGAAAGAAAGAAAAAATACAAACAATTGTTTTAAGAATGTAGGATTAGTTTTGTATATACATTTAACGTAATATGTTCCATTTTCGAACCATACTATTGCAACATTTTTAAAGAAATTTGGGGTTTGTTCAATAAACAAATATATAACAAATAAATGTTATCAAAGGCAAGATAAGTTACTTTTCTACCAAACTGGATATATTTTTTGTGTTTTTATTCAATGTAACATGTTTATTCAGCTCGAAAAACAGTGTTTATGTATTGGAAAATTCAAAATGGCGCCCGACTCTCTTTAACACGGTAAGTTTGGGAAAAGGTGTTATAAATAATAAACTAGACAAAATACTGTTAGAAATTCGCTCAATATATGTTACCATGACATAAGTTGACATATATTCAGTGTTTTTTTTTTAAATAGTATTTTGTCTAATTTATCATTTATAACACCTTTTCCCAAACTTACCGTGTTAAAGAGAGAGTCGGGTGCCATTTTGAATTATCAAATACATCGGTAAACACTGCATGTTTTTCGAGCTGAATAAACATGTTACATTGAATAAAAACACAAAAAATATATCCAGTTTGGTAGAAAAGGAACTTATCTTGCCTTTGATAACATTTATTTGTTATATATTTGTTTTTTGACAACTTTTTCGAATCTGTGTACAGTAATACAAACCCGAAATTTGTTTTACAACTAACCCTAAGTCCGCGTGGCAAGATCGTAGAGCCATGCAATGCATAAGCATCTTTCCTTCGAGAAAACATACAATATGTATGTCTTATAGCAAAATAAATAAAAATAACTTTTCTAAAACCTTAACATGGTGGGGTGGGGGCCCGGGGCCATTTTACGTAAAATTTACATTCAAAGCTGATCCCCCACTCTAAATTCTACCATATATTTTTTCTTCTGATAAGTTGATGATGGTGTATTAAAAGAAAAAAATAGAATCTCAAATAATAATTTTAAGTCTATATGGTTATCGTGACCCTTCGACAATCCAAGGCATTACTTTCAAGGTAATATTCCGACTTTAACTGGAAAAATAGAACATAATTTTTGGCTTGAATTTTTTTTTTTTTTTTTTTTTTTTTTTTTTTTAAGAAAATATGAAGTTTCTCACGCGTTGCGTTGTAGCAAATAATCCAATTAAGAAATTCTCGAACCCAACCCCCACTGGCAGGCCCTAAAAAAATCATTTCCTGGTAAAATCCGTTCTCCCCCCCCCCCACACACACACACAAAATGGGGAATGGGGTCATATTTATATTATATATTTATGTGGAAACCTGAGCCCCCCCCCCACTCCACCTTTTTGAAGATAACTTTTTACAAGCATTTACCAGACCGTAAGTTAACAGTCTGGTGCCTGGAGACGAAATTTTTGGGAGATTAGACTAAACCTTTTTCATTCTGATGGTACTACAAAATTTAATTATATTGAAGTTTTTTGCTTTAAAATGACTGGTATTAAAAAACATTATTTTAACCAAGTTAGTTTTATTTTATAACAAGTTGCTCAATTAACGGTTTAATGACAAAGCAGTACCATAATAATATAACCAAATTAATATCAGTATTAGTTACTTGAACCAAAGTGTTAAGTAAAAAATAGAAATTTGATTAAGAAAATGTATCAGTGGCAGCCATCTTAAAGTTGAAAAATTCAAGAATAGTTGAAATATTAATTCAGTAATAAAAATGTTTCCGAATGGGTTCGCGAAAATGGTTATGGTAGGTAGTCAGTCTTTTAATTTTCCCCACTAGAACTCATTACGGTAGGTAGTTAGTTGGGTTAGCTGGGTTTTAATAGCCTGTTTTTCACTAACCGACATGACATGCTTAGGAAAGGATTTTTTTTTAAGAAATAAGTTAGATGGGAGAAAAGGTAGGGGGGGGGGCTTATCAAGAAGGTTGCATCCATTCTTAAAATACGACAGAAAGGCTACTTCAAATACTGACATATAAGGCGCAGAGAGAGATTTACGGAGTACGGACGGACTTTTCCTCTGATTTCGATTAGAGGACACGTGTGGAACCAGACAGAAACAATATTTGCGCTTATGATGATGATGGAGTAGAGGAGGATGGAAGAAAATATCTGAAAAGCAAGAGATTTTTTTTTTTTTTTTCAGCAAAGAAAAAAGATGAGTGAGAAAGGGGCTGAAAGAAAGAGAGGGGGGGAGGTTACGCGGGAGTGCAGTTGCTAACACTACAATGAAATCATGATGAAGTCTTTATTGAATCGAAACGACAAATGCTAGCAACAATTTTATCAATTAAATTAGCGTTGGTTAGTAAAACACGTCGATGGGTTTCCATAGTGAATTGGAAAGAAAGGAAGAAAAAAAGAAAGAAAAACGTATGCAATTTATTTCTAATAGTTTCACTTAAGCCCGCCTCCCCACGGTTGTTAAGGGAATCTTTATTATTGAGTTCAGCCCGGCTTTGCTCGGGTCCTATGTACTGTTCATAACTTTGTGTGTGTGTGTGTGTGTGTGTGTGTGTATATATATATAAGTTTGACTCATTTTCAGGTAACCTACATCTAAAATTTCAAGTGTTTAGACCAAAAATTGGCATAGGAGTTTTTGGTAGTCTGCAAAGGTCAACTCTTTCAACTTTAATCTCTTTGCAGCCAAATTTTCGCCCCAAAACTGATTAAAAAGCTTGCTGCATGTCTGAATACCCTTTATGTAAAATTTCAAAATGTTTATATTCAAAATTGGCTGAATAGTTTGCTAGAGACGCAAAGGTCAAACCTTTTTGAACTTTGACCCTTTGGAAGCCACATTTTCGACCGAAAACCGATTAAAAAAGCTTGCCATATGTCTCAATACACGTTATGTAAAATTTGAAATGTTTATACCAAAACTTGGCTGAGTAATTTGGTAGAGACTGCAAAGGTTAATTTTTTTTAACTTTGACCTCAATTTTTTTTTTTTTTTTTTTTTTTTTTTTATTCAATTTTCACCCCAAACAAGGCACAGTGCCACTTTGAAGCAGGGGGCTACTATTAGGGAATTAATTAGCGGGGTCATTATGAAGGGAGATGAGTAGAAAGATGTTTGTTAACATTACACTTGAACTTCTGCATATCATTGCAGTTGGGAAAGCAGAATCCCGGAAGGGAGTTCCAAAGACCCGCAGTTCTGGGGAAGAAACTATTGGAGTAAAAGGCTTTCTTGCACCTAGGGATCTCCACTGTAAAGGGATGAGACTTAGTAGCTTGTCGGGTTTGTCGGGGGTAGTTACGTCGGGGAGGTACAAGTGTTTGCAGTTCGTCAGAGCATTCACCATTAAAGTATTTGTAGAACAGGCAGAGGGATGCAACATCTCGTCGATGGGACAGAGGTTGAAGCCCAGATGACAGTTCAGGACCTATCAGGTTTGCGACTCTTTTTTGAACCCTGTCCAGGAGCGAGAGACAAGCAGCAGATGCACCAGCCCAGATGTGACAACAGTACTCCATACATGGGCGAATGGTTGCCTTATAGAGGTATAGGATACTGGCAGGCGTAAGTAGTTTTCTAGCACGGTACAGGGAGCCAACCTTCCTTGCAGCAGCCTTGGCAATGCTCTCAATGTATCTATTCCAGTTCATATTCCCTGTAAACGTTAGGCCGAGGAGTTTAAAAGAAGTACTTTCAGGCAATGTGTTCTTGGCCATTGCTATTGGTGGTAGAGAAGGTTTCTTGTAGTTATTGAAGGAAACAAGCTTAGTCTTAGCAGCATTGAATGAGACCAACCATTTTTGTCCCCATTCCACTACGGATTGGAGGTCATCCTCTAGTGTTTCTGCCATTTTCTTGGATATGTGTTCATTTGTTTTCCCCTCATATCTGTTATAGAGAGTGGTGTCATCGGCAAATATACCCATCTCCGAAACAATATTATCAGGGAGGTCGTTTATGAATATCAGGAACAATAGAGGTCCAAGGATAGACCCCTGAGGCACTCCCGCATTTATGTCATATTGTTTGGATGTACGTCCGTCGAGGACAACTTTGATTTTTCTATTACTTAAGAAGGATTTAATTACGTTATGAATTCTTCCAGTGATTCCATATGATCTAATTTTCCTTAGAAGACCATCGTGCCATACCCTGTCAAAAGCCTTAGATATATCAAGGGCCACCGCTCTACCCTCCCCTGTTTTATCCAATGAACGGTATATACGTTCAGAAACTACAGTTAAGATATCTGCTGTTGAACGGGCTTGCCTGAATCCATATTGTTTGTCAGTCAAGAGTTTAGCAGCTGTTAGGTGCTGGACTAGGGCTTTATTAACTAAGGACTCAAATATTTTGGCGAAAAGCGGGAGGAGGCTAATGGGGCGATAATTTAGTGGGTCAGTTCTTTCACCAGAATTCTTGAAGACTGGTACCACAGAGGCGGTTTTCCAGCAGTCGGGAAAACAAGATTCGTTAAGGCATTTATTGTAAAGTTTGGACAGAACTGGAGCAACCTCGGCAGAGCATTTTTTTAATAGCACAGCCGGGATGAGATCTGGTCCACATGCTTTAGAGGTGTCTAGGTTTTTTATAATAGCATGTACCTGAGAAGGGGTGATTTTCAAGTCGTCAAGTGTGGCGTCTGTTCGCAGAGGAAAATCAGGGAGTGAGTGGTGTACCGAGTTCAGTGTGGAGTTTGAGGCAAACCGACTGGCAAGCAGATTAGCCTTGTCAGTTGCCGTGCAAGCAACCTCATGATTGTTTGTTAGTGGGGGAATAATTGACTGTCCATTATTAACTACGCTGTTGTAGATTTTCCAAAAATCCCGGGTTCCTAATTTCTGTGCTTCGATGCGCTTTCTGGTGGTTTCAGAGTAATCTGACTTAGCTGTGTCTATCACTCTCTTACAATTATTTCTAGCTTCTATAAACTTCTGTTTATTTGAGCTGGACTTATGTCGGTTGAATCTGCGGAACGCATGCTGCCTTTGACAAATGGCAGCTGCACAAGCAGAAGTAAACCATTGGGGGGAGTGGGGCTTGCTATAGTATTTCCGTGCGGGAACATGTGCTTCAATAGCAGTTTTGAACCATCCAGTTGTCTCATTTGCACACTGTTCCGCTGGAAGAGTAAAGATATTTTGCCATGGGGCATCTCTGATGAGCTCCCTGATGGCTTCCCAATCAGCCTTTTTGTAATACCTCGTTGTTTTGAGTAGTGGGTCTTCAGTTTTAGGGCGAGAATTTAGGCTGATTTCTACCATTATCACAGCGTGATCAGCATTCCCGAGTGGGCTATGGGCATTTGTTGTACAGTCATTGGGAACTGTTGTCAGAAAGAGATCTAGAAGTGAGGCATGTTGATCGTGCTGGTCTGGGAAACGTGTCGGAAATGTAACCATCTGAGATAGGGAATGAGATATAGAGAAGCTATATGTGGCGCTACCAGCTACGTCTGTGTGATTTGAGAATCCTAGCCAGTTACTGTGGTGGACATTGAAGTCACCAAATACATGTATTTGTGCGCTAGTATCGAGGGAGAGTGCTATATCTATGCTGTCTGAGACTTTGTTTATTAGGGTACAGTCTTGGTTTGAGGGAGAGTGGTAGAGAAAATATAAGTAGCTAATATTGTGTTGCATATTTAGTCTGAAGCACATAAAGGCCTGGCCCTCTGATTCTAGTTTTATTTCTCTAGTTAGGGGGAGGGTGTTTCGAATATAGACTCCAAGTCCATGCATATGTCTGTCCGAGTCCTTACGGTAGAGTGGGAGATAACCAGGCATGTTAAAGTGGTTAGAGGGTATGGAGGAGTGAAGGTTAGTTTCACTTAATGCTAAGATATCCGGGGTGTTTACAAGGAGAAATGACTCAACATCATCTAAGTTAGTTCTAAGCCCGCGGATATTAGTAAATGCAAGCCTCAAGGGAGGAGGCAGGTTGGTTTTCTTTGAGTTTGGTCCTGGTTTAAACGTAACTTTTGCTTGAGCTGTCATTTCATTTTATTTTATTTAAAAGTTTCAGTTAGGGTGGATGAGTGATTTTGACCCCTTAACATTTGTTTTGGGCTCAAATCAAATTAAAAAGTTTGATCCATGTCCAAGTAACCTACATCTAAAATTTCAAGTGTTTAGACCCTTGGCATCAGAATTTGGTAGAGTTCTCAAAGGTTAAATCGTTGAACTTGGCAGCCAAATTTCTGGCCGAAAACCGATTAAAAAGATTTTCCTGAATCTCAATACCCCTTATGTCAAATCTCGAGTCTGTAGACTGAAAATTGACAGAGTAGTTTGGTAGGGAAATATATACACACACACACACACACACACACACACACACACAGACAATTTCACTTTTATAGATATACTAGCATTTCAGCCCGGCGTTTCCCGGGTGTTTGGATGTGTATGTTGAGCAAAAAGAAAAAAAAAAAAGCGGTCAATTTTTTTTAATTTGACCCTTATTATGACCCCTTAACATTTATTGTTTTGGGCTCAAATCAACTTATTAAGTTAGATCCATGTCCAAGGAACCTATATCTAAAATTTCAAGTGTTTAGACTCCAAATTGTCGGAGGAGTTTGGTAGAGTTCTCAAAGGTCCAATTTGACTCCTTAACAGCCAAATTTCTGGCCGAAAACCGATCACATCGATTTTCCCAAATCTCAGTACCCTGTATATCAAATTTCGAGTCTGTAGACTTAAAATTGACAGTTATTGCGTAGGGAAATGTACACACAGACACACAGACACGTTCACTTTTATAGATAGATTAACCACCAACCTACGTTACGCTGTAACCTGGTATGATACTGGATAAAAAAATAAATATAAAAACTGCTTATATGTTGCTTGAACAATTTGAACCTAGACTTTGTGAAGCGAAAACCAGAATCTTATCAATACTATAGACATCCTCAATGTTTACAGGATTAAAAAAAAAATGTAGTCAATTTAGAATTACACTCATTAAAAAAAAAATGTAGTAAATTTAGAATTACACTCATTTAAAAAAAACAAAAACAAATGTAGTAAATTTAGAATTACACTCATTTAAAAAAAAAAAGCAAAAAAATCTTTGATGTTAATCGTCACGGAACGAAGATATCGTATTCGAAAAATCACATAAATTAAGTTTTTTTTAAACTAAGAAAATAAAAATTTGCGAATTTTAATAATGAATGTATCCCATTATAAGGCTGATTTTGATCTCAATAGTTCGAATTGAGTTGTCTCCCTCTTATTTATCCAACATGGCCGATAAAAATCCTACGTCTCGCTTCTTCGTCAGAAAATTTGATTTCCTTAGTTTTTTTTTGTTTTTTTTTTAAACTGTGATCAATTTACGCATTGTTGGAATATGACATCTTCGTTCTGCGACGTACATCATAAAAATTTTTCTGTATTTTTATAAATAAATTTAATTCTAAATAAGCACCACAAATATATAGCAAAATTGAAGTTGTTTCAGGTATGCAAAAAAAAAAAAAAAAAGTTGCCATTTTAAGCTTACATTACCTACCTCTACATAAATATGTTAAGGTGAACTTTCTAAGGCGAAGATTAATGAAAACTAGCAAAAATATGTAAACAGAGTCCAGATCACATATTTCTGCTAATATCAGTACCCCAACCTCCAAATAAGGACACGGTAATCCCTGGGAGTATAGTATCATGACAAGACAAAACAGATGCTACTACTCTCCACGTTAAAAAACGACCCTGGTGTCTAACTCTGTCCCGTGGGGAGGCACAGTAAATAGGTACTCTCATTAAAACGGGGGGGGGGCAATGTATGAGAAAATGATGTCATTAAGTCGTGCTTGTATACTATACTACCTATTTTAAAAAAGGAGGTAATGTCTGGGAGAGTTATCTCCTGGCAACGAAGCATATACCATATCATCCCCCCCCATTCCGAATCCAGTATTGAAAGATAGTACATTATATCTCTTCTAGTACTACACTTCACCTTTTCTGTCCTCGGTCAGTGGAGGAGAAATCCTTCATAACTGAGACAATTATTTTTGTTCCTATCCAGAGTGCTCCTTTTTGTGGAGCTGGATTTTCTCCATATTAAAAACTGACCTTGCGTATAATTCTGCCCTCGTGGCGAGACAAGAAAAAAGTAAAATAAATAAATAAAAATATAATAATAATAATAATAATAATAATAATAATAGTAGTTTCGGATTCAGGGAGACAGCAAATCTCCATCAAAAGCAAAAGCTTTAATGACCCCCCCCCCTACACTAGTAGCAATATACTTGCACAGTAATAACACACTTGTAACGTATACACACACACATACTACGCAGTGTCTCTACTAAATACGCATACAAAGCACAATATAGCAGTAGTAACACTACACAGTAAATAACACGCAAACTACACAATACACAGTAATAGTAATTGTTTGGTTCAAAGTGTATTATCTGTGAGTGTTCTTGTGCTATAATTCTTTTTCTATTTTCAATGAGAGAAAGCGAAATCCTTCTAGACTAAGACAATTTTAATTTTTTGCCCCAATCCTCCAAAGTTCCCCTTTTTGGTCAGTTAGATTCCCCCCCCCCTCTCACATTTAAAAAACGACTTTGTATATAACTCTGGAGTCTGCACTTGTGTGGTGGTAAGTCAATTGCTAACAGTAAATAGATACACACACTAGCACACTACTACTACTATTACTACTTATCATCATCAGCAACAACACACTAGAATAATAATAATAATAATAATAATAATAATAATAATAATAATAATAATAATACTACTACTACTACGCACATTTTGTGATAGACAGTAATTGGGATTTGTTGGAACGCGCCAAGCAAGTGTATTGGACAAAAGACACGAAAGCCCGGGGGGGGGGGGGTTGGGTTACATAGTTATAGACGATAGAAAGAGAGGAACTTGGGATGGGATAGTGTGGGGTGGAGCGCAGTGTATACTTTTAGAAAAGCAACACTTAGAAGTGGTTGGGTTCTGGGGTCAATTAAAAGCTACAGTTCCATTAGAGTGAGCTTCTTCGTTGCAATAGCACGGAAGGTTATCTTTACAATTCATGTCTCCACTTCACTTCCGGTTGCTTCTTCGTTTTTAATTGAAATTTTACGGTATTTTTTGTGTATTAAATTGTTATGATGAAGTAAATAATAATAATATTAATAAAACACTTCAAGGTTTTTTTTTTTTCTTCTAAATAACGTTGTTTAGAATTCTGGGGAAGGGCAATCGGAAGTGAAGTGGGAGCACGAATCGTAAAAAAAAAGAAAAAAAAGATAATCGCATAGACTATATTATTCTAAAACAAAAAACATTGTATTTCTATTTTGAACTTAATTATTCCGTGTTTTTGTGGCATGGAGATCATAATTAGTATTTATCTTTTTCCCACCGCGAGATGTGACACAAGGAGATTGAAAAGCTAGCAGCCAGGAGGCAGAACAGTCTGACCTACAAAAATACCTTATGTGGATAATTATATTTTAAAAACTATATATTTGCCCCCCCCCCTATCTGAGGGTACCAAATTGGTCAAAGGGAAAATTACTCCTAACTCGCATTTAGGTAAAAAGCACTTTCGTATAAATAGTTGAATTCATTCAAAAAGTATCGCAAACAAATAAACAACATCTGTTATAAAAAGAATTCATATGGGTGGGGTGGGGGATCTGATTTTATATAAATAAGTATCCTGTCTGTCAGTCTCAGTCTCTCGCTCTCTCTCTCTCTCTCTCTCTCTCTCTCAAATGTTAAACCGGGAAATGTCGTTCCCTGTGAACAGACAGAGTTGGTTGGGGAGGATGAGACACAGGTTAAATATGTTTTAGAGAGAGTAGATATATTTGGAAGAGTGAGTGAGTGGGTCCTAGAAAGAATGATACTAAATATAGATTATTGTGATAGAAAGAAAAAAAAAAGAAAAAAAAGCATGTATTACTGTATAAAAGAGAGATTTGTCCTACTCCCCGCCCTCTCTTTCTGTACCTTTCCCTTTTAAAGAGAGAGTCTGTCGGTGTCAGTCCTACTATTTGCATTTTCTGTGAGTGAGCCGATCCCTCTGATGAGGTATTGTTTGCAAAAAAAAAAAAAAAAAAATGTGCCTGCTATGAGGACAGTTAGACCAGGGCTTCTCTCGGTGGCCATGGTATTGCCCATGGTTAACTAACGTAAATACCCTTTGGATTAACATCACAATTAAAATTGCTTCAGCCTAGGAGGATTTCTTCTTTCACTGATCGAGAATAGAATGTGTACTATAAAAACAGATACTACACTTTGCACCTAGCCAAAAGTCAGTTCAAATTCAGAGTTCAACCTAATTATATTAATGAAAAATCATTATGATGTATGTACTTGTCACGGAATGAAAATGTCATATTCCAAAAATTATATAAATTGATTAATTTATATAGAAATGAAATTCTTTTTTTATAGTAAATCTATGCTATTATAATGCGGATTTTGGTATTGATAATTTGAATGGAGTTACCTCCCTTTATTTATTATTGATTAAACATGGTGGATCAAGACACACCACCTTGCTTCCTCATTAAATTTGAGTTTCTTAGTTAAAAAAAGAAGAAAACTACTTGATCAATTCACGTGATTTTTGGAATATGACATCTTCATTCCGTAACGGGTACGTACATTATAACGATTTGTCTTTCTCTCTCTCTATATATATATATATATATAATATTCGGTAGAAGGACAACGTAAGCGCCAAAAGTTGAAATTTAAAAAAATTTTATCACAAAACACGTAAAATATCAAGGAGAATCTAATCACAAAAAATTATTGCTGAATTCAAAGTATTTTTGTGAAAAAAAGTGTTTGAATATTTGATATACGTCTGTCGAAATGTGGATAGTTAAAACCATGGATTTTCTTTAAATTCTTTACCTAATTATGTTCTATTTGTTTTGGTTTTTCCAGACTTGCAAATCAATGAGCACTAAACAACCATTGTTGTTTATTAAAGTCGAACATCTAAAAACTAATTTTCTAGGCCCCTTCAAATATGACTGGAAGAAAGAAAAATAAGAAAGGTTGATCAGTGGGAAATAGAAATAGCAAGACGAAAAGTGAAACTGTGGAGAAGAATTTGTTGGTAGTTCTTAAAAATACATTGTAAGGAAAGCGCAGGCTTGGAGACGCATGTTCTTGCAAGAAAAAATGTTCCGTAAAAACTGGTGACCCGGAAAAGTTGCGTTAATATTTAAGTGATTCTGGAAAATATGAAATTACAACGAGCAAAATAGCTACATACGGAAATTTGTTAAGAATCAAGTGGTCACAAGAAGTCGTACAAGAAAACAGAGCAGTAGGCATGCAACAATTGTATACCATGTAAAGTACAAAGGGGAAACATTCGAAGTTTGCAAAAAAGCTTTCCTAAACATTCATGCAATCTATGAATATAAAAGCGAAAATGTGTGTGTGTGCATGTATGTATGTTCGCTTTTTTGTGTTTATCCGCAAAAGGCTTTTTTCGCTGGTCTCCTTGGTCAGCTCATTCCTTAAAACTTTTTATATGCTGTCTAAATGATAATATCTACGAGTTACAAACGGGAGTCGCGTGTGTATTTAATTTGCCCGACTTTCACACGCTATTTTTTCCAGATTGCTGCGTGTATCTTTTGCTTTTCAGTATAAAAAAGCGAAACTGGATTCAAATCGGCAATTCCCGGTGGTCTCCGGAAAGCGATGCAAACGTTTGGTCAATGTTGGCTTTTCACTGTCATATCAGACAATTGCTTTCATCTGGACATTCCTCTAATAAATGGGGGAGTTGGTTTTCCCCAAAGTTGGGTAAAAAAAAAAAAACCGGATTTTGACCTCATTAAAAACTGTCCCGCAGAAAATATTAACTGCACCCTCATTATTTGACCTCATTAAGTCATTAAGTGCAGGCACCTGTCAATTCTCTTCCTACTTAAATAAATTCAAACATCCGTCAGTAACTCTTTCTTGCTGTTAACGTGTCATGTTTTTTTCTTTCACATTTTATTTTCCAACTTTGCCTCAGGGTTCGGGTTCGATCCTACCTATCTATCCAAACAAGCTGGTCAACTGGGCAGTTTTTTCCAAGGAAGGGTCAGTTTTTGCGTCAACATTTTTGCAAGTTATTCACGTCAAGCGATCTCCGCATACGTTTAAAAGACGAAGGCCTGTAATGTCGCAAGTGCGCTGAGAGGGTGACAACTAATACGTTTACTTTTTTCACCTTCTTTTCCTCTTTTGCGTTACATGTTTGAAGCTAGCTACTGCGGTTATTTTTTTTTTCTTAGTACTTGCACGGGTATTTATTTATTTTTATTCTTTTTTTTTTAGGGGTTGCTTACTCAATAGTCTTACTATACCACCTGTCGACACCCGGACAGTAGTACTAGCGAGAACGGAAGACAATCCAAAAATAATACTTTTTATTCTAAGCAAACTTTTTTGGTAATTCAAAACAAGTTCAATAAAGTAATAAAATATCATAACAGAAAACGTTATCAAAATATTTATTGAATTAATTTAAATTGTAAAAAGATGTAAACTGCAATATTTTTAATGTGTGTGTGTTTTTTTTTAAATATATTCATGCGTCTACTTCTTCCTCTACTTGTACGAACAGTAGTGGGCACTGAAACAAACAATACACGAGGATCTGCCTGTTTCAGAAACCAAAAGTCTCTATACTCAGAAATTCACTGTGGTTTATCTTCCTGTGGCTCATACAAATAAGTACTGATCCTGCTTTCGGTTCAGTCTCACACATGCAGCGCCATGATGTTCACCTTGTCACACGTTGTCTACACTTCTCCCCTGATTACAGCACGGACAAAGTCGTGTTGGCAATCTCTGGCATGTGTTTTATTGCAAGAGTCATTCTGAGGTTTCTTCATTTCATGTTATCTGTCAGCCAGCTTGTGTGATGTACCCGGTGTCATCTGATGTATCATTATCTACTCTGTTGGAATTGCATTTGTCTGGAGTTGCACATCCTTCACATAGCACAGCATGCCATTGACAACAGTGGCTTGAAGGCTGATTATCTTTGTTACCATTTCTTCTTGGAACTTGGATACGCATTGATAACGAGGCAGCTTTACTCACACAGGGTTGCCCAGACAGTACTGTTTTTGTGTAGAGGCTGATGACATGGGCACTGGTTTGATATTCCTTATCCTAACCTCATATTCATAGATGCAACTAATAGATGCAGTCAAGAATGATGTATCATCTTTGGGTGCAATTTTGTACCAATACACTACTTCTTGGACAGAGCATCTGTTTCTAGTTGCAATTTCTTTAATACTGTAGTGGTATCATTCTACGATGCTGTTACCTGCTGGCATTCAGGCACACTGAAACCACAGGCGCACTCTCCAGCTAGTGGAAAACTTTCAGAATTCTCCACTAACAAATGCAGTATCATTGTCAGTAAGAAGTTTCTGTGCTGGATTGTGCTCAAAGAATATTTGTTTGAGATGCTGAATAATGTTTCCAAAGCCCTGTCGCAACAACGGCTGCTAAATGGTAAAAATGTGCTGGACAACGATCGGTGACTGTCAGGAAATCTTTGGCATTACAATAAATTAAATCCATTCCCAGTCTATGCCAATTAGTTTTTACCACAAATTCCCCTTCGTTCAATGAACGGCAGCCGAATCAATCGTCTGACATTCTTCAAATAGTCTAATAACCACCTCACATCCGCTTTGGTAATTGTTGAACAAGTCCACTCAGTGAAATACGTGGTGCATCTGATGCGTGGATATCCTTTATTCTTATGTACTTCCATAATCTGGCTACTTGTCATTCCATCACTCCTCATGGCACAAATCAGAGGTACCGACTTTTTTTTTTGTTTTTTTGTTTACATGGGGGTCACCACTTATCAAGGCCCGGAGGCCACTCAGGGATAAAGGTTATTGCGTGTACAGTAATCAATGAGATAGTACTGTAGTAATCATTAGTATTGGAGATTTGATAGAGTGTCTTACTTAAGGGGGCGGTATGTCCGGAATTTGTTTATGTTGGACTTGAAGACATCCAAGTTGTAATCAGGTGGGAAACAGGCGAACGGAAGAGAGTTCCACAATCATACACTTCTAAGAAAGAAGCTCTGCTCATGGAATCTATGTTTGGATTTAGACACAAATAAAGAGTGAGGAACATTATTGACAGTAGTTTCAGCCAGACGTGTGTTTCTCGTGAAAGATTGGCGAGGGGGGACCAGAGATTGGAGCTCAGACGAGCACTTTCCATGGAAATAAAGATAAAACAAAGACAGGCTCACAACGTCGCTTCTGTGGGAGAGAGGCTGCAGGGAAGAGAAAAGAGAAATCCCCACCAAACCACGAAGTCTATTTTGTACTCTGTCAAGGCAGGATAGGCTGTTTTTAGCAGCTCCTGCCCAGATGTGGCAGCAGTACTCCATCCTTGGACGTACTTGGCTTTTTGCAGATTTCATTCTCTTAAGCCACTTTTGTGATACCCGGATCATGTGATCTGCCAAGCTCTGGCTCAATAGTTTCAAAGAAATATCCTTGGATAGCTCATACTCTTTTACTAGTGACTTTATCATTTCCAATCGTCATCAGAGCAACATTTCGCTGGGTAGCCTTTGTACAGACTCTGTTTTTTCTGGTGAGCATGTCCACTAGTCAATGATACGTGCTTATTGAGTCTGTTTTTAAGTGTATGCTTTTTCACTTTCATGGTAACACCAGATTGATGCCCGTCAGTGTCTCATCTAGTTCGGCCAAGTTATATACTGTGTGTTGTTCGTAGGTCGTGGCCAACTCACATCTTTGAACATAATATTAATATGTTCCAGGAGCATTACAGTCACTAAGTCATTGACTTGTACGTTTGCATACCATAGGTCCCATGAAGAATCGCTCTGCTTAACCCTGGTATTGGTCCTTCACGTTATAATTCCCGTTGCTGCTTGGAGTCACCCACACACACTGGCAAATGTCAGCACATAGAGAAGATGGCATGACGTTTCATAACCTTTGGGACATCCGAAATCATGCGTCTATATTTCCATCACAAAGTGTCATACTCTCTACAGTCTTCCAATTCAAGCACTTGTGCACTGTCTTCAAGCTACTTCAAAGCCTTACCTTTTTTTTTTAATTGTTATTTTACCTCAAACAAGGTACAGGGCCACTTAGTTGTGTGGGGTTACTATTTAGGACCAGATTTGCAAGGATACTATTTATGGAGTTGGGCAACCAGATGTCTGTTCAAATTACATTTGAATTTCTGCATGTCAGTACAGTCAGGGAAACAGGGGCCCAGGAGGGAATTCCAAAGTGGAGCAGTACGAGCAAAAAAGCTATTCAAGTTTTACGGACTCGGGGGATCTCTACAGCATAGCGATATGATTTTGCTGCCAGTCTGGTTTGTCAAGGGTATTGTCGTCAAAGGGTTATTAGTGCTCGGAGTTCGTCAGAGCACTTGCCATTGAAATACTTGCAAAACAGACACAATACGCCATGTTTCAGTGATGAGACAGAGGTTGGAGTATAATTGATAGTTCAAGACCTATTAGGCTGGAGGCTCTTTTTTGAACCCTGTCTAGGAGCGAGAGACTAGTGGCAGATGCACCAGCAATACTCCATGCATGGACGAATCATGACCTTGTGGAGATACAGGATACTCTCAGGTGTGAGTAGTCTTTTAGCACAGTGAAGAGAGAGCCTACCTTCCTTGCAGCAGCCTTGGTCGTTGCCTCAATGTATTTATTCCAATTCATGTTCTCTGTGAGTGTGAATGTTAACTCTAGGAGCTTGAGGGAAGTACTCCATGGCAATCAGTGGTTGAGAAGATTTCTTGTAATTATTAAAGGAAATAAGCTTAGTCCTGGCAGCATTGAACATTACGAACCAGTTAAGGCCCCATTCCGCTACAGACTGGAGGTCTTCCTCTAGAGGTTTAGCTATTTCCTTCGATATATGTTCATTAGTTTTACCCTTGTGTCTGTTATAGAGCGTGATGTCATCGGCAAATATCTCCATCTTAGAGAAAATTTTATCAGGGAGGTCATTTATGAATATCAAGAATAATAAAGGTTCAACGATTAACCCCTGTGGCACACCTGCATTTATATCATGTTTTGATATACAACCATCGTGGACAACCTGAATTTTTCTTTCATCTAAGAAGGATTTGATTACGTTAAGTATAGGTGCAGCAATACCATATGATTTTATTTTCATGAGGAAACCATAGAATCGAAACCAAAACATATAGCTCTCCAGCTTTATCTGGTAACGTATCATCTAAATTCATACTTATACAAAAACCACAAAAAATAACGTTTAGCCTCTAATTTTTTATCAGTGTATGCACAGAAATAAAAAAAACAAACAAATTTATTTAACTTGCGTCAGGCTAAGGTCAATGTTTTGTTTTTCAATTTTGACTTAGTTGCTATTTCACCGGCTAAAAACTAAATTGAAAGTGTGGTAGAGGTCAATCAAATTTCAACTCTGTGGACTAAATATTCAGAGAGGAGTTTGATCGAGACTTTTTGCACACACACCAACACGATCACATATATAGGGTGTCCCAATAAAATGTATACACTCTTTAAATTATCTCAACTTGCTACATGAATATGCTATGCCACGTTCCCAAGAGATGTTCAGGAATAAAGAATGGCACTTCCAGCTGGATGGAGCACTTCCCCACTATCATCAAGACATAAGAGCATATCTTGATAGTCACCTGCTAAACAGTAAGGACGAAGAGGAATTATTGAGTACTGTCCATGCTCACCAGATTTGACCTCCCATGGTTTTTTTCTCTTTTTTGGAGGTAGGGGTATGCTAAACACAAGGTTTACACCACAAAACAAGCTACAATGAATGAGTTGAAAGCAACTATTGAAAGAAGATGTGTCAACATACTAATTGAACTGATTAGGAACATTTTCGATTAAATCAGTGACCGTTGTTGTCAGCTGTTTATGTACCACAATGACCAATAATTTGAATAATTTTGATAATTAGCTGGTTTCTATATTTGTTTATTGTTTTTTTTTTTGTTTTTTTTTTGCATGATAGTCACCACTTATCAAGGCCCAGAAGCCACTCAGGGATAAGGGTTATTGCGTGTACAGTAATCAATGGGATAATATCGTAGTAATCATTAGTAATGGAGATTTGATAGTGTCTTACTTAAGGGGCGGTTTATCAGGAATTTGTTTATGTTGGACTTGAAGACATCCAGGTTGTAGTCAGGTGGGAAACAGACAAACGCAAAAGAGTTCCACAGGCGTGCACTTCTAAGAAAGAAGCTTTGTTCATGGAATCTACGTTTTGATTTAGGCACAGATAAAGAATGGCGAAAATTATTGGCAGTGGTTTCAGCTAGACGGGTGTTTTTCATGAAAGATTGGCGAGGGAAGGACCAGGGATTGCAGCTCAGACGAGCTCTTAACATGGAAATAACAATAAAACAAAGACAGGCTCGCAACGTCTCTTCTGAAGGAGAGAGGTTGTAGGGAAGAGAAAAGGGCATCCCCACTAAGCTACAAAGTATGTTCACAGTATTTTGATGTATGAAACTTTTCTTTATTATAATAAATGTTGGTTTCATGGTCATTTAAAGAGTGCATGCATTTTATTAGGACACCATATATATATATATAATGAAAATATTAGAACGTTTTCATCCTTAGTTCTATGCAATTATGCACGATGTAGGAACTATGTATGGATAGAAGTCAGCGTAATAGTGAAATGAGAATAAAAAGTCATAAAAAAATGAGTAATTAATTAATTAACGCTCGTTTTTCAAAGGAATATTCAAATTAGTTAACCTTCACATAGTCATTCGCATATCCATGACTGAGTATATTAAAAAGTTTATTTTAATAATTTTTAAAAAGAAAAAGTTGGCTTTTGATTTTTTTGATATCAATGGGAATGAGCGAGAAAAAACTCAACTTTATAGGTCTATAGATTATCAAAGACTCTTCTACCTATCTTGGTAAGTTTGTTTTTTTATTTGTTTTAACTTATTTTGAAGCGTTTGTCTACTTTGAAATACAAGTACTTACGTCACAACATTTATTGGGTGGCCTTCTACCAGTATTTTATTTATTTTTTATTTTTTATTTTTTGGAGCGAGATGACTGTTGTCTCATGTCGGACATTTTTTTACTTGTTTTAAATTAAGATTCGGCAGTACTTGTGTTTCAAACTAAATATACACTTTAAAATAAGTTTAAGTTTTACAAACACTAAAATATGTATCCAGCTGACCTTTGTTACCATATTTTATAGGTTTTTTTTTGGGTTTTTTTTATATCACGTTTCATTTTTTTATGCAGCAAAATGATCCCGTATTATAAGAAATAAATGTATTTTTTCAACATTTTTATTAAAAAAAAAAAATGATTTAACAACAACAATAGTTAAAAGAACGCGAACAAAAATGAAATTAAAATAACTATTCCCGGGTAACGCCGGTGGTAATAGGATTGAACGGTTTGTACGGATGCACAGAAGTATAAAAATAGGAAAGTTTCTCGCTTCCGTCTCTTTTTCTCGTTAATTAAGTATGGAAGGGAAGAAATAGAAGAAGGCCTTGTTGGTGTAGCAACAGCGGGAGATACGCTTAAAAAAAGATATCAGTGCTTGCAGGTGGACGTGGAGGGAGTTGGGGTGGAACAAGCGCGAAAGAAGAAAAGGGTCTTTGATATGACCGAGGCGCGTTTCGTTTAGAGCGTCAACGTTTTCATCCGAATTAATCATGCTTAACGTTTTTTAATATAAATTTAAGCCAAAAATTACTTTCGATTCACCAGTTTTTTTAATTTTTTTCCTGGTTTACTTTCGAATTTCGAAAAACGCTTTCGCGCTTCTTGGATAATATCTTGTTAGATGATGAGAGTCTAACTCCTTCTCGACTGAGGCATTTATTAATTATTATTATTATTAATGTTCATATTTAGTTACCCCAAAGTATCATCATCACCACCATCATCGTCAATTAATTTATTTTTCCAGCGGTAGTAGCCAATTTCTCCATGACTTTGCCCTCGTCAGAAGGAAAATAAACACGTACGCCATAAAAAGAATCTATTAATAGATTAAAAATGTCCGACTTGTTTTATATCGTGACCCTTCGAAATTCCAAAGTAATTTAAAAGCATTTCAAATAGCGAATTCGTTTCTGTTTAGAGGTAAATTTTAAAAACAAAATGTCAATATTATGATTCAGGTTCATTTTTCTTTTTATCCTCCTAAAACTTATTCTGAAATATTCCCAAAGAAGCGGGAGAGGATGGAGGGAAGCCAGGAAAACAAACATGTTCTTAGTGACTCATATACTCGCCGGAAACCCGTCGTAAGAAAAAGTCTGATAAAAGCAACGCGTTATTCTCAAAAGAGCTAGATTTTTTTTTTTTTTTTTTTTTTTGTCCACAGGAACTTACAGAAAACCATTTATTGTAAAATAAACAAAACCGCTTTCTAAAAAAACAGTCGTGACAAAAAAATGCGTTCCTTCGTTATTAGAGCAAAATTCAAAAATCGAAATATTGAATTTTAAGAAGCAAGCGCGAGAAAAATATTTTCCTCTAATTTAGCAACACACATCAACCATAATAATTGACTTTTAAATCAAGCTAGAAATTACCGTAAATTTGTAGATGAGGACCCCCCCCACACACACACAGACACACATGATTACGTGTGAATACACTGAAAAAATATTGTAGAAAAGAGCACACAATTATTTTAGAATTAAGCGATTTTATTTTAGAGTAAGCGATCAGTTTCGCATATAAATTTAACGTAAAATAATCACCCGTTTCCACGCCATTTTCTAACCTGATAGCTTTTTAAAGGCATATAACCAAAAAATTTTTTTTTTTTTGCGGAAATCACTAACGCTAAGTCCGTATGGCCAAATTCCCTCCCTCAATAAACAAAAACTTGGGTATATATTAAAACGCTACTTAGTTGGGAAGTGGGTGATCATTTTACATTAAATTTATATGTTAAACTGATCTACCCACGTCTGAGGGGGTCACACTCACTATCCTGCGTCATGAGGCCAGTTAGTACAACCAGGCCGTGTGAGTCAGCCATGTGTGAGCACAGTCAAACCACAACGTGCACTAACCCTAAGTCCCAGATGCCATACTTTTATATTCATCTATCCTTCAAATGTAATCAGACACTCTGATCACTGGAATTACTACTCAGAGCGCACAAGATGCGCACAACCCTAAATCCAGGTCGCAATGCCTTTGACGTGCGTATTTGGACATTTTAATCTATTAGCTATTAATATATCGAAAAAAAAAAATGTGACTCTTCCAAAATCATAAGTAATTCTATGCGTTCAAACATTTGATTAGAAAGTAACTAATAGCTAGAATCAACTTCTAAATGTTCTGGACGGTTTTCTTAAATTATGACGACAAATTAAGGTACGACAAAGCACGATCAATTGCTTCTGCTATTCCCTATTTGTGTAATATTTATGCACGACAATTTTCGTCACAGCACATTTCTGCTGTTTTATTTTTTGTTTGTTCACTAAAAATGTTTGTAAAACAAAATTTTTTTTTTTTTTTTCAAATTTTATGGAATATTAGAAGATGTAACCGGCATTAAATGTAACTTTACTTTATATATATAAAAAAAAAAAACGTAAAAAAAATGGAAAGAAACTGAGACATGTGGATGCGAGTATTATGTTTTTCCAAACAGTTCAGTTCACTTTAAGTAAAACAAAAAATACTTGAGCTGAGATATAACTCCAAACCTACAGTGTCAAATACGATAACCATTAGCCCAACTGAACACAATCTCCAAAAGGTGTTTTTAAACCTTCTTATTCTTAACATAATGTGAATGATTCGCGCATGCGCAGTCATGGAACAGTTAGCAAACAGATAAAAATCCGATGGCCCTCCCTCACATACTAATTTTTCAATTTTTACCCTTAGCAGCCCTTTTTCTGGATGAAAACAGGTTAAAAAGTTTCCACGTGTGTGCATACCCTATATACCAAATTTTAAGTCTGTAAGTCAAAAATTTGTTGAGTATAGTGTTTCCTCACTTTTATAGATATACTAGCCTATGTGCCTGGCGTTGCCCGGGTGTTTGGAGGTGTGTGTTGAGCAAAAAAAAAAAAAATGTGGTAGTAGGAACGCAGGCAGACCTTAACCCGTACCCCGAAGGAGGAAAAGAATGTGGGAAAAAAAAAATGTGACGTCTTTGTTGTTGCGCCCATCACCAAAACGGAAGCGACAAAGGTTTAAATCAAGACTAGTCAATCGAAAAGAGGGGATGACTTTCGAAAATATCAGTGAAAAAAGCGACCTCTCCCTGCAGAAAAGTTCCCGGTTGAGGGTGAAGGAATTAATGTTTTTAGCCAATTTTTTTATATTTTTTGTCCGAATGGTCTAGCTTCAAAACGATACCGATCTTGTGAAAATCCGTTACCTCTGTCAAAAGTTTTAGACAGATATACATGCATACATTTAAACAGACAGGTGAGATTTATATTATAGAAGATAGATTAAAAGAAAAAGTACAAGTCAAACATTATTTATAGTGTTTGTTTTATTTATAGTGTTTGTTTTATTTATAGCGTTTGTTTGTTTTTATTTATAGTAAATATTAACAGAAATAAAACATGACAATAAAATGTGAAGACAGCAACAGTTTGATTCCTCCAAACCTCGACCCCAATCAATCTGAAAAAAAAAAAAAACTTGTTTATTTTTTACAGAGACTCTTAGTGAACCCCCCCCCCAAAAAAAAAACATGCCAGTCCATCTAACTTAAAATCTGTTGCTTTTTGTTCCTATTTACTTGCCTTCCCACGAGGGCAGAGTTAGACACCAAGGTCGATTTTTAATGTGGGGGAAGGAACAAAAATAAAAAATTTTCGCCGTCGTGAAGGATTTCTACTCCAATTAATGAGAACAAAAGATTCAAGTGTAGCATCAGAACAGATACTACACTTTGAATTATATATTTTTTTTATTCACTCTGAAAAGTTTACAACAAAACAGTAATAAACAAAAAAATTAGGCACAAGCCCCTCAAAAATTGGGGAGGGGGTGTTTATGGTCATCCTCGTCACTGAACCTTTGCTAGTCTATGCTTGATCTTAGCTAAAGTTCTCATTCACCACAATACCTCAAGCACACCGGGGGTGGGGTAGGGAGTCATTCAACCTTAAGATTCCCAAATCATATTGTGTGTATGTGTGTGTGTGTGTGTGTGTGTTTATAAGCGATAAAATAAATTTGTAAACACAAGATTTTATAAAAAGTTGTTTATTTACTACACTTTGATCTTGGTCCAAAAGCCACAGACTAAAGTCAAGAATCCCAGATCGCTCGAATGACGTGCATAAATATCACACGAATAGAGAATCAGCAGGAGCAGTTGAAACAGATTGTTAACTATTCTACACGCTGATGTTTCTGATACATCCTCAGAGACTTTTTTTTTAAATTTGACATTTGAAACGGATTATTTCGAATTAGAAGGCAATAAAGTGAATGTGTATGTTAACTTTTTAACTGTTTTTTTTTTCTGTTAATTTTTTTTATATGTAGAGGTCATCTTCTTTTGATAATTTCTTAAATGATTAACTCGCATTTTTTAACATCATTTTTTTTTCTTTTTAAATTTTATATTTGTTGAATTCTGTTCTGAAATAAATAAATACAACAAATATTGAAAAAGGCTGGTTCTAAAGTCCAAAGTTGGGTATTATTATTCGTCTCAACTCTTGAATTGAAAGAAAACGTGTCAAACACGTCCCTGGCGTATCGAAGAACCATCTAAGAATAGAGAACTAAAACAAAAATAAATTTAAAAAATACCCCATCCTTTTAAGATGCTTAAGAATGCTCCATCCTTTTAAGATGCTTAAGAATATCCCATCATTTTAAGATGCTTAAAATACCTCATCCTTTAAAGATGCTTAAAAATATCCTATTTTAAGATGCTTCAAAATACTCCATCATTTCAAGATGCTTAAAGATACCCCGTCATTTCAAGATGCTTCAAAATACCCCGTCATTTCAAGATGCTTCAAAATACCCCATCCTTTTAAGATGCTTCCCCTATCAGCCAAAGCCTGAAAGGATCACATCATCGTTCACGCCAAAGCAGACAGAAGAACTGAATCGTTTTTTCTTTCTCTTTCTGACATCATAATTGATTTTTTTTTCTTCCTGCCATGTATCAATCCTTCGACAGGATCGTGTTAGGGCAGGTTCGGGGTTTAGAATGGAGTGGAGGGGGAGTGTTTTACCTGCTTCCTACTGCAGCAAGTTTATACGAATGTGTATGTTCGCCGCACACACTGTAATCGCTTGTTGTGCCGGTTCAAAGTTGTTGTTCGATGTTGACATCAGTTGCAGTGTCAATTGAGTCGTCCCAGTCAATCTTACAACAAAAGAGCCATAAAATTCAGTTGTAAGTGAAACTCTTTTGGAGGTTGAAGGTTCGATCCTCAGTGCAACTAATACTAAGAATGCAACTGTAAATTACTTGAGATTTTCTTCCCAGTCATGGCTAGCAGAATGAGAGGATGCTATTCCTATGGATAAATAAATGGTTCTGTTCTAATTAGTGATGAGACGATTCCAATGTTTTTCCTGATTCCTGATCTCGATACAATTACTGATTCTGATTCTTTATAAATCTCTAAATATTTCACTATATAGTTGTTATTATTCCCGATTGCCGAAAAAAAAACACATATAAAATGTGTAGATATTTTCCTCAACGTAAAAATGCACTTTTAGGGGGGAGGGGATGATCTATAGATTTTAGTTTTACTGATAGTTTAAAATCGATAAATATTTATTTTATTATTACTACCAGATTTTAGATTTTGTTTTAAACAAAAGTAAATAAAAAAAACAATTAAAAGAATCGTTTTGGCATTGGAAAATAGGCACAAATTTTTCCAATTCAGATACTGATTAATCGTTCCAACATTCATTATAAATTCTGTGCACATTCCCGAGTTTGACAGAAAGATTTCTGATTTTGACAGAAAGACTCCCGAGTTTGACAGAAGTATTCCTCGAGTTTGACAGAAGTATTCCTCGAGTTTGACAGAAAGATTCCCGATTTAGTCTGAAAGACTCTCTAGTTTGATAGAAAAACTTCCGAGTTTGACAGAAAGTTTCCTAAGTTTGACAAGGTACACCTGAGAAAATCGGAGGTTATGTCAACTGAAACATTGGCTGATGGAATGCTATTCCCGTAAATTAAATAAAGAATTTTGTTTGGAATTCCGTACAGACTCTTGAGTTCAACAGAAAGATTCCCATGTTCCACAAGCTACATCTGAAGAATGTCAGAGATTATGTCAACTGAAATGTGAGAATAACACTCAAGATGAGAAAAGTAGTTTGAATAATTCAAATAATAAAAAAGAATTCTTTCTCCAAAGAAAAGTATATGCACAATGAAAAAATTACTAGATAAAAGTCAGTTGTAAGTGACACTTTTCTGGAGGTTGAAGGCTCATTCCTCAATGCAGGAATGAATGCAGGAATACGACCATGAATTCACGACTGTGAAAGAAGGACTCAAGTAATTCACAGATATTTGTTCCAGTTCTGCTCACCACACTTGCCTTTATAATGGGTGAAACAGAACTAAGAGGAAAAAGATAACGAAATACCGAGGTCTTACGACGTGAAAAGAAACTGAAATCTTAAGATCTCCATTAGTCCAGTTACTATAAAAGGAACCGGACACATGAAAAAGAATTTAAAAAACTACCTTGCAAATATACCCATGGACCAAGTGCAAGATAGATACAAACAATTGCACGTAAAAAGACTGTTAGAATCTTAAAAGACATTTCTATTGGAATATCTGAGTTAGGTGAATGTCTAGCATCCAGTAGGATGCCTCATTTGCATCTAAAACAAAATACTAATTAATTAAAAAAAATTTTTTTAAATTGTTAACTAGCATTGTATGGTCCAGTTCTTCTCTAGTAGAGTGACTCCTCTTTGGAACGGGTTAAGTTCCCACACCATCAATGTCCCCTCAGTAAATGCCTTCAAGTCACGCCTGGCCACAGAATGGAAGAACCACAAAGATCTATATTAATACCAATTTTCCTACTGAGCCAATATTTTTCATATGAATTACTAGTGCTACTTGACTTTCTTCAACAGAAGCAGATGAACACCTTAACCTATGGTCTTAGTACTCTAGTCGGGTAACCAATGCCTTATACTTAAGATAAATAACTTAGATAAACATTTACTTGATCAGGTGCGTTTACTGTGGCATCGATCATGATAAATAGTAAGGAATTAAAAGTGGTACCAGACTTTAAGTACCTGCGAAGTACACTGACTATCAACGACTGTACAGACAAGGAGATAAGCTGCCACATCCAGAGTCTATGTGTTTCGTCCGTAAAACTAGAAAAAACAATTATGGCCAAGGAACGGCATTAGACTAGAAGCAAACTGATAATTTTATAAAGCAGTGGTATTAACTGCTCTACTATATTCAGCAGAAACCTACACATTGTACAGGAACCACATAAAGAGTTTGGAAGCAATACAACAGCGCCACCTAAAAGAATTATGAAACTTAAATGGAACGATCTTATACCAAATGTTGAAGTACTCAACAGCCAACATGGACAGCATAGAAGCCATACTCGCCACCACGCAACTATGATGAACTGAACATGTGGCCAGAACGAAAAACAATCGCATCCCAAAAATCCTATCGTATGGAGAATTGGAAAATGAGTACAGAAAGATTGGTGAGCAGAAACTCCGCTACAAGAATGTGATAAAGCATCACCTAAAGGTAATGAATATGAAAAATTGGGAAGAGCTAGCAACAGACTGAAGTTGCTGGTGCAATATCGTTCACAAAGGAATGGCAGAAATAGAGACAAAAATAAAGGCCAGGTTTGAACAAAAACATTACCAAAGGCACAACCCTGGTAACTACCCATGCACTACTTGTGGGGAAACTTTCCACACTGAGCGTGGAATGCTATAAAACTGTAAGATAAAGCACCAAGACCCTGACTAGTCATCTTCAAGGACTGCGTGGTGGTGATGATGATGATGATGATGATGATTACTGATGTTCTGACAACTTTGTCCGGCTGTTGATGAGTTTCACTTGTCCAGCTTTTAACTCAACCAATCCATCCATCTATCCAGTGCTGTAGCCAAGATTGAACTCACTACATAAGTTTGTAGTGCAATTCATATCTTGTCAGTAGCTGAATACTTGATGCTTCACTAGGGCTATCAAGGGTATTTTTTATTGTGACGTCATCTCTAGATGGGGTGTCTAGCACGGCTTAAGAGAGTCCCATCTACCCTCAAGAGGAGGATAAACCATGCCAGTTTCTCAACCTGGTATTTTACCTTGCAGTACATACAGCACCTCACCTTCCCAAATGGTAACTCATCTGGTACTGGCCAGGCTCAACGTTACTTAACTTTGCTGATCTGGCGAGAACCAGTGTGTCAACGTGATTGTGCCGTATATAGCACAACCAATCCAGATGTCATTTAATTCTGCTTTCACTTTCTGATCATCACATTCAACCAATTGATCTCATTCAACTATTATTTTAGTTACCAAACAGCTGCAAATTCTGTCCTTTTCAGGACAGTTTCTCTTTCAGTCAGCCAAGCTACTCTTCAACCTGTGATGTCCACACTGATCAGCATCATTGGAGGAAATGATCAAATGACCTGCCGAGCTTCAACCTCACTGTGATGTCTCCACTTAAAACAGAGAGAAAAACCAAAGGCATTCAGGATCAACATTCCTGCAATGTCAATGACTGAATCTAATCACTCATAATTTTGTTCCTTCTTGACAAATAAAAAACAAACTATTTTCATATGCAACTTTAATCTCTGCATTTATCATGTTATTGCCTTGAGTCTCCGAAAAGGTGTAAATGCAATCATTGTAAATTGGTTCCTAGAAACACTACATAGACTGCATCCAGCTCACCCTCAAGTGCTGCAATATCTCCTTCAATCTTTTGTAGACTTTGGCAGTGGACAGAGACACTTAGCGCTCCACATGTGATAAGGGGATTGCCTACTTCATTAAAAAGCATGAACAAGCAGCGATGAAGCGTCGCATACTGAGATACCGACGAGTGGCAGCCACTCGCCATCAAAACCCAAATCCTGTCTTCCTGTGTTATATCTGTGCAAAGCAGTGCAGATCATGCATCGGGCTTCACAATCATAAACGGAGTCATGGAATCAATTTAAAAAAAAAACAAATAAAGCATGCGTGGCCCCCCCCGTGAGTGCACAGTGAATTAGGCATAAAAAATGACTAAGTTCAGCATTTCCTCCAACCCCATCCCATTTAGCCCCAAAAGTCCCCAAGGCCTTAACATATTTAAATTTGAGCTCAGCATCATGCAAAACTGCTAAATAGGCATACACAGAAAAGTTTTGGACAAATGTGGTAAAATAGTTCCGGAAATGGAGTGTTTTTATTAGCCCTAAAAAGACCCTGGGGCACACCCAAGAGTTATCGCGAAGTATAGATGAACAAAATTATATAGAAATAAATTCGTTACAACTTTTTGGAAAGTTTTATAAAAATCCAAGGCATCAATTTTTTTTTAATAAGCACAAAAGTGTCAATTTTAGCCATTTTAACCTGAAAGGCACCCCTAGGGGGGCAACAGGAGTTTTCCCGGAAAATCCGTTCTTTTACTTTTTTACTCATATCATGTTTAATGTTTGTGCAAAATTTAAAAAAATTCCAAGGTGTGTAGTTATTGAGAAAAGTGCAGACAGACGAACGGACAAGGGTGAATGTACAGGTTTACCTTCCTTTTGTTGGGGGTCCAAAATAAAAAAGAATGAAGAAGACTTCATCCACGTGGATGAACTATCATAACTAACTTAACTAAATTGGTCCCTACAACACATTTTCAGAAGAAAACTTGTTATTGTTAGGAAAGCAATTTTGTTTAAAAAAAAGTCAACTTCATGCTATTTCATATTATTTGGAGTTAGACCACAGCTCTTATCTTCAATATTATTCGAATAGTATTTTGGCCGACCTAATCTTTGATCTTCTTCAGGTGTGTCATTGTGCCTGCTGCTGCTGTCGTCAAAATGCTATTCAACATCTTTCCTAGACAGCCAGTTAACATGGACTCACAAAACGAGTTAAGCAAAACTAATTTCTATTTTAAGAAAAACGATAATTTATTCCTCTCAGCGAATCCGGTAAAAATCTGAAAAAAAAAACAAAAAAAAAAAAACACAAAACATGTAACAAACGGGGTGAGTTTCACTGTGACGAAAAAGAAATAAGTAAAAATTAATGAGAGAAAAGGGACATGAAAGGAAAGAGAAAGAAAAGGGAAGACTAACGCAACAAGTGAAAAGGCTAGAATTATAAAAAGAAAATATACTGCGGCAAGAAATTACCACGCTAGTAAGAGAATTATGGCAAACCTAGCTAGCTTTAAATTGCATGGAAATGCATTGAACACTTTGTATTACAAAGGGGAAATATCATCAAAGAAAAACAAGGGGCTAGACGAGTATATTCAACTTAAACAATAAAGAAATTCAAATAAGACATGCCAGATTTATGTAGGAAGGCAAAGAAAATGGACAGAATGTCCACCTAGTAGTTAGATGAGCAAAAAAGATTCAAAATCCCACTTTAAAGAACCAAGTCTCGTAGCAATTCACGTCATCGAGAAATGGAAAAAAAAAAAAAGTATTGTGAAACTAGAAAGAAAGCTCAAAGTAGCCTAATGAAGTTTTAATACAGGACGTTCCAAAAGTCTTGGGCACATTTTGACAGTGAATATCTCGATACTTATTAAGGATACAAAAAACTCATCTGGTATATTCAGAAAGCTTGTAATCTCAAGTTTTTCATGGAATGTTCAAAGATGTTCAATGTGAGCACCATTGGTCACATGACACACATCAAGCTGATAGTCCAATTCTTGCCAAACGTGTCCCAGCATTGTGTTATCAATGGTTGCAACAGCTTCTGTTATTCGGGCTTTCAGATCACCACGTCTCTTAGAATGAGAGGCACACAGGCCAGTCCTTTTACAAATCCCCACAAAAAAAATAATTGCAGAGTGTGAGGTGTTTTTTTGCAAAATGCACATTGAACCATTCAGTTTTTGCAAATTCAAGTACACAAAACGCTTTTTCTGGTTGAGTGAACGCCATTACTGGATCTGAAAAGAAGTAAAAAAAAAAAAAAAAAAATCAATAGCAAAATTAAAAAAAGCTTAATGCATTTAGCTTTAAAATGACACCACTTTTATCTTACTACCATTTATAGTTAAGCAGATATGAGAACTTGAAATGTGCCAAGACTTTTGGAACATCCTGTATATGAAAAACAAAAAGAATGAAAAAGATGGAGAACAGTTAAAAATAAAATAATGATGCTGCGAGACGAGAATCAATGTAAATACAGGGCACAATGAAGAGTAAATTTGTCCCTAATTAAAAAAAAAAAAGGTACAATTACAAAACTCGGTTAGAGATCTTTATTGTTGGTTCCTAAAATCAAGAGATTAGACAATTCCTCTAATGATCCGGTCCTTTTTGATTTCGCAGAGGGAGTTCTGTGCAATTCTAGGAGGTCCACCTTCCCAGGCCTTGCCCTCTCTTTTTGAGAAGGGGTAAGTTTATTGCTGATTACTTGAGGCGTCCTTACCAGAGAATGCCAATGGGGCTGTCTAGGCACATTTTGCAGGCCTGAGTGCCCCCCCCCCTGAAGCGCTGACTTCTCAATCACACTTTCTCATTCTAGTGTTGGAGTTCTTGCAGTGGGAAAGAACTAACATTACATTTACATTAGACTTGAATATGACCATATTATAGTCAGCTGGAAAGCAGGTCAGCGGAACAGAGTTCCACAGGTTGCCAGTTCTAGGAAAGAAACTTTGTTCACAGAATCTGCATTTAGGTTTAGCTTATTTCAATTGAAGTTGCTGCACGTTTTTTTGTACAATCAGCAAATCTGGAAGTCATATTATGTTTTTAAATTTTTGAGATGAGGATTGATAATTTGGATTATTTGGGTTACGGTTCTTATCTTGAGAGTTATATGTACATTTTGGCCAATCTAACATTCAACTTTCTTCGGGTGTATCTTGTCAAACTTAGGTATCTGCACAGAATTTCAAATGGACCCTTTTATTTAAGATTCATAAAGGTAGGATGTTCTCATTCTATCAGCTATGACTGGGTAGAAGCCCAAAGTAATTTGCAGTTATATTCATAGTATCGCCTGCACTGAGGATTGAACCTTCAACTTCTAGAAGCGTCACTTACAAGTGAATTTTACTTGATACTTTATTTGTTATATCACAGGTTCTCTTGTAGAATTTGAAGGTTTAATCCTCAACTAAGCATCAGAACAGATATTACACTTTATTTCTAGCCAAAATGCCAAGTAAAAAAAAAAAAATAATAATTAAGATTTTTGTTCAGTGTCTTTTTTTGATACATCCTTTCTTCTTCTTCTTCTTCTTCTTCTTCTTCATGATGATGATAAACAACACCAACAACAACTATTGGTTATTTAATGGCTATTTCTCTGCAAAGGCTGAGCTTTCCTTTCTAGAAATATAAGACATTGACAAGTGTGAGAATTTTTCTAACATGGTAGAGGAAGGGCACTTTTTTTTTTTTACAGCAGTCTTGGCAGTATCTTCTACATATTTGTTCCAATTCATGTTACCTGGGAATGTTAAGCTGAGGAGTTTCAATATTTGACTCCTTTGTAATGTATTATTAACCATGGTAATGGATGGTTGAGAAGGTTTTATTTTTTAAGTTTTAAAAAAATAGAGCTTTGTCTGAGTAGCATTAAATGTTAGCATCCATTTATGTTTCTGTTAAACTAGAGACCAGTGGACTTTTTTAAGGAGTGTGCATGGTATCTTGGAAGAAATAGTAAACTGGATCATGATGATCCAAAGTACTGCTAAATAGCAGAGGGAATCCCAGGGAGAGAGAGAGAGAGAGAGAGAGAGAGAGAGAGAGCCCTGAAAGTAAGAGAGGGGCTAAAAGTGGAAGTCAGAAATCACATGACTTCTACCCAGAAGATTTGTTTTTTCTCTTGGTCTGCTGACAACCAACTTGGGGTTTGTGTTACTATACACATAGATTCGAAAAAAAAAAATGGTCAAAAAACAAATATATAAACAAAGAAATGTTATCAAAGGCAAGATAAGTTACTCTTCTACCTATCTGGAAAAGTTTTTAGCGGTTTTACTCACTTTAAAACGTGTAATCGGTTCGAAAATCATACAGTGTTTATTGATATATTTAAAAAGAAAAATGGCGGCATGCTCACTGTTCAACACGGTAAGTTTCGGAAAAATGAGTTAAAACAAACAAATTATACAAAATACTGCTTATGTCATGGTGACATATTGAGTGACTGTTTAACAGTATTTTGTATAATTTTTTTGTTTTAACTCATTTTCCTAAAATTACTGTGTTCAACAACGAGTATGCCGCCACTGTTCTTTTTAAAATATATCGATAAACACTGCATGATTACACGTTTTAAAGTGAATAAAACCACTAAAAACTTTTCCAAATAGGTAGAAGAGTAATTTATCTTGACTTTGATAACATTTATTTGTTTATATATTTGTTTTTTTGGCCTCTTTTTTTTCGAATCTATGTGTATGGTAACACAAACCACCAACTTGAACAGACACAAGACATTGTTCCGGCCAGCCTCAGCAGGTGTCAGGGGTGGTAACATACAGGTAGCTGAAACTCAACCTTTCAATTTCCTCACCTCTTCTCTCTCTTGTACACATGCATTTAAGTTTTCTGTCTTTGTTCTGTTTTAATAAAACTTTCAAAAACAAATCAGCACCCACAGGATTTTCTATCTACAACTAATTTTATCAGTGAGAGCAATAACAACGGCCTGGCTTTTTTCTTTCTTCTTTTCTTTTTTTTTTTTTACATAGGCATCACCACTTATCAAAGCCCAGAGGCCACTCGAGGATGAGGGTTAAAGAGTGTACAGTAGTCAATTGGACAATATAGTAATCGTTAGTAATGGAAATTCGGTAAATTTGTTAATTAAGTGGAACGGCTCATCAAGAACTTGTTTACGTTGGACTTGAAGACAACCATATTGTAGTCAGCTGGAAAGCAGGCAAACGGAAGACATTTCCACAGGCGTGCAGCTCTAAGAAAGAAGCTTTGTTCATGGAATCTACGTTTAGGGTTGATGTCCTTTTCTCTTCCCTGCAACCTCTTTCTCACAGAAGAGATGTTGCGAGTTTGTCTTTGCTTTACTGTTATTTTCATGGCAAGTGCTCGACTGAGCTTCAATCTAAGGGCCCCCTCGCCAAACTTCCACAAGAAACACTCGTCTAGCTGAAAACACTATCAAAGAAGTTGCACAGGTGTATTATGTTATATATCTATGATAGTAAGCAATATCCTACAGAATTAGGTGCAGCTGATCATCGGGATAATCAAAGACGTTTCTCTATTACATAGATCAAGATACAAATCTTTCTCATGGTGCCATGGTTGCTATAACCCAGGATCTTCATTGTGTTTGTATGCTTCAATGTGTGTACGACATCATGCCGATTTCCTACATGAACTTTTTTTTTTTTTATAATTTTTTTTTTTAATTCAATTTTCACCCCAAACAAGGCACAGTGCCACTTTGAAGCAGGGGGCTACTATTAGGGAATTAATTAGCGGGGTCATTATGAGGGGAGAAGAGTAGAAAGATGTTTGTTAACATTACACTTGAACTTCTGCATATCATTGCAGTTGGGAAAGCAGAATCCCGAAAGGGAGTTCCAAAGACCCGCAGTTCTGGGGAAGAAACTATTGGAATAAAAGGCTTTCTTGCACCTAGGGATCTCTACTGTAAAGGGATGAGACTTAGTAGCTTGTCGGGTTTATCGGGGGTAGTTACGTCGGGGAGGTACAAGTGTTTGCAGTTCGTCAGAGCATTCACCATTAAAGTATTTGTAGAACAGGCAGAGGGATGCAACATCTCGTCGATGGGACAGAGGTTGAAGCCTAGATGACAGTTCAGGACCTATCAGGTTGGCGACTCTTTTTTGAACCCTGTCCAGGAGCGAGAGACAAGCAGCAGATGCACCAGCCCAGATGTGACAACAGTACTCCATACATGGGCGAATGGTTGCCTTATAGAGGTATAGGATACTGGCAAGCGTAAGTAGTAACTTGATTTTCAATAGCAAGAGAATGACTGTTTCACCCGGTTTTACTTGAAAGTTAAAACCAGCAAGAACAATCAAGAACAAACTAAATAAATAATAATCAATAATTCAATAATGGCTGATAGCATCCTTCCCAAGTGGCCATTGTCATTTAAATTCCTCAATCTAACCATCACAGGGAACATTAATTGGAAACAACGCATAGAAGATACTGCCAAGTCTGCTGTCAAGAAGGTGGGCTTCTTCTATTGGGCTAGAAAACTTCTTACACCTGTCAGTATTCTATATTCCTACAAAACCAACATTCACCCATGTATAGAGTATTGATGATACAGTGTCCATCCAACAGATAGTCTCTAACCTAATATGTCGCACGCTGTCTACAAATCTCCTGCCTCAGTCACTTAGCCACAATGTTGCATTGTTTTACAAGTACTTCCACACTCCAACCTCTGATTAGTTCTACAATGTAAATACCCCCAATCAACCCGACTAGCAACAAAATCACCCCTCCCCGTCACTATAGAGGTACCCAGATGCTGGAAGGTTTTCTTTTCTACTGGCTAAAATTTGGAATCCCCTTCTTGCTCCCTGTTTCTCCAACTGTATGAACATACAGAAATTTAAATGTAATCTTTCTACCACACAACCACCCAGGTTGCCCCCCCCCATCTGACTCAGCCCCTCGGGATTCACTAAAAACATCTTGCTTGGGATGAACAAAAGAAAAAAATACATAGGAAAATAATACATTATATATATAATTCAAAAGTGTGACAATATGTTGAAACTGAATGAAAAACTTCTGGCTATTGTCTCAGGCATTACCTGAACCCACTTTTTTTAGGGGGATGGGGCTACTTAAATTACTCCTCTAGATTCAGAGGAGCTGTTTCTCATTGATGCCGTCTATAAATTTGTCACAGTAAGAGACAGTTTAATAAAATTCTTTGTAAATTAATTCAATTTTTCATTAAATATTTCATCGGCATAAAACAGGGAAATTGTAAAGTCGGTCGTGGGATAGGTTGATATAAAATTTTGATTAAATACATGACCATCGCCACTAAAACGTTTCCTTTGAAATGAATGAGCAAGTCCACACTCCACGTGTTCAACGCGGTTTATTATTTTTAAATGTGAACATTCCTTTTAAGATTAATATCCGTTTTTTATTTTTCTCGATTTTTTGCGTCACGCTGTCAATGTTAATCTATTCCGTATCACATTTAGCGGTTTTCTTCTCGCTAACATTTATGAAGTTAAACGCATTTTGTTTTTATTACTTTGTTTATATCTGTCCTTGTTGCTTTTCTATTTTCAAAAGACTGACTAAACTCGAAAAAACGTGCAAAAGTTGGATCAAGGAGCACAGTTCGATTTGACCAATCAGCAATCTCTATTTTCCACCAATCAGCATCGAGTATTACTTCTAGATTCGACCAATTGCTGTGGCTGATGGTTGACCAATCAGCACCGTAGTCAGTGACCAATCAGCGCGCCTAACGTTAAGTCACGTGGAGACTAATAGAGGAGAGAGAGAATTTCATAAAACCACATTTCATCGCTGTTTGTGGACGCCAAACAAAAAAAAAAAAAAAAAAGTTATTCTTTGTTTCAGCGCATGTAAGTACACATTTTTATATACAAAATTTAAAACTTTCCTTATTACTCAAATTCAAGTTTAAAATAATTATTTTTAACCGTTAAAAGCGACCATGTGAAATGTTGGTGTAAAAAAAAATTCTTTCGTTTCACGTTTCTTGTATTTTTCTACTAAACTTCACGTCCTCCGCCATATTGTCTCCCTCTTGTTTATATCCCGAAACTTACGGATCTTTTTTGGCTTAAAATATTTTATTTCAAAATTAATTGAACATTTAATGTCTATGAAAATATTAATTTAAATATAAAGAACAGTTTACTTCGAAATTTTTCAGTCCTTGAAATTAAGTAAATAAATGATTATTTAATTGTGCTAAAATATAAAAGGAATTCCCGCTTATCCGTTATTAACAAAGGTTGTTATTTTTCTCTTGATGGCTAAGAACGATTATCCTGAAAGTAGGTCGACTCTTAAAAACCGGCTTTTTATATTCTAGATTTCTCTTACTTGTAGGCAATGTTTACATTCAGTTTTTAAATAGTGTTTTATTTATTTGAAATGTCTTGCCTTAATATTTAATTTTTACTATTACCCCCCCCCCTCGATCTTTTCAGATTGTGTATGTATGTGTGTGTATATATATATATATATATATCTACAATTTTTTTTTTCTTTACCATTATCGTAAGACTTTTTTTTTTTTTTTTTCTTTAGAAGTAACTTTATTTTCTATTTTTCTCCACGTGTAAGCCCAATTTCAAGTAAAATATTAAATACTTCTGAGAATGCGAAAACAAAATGGTGATCGTGGTTCCGAAACCAACTCAACCTAACATTTTGGAAATCTATTCAATAAAATTTGCTCGGATTTTTTTTTTTTTTTTTTTTTTTTTTTTTTTTTTAACTGATGCCGGGTACGGACCGTGCTGTAATATAAAAACTAGTGTTATACTATTGTTTCACCTAACGCTTAATTTTTTATCCAATCGATAAAAAGCGTTCCGTATCTCGAGGCTTTTTTTTTTCCCCCCTCAAAAAACTACTACAGCCATATTGCCTGCCCCCTTCTTTAACCACGTTTACTGTTTTTGTATACGAGCCTGTCTATATTTAACTTAACAGTTTTATAAATTCACTTAAATACAAACCGATCAAAATTGAATTTTATGCTATTATCTTATTTTAATGTTTTTTTTTTTTTTTCTACATAGTCGTTTTAATTTTTGGCCATTGCTGTATTGTCTATTGCCACCCCCTCCCTATCTTATAAATAGCAAGACGAAAGATATTGAAGGTTTCTTTATTTGTTTCTCTTGGCGGCCATTTTGGCTCCTGCTGCTTCGCTACACTGTCTGCGCATGCGTCGTTCGTCTCCCTATAAATACTCAAAGCGCTTTCTGGTCTCCATCATTCGGAGATCGTTTCTCGATCTAACCACACTAAAATTATTTCTCTCTATACATATAGCCCACTTTGCTATAACAATTTTTTTTTTTTAACCTTTGTTTTTTGTAGCGTTTTCATCTAAACTCGTTTTCTCACCGAATCTGTAATGGCTCGTACCAAGCAGACCGCCCGTAAATCCACCGGAGGTAAAGCTCCCCGTAAGCAGTTGGCCACAAAGGCTGCCCGTAAGAGCGCTCCTTCAACAGGGGGTGTGAAAAAGCCCCATCGTTATCGACCGGGTACCGTAGCGTTGCGAGAAATCCGTCGTTACCAAAAATCTACAGAGTTGCTCATCAGGAAGTTGCCATTCCAACGTTTGGTCAGAGAAATCGCACAGGACTTTAAAACAGATCTCCGTTTCCAGAGTGCCGCCATTGGTGCCCTCCAGGTAAACAAAATACTTTTATTTTTTTTCTTGTTTTTGTAAATTTAACTTGTTTTATTTTTTTGTTTTTTTTTGTTTTATTTTAATATTTCTCGTTTCATTGCCCCCCTTTTGACCCCCTCCCCTTTTTTTCCTTGTACACGTGATGCAACTTGTCATTTTTGATTGGTTCGTTTCAACAAATCTTTTAATATTCATGACTTGCTGCTGCTGCTTTTTTTTTTCGCATCTCCAACATAAAGGGCAGATAACTGTGATTTACTGTTGAAATTGTTTTAATTCGTCTTATTACACAAATTTTTGTAATGTTGGATTTATGTAAATATTTTTTACGGTTTTTAATGTAAATCAGTTTAAAAAAAAAAAAAATGAAAAACTTGTCTTCTGCCTTTTATGTTGGGAATCCATCTTATACTGTATCCGCCTAATACTCTACGGCCCACCCCAACCTCGTATCTTATCTGTATATCTAATATACGAATTTGTGTATATGTAGACACACGTGTTGGTTTTATAACTTAATTCCTGAACATCAATTGTGAACAAATTCGATTTTTTTTTTTCACTTTTTTTCTACCGTACTACGTGACTTGACACAACGTAATATTTTTAGTTTTTCCCTCACGATATTTAAGCACCCCCCCCCTCTCCTCTCCTTCGCCAATTTAGGTTTTACTAGACTACTTGTATGAAAAGGTGGGAGTAAAAAAAAAAAATTATAACTTATTTTTTGTTTGTTTTTCTCCATATTTTAGGAAGCCAGCGAAGCTTATTTGGTCGGTCTTTTCGAAGACACCAATCTGTGCGCCATCCACGCCAAGAGGGTGACAATTATGCCGAAGGACATTCAGCTGGCCAGAAGAATCCGAGGGGAGAGGGCATAAAAAAAATGGACAGAGCACAAAAACCACATATGTATATACACGCATATATACACAACACCAACACTCGATTAAAAAAAATGTGAAAACAAAAAAAAAACAAATTCCCCCTCCCCCTCCTTCGCATAAACATTCACCCCTTCCCTCCCTCACCCATGCAACAACAAAACAAAAACGTCATGTCATCATTTTGTATCAAGATTTTCATATTAGGACATAAAACTTTTTTATAAAAGAAAATCCATTTGTAGATCATTGGAATAATTTTTGTTTTTCGTTTTCTTTTCTTTTTCTTTTGCGTTTCTCACTCTTCATTTCTAATCAAGAAATTTTGCAATTTCTTTTTCCAAAGAAAAATGGCAGAGGAAATTTGCTTTTTAATTTATTCCATCATTTTTTGCTTTTTTTAAAGCAAATCCCATTAAAAAAAAAAACTCATTTGTTCTTGACCACGAAACTCTAAAATGTCCTGTTTTTTCTTTTGTATGTCTTCATTCATGTCCAAATAAATAGTTGAAAAAAAAAAGGCCACACTGCCTCTTTTCCTCATCACATTCTTTCTTCTTTTTTTTTTTTTTTTTTTTTTCAAAAATAGTGGACCCCCCCCCCCTATTTCTTTCACCCTATGACCCGAAAAAGACTGTGCACCCCCCCCAAAAAAAACTTTCGTTAGTTTGGAACCATTTACATTAATTAACTACTTTAGCTTTTTTTTTTTTTTTTCCTTTCTCTGTCGCTGCAACAGAATTCGTAGCAAAAGGTCGATATCAGATTATATTTAAATATTGTGCAAATTTTATTTACACATAAATTCGAAAAAGTTGCAAAAAAAAAAAAAAAAAAGGCAATTTTATCAAAGGCAAAAGTTCTACCCAACTGGATTTTATTTTTATTTCATGTTTAATCGGTTTGGGGGGGGGGGCGCAGTGTTTATCGATGTTTAAACGAGAAAAATGGCAATCGCGATGTTGAATACGTTCCGTTAAAATACTAGAAATCCACTGCATATGTCAGAGCCTGTTATGGTAACATATTTGGGTTTGAACTCCTTTTCCCTCCCAAAGCTGACGTATTCAACAGCGAGATGGTCGCCATTTGTTGGTAGAAAAGTAACTTTCTTGCCGTTGATAATTTTTTTTTTTTTTTTTGTAATTTGCTAATCGAATTAATTCGCAATTCATATTTAAAATGTTGGTACTCCTGCAGTATTTTACCCACCGATTTCACGATCTTAGCCGAGCGTTGACGGACGCTTTCGGCGTTAACGCCGACGAAAGCCGAGAATTCGAAGCTACGGTGCAAGAAGAACGCTAAAAGTATGTGAATAGCAACATTACAAGGAAAAGATATTACACACACACACAACAAAATGGATAAAATTAATACAAAAAATTTGGATAAAATAAATCACAAACACTTACCGTAAGTTTTTTTAAAGTAAAATAAATTTATTTTGTTGAATATTTTTTTTTTTTTTTTTTTTTTTTTGGTTCATTTTGTTTTCCGATAGCTTTTTGGGGGGGGGGGGGTAAGCAACAGTAATAAACACTTCAATGTTTTTTTTTTTTTGTGTTTTTAACAAAACGTTATGAAACAGTAACAACAATGTTTTTTTTTTTTTTTTTTTTTTTTTCAGTAATGTTTGTAGGGGGGGGGGGACAACAATTACTGTTTATCTTTAGTTCCGACTGGAAGATTTTCTACTGACTGTAGAGAGGCAAAGTAGGGAGCAAAGGGTTTTCAGAGGATGTGGAAAGAAGCTCCTTCCCAAACCGGGTAGCCTTCCGCGATTTGATTTATTATGGAGACAAAAGAAGGGTTGTGTCCAAATTTGTCTCCACATAAATTCGCATAAATATGTTTCCAACAGCTCCCGTTTTTTTTTGTTTTTTTTTATCGCTAAATTAAATAGCTGAAATGAAAGGCTGTGTATTTTTACTTTGAACAATAAAATAACTGAAATGAAACGCTATGTGTGTAATTTCAATGAAAATTATTCGTCTGCTGCGCGTTCGTTTGAAGCGCCCTGATTGGCTGATAGAGTATCGTACCGCTCGCCATGTTCCGGCGTTTTCCGACGGATGTCGATCAACGCTCGGCTAAGATCGTGAAATCGGTGGGTAAAATACTGCAGGAGTACCAAAATGTTAAAACCATTAAAATTTGTCAATGAAATTTAGTAATCTACCATGATGTTGATCTGCTTGTACGAATTCTGAATAGTTGCATGTGAATGATAAAAAAAACTATTTCAGGGAGACCTCTACTACAGAACTACCAAGTTTAAACAATAAAGTCGTTTGAAAAGTTCGTCTTAACTTTTCGGCTTTGAAAATCGACAAGTTTTTAGTGAGTTGAATTAAACCAAATTGTGCTTTAACCATTTCCAATTTTTACAAAATGGACATGGAAACCGGTTAAAATGTTCAATTTTTGCTGGATTTTTTTTTTTTTTTGTCTCTATTACAAAGATACGGAGAAAAAAAAAAAGAAAAGCTTTCCTAGCTGCATGTTTTTAATGTTTTAGTTCGAAAAAACATTAAGTACTACTGAATAACAAGCAAAAAAAAAAAAAATGGTCGTGACGTATTTAAAGTTTCGATAATCGTTTAAAAATTAAACATTTTGCATAAAAATTTTCCGTACATCTGGATTGTAATACAAACGGAATTTTTAAAGATTCCAAATCGCCATGTTTTTTGACTTACGTTTCACAATTAAATAATCTTGCCTTTGGTAATATTGTGCTCTTTTAATGTTAGATTTCGAGTCTTATATTCTCTTAAATTGCTTTAAAAAGTACAGATTAAATACAAAATGCCCTCCCATGTTTTAAGAACGGCGTCTTAAAGCTTATTCCAGCACGGTAATAAAATGCGTAAGTTTCACGATCACTTTGTTCTCGTCAGTTTTGTATTGTTTAGGACTTTTTCATTAGATTTTAACTAAGTTTTTGTTGCTAGTTTTACATGAACGAATGTGGTTAGAATTTTTTTTTTTTTTTTTTTCATAAAATTATTTACGCTGGAAAATTTTATTGCCGTTAAAAAGTAAAATCACTTAAACTCAGCCAAAATTTTCACTAAAATTGATACAATAAGATTCGAATAAAAGTGGTTTATAATAAATTGTATTTTGCAGCAGTTAACGCATCCATTTTTTTTTTTTTTTTACATAAAATTAGAAAAGATCAAGTTCTTGCTCAAGTAAATATACCAAAGGTAAAAATAAAATTCAATAAATTGAATGATAAAAACTGTCAGCAACCAAGTTTATTTATGCATCTCCAGTTTTTCACCAGAATTTAATTTTATTGAATGTGTAATATTTTGAGATGGTTTTATAATTTAAGCATTCATTCATTTTTTGTAAACTTATCTTCATTGTCGTTTCGGCCAACTAATCCTTTGGCCTTCTGCAGGTGATCCATGGCGCAGTGGAGTCTACGTTTCCAGGTGAGCATTGTCTGAAGATAGCGGTTTCAAAGCCGGACAAAAACGTGGTAAGACAACATGGAAGGCAGTAACTACTTAGGATTCAGTTACAAGATTCAGCATCCCTATCCGACCGCGGTTTAATCACCTGAAGGTCAGAGGATGAGGTGGTCGAAACGAGAAACAACTGGAGATGAGGATAAGTTTGCCAAAAAATAAAGTTCATTTATCATTGTTATTTTCTTTATACTTGAAATAATTCTAAAAAATAGATTTTTTTATGCACAAAGTCTAAAAATGGCGACTATGTAGCCTGATTTATTTCAACGTTTCAACACTAAAATTTGGAGAACTAAAAATTTAGGTAAAAAAAAAAAAAAAATTTAAATATTACGATTTAATTGTGCTTATTTCAAGAAACTTTTGGCAATTATTAGTTTAAGGATAAAACAAAATTTTTTTTTTTTTTTTTTTAAATGTATTTATTGGAATTCAAAATTTCATTCTTGTCTTTTTCTAATTTCTTTGTTTAATTGTTGTAATCTTAACTGAAGTTCTTTTGTATCCAGTCCTTCTCTTTCGTAATTTCTAATCTGAGCTTTTATTTGGGCCCTTTCAAGAGTTGGAAGGCGTTCGTATAACGGTTTGTCGAGGTCGAGATCCAAGTCATTTTCTTCCCGCAAGTAGAGAAAATAGATGAGAAAGATGCTGATGCTGACAGAGATGACGTACGGTTCAGCACGCGGCCTTCCCTGGTTTTGGTTCACTTGCGGAACACTGAATGTATCGAACGACTTCCATTTCGCTGCTCCACTCTCACTGAATTTCTCCGTCACAACTTCCTCTTCGGACTCTTTTTTGCTCGAATGTGACGATGCTTCTCTCTTCAGACTTTGACTGCAAAAAAAAAAAATAAAAAAGGTGAGGAAAACCAAGTAATGACTTGAATAGAACAGATTGAGAAGGGACTTTAGGCATCTCCATATCTTTGTGCAAAATTAGTAACGTCATTGTTTTTTTTCATAAATTCAAAATATCAACGAGTGATCAAAGGTGCTGAAAATGAATAATCAAATAACGTCTTCTGTTATCCTTAGATTTTGATATTTACACAAATATTGTTTTAAACATGGGTTTCCATTGTTTCGGTTTAAAAAAAAGCCGCTAAAAATATCAGAATTTTACAATAATATATTTTAATTGGTTTTAATATTTTATGGCAATAGTCGTTTTTCTATTATACGAACAGGGAGATTCAACGTTTATGTGGCATTAAATGAGGATCAACGAATGCTCCAGATTTGTAATACTTTTTGCCATTGAAATCGCCCACTTTTTTTTTTTTTTTTGTTAAATTGATTGATTTTCCAAGCTCCCCTCACCTCACACTGACAGTCCTCCTATTGAAGTTTAAAATACAAATCAAGTATCATGGTTCAATTGTGCTCTAAACAAACATTCGTTTCGAATGCGCCTATCTTATCAATGAGTCTACTTTTGATTTTATACGATGAGTCCTACTTGTGTGGTGATAAAACTTTTCAAATACACTTGTGATGTTAGTCTGTATAAGGGTGGTAACTTTCGTCTAAATCGGACTGTTTCTTGAATCAGAAGTTTTAGATACATTTTGTGTCAGAATGCCTCCAATAAGTATCTAAGAACACTCCCATACACAGTACATTTATGTGAAATTTTAAAAATATAGCCTCAGCTATTTCGGAGTCCATAGGATACAAGCTTACACAGGGACAAAGTGCTTTTTTATATATCAGTTGAGGTTAGTGTTGGGATGATTAATTGGAATTGGAAAAATTAAAACTTTTAGGAGTATTGGAATAATAATAATAATAATAAAAAAAAGTCTAATTTCCAATTGCAAAAATGAATCTTTAGATTTGTATCATTAAAGGCGAAAGACAAGTCCAAATTTTTTTATTGAAACATTGCTGGAAACAAAGTAAATATTCTACAGTTCACATTTTGTAACACTATCTTATCGTTGCACGATTGTGGACATTTATTGGAAGTTATATTATTACTAGCATTTTGTTTAATTTTCGATTTTGAGTAGTTATCAAGAATCCTCGTTCAGGGCGTATGGACAGCCATCTTTTGTTCTAAATGAAGTGGGCACTACGTTTATTTTAAAGTAAAAGAACGTTTTAAAATAAGTTAAAACAAACTTATTAACGTAAATAGAAGAGCAAACTGCATTTGGTAACATTTCCTGCATATTAGTTTTTTTCATCTATTTTTTGTTGTTAGTTTTGTTATTTTTTTTGGAGTGATATCATTAGTATTATTATTTTATTTTTTTTATTTTTTTTACAGTCCAACAAATCAATATAATAACCGACCCACTCTTTAATTAGGAGAAAAAAAAGTATAAACATTCTTTCATAGAAGAAAGGCAGAAAATAGTTAACAGAATCCTTCTCCATGGTAAGAATGTTTTGTAAACAGTAAAATTATGTAGAAACTCTTAACATGGGGATAAGCTTTTTATTTTGCATACCAATCGTAGATCATTTTTAATTGATTATTAAAATTATAAAAAGCATTATTGACGAACAAATTCAAATCAAGTTTTTTTAAAAGAAAAATAAATCTTACCTCACAATTTTCAATCAATTACAGGAAAAACATTTGAGAAAAATATTTAGAAAAATCTACTCTTGTAATATACGCTCTCATCTCAAGTTTTGCAAAATATAAAAAAAAATATATACATTTACAGTCATTTGAACATTTTTCACGTAGGATCAAATCTCTAATTAAAAATTTAGAAATTTAAAAGAATTGGTACTTGTTATCGGAATCGGAATTTTGAACAAAATCGGTATTGGAATATGAAAGAATTTTGGAATGGTCCCATGAAACTGTTATACTCCAAATTCTTTGTTTAAAACTAAACATTTTGGAATAAAGGAATTTAAATCATTTTTTAAAAATTAATCATTGAGAATTTTTTTTCTAAAAAAAAAAAAAAAATTTTTTTACAAAACCTAATGAATTTATTTGCATTTATTATTTCAGCATTATGGGTAATTGACAAAAAAAAATATTCATTTTTATAAAATATTGAAATTTTGACCAATTATATATTTTATTCAAATTTCGTAAAATAAAATATGAGGGGGGTGGTTTACATACAAAGAAAATATTTTTTCCTTCATATAATTCATTGTAAATAGAAATTAATCCGAAACTAAATTAGCATTGAAAATTTCATGAAAATCTGACGATTTTTGCTAGATTTATAAACGCCTTCAACAAATGGTGAATCCATAGGGATGTTGTTTTTATGATTTTAGTTTCGCTGTTGCATTATTTTTATATGCTGAAAAAAAAAAAAAAAAAAACTTTTTTAATTACAAGTTTATTTTAGGCTTTTTTTTTTTTTTTTAAACAACAGTTATGATATAACGTATTAAAGTTACATATCAGGGAGAGGAGTAATTCTGTGGTGCGCTTTGGAAGTACTGAAGGAGCACATACTTCCGGTTGGTAGCTAGATCATTATTAACAATTTATATAAACAAGTAAATTTTGAAAACATGCAATATCATACCACAAACAGTTTTCTAAAGAGAGTTTTTTATTTATTTATTTTTTACATGTAACTGACATTTATTTTACAAAGGAGAAGATGAATTTACAAAATTACTGTAACAAATTTTTTGGCATTTTTAGGCTTTATTATATCCTCTAGTATTTTATAAAGGTCACTTTGTGTATAGGAGTTCCTTCCTCATAGGTTCTGAAATGGCTGAACCTATCTTTTGCAAATTTCACACGAAACTAATTTATATGTCTATTTTCTTAGATATGTTTAGTACAGAAATTAATCCGATAAGTTAAAAAAACAAACAAAAAACAAAAAATCCGATCTTATAAATAGCTTTTCTCTCTTATAAAAAAAAAAAAAAAAAAATTTTTACATTACATAGCTCAAGGGAGATAATAAAATGTCAGCAAATCGTTTCTTAAAAAAAACCAAAAAAAAAACCCAAACATTCATTACAATCTGAAGATATAGTATAGCAATAGAGCATTCAACTACAGATCGAATGATCCCCCTGTTCAAGCTCGGGTGTACCTCACCATTTTATTTTAATTTTTTTCTTATTAATGAGTTCAATTTACAATAAAAAAAAATTACCATAAATCATTTCTTCGTTAGCATATTTTAATACTAAACATTAATAAAAAGTGACATTTCCAGGGCATTCATCATCAAGCCCATGTTGATGAACGACATTATCATTATTAAAAAAATTTTTTTTTTTGCAAATTAGTCTACCGGGCAAATTATTCTTTGTGATATATAATAAATTATTCTTTGTGATATATAATAATCAAGACAGGATTAATTCTTTATTAATGCATATGCAATCTGCATATATTAAAATATGTTTAAGCGTATTGTATGACCGGGCAACGCCAGGCTGCAAGCTAGTCTTTATATATAAGATTCAGTGATTGTTGACCCTATTGTAATGGAACAGAAGAGAGCACCAGAAAGCAAGACTTGGTGTGGGGAAGTAGAAGGGAATACTTCCAATTGGTTAGTTAGGCAGCCATTACAGAAATTACTGACATACAATTCTGCTTATTCAAGAATTGAAAGCCAAATTACAACGCAATATTACGAAAATAAACATATTTTGTTTGAAATTTATAATTTAAATATATTTTGGAGTCAAACTCCATCCTACGTATTTTGTACATCTTTTTTTTCTTTTTTTTTTTTTTCTCTTGCCATCTTGTAAAGTTGGAGTACTTACACCCCTGACGTTAATCTCGCATAGCCAACGCACCGTTCTGGCATTTCAAAATACAATCACTGAGAGACAATGCGCGGATCTTTACTGACTTTTCTTCCTCCAACTTTGCAACATGACAAAAAAAAAAGGAAGATGTACAAAATACTGAGGATGGAGTCTGACTCCGAAATATATTGAAATTATAAATTTCAAACAAAATATTTGTTTCATTTTTGTAATATTGTGTTGTAATTTAGCTTTCAAGCACACCCATTGCATATTTTATTTTAGTGTAAAATGGTTCTGTTTGGAAAAAATAAATTTCATTCGTTCTTACACGTGTATTCGTATAGTACAATATAAATTTACTTTTAATTTCAAAGTCTTATTAAAGCAAAACCAATAACTTATTTTTTTTCCCAATACTCTACAACATAAGCTTAAGTTTTGCAAGAGGCCATATTAATTAAAATTTTGCTGAAAAATCCAGGTTTATTTTTGTTGTGACTAGAATAACATGATTATTTTTCTTTGAATAAATTGCCAACGTTTGCACATAAACGCATCAAAAGAAGGATGTTAAAACGTTAAAATGGAAGAAAAAAAAACAAAAAAAGAAGACTTTTGAAACTTTTTTTTTGTTACTTTCACTGCTAATAAAATGAAGAAATTTAAAAATAAAAAAGTCAGGAAGAAAATGAAATTTAAAATTAACTGAATTTTGTACAAATGAAAATAAAAAGATACAAGTATGTGGCCAAGATAAAAATAAGAATACTTGACAAGAGGGTGATATACTTGAAATATTGTGAAATTTCTTAAAGGAGAAAAACTGAAACCAAATAATGTTGTTTTTTATTCCAGTTTTAAAAACATTCTTGGAAACATCATAGTGGCAGGTTTGCTTCCCATGAAAAAACTAAACCGTCATCTTTGCAAAACCGCTTGTAAAAACCAAATATTTGAGATTAAAAAAAAACATTTAAAACTACTTTAAAAAAAAAAAAAAAAAAACAGGTAGTTATTAAAGTAACATATTAGCTATGGTAACATTTATTTGTTCTATATTTGATTAAAAAAAATTTTTTTTTTTTTTTTTTTTACCTTAGTTGCTTGTTGGCTTCTCCACTAAACCCCCAATAAATTTTGCCATTTTAGATGGATACACTGCAAAAAGATATAATTTCTAGCCTTGTAAGCTCTTGCTTTCTTTATTTTATTCTTTAGTCCTCACATTTCTTAAACGATTTTTCTGAGAAAGGGGGAAGAATTTCTGTTTTCTGAGTCAGAATCTATCCATCTTAGATTAATCGTTGGCTGGTTTTAGACCATTTAAGTAGTATTTTTTTTTTAGCTCTTTACCTTGAGTGGCTTCATGCCTTTTCTGAATTGATTTCCATTAAAAAAAAAAAAAAAATGCTCATAGAAACGTTAAGAAATATCAGAGTGGTTGAATCAAGATAGAATGAGAGCAGGAAAAATGGGTACTCATGCAGATATTGATCCAGACGTAACTCAGCGTTTGCTCGGCTTTCACTGAAACATGATATCAACAGCTCAGGTTCTGCTGCTGTCTGACGTAAAATAAATTTCCATTCCATTTTTAAAACAGTTTTACCGGGGTATTTTTTTACGACATTTTTCATTTTTTTTTTTTATGGCTTTCGGAATAAACACCCCTAACCTGTCCGTGTTAAGAACGGCTTTATTAATTCCTCAGTTGTGAAAAAAATGGTTGCAAGGATTACTCCATGTTCAATGCGAAACCTTTTATTATCCTCTTCCAAATTGTTATCTGGTACTTGAATTTTTAGCTTGCGTGCACGTACGTCAAGTTGAAAATCATTGCACGACATTGTAACGTCAGACAGTAGTAGAAGCCAAGCTGTTGACGTCATGTTCTGGAGAAAGCCGACTGAATGCTGGACCAATATTTGCAGGAATACCGAAAAATGCATAAATAGTTAAGAGAGGCAATTTGTTCAATAAATTATAAATTATGGTGAATGAATTCCAGAACTAAAATATATTTTAGCATTTTGTGTTATTAAATTATATAAGAAAAAGCCTCAGAGAAAAAAAGAAAAAACATCGATTTACTCACATTTAGTATAATATGACAGATTAGAGAATTTTCTTGTGTAAAAGTATAACAGTTTAATCAGTCTTTCTTTTTTTTTTTTTCAAACATTAACAAATACTGTTGTAACATCTGGAATGGAGCTCCTATGAGCCCCTTTCCTGCCTTGACAGGTTACAAAATCGTCTTCGAAATTTTGTGGGGAATGACCATTTTGCATCCCTACTCTTGCAAGTCTATCTTTGCTCTATCGATATTTTTATGGCTTGTGTTCGACTGAGATCCAATCTATGGTCCTTTCCCATAAATGTTCAAAACAAATACTCACCTAGCTGAAACAACTGCCAACAACTTTCCTCACTCCCTATCTGTGCCCAAAACTAAACGAAAAATTTTCTTCCTAGAACTGTCTGCCTATGGAAAAGCAATAAGGTTTATATGCTTCCTAGCTGACTATAACATGGTCGTCTTCAAGTCTAATGTGAATAAATTTCTATTGAGTCGTCCATTTAGATAATCTAGCTCTATCCAAGTTTCACCATGATTGATTTTGTCTATCTAACACTTAATCTGTATCTTTGGTGACCCTTCAAGTAAAACAAAAACAAACAAAGATGTTTTAGCTTTATATAAGGCGAATAGGTTGAGTAATTTTGATTTATGGGTGATTTTTATTTTTTTTTTATTTGGCTCATCACTTATCAAGGATAAGAGTTTGTTGGCTGGTTTTGTTTTTTGGCCTAGCAACCATTTTGTGGTGATTTAATGTTGAATCCAGTATTTTTGAAAAAGTATTCTTCAAGTTCTTTATATCTTCAAATATTTATTTGTGGGGTTTGGTTTGGTTGTTTTGTAGAGGAAAATTGTTCTTTGTTTTGACTGTAGAACATGATTGAGTTTTGCAAAGTGAAAGAGAAAAACAATAACATCAATGTTTAGGGCACATATTTTAAAAGAATCATTTTTGGCATCGGAAAATGAGCACATTTTCTTTACGATTCCTTATTAGATAATCTAGCCCTACCCAACTAACTCGACACTATTTTTATTTTAAAGTAAAAACAAAAACACACTTTAAAACAAGTAAAAACAAACAAACAAAAAAAAAACTCTTTAAAATAAGTAAAAACAAAAAAAAAACTTTAAAAAGTGAAAAAAAAACAAAAAAACTTATTTAGGTAGGTAGAAGAGTAAAGAAAACCTAGAAAAAAAAATCGTAAAATATTTCTTAAATCAACAAGTTTTATACAGTCATAGAAATTACAATAGTTGCTTTCTTTTTGTTGAAGAAAGAAAAAATAAATAAATAACGAAACTAAACTAGTGTTTATTAAAGGCTAACGCAAATATTTACTTAACTCTATCCAAAAGGGCAGAGTTAAACACAAAGATTTTCCCAAAAAAAGTTCTCTGGATTGGGACAAAATTTTTTTTTTTAAATTGCCTCTGGAAAAAGGGTTTCTCATTTACCGAAGACAGAAAAGATATGTACAGGAAGCCAGTAAGGATAAAAGCCAATGAGCCAAAATGATTATCAGCCAAAAGATGTGGATTATTATAGGAGTACTAACATTAACCACTGGTATGAACTGCGTTTCATTACATATGAGGTAGTTTAGATCAAAAATTTGTTGAGATTGGGTTTGAAGAAGACCAAGTTGTAACCAGTAGTAAAGCAGTTGCGTGGTAATGTTTCAGATGGGAAGTTCTTGCAAAGTAAGTTCCACCCGATGCTAAGCAAATAGAGAGAGGGAAAAATCTTTTTCCTTTGAGGTAGCAATACAAACTTTTTACTGCGAATGCCTTACAAACAGAACCCCCACCACAATAAAAAAAAAAAATGGTTGTCTCATTAGAACTACAGTCAAGTCTAGAAAATCGCTCAAAAATTGAAAATTAAACAAAATACTGGTAGAACATTACATTTTGCATGATTGATGACAGTTATTAGACATTATTATTATTAGACATTATTATTATTTGACATTATTACCTGTACTTTGTTTAATTTTCTGACTTTTGAATGATCAAAGCAACTCGACTATGGCTCTAAAATTACTATTTTTATTTTTCATTCTTAGTAGACATTCCTTTTATTTTTAACTAAAAAGAAAAGCACTTTAAAATAAGTTGAAACAAAAAACTTATCCAGGTAGGCAGAAGAGTAAAGAAAACCAACTATTTTTTTCATTGAAATCTATTAAAATGTATTTCGTTCTTATATTCGCATTTCGCAATTTTAAGTTTCCACGTGACGTTGGGATCGGATCCACCATGTTGGCTTTTCAAGCTATAAAAAACCCATATTGCCAATTTATCTTACCTTTTGGTTAGATTTATTTGTGGTATATATTTTTTTTAACCCCATTCCCCCCCCCCCTTTTTTCGTTTTTTAAAACTATTCTAATGAATGCCCCCCCCCCAAAAAAAATGATTGAATCAAAGTTGACCAACTCTTTATTGAAACAGTGACATTATTAAACGAAACTTACTTTGGCCTTTGTAAGTGGGGATTTGGTGCCTGAAGACTCATCCATTTTTGATAGAAGACAGATGGCCCAATTTTTCTACCTATCTATATAAAAGGCAAAATGGGCGTGAGCGTTTGTATGTCCGTGAAAGGGTTTTTGCATCGGGGTTCTCACGTCGATTAGATTCCGCAAGAAGTTTTCGCATACTTCCAAGATCATAACATCTCAGATTTGCAAACGGACACCGTTTCTATCTTTTTTTTGATTGAGTTAAACAAAATTCCCACCGTGCCGTCATCTCAAGTGTTTGTTTGTCTTTTTCATCTAATAAACTGAAACTATTCGAACTCAAACGGGAAGCTTGGCCTTCGGGCCAGGATTTCTGATGTCTCACTTAAGTTAATTGGTCCTTGGTCAATGTAGGGGAAACCCTTCATACTGAGACAATTACTACTTTTGTTGGATACTGCCAGAGTACCCACCTTTTTGGGGGGGAGCTGGTTTTCTCCCCACATTAAAAACGACCTTGAGTCTAATTTGCTTTTGTAGGGACGCAAATAAATACCATGACAGAAAGCGGAAATCTTACCTGTCCCCCGGCCACATGTAAAAGCAACGTTCATTGTGGCGACTCCTATGATTCTTAAGTTAATTATCAACTTATTGAGTTCACTATCATCTTTGGCCTAATGGTTAGCGAGGAAAACTAATTACTCTACGTTTTCAAGTTCAATCCCACCTCTCTATTCTTTTTTTCGTCCTTCTGCATGTGCGTGGCGACTCCTATGATTCTTAAGTTAATTACCAACTCATTGAATTCACTATGGTTAGCGAGGAAAACTAGTTACTCTACGTTTTCAAGTTTGATCCTACCTCTCTATCTTTATTAAAAAATTTTTTATTTCGTCGTTGTGTCAATATCCTCCACCCGTGCAAAAGTTAATTACCAACTCATTGAATTAACTATCTTCTTTTTTCACATTTTTTTCCTCCTTTGTGGTATGGGTTCGAGCCTGCCTGCCTATTACCACTTTTTTTTTTTTTTTTTTTTTTTTGCACAACACACCTCCGAGCAACGCGGGGCATCCAAGCTAGTTATTGAATAAATATCGATTGAAAACACATTTTATGACCTTTCTTTATAATATTGTTTGCAAAAGAGACTACTACACCCCTTATATTTTTTTTAAAATAGAAAACAAACAGAAAAAATCGATTTTATACTATTTAAAACAACAGTAAATGAAATTTAAAAAAATATTATGGGTTGTGTAGTCTCTTTTCTGAACTGAATAAACGCCTTAAAATAAGTCAAACCGCTAAAAACTAATTCGGCTAGGTGGAAAACAAACACTTAGAAAAATCGCTTTTATCTTTTTTAAAACAGTAAACAAGTACTTTTTATGGGGGAGGGGGATAGTCTCTTTTAAAAACAATATTTCCTTCACGAACGGTAAAAAAAATGCGTTTTCAATCGATATTAATCCAATAATGGCCCAATTTTCCTACCTAGCAAAAATGGATTAAATTCATTAGTTTTACAAAATTGTTATAAAATTATAATTCATTTTTGTAAAGATGTTTTAATCTCCAAAATTATGGGATGTAAAATCTGGGTTTGTATTACTGTACACAGATTCGAAAAAGTTATCAAAAAACAATGTATATAACAAATAAATGTTATCAAAGGCAAGATAAGTTACTCTTCTACCTAACTAGATATTTTTTATTTAATGTAACATGTTTATTCATCTCGAAAAACATGCAGTGTTTACCGATGTATTGGAAAATTAAAAATGGCGCCCGACTCTCTCTCTCTCTCTCTTTGACACGGTAAGTTTGGGAAAAGGGGTAAAAAAAAAAACTAAAAAAAAACTAGACAAAATACTGTTAGAAACTTGCTCAATATATGTTACCGTGACATAGGCTGACATATATTCGGTGGGTTTCTAACAGTATTTTGGATATTTTTAACTCATTTTTCGAAACTTACCGTGTCAAAGAGAGAGTCGGGCACCATTTTTAATTTTCCAATACATCGTTAAACACTGCATGTTTTTCGAGCTGAATAAACGTTACATTAAATAAAAACATTTAAAAAAAAATACCCAATTAGCTAGAAAAGTAACTTATCTTTTCTTTGATGACGTTTATTTGTTATATATTTGTTTTTTTGACAACTTTTTCGAATCTATGTGTACACACCCTAAAATATTTACACTTTCAATTTAAAGTAATTTTAAAGTCAGTTTAAACTAATTTTCTATTCAACAGTTTAAATGCTTCCGAATTATTTTCAAATTTCGACGGATCGTCATGAAGTAATTCATTCATTTTTTGTTTTCAAACTTAACAGAAAATTAAAATTGCCAAATTGTTTACGAAAAACAGAAGTGCACTCTGGTGAATTTAATTTCGTAATTAAATTATTTTTTTAATTAATAAATATCCTATTAATCGTAAAAGAAAAATAATGTATAAGTCATGTGGAAACAAGAAAAACATACTTTTTATTCTTATTTTTTTTTTTTTTTACTTCATTTTCTTTGTAGTTTAATGAAATTACAAGACGAAAAGTAAAGAAGAAAAAAATCAACCGTTAGTAAACATTTTTATTTATTAACTTTATATATCGGTTGGTATTCAACGAATAAGTAATTTAACAAACTAAAAAGAAAATAGCGGAGTAAAAAATTGGCGCCTTTTTTTTTTTTTTTTTTTTTAAGACAAAATTGGCGCTTATTTTTAGTTGAAGTGAAAAAGGCGACCAAGTATTTCTTGGAAAAAACAGAAGTAGTTCGTCAAGAGAAAGGAGGGAGGGGATGAGAGACAGAGACAGAGTAGAAGATAGAACATTGAGTATTGCATTACGCTAAGTGATGAGAGAGACTGTTTTGGAGCTTTTGAAAAGGATGAATCTTTTTCCTAATGCTATGTTCAACCAGAAGTAAATCAAAATAATTTATTCCCTATTTTTTTTTTATTGTTATATAAATCGAAAATTTCATTAAATGATGGTGAAAAAAAATGTCTTAATTTTATTATCCATCAAATTAGGAGATTGTTAAATGTTAAATATATATTTCTAATTCTTAAACTAGAAAAAAAAAAAAACGCAAAATGATTTCTTAACAGGTTTAAAATAGTGACGGTAGTTGCTTTCTTTTTGTTGAAGAAAAAAAAAAATGACGTTTATAAATTGCGTTTATTAAAGCAACTATTTACTTCCTTATACATAAGGGCTGAGTTAAAGACAAAGCCCCCCCCCCCCCCCCCCAAAAAAAACCTGTCTGGATTGGGACAAAAAAAAAATGCCTCTGTCTAGAAAAGGGGGTTCTCAAGTTAAAAAAGGAAAAATAAGTATGCAAATAGGGATCGTCCTATTTTTTTTTTTTTTTTTTAGATAGGATTTCCAAGTTAAATTCAGTTTTTACGGTATCTTTTTATTATTAAAATTGTTAGGTGAAAATAATCACAAAACTGTTAAGAACGGGTTTCTAAATACCATTATTATTTTAGTCTTCTAATTCTGCATACCGAAAAAAAAAAACAAAATATTTACAGAATTGCGTGCGTGTGTGATACTCCCGCGTAAAAAAAAAAAAATAATAATAAATAAAATAGGTCAAGGGTAGTTTGGTTGGAAAGAGGGAGGGGTCGTTCTATCAGAGAGTGGGAGGGGCGAATTTTCCGCCAAAAAGGAAGAATCGGGATATATTTGTTCCTATTTACTTTGAGGATCGTTTTTTTAATGTGGAGAAAAGGAACAAAAATAAAAATTGTCTCAATCCTGAAGTATTTCTCCTCCACTAACCGAGAAAAAAAAATTGGAAGTGTAGCATCAGAACAGATACTACACTTTGATCTTCGCCCGGAAAGTGATCATTATTATACTTGAAAGACCACGCTTCCAGGCATTACTTCCTCCTTCAGGAATATGGGTGAGTTTGTAAAGACGGAAGTGAGGAAATGTCGACAGGTTGGATTATCAGATTTTATTTTTGCAGCCAGTAGTAGTGCAGACTGACCGATTCATTTCCCTTTGGGGATGACATTTCCTAAGTTGATTATCCGCAGTTCAATCAACAAACGGAGATTCAATTTTTCGGAGCGATTATGTGTGAACAGTAAACATCCTGAAAAACTAGCGAGAGGGAGAGGAGAAGCACTTATTTTTAAAATTTAGAGTATCGGATCAATTTGGGGGTTTGTATTATAGGTATGGCCAAAACGGAAGGAGGAAGCAAGTATTTTCGACGGAATCTCTCTTTAAAAATCTACCAAAAATCAAGTATTAGGTTGGTGCAAAAATAATGCCGTCTTTTTGACACATATATATATATATATATATATATATATATATATATATATATATATATATATATTAAAAAACATTTTTGCACCAACCCAATAATTATCCAATCAATACAAAATTTTAATAATTTCGCGTTGTAATTTGGCTTTAAACATTTTATTTTTATTTTTTATTTTTTTACAAAGGGGTCCCCACTGATAAGGCCCGGAGGCCACTCGAGGATAAAAGTTATTGACTGTACAGTAGTCAATGGGATAATTTCTTAGTAATCGTTAGTAGTAGAAATTTGATAAATTGGATTATTTAATGAGACGGTTCATCAAGAATTTGTTTACGTTGAACTTGAAGATAACCAAATTGTAGTCAGCTGGAAAACAGACTAACGGAAGAGAGTTCCACAGATTGGTGGGGGGGGGGCATAGATTGAAGCTCAGACGAGCGCTTGCATTGGAAATAACGATAAAGCAGAGATAGGCTCGCAACATCTCTCCTGTGGGAAAGCGGTTGCAAGGAATAGAAAAGGACATCCCCCACTAAGCTACAAAGTCTATTTTGAACTCTGTCAAGGCAGGATAAGCTGCTTCTAGCGGCTCCTGCCCAGATATGGCAACAGTACTCCATCATTGGACGTGCTTGTATATAGATAGAAAATTGCATCAGGAGTGAGATATCTACAGGATCGATAGAAAGATCCTACCATTTTTCCAGCGACCTTGGCAACAGATTTGATATATGTGTTCCATTTCAGATCAGGAGTAAAGGTCAAGCCCAGAAGCTTGTTGAAACAGAGAACCTCCCCAAGACGAGAGACATTCATTTCAATTGATGTGAGATGTAGATCTGAGCGTTGATGATGTAAAGATAGAAGCTTGGTTTTAGATTCATTAAAAGTAACCTACCACCTCTTTCCCCATTGTACTATGTGCTCAAGATCAGAGGAGAGAGAATCAGAGAGAACTTGGTCATTTATTTCGTTTGATGTGGTGCCATAGATGGTAGTGTCGTCAGCATAAATGTCTACAAATGATCTAAGTAGGTGTTTTGGGAGATCATTGATGTAGATCAAGAAGAGAGTTGGGCCAAGGATGGACCCCTGAGGAACCCCAGTATTAATACTGAGAGCTTCCGAAAATTAAAATTTCAGTCAACGCTTCTAACACGGATAAAAAAAAAAAAGAAAAAATACCCTGATTATTAAAAAATATATTCATCCAAACAATCGTTTTCCTTATTCTCTCTAAATGAATTAAAAAAAAAAAAGTTACAGTAATTTCTCAATGTACAAAACAGGTGCTTCCAGCCTGATACAAACAAATAACATCTATATTATATTTCTGAGGTGAGGATTTATATTTGGATTATTGTTCTTATCTAAAGTTTTACTGGCACAACTTTTTGGCAACCTTTCACAAAGAACCGTAGCATAGTGGATAAATGTATTAAGTAAAATTCAGTTTTAAGTGACATTCTTCTAGAGGTTGAAGGTTCAATGTGGACGTTACCAAGGTTACAATTGCGAATTATTTCGCTATAAAACGTTGAACTATTTCAGCATTTATTTTTCTTTGTTTAAAAAATTTATCCAGGTAGGTAGAAGAGTAATTTATGTTGCCTTTATGTGAATTATCACCAGGCCATTTTACTATATGGGTATTATCACCGGTCACGCAACACCTCGTGAACATTATGACTGACTCTATCCAAAAGTGAGATATCGGTTTAGTAAAATGTAATTAAAAAGAGATTCCCGACATTAAAAGGAATTTAAAAAAAAAAAATTTTTTTTTCCAACATTTTTTTGGTAATCTGAAAATTAAGTCTGTAATCCATGATAATCCTCGGGAAAAAAATTAAGAAAAAGAAAATCATTTACAGATAGGGGGCAAGCTTCTTCAGGTCTGCCAGGATTTATATCTGGTTATAGCTCATGGAACAAGAGCATGCAGTGACGGAGAAGAAAAGGCGACTCAAAGTCCACAGCAAACAGTGTGTGATAAAAAATTCAAATTATACTTATTTTATACTTATGTTTTGCCGAAAATCTATAAATCTATACATGGGAGAATGTGTGTGTGTGTGTGTGTGTGTAAGAACAGTTCTCAACCTACATACTCAACAAATTTTTCATCTGCAGAATTGAAATTTGGTATATAGGGTATTCAGACATGTGGAAAACTTTATAATCGAGTTTTAATTAGTTTTCATCCAGAAAAAAAGAGCTGCTAAGTGGTCAAAATAAAATTGGTACTTGGGGGAGGGGAGAATCGGATTTTTATCTGTTTGTCAACTGCTTCACGACTGCACATGCGCAAATCGTTAATATTATGTTCAGAATAAGCAAGTTTGAAAATACTTTTTAAAGATCATGTCAAGCTGGCTGGCCTAATGGTTATCGTACTTGATTCACTGTCTTTAAGGTTTGGTTTCAGTCTCAGCTTGAGTATATATTTTATTTTACTTAAAAGAAGTGAACTGTTTAGAAAAAACATAATACATGCACATGTCGCAGTTTCTTTCCTTTATTTATTTTTAAGGAATTTAACGTTATGTTTAATACCAGACAACGCCGGGTCCATCTTCTAGTAATAAATAAAATGTTATGGCTTCGAATTTGGTTTTAGTATTATAAAAATATTACTTTATGAAATATTTATGGATTTCTTTATTTCTTTACTAGCATGGGTGCCTGGCGTTGCCCAGGTGTTTGAAGGTGTGTGTTGAGCAAAAAAAAAAAAAAAAAAAGTGGTAGTAGGAAGGCAGGCTTGAACCCATACTATGAAGGAGGAAAAGAACGGGGAAAATAAACATGACGTCTATGCTGTTACGACCACCGCCAAACCAGGAGTGAAATTTTTTAAAATTAAGGCTAGACAATCGAAAGAAGAGGATGACTTTCAAAAATATCGGCGAAAAAAGCGACCCCCACCTGTACAAAAGTTCCCAGTTGAAGGTGAAGAGATTAGTGTTTTTAGCCAATTTTTCGATAATTGTCGTCTGAAAGGTCGGACTTTAAAATGATACAGATCTTGGTAAAATATGTCGCCTCTGTCAAAAGTTTTAGGCAGACATGCAAACATACATTTATATATTGGTAACTAAAACTTTTCAACCCAAACCGATTAAAAAGCTTGCCCTATCTCTGAATACCCTATGTCGAAAATGTTTAGACAAGAAATTGTCTGAGTAATTTGGTAGTGACCGCAGAGGTCAATTTTTTAAAAAACTTTGACCCCTATTATGACCCCTTAACATTTATTGCTTTGGGCTCAAATCAAGTTATTAAGTTAGATCCATGTCCAAGGAACCTATATCTAGAATATCAAGTGTTTAGACCAAAAATTGCCGAAGGAGTTTGGTAGAGTTCTCAAAAGTCAAATCGTTGAACTTTGATCACTTAACAGCCAAATTTCTGGACGATAACCGACCACAAAGATTTTCCCAAATCTCAGTACCCTGTATATCAAATTTCAAGTCTGTAGACTGAAAATTGACAAATGGCAGGATCCTTATACCACTCCAGTAGATATCTCACTCCTGATGCAATTCTCTACCTATATAAAAGCCAGGTTCAGCCAACGATGGAGTACTGTTGCCACATCTGGGCAGGAACTGCTAGAAGCAGCTTATCCTGTCTTGACAGAGTTCAAAATAGACTTCATAGCTTAGTGGGGGATGCATTTCCTGCAACCTCTTTCCCACTGAAGAGATATTGCAAGCCTGTCTCTGCTTTATCGTTATTTTCATGGCAAGTGCTCATCTGAACTTCAATCTATAATCCCCCTCTCACCAGATTTTCATGAAAAACACTCATCTAGCCAAAACCACTAGCAACAATTTTCCACGTTCTTTATCGTTTTTTTTTTTTTTTTTTTAAAAGGTAGTCACCACTTATCAAGGCCTGGAAGCCACTTGGGGATAAGGGTTATTGTGTGTACAGTACGTTAGTGTTGGAGATCTGATAAAGTATCTTACTTAAGGAGGTGGTTCATTACATTGGACTTGAAGACATCCAGGTTGTAGGCAACCGGAACAGAATTCCACAGGCGTGCACTTCTAAGAAAGAAGCTTTGTTTATGGAATCTACGTTTTGATTTAGGCACAGATAAGGAGTGGGGAAAATTTTTGACAGTGGTTTCAGCTAGGCGGGTGTTTATTGTGAAAGATTGGCGAGGGGGGACCAGAGATTGAAATTCAGACGAGCACCTGCCATGGGAGTAATGATAAAACAAAGACAGGCTCACAACGTCTCTCCTGTGGGAGAGAGGTTGCAGGGAAGAGAAAAGGGCATTACCCACTAGGCCACGAAGCCTATTTTGTACTCTGTCAAGACAGGATAGGCTGTTTTTAGCAGCTCCTGCCCAGATGTGGCAGCAGTACTCCATCCTTGGATGTACTTGGCTTTTATACAGATAGAGAATTGCATCAGGGGTGAGATATTTTCCATTTTTCCAGCGATCTTGGCAACTGACTTGATGTACGTATTCCATTTCAGGTCAGGGGTAAAGATCAAGCCCAGAAGCTTATCAAAACATGGACCTTCCCCTAGACGAGAGTCACCCATATCAATTGATGCCAGATGGGGATCAGAGCGTTGATGATGTAAAGATAGGAGCTTGGTTTTAGATGCATTAAAAGTAACCAACCACCTCCTCCACAACTGTACCATGCGCTCAGGATCAGAGGAGAGAGAATCTGAGAGAACTGTCATTTACAGCCTTTGAAGTGTTGCCATAGATGGTCATGTCATCAGCATAGATGTCAACGAATGATTTAAGTATGTGTTTTGGGAGATCATTGATGTATATCAGGAAGAGAGTTGGGCCTAGGATGGACCCCTGAGGGACTCCAGCATTAATATTGATGGCCTCTTATTTCTGGCCATCAACTACTACTCTTATGAGCCTATCGGAGAGAAATGATTTTCTGATCGAGAAAACATTTCAAGTTATATACCGTAGCTGGAAATCTTGTGAAGTAGGCCCTTATGCCATACCTTATCGAAGGCCTTTGATGTGTCAAGAGCAATTGCCCTAGAGAGGAAGCCGTTGTCAAGAGATTCGCTAATCCTATGAGATATAACCATTAGCACATCTGCTGTAGATCTGGCAGAACAGAAACCATATTGCATGTCACTAAGAATGTTATTTCTGCTGAGGTGGTTGACTACTTCTCTATTTAATATGGATTCCAGCAGCTTACTCATGACACACAGGAGACTTATTGGTCTGTACTGAGAGGGAGAGGACTAATCACCTGAGTTCTTAAATACAGGGCATACTGATAAGGTTTTCCAGGCTGTTGGGAAGCACTTCTCTTTAAGGCAACGCTTAAAGAGTTTTGCAAGTATGGGGGCAAGTTCTAGTTGAAGCCTTTTCAGCACAATGATTGGAATGCCGTCAGGGCCAGTTGCTTTACTGGAATCAAGGTTCTTGATTAGCTTGGCGACATCACTCACAGATATTTGTATGTTGCAGAGCATATTGTCCGTTATAGGAGAAAATACGGGGAGTTGATGGCCTTCGTCGCATGGGGTAGAATTAGCTGCAAAGTTCTTGACAAATAGTTTGGCCTTGTCTGATGCTGACGAGATGACCCTCAGGTCCATTGATGATGGTTGGAATAGAACGCACGCTTCTGTTCAGGATCGTATTTGCTATTTGCCAAAACTGGTCGGAACTAAGCCGCTGCTCAGCTACTTTGGATTTAACAGACTGAGCATATAGCTCTCTTGCATTTTTTATTACTCTTTTGCAGTGGTTGCTGGCAGTCATGAAGGCAGCTTTAGTCTCAGTGCATCTATTACGTTGGTAGCTATGGAAAAAGTGATTTCTGTGCGCGATGGCAGCAGCACATTCTGGGGAGAACCATGTCTGGCTGTTAGGTTTTTGTTGAAATTTTTTGGATGGCATGAATCGGTCTATGCCTACAATTAGCCATTCGGTCAGGTCTGATACTATGGAGAACACATCTTTTTTAAACATGGAATGCAGTGGTAGATCGGATATAAGTGTACGGAAGCTATCTCAGTCAGTGGTAGAGTATCGATATACAGTATGGTGGAGAGGTACATCTCCAGACTTATTGCATTTCATTTTTATCTTAACTGATACAACCGCGTGATCGGAAGATCCCAGAGGAGACAGAACGGAACTTGAACATAGCTCAGGGGAAGTTGTGAGAAAAAGGTCTAGAAGGCTACCATCCTGACCGGAAGTATCGGGCACTCAGGTGGGTTCGTGGACAATCTGGGTGAGGTCATAGGTAATGGCAAAATCATGACAGAACCTCCTCTCATCATCTGTCTTGTTAGAGTGGGTCAGCCATTCCACATTGTGGACATTGAAGTCACCACAAATGTGGATGTTTTAGCTGAAGGGTGAGCAGACAGGATGTGGTCAATTTTTTCAGATATGCTCTTAAGAATAGTAACTCCGCTGTTGTGGGGGCGATAGCGAGTGAATATAAATGCAGTGGTGTAAGCAAGTGTAACCTGGAAGCACATATAAGGTAAATTAGGGTCTTCTCTGGAGATATCCCTACCACATGGAAAACCATCTTTAATGTAGGCACATATTCCATGTCCATGGCGATCTTGGGGGTCAGATTTAGATGTTAAGTTAGAGTATCCTTTAATTATGAATTCGTCAAGGGAAGCGGTTGGCCTAATGCCAGTTTCTCTTAGGAAAAATATGTCTGGTTTTGTCTCCTGTAATTGGGTTTCAGCCTCTGGAAGGTTGGAACGTAGACCCCTGATGTTGAAGAAGGAGACATGGTAGTAGGGGTCTACGTTGGAGGATGGGGTTCTAGGTTTACATGTGTTATTTTTCTGGAGGTATTTCATGTTGAGGATTGGGATTTGTGGAACAGGTCGACAGACCTGGTTAGAGCAGGACAGAGAGGGAAGGTAAGAGAGAAAAGGAGAGGAAGATTTTTTTTTTGAAGCCATGATAAGGTAAAGCCGTAACAATTACCCACTAGTATGGCATCAAGAGGCCCCACTCAAAACTACTGCATGTTCCAGAGTCCATTCACCAAATAGCAATACAGCAGCCCCAGTATTTTGCACCTGCTGATAGGACGGCCTCCTTAGTGGTTAATCCAAGGTTCGGGTCCCTGACTATCAGACAGATAACGTCAGCCAAAATGAAACGTTTACCTCCAGCAGTGACATGTCTACAAGGATAGACATAGGAACAGAAAATTTCCGATATCTCAGGCTACTGTTCACGAAGTACTGTCTTCCTGGAGAGCAGCTTTTTCTTCACTCTTTGTCATAAACATCACTCATTGGAAATGAGGATTGAGGGACAAATAAGAGGAAGCAAGAGTAACGAGAACTGCTGATAACACATCCACGATGCGTTGTCTACTCTCCATTTAAAAAAAAAAGGAAAAAACGGGGGGTGGGTGTAAGAACTTATTAATATTTACTTAGTATAAATCCGTCGCTTTAATTTGAAATTTAAGATATTTGAAGATAAATTCCCCTCCTATAATTATGAATGAAAAGATGGAATAGTTATAGGTTACTGTAATTTCCATTTAAGAGTGTTCATTTTTCTTCTTCCCAAGAGACTCTTCAAGCAAAGAAATTATGACAATTTAGCACTGAAATAATTTTAAAGATATTGGTCCGGAGTTTCCATGTGTTCAGAGATTCATTAAACTGATTTCTTCATCTGTGCCGAAAGATGTAGATTCCATGAACAAAGCTTCTTTCTTAGAACTGCATGCCAGTGGAACTCTCTTTCAGCTGACTACAATCTGATAGTCTTCAAGTCCAATGTGAACAAGTTCTTGATGAACCGTCCCCCTAAGTAATCCAATTTACAAAATTCCCACTACTTATGTTTACTACGCTATAATCGCAACGACTAGTGTATACTCATTAACACTTATTCTCGAATGGTCTCCGGGCCTTGATAAGTGGTGACTCCTATGTAAAAAAAAAAAAAAAAAATGACATCATTCTTTTGTTAGTTCAGCATGTCATCATCATCACCATCAGCAGCAGCAGCCCTGCCGTTTTTAACAGCGTCGGCGACCACTGCTATCCAAACTGTAGAGCCATGATAATCTTGGGAAGACAAGGATGATATTAATTTATTTTTATTTCAGACTATTATTCTCATCTTTATTAGTTGTTGTTTTCATCTTTATTGGTTGTTGTTTTTCACAACGTTTCGGCCAACTATTCCTCTGGCCTTCGTCAGGTGATAACCGCGACGGATAGGAACTTCGAATCTCCTAACTGCATTCTCAGCAATCACTGCCATCCGTAGTTGTTGTCATCTCACCACATTTTTTTGGCCAAGTAAACCTCTGGTACGCTTTGGGTAGGATTGAAACCGCTATCTTCAGATAACTAATAAAGATGAGAATAATAGTCCGAAATAAAAATAAATTTATATATAATGCTCATCTCAAAAATGAATTCCAATTAAGGAATAATATATGCAAGGATGGTAGTTTCCCGTTGCTTTCTGTTTCAATTCGGGGGTGCATTTCTCCCAGCGAGTTACCTCCACTCCCTGATACCAACCTGGAAATTTTTATGACTCGGCACAGTACATACAGGGCCTAGCCTTCCCAAATGGTCATCCTGGGATCACACTGGGACTGGCCAGGCTCATCGTTGCTTAACTTCGATTATCTAGCAAGAACCGGTGTGTCAACTTGATTGTGCAGTGTTCAGCATGTATGATGTCATAAAAGATGTCTATCTGAGGTCTTCAACCTGTTTTAGTGGATGATGTCATCCTTTTCTGATGTCATCCCTTTCTGATGTCATCCCTTTCTGATGTCATCCCTTTCTGATGTCATCCCTTTGCAGGCAAACGAACATACACAAGCACAAACAAGGTCCACATGGTTTTAGTAGTTATGAATATTACGGTAAATATTTTCAAACGTTGATATTTACTGTTTATCGAGGCCTGAAGCCTACTAGAGTTTAATGGTTTCCTATCGGCGAGACAACACCATAATGACGGGTAGTGGTAGCAATTGAGTAGAATTTGATTATTTGAAAGGATGGCTCAACAAGAACTTGTTTACATTGGATTTGAAAATTACCATGTTGTAGTCAGCTGGAAAGCAGCTCCACAGTATAGAATTTCCCAGGCAAGCTTTCAGAATTTACTTTAAATAAAAAATAAACAATGGCTTATTACATTTAGAATTCCCTCAAAGGGTTACTTTGATTAATGTTTGCAGTTTTTTTTTTTTTTATATATTTTGAGCAAACTTTGCTGTTTTTTTTCGTAATAATTGAATATTTTGATATCTTCAGAATTTATTTGAAATTGCTTATTTCATTTAAAACGACCAGAACTTATACATTTTGGGACCTGTCCAAATTGCTTATTTCATTTAAAATGGAAGGGCTTAGCAAAAAAAAAAAAAAAGGAAAAGATTGTAAAATTTATTTTTTAATGGATTTAAGATTTTTTCGAGATGTGTGAATTTTGGGCGGTTTATTCAATTTGGCAGATGATCTTTTTGGTGCCTTCTCATTGGCTGTTTTAGGTCATGTGATGTAAACAAATGACATTTTTTTGATTAGTAAAATTAATAAATATCGTTAGATTGGAAAATATTTCCGAACTGTTTGGATCGGCCCTTTTCTAGTCTCCGGAGAAACATTTTCACCTTTTAAAAAATGTTTCTTCGTTAAAATCTTTATAAAAATGTAACAAGTCAAGACGATTGATCTCAAAATTGATTCATTTGAGCTTTGATATCTTTTCATTAAAAAAAAAAAAAAACTTTCTACCGGGAAGTTGACCTGGTAAAGAATTAAACATTTTGAAAGAGTCAAAATATTAAGAATTGCAATATTTGTTTTAAAATATTTTGGAAGAGATCCAAAATACTAAAATATTTTCAGTAAACCTTTAAATGGGTTCCCAGAGGGAACTCATGTCTTTTGGATAGAAATCTGAAAATTTGTAGTCTGTGTGACTAAATCGTTAAAAGAGTATTAATTATTTATCATAAAGATAAATAATAATAATAATAATAATAATAATAATAATAATAATAATAAAGAATATAAGAAAATGAAGCAAGAAGATTGTTTCAGAGAATTCTCTAAAAAAGAAAGTTAAAAGATTTTTTGAGCTCAAATGATTTTTAATTCGTAATATAAATTCAAAGAAAAGAAGAAATATTAAAAGTTATATTTAGCTATTTTAGGCTTGGATTTTCAGCATTTTTCCTTTTCAGATTCTTAACAAATTTTTCCTCCTGAGAAAAAGGCACCCCCGGAATTGTTTTTCTTAAAGTTTCCTCAGTTTTGTAAGATTTAAAAAAAAAATAAAGAAACAAGAACCCAAAAGAACTATATTCTATAGACTTTCTGTCAAATTTCGAGAAGAAAAGAAAATAAGAACTATTTTATAAAAAAAAATTTGTTTGCATCCTTTGTAAAGTTTTTTCAAAGCTAAAATAATCTTTATACTAGAACAAAATGTCGTCTGCTTCTAAAAAAAAAAAAAAAAAAACAAAGCAATAGAAAATACACAAACGTTCAAGGCATTGATCCAGAATTGTTTTTTTCTGTAAACAACTCAAACTGTGAGTAGTCTTTTTTTTTGGTATTAAATATTTCTTTTTATTATCGCATTCGAACCCGTATGCATTGTCCTTTCATCATTACATTGTTTTTTATTATTTGGCTTTTGAAAATAAATTTCTTGTTCAATTGATGCACGAGTTACATAATGATTCAAGCGATTATTTTTGTCATTCTAATTCAGAGAACAGTAAACGGACTTGTTTATTGCAATATATTTAAGACGTGCCCGGCATTGCCTAGGTGTTTGGAGTGTTGAGCAAAAAAAGTGGTAGTAGGCAAAAAAAGTGGTAGTAGGCAGGCTTGAACCCGTATCGCGAAGGAGGAAAAGAATGTAAAAAAAAAAAAAAAAAAAACAACTGTTTTTGCTATTGCACCCATCGCCAAATGTGACATAGGTTTAAATTAAGGCTAGTCAATCGAAAAAAGAGGATGATTTTCGAAAATATCGGCAAAAAAAAAAAAAAAAAAAAAAAAAAAAAAAAAGCGACCCCTCCCTATAGAAAAGTGCCCAGTTGAGGGTGAAGGAATTATTGTATTTTAGCGATTTTTCGATATTTATCATCCGAAGGGTCGAGCTTCAAAACGATACCGATCTTGTGAAAATCGGTCACTTCTATCGAAAGTTTTAGGCAGACATACAAACATACAGGTGAGATTTATATTATAGACTAGCAGGGGTACCCAGCGTTGCCTGGGTGTTTGGAAGTGTGTGTGGTTTTAAATAAAAAAAGAAACGGGGGGGGGGGGGGTTCGAACCCAAAGCCCTGAGGCAAAGTTTGAAAATAGAATCGGCCAGCCAGAATGAGTTAGTGAAAGATGTTTGAATTTATTTAAGTAAGAACGAAATTGACATGTGCGCGCACGGAAGTTGTCGAGCGTTACGACGATGACGACGACGACGTAGGTTTGTTTGTTATAAGCGAAGTAAAAAAAGAAAACAACGTTAACACTTAAGCGGGGAAAAAAAAAAAACACAAAAAAACTAACGTAAGGCAAAAGAACGATGAAAACAGAAAACAAACACGTAAAAAATGGCTTAAATAAGCTTGTTTCGATATTAAAATATAAAAAAAATCGGTGGGTACCTGGGTGTTTTTGGGTGTGTGGTTGGGGGTGGATAAGCGAAGTAAAAATAAAACAGAAAAACGAACGTTATGTGAAAAATGGCTTAAATAACACTGGTTCAATATTTAAATTTAAAAAATCGAAAAAAAAAAAAAAGAAAGACATCTCACACCACGATTCGAACCCAAAACGTTTAGATAATGAACTAACCCACTAATCAACTGACCTAACTTGAAATTTGTTCAGTTTTTCAACTATTTAAAGTAAATCAGGTCATGACGTCATCTGACGTATGCGTAGAACCGGTCGAGAGGGCCGTTTTTGTTGACCCCCCCCCCCCCCCAACCTCCAATCTTCAAGTGTATTTTGTCAAACTCCGGAATCAGCATAAAATTTTGAATGGAATCCTTTATTTAATCCACGGGGGATAGCATGCTCAGTGATGCAGAAGAATGTGCGACTTGTAGTCCTCAACAAACTGTGTCAGAAAAACAAATTATTTTATCATTCTAAAAAAGAAAAAAAAAAAAAAGAAAATAAAGAAAGAAAGAAAAAAAAAAACAGAACTACAGAAATCCATAAATATTTCATAAAGTAATCTTCTATATAATTATAAAACTCAAATGACCTTGTAACGGGTGTTGTAACCCAGCATCTGGTTTAAAGATTTCCGGTTGCGCATGCGTACATAAACGTAAACCCATAACAGCGTAAACAAATAAACATAAATCGCTGGACCGGTTTTGTTCGAACAAACGGACGTCCTTAGAAAAGCGAATATCTTAAATTTATTGAATAAAAAACTTCAAGATATGGAAAGCAAACGCATAACGTGATTACAAATAATATGTATAATCATCGACCCGTTTCATATATACGATACACATTATACTAAATAATCAATGCGACAATAAAATGTATTGTTTTACTGCATACATTTTCAGTACTCTCTGCAATTTTTTTTTTTTACATCGTTCATTTCCGTATTACGTTTAAGTTATTTTAACGCAATTTTCTTACAAATAAATCTACTTTAACCCGTTGACAACGTTAAGAGCATTTTACAATGGCAATTTATCCACTGCCTTCTTTTTTTAATTTATTCTTCATTTTTTAATACACCTTTCTTAAAAAACATTCATACATTTTCTTCTACACTACCAACATAAATAAATAACCTCGAAAATGTTTTTTTTTAATTTGTGTTACAAATAAATAATCAACGCAACAATAAAACAGTTTTACTGTGTACATTTTCAACGTCCCAATTACTTTGTTTTTTCTGCATTTATATTAAAAGATATATCAAAATTTGAATTTAACTTTAAGTAATATGGTATCTGTTCAGTGCATATTTACCTATAAGTATGGCAAACCACTTATAATTCAATGGCTGGAATTTTTTTGGTGCTAGTGCACTTACTGATCCGTGCTATTTTTTAAATCGTATTTTCAAGTTTGATTAAAGTTTTATGTTTTTTTATTCAATTGTAAGGTTAAAGTATAGAATAGGTACAAAACACCCTCCCCTCCCCATGTTAAGAATGGCTTTTTAAATAACGTTATTATTTCAACACGAATCAATAAGTGCAGTAGTATCATTTTTTTTTTTTTTCAAAAATAAACAATTATAAACAGAATAACAAATAGCAAACAGAATCCTGAACAGAAGCATGTGCTCCATCCCAACTATTATCAATGGACCTGAGGTAATCTCGTCAGCATCAGACAAAGCCAAACTCTTTGTCAAGAACTTTGCAGCTAATTCTACCCTTTGCGATCAAGGCCGCCAACCCCCAATATTTCCTCCTGTATCAGAAAACATGCTATGTGATATACGTATATCTGTACGTGATGTTGCCAAGCTAATCAAAAAACTTGATTCCAGTAAAGCAACTGGCCCTGACGGTATTCCAATTATAGTACTCAAAAAACTTCAACCTGAACTAGCGCCCATACTTACAAAACTGTTTAAACGTTGTCTTAAGGAGAATAGTTTCCCATCTCCCGAGAAAATTTCATCAGTATGCCCTGTATTTAAGAATTCAGGTGATCGCTCATCCCCCTCTCAGTACAGGCCAATAAGTCTCCTGTGCGTCATGAGTAAGTTGCTGGAATCTGTGTTAAATACAGAAGTAATCAACCATCTCAACAAAAATAACCTTCTTAGTGACACACAATATGGTTTCCGTTCTGCTAGATCTACAGCAGATGTGCTTACAGTTATATCTCATAGGATTAGCAAATCTCTCGACGGAGGCAACCTTTCTAGGGCAATTGCTCTTGACATATCTAAGGCCTTTGATAGGGTATGGCATAAAGGTTTACTTGATAAGATCTCTAGCTATGGTATAGCTGGAAATGTCTTCTCAATTATTAAATCATTTCTTTCTGATAGGTTCATAAGAGTAGTAGTTGAGGGGCAAAAATCAGAAGCTCACAGTATTAATGCCGGTGTCCCTCAGGGGTCCATCCTGGGCCCAACTCTTTTCCTGATCTACATTAATGATCTTCCAAATTACATCCTTACATCATTTGTAGACATTTATGCTGACGACACTACCATTTATGGTAGCACATCTAAGACAGTAAACGACCAAGTTCTCTCCAATTCTCTCTCCTCTGATCTTGAGCACGTAGTACAATGGGGTAATGAGTGGCTGGTTACTTTTAATGCATCTAAAACCAAGCTTCTCTCTTTACATCATCAACATTCTGATCCACATCTGGCATCAATTGAAATGAATGGCTCTCGTCTTGAGGAGGCCTCAAGTTTTGACAAGCTTCTTGGCTTGACCATTACTCCTGATCTTAAATGGAACACGTACATCAAATCTGTTGCCAAGGCCGCTGGAAAAATGGTGGGATCTTTCTATCGATCCGGTAGATATCTCACTGCTGATGCTATTCTCTATCTATATAAGAGCCAGGTACGTCCAAGGATGGAATACTGTTGCCACATATGGGCAGGAGCTGCTAGAAAGGACTTGTCCTGCCTTGATAGAGTTCAAAATAGACTTCATAGCCTCGTAGGAGATGTCCTTTTCTCTTCCTTGCAACCTCTATCTCACAGAAGAGATGTTGCGAGTTTGTCTCTGATGTATCGTTATTTTCATGGAAAGTGTTCGACTGAGCTTCAATCTATGGTCCCCCCTCACCAAACTTTCACAAGAAACACTCGTCTAGCTGTAAACACTATCAATAATTCCCCCCACTCTTTATCTGTGCCTAAACCTAAACATAGATTCCATGAACAAAGCTTCTTTCTCAGAACTGCACGCCTGTGGAATTGTCTTCCGTTTTCCTGCTTTCCGGCTGACTACAATATGGTTGTCTTCAAGTCTAACGTAAATAAGTTCTTGATGAGCCGTTCGATATAAGTTATCAAATTTTCATTACTAATGATTACTATATTGTCCAATTTCTACTGTACACTCTTTAACCCTTATCCTTGAGTGGCCTCTTGGCCTTGATAATGTGGTGATGCCTATGTAAAAAAAAATAAAAAATAAAAAAAATAACTCATAGAAATCTATCTATATTCTTTTTTCATTCTAATATACTTTCATAGAAATGTTTTTGTTATGTCACAAAAAACTATTTTCTTTACGCCACAAGTGTCACGCTCAGATAATTATTCCATAGCTAATATAACATACTGACCCAACGGGTCACGGGTAGTCTAGTTAATCTAAAATATATTTTTCTCAAATTCATGAAATTTGTGTTTAGTTTTAAGTAAAGATAAAGACTATGGGAAATAGTTGACTGGTTATAGGCAGACGTGTTTGTTGTGAATGTTTTTTTCAGGAGGGGAAACCATAGATTGAAGTTATAATCGAGCACTTGTCATAAAAATAACGATGGAGCAGAGATGGATTTGCAACATCTCTTCTTTGAGAAAGAAGCTGTAAGGAGAAGAAAAGGTCATCACCAAGTAGATTTCAAAGGCAGTTTTGAAGTCTGCCATGGCAGGAAAGGGTGCTCTGAGCGGCACCTCCTCATATGTGGCAACAGTATTCCATCTTAGGGCATATTTGGCTCTTATACAAGTAGAAGACGGAGTCAGGTGTAGATAATTTTGTGATGAGGGTCATTTGTTTTAATTTGGGCCAAGTAGGGATCAGAGCATTGGTGGTAAAAAGATAGAAGCTTGGTTTTGGATTCATTAAAATTAACCAGTAAACTTTTGCCATATTGCATCGTGTGCTCAAGGTTGAAGAAGAAAGACTCAGAAAGATCTGGATTCTTGCTGACCTTTGAAACGTGGATCAGGATTTTAGTACAAGTTGTTTGGGAATAATGCTGAAACCAAGGAAATAGCAAGATTCAACATTTTGGGTCTTTTATTGGAAGCAAGATTTCCAGTCAGCAGATATCTTTAAGTTGCTACCTCCCCACTAAATATTGCATTCTGAAAAATTCTAACACATCACATTTACTTTCATCGATATGCCAGATGGTATGACTAAAAATCTGGTGAGATAAATTTATATAACAATATATATATGATACATATTATATACGTTTGAAGCCAAACAACACATTGTTAAAAAATAAACAGATATTTATTTTGTTTGAAATTTATGTTAAAGGTCATAAATATATTTCGAAGGAAACCTTCATCTTCAGTGTGTTTTTTTTTCTTTTTTTTTTTCTTTCAATTTGTTGTTGGAGCAGAGAATTAGCCGTTTGATGTTTCTACAGTAGATTTTAAATCTCGGAACAGTGCGTTTGGTCACGCGAGATTCACGTTAAGATTTTGTTCCTTAGAAGCGCTGGTTGAATTTGAATTAAATAAGATACCAGAGACCTAAAAAACTATCGTAGAAACATCAAATGGCTAATTTTTTGCTCCATCAACAACATGGCAAAAAAAAAAAAAAACGACATACTGAAGATGAAGGTTTCCTTTGAAATATATTCATGAATTTTAACATAAATTTCAAAAAATAGATATTTGTTTATTTTGTAACAATGCATTGTTTTGGCTTCAAACATATATAATACATATCTTATTTAATTCAATTTCAACCAGCGCTTCTAAGGAACAAAATCTTAACAACATATATATATATATATATATATTATTATATAAAAGGAACTTTGTGTGTGTGCGTGGGAGTTCATTCCCTATAGATTCGAAAATGGCCGGACTGATTTTTATGCAATTTTACATGAAGGTATTTTATGTGCATGGCAGTGTTCTTAGACAGGTTTCGTAGCGAAATGTCTTCAATAAGTATTGATAATTAAAATAATCCGATGAAAGAAGAAACAAGCAATTTTGACCAAAGTTAACACCTTACACAGTCTAACATCACAAGTGCATTTGAAAAGTTTTATTATCACACAAACCGAAAGGCCCAACACATAAAACGGTAGATTCTTTGATTTGACAGGGGCGCGTTCGAAATGAATGTTTCTATTTAGAGCGCAATTGAAGCATGACACTTGACTTTTGCATTTTAAACTTTAATTCAAGCCATTATACATAAAAATTATTTGATAAAATTAGTAGGTTCTCTACAGTGCAATGTAGACTACAATGTGCTGTGGACTAAGTCACTGCGAGGAGACATGTGAAGCTTTCTCCCAGTGCACCACAATGGGTCCCCAACAAGAACATGTAATCAGTCAATTTGATTGAAAAATGGGCAATTTGGCAGATTTCGATGACAATAAAAATATGGGTGTGTCAAACATTAGTTGATCATCATTCAATTCCGGGCAACATTGGATCTCCCTGCTAGTGTATGTATATATATATATATATATATATATATATATATATATATATATATATATATATGTATGTATGTATGGCATAATCATGTTGACACACCTGTTCTCGGCAGATCACCGAAGTTGTATGAACTCTCTGCTTATCTCAGCATTGTTTCCAGTCATCCTGAACCTCTACTTGCCACTGGTATTTAACAATGCTGAATGTGATTGGAGATTGCAGAACTCTTGCCACAAAAATTCCACGCGCAGGCACCCACCGTACAGTGAGTAGCCATCGTCTGTCAAGACTGAAGGAAGCCTTTATTTATATATATATATATATATATATATATATAGTCATCCACATACAGTACCGTTTTGCTGTTTCACAGCTCATCAGTGTGACTAGACAGGCAACTGCCTCAAGCCAGGGTCGAAATCTGACTACCCAAATGACAGTCACGGCTTCTCACTATTACGCTATATGGCTGCTGTGTGGGTAATGAATTTAACGATGTTTAGTTTTGACATCGTCCAAATGCCTCCGCTCGATTTATACGCTAATGGCAGTTTGTATATCACTTCCCGAAATGCTCAACCCAATATATATATATATATATATATATATATATATATATATATATATATATATGGTTAGGTATCTTTATATATTTGTACGTACATAATTCACACCTAAACTAATTAACCAATCATGATGAATTTTGGAACATTGCTAGATGTAAAGGGTCCAAAATGTGGGTTATATTTAGTTTTATGCAAAGGAGGAGGAAGCCCTTTATGAAAATTCACATACCTCCAATTTTTATGGAATTTTGACAATCACCATGAAATTTCAATAGGAGGTGGGGTTGCATTTTAAGGTAGCATAATAAACACAACTTCCTATTTGAAAATCCAAAATATCAAATTTATATTGAATCTGATCCATAGTCAGACGCCAATTAATCAAGATTACCAGAATTTCAACACTCTTTAAGCATATATTTTAAACATTTTCTAGAATCAAAATCATTTGATCAAAATTAGAAGAATTCTAGACATAAGGTTTAGTAGCACTATATTTTTATTGTAATTTTCAGGAGATATAAACACCTTTTCTCTCTCTCTCTCTCTCTCTCACTCTCTCATCTCGTCACATCCCTATCTACCATCTCCTCATGCCCGTCTCTCATCTCCCCTCTCCTGTTTCTTTATTTGCCAACCACCATTTTCTAGAATTAGTCATCAAATTAAAATTGGAATAAGGATTCTAGACATAAGGTTTAGTAGCATTATATCTTCATTGTAATTTTCATAAGGGGACATAAAAGTGGTGCAGAACTGCTCTCTTCAGGAAATTCATTTTACCGATTCTGAAACGGGTATTCTACTATTCGTACTATTTGGATTCATCAGACAACTGTTCTCATCTTGATTGTTATTTTTGCAAAGTTTCCGGTCGATGTAACCTTCGACCTTCTTCAGGTGTATCGTGTCGAACTCTGGAATCTTTCTGTTGAACCCCAAAATTGCATGGAATTTCAAACAGAATTATTTATGCTGGTAGCATGCTTTCATTCCATCAGCCATGACAAGGTAGATGTCTTCAGTAATTTGTAATTGTATTTTGAGTGTTTATTTATTATTTACTAGCAGGGGTACCCAGCATTGCCCGAGTGTTCGGCGGTGTGTGTTCAGAAAAAAAAAAAAAGTGTTAATAAGCAGGTAGGCATGCTCGAACCTGAAGCCTTGACGCGGAGGCGGAAAAGAAAGTGAAAGAAAACATGAGATTTTACCGTTAGGCCACGATGCGACAGGAAGTGAAAAGCATTCAAATTTAGCAATCAAAAAGTTGACATGCAGAAAGTTAAAGTTAAGTGAATGAGTTCACACAGGTGAAGAAATGAAATCACGCACTTAAGTTTGGCTGTAAGCCAGTTAAGCTTTCAGCTTTCTGCTGTATTTGTTTCCCACAATGGTGGGGGAACTATGGCAGTGTCTTCATGAATAGCAATTGTCTGATATGAAGGGTATATTCCCACAGTGATTACAGTTGATTGCCTTCAAGACGTGCTGGTTACGAAGGCCAGCGAATCACTTTTATTTGCATTCAGTTTTGCTTTATTTATACAAGAAATATAAATAAACACTGGAAATAAATGTAAAGATGACATCCCTTCGCAAATCGTAGATGTTATAATCTAGGGAGTATATAAAAAGTTCTAAAACTAGTAACCTTCCCGAGAACCCTCGTGAAAAAGCCTTTCTTGGACATACAAAAACATGTGTGGCCATTTTGTCTTATTTACATTATATATATATATATATATATATATAGACTAGCGGTGATGCCCGGCATTGCCGTGTGTTTGTCGGTGTAAAAGAAAAAGAAGAGTTTTAGTAGGAAGGTAGGCTCGAACCCGAAGCCTTGAGGCAAAGGTGGAAAAGAAAGTGTAACAACAACCTGGCATCTTACTGCTTGGCCATGAAGGGAGAGCAATGAAAAGCGTTTTAATTTAACAATTAAAAAGTTATGTGACAGGTGTGTGAATCTAATGAGGCCAAACATCACGCCATAGAGAGAATGAAATCCCGCACTTAACTTTTGCTGTGAGGCAGTTATTCTCAACTTTTGGCTTTGTTTCCCCAATTTGTTGGGGGAAAACCAATTCCCCATAAAAAAAGGGGAGTGTCCAAATGAATAGCAATTGTCTGATATGACGGTTTTCACCGCATTGATCAAAGCTGATTTGCTTTCCGGACGTCCCCGGCATGAAAGTCGAGGAACACACATCGTTTCAATTTAGTTTCGCTTTATTTATACTAAAAAGCCAAACAAACATGCGACAACGAAATAGCATGAATTTTATAAAAGTCAATCAAAATAAATCTAGACATGACGTCCATTCGCAAATCGTTCATATGATCTAGGGGTATATAAACAGTTCTAAGAAATAGTAACCTCCCAGAGAAGCCCGGTGAAAAAAGCCTTTCTTGGACATACAAAAATGCGTGGCCGCATTTGCCTTTTATTTATGTAGATTACTAGGCCATGTACTCAGCACTGCTCGGTATTAAACATAACATTTCATAAAAAAAAAAAAAATTAAGGTAAAAAAAAAAACGTAAAGAAACTACGTGCATACGAGTATTATGTTTTTTCTAACCAGTTAACTTCTTGTAAGTAAAAAAAACTAAAAAAAATACTCGAGCTGAGATTGAAACAAAAACCTAAAGAGAAACCATTAGACCAGCCTGCCACAATCTTTAAAAAGTCTTTTCAAATTTCGTGAAACAGTTAGCAAACAGATAAAAATCTGATGACTTCCAGGTACCAATTTTTCAATTTGGAGCCTTTAGCAACCATTTTTTTTCGGATGAAAATTGGAAAAATTTTTTCACATGTCTGAATACCCTATATACCAAGTTTCAAGTCCGTACATCAAAAATTCATTTCGTGTATAGGCTGAGAAGTATCCTCACACACACATATTGTTACTTTTATAGATATACTAGCAAATGTGCCTAGTATTAAACGTAATGTTAAATTTCTTTAAAAAAATAAAGTGAAAAAAAAAAAAAAAAACAGAAAGAAACTGAGACATGTGCATGTGAATATTATGTTTTTTCTAAACAGTTTACTTCTGGAGCTGAGATCAAAGACCAAAACGTAAAGACAATGAATCAAGTACGATAACAATTAGACTAGCTTGACACAATCTTTAAAAGTGTTTCCGAACCTACTTATTTTTAACATGAGGAATCTGTAATGTGAACGATTCACGCATGCGCATTCGTGAAACAGTTTGCAAGCAGTTGAAAATCCAACACTCCCCACGTACCAATTTTTCAATTTTTACCCCTTAGCAGCCCTTTTGTCCAGATGAAAATGGATTAAAAAGTTTTCCATGTGCCTAAATATACTATATACCAAATTTCAAATCTGTAGATCAAAAATCTGTTGAGTATATAGGTTGAGAAGTGTTCTCTCTCACACACACACACACACACACACACACACACACACACATTCTCACTTTTATAGTGATATAGATTAATATTATAAACTGTCTAAAAATATTTATGCAAATTGGGCATACAAATAAATGTGTTTGGGTTTTTTTCTCTCTACTACATTTTGTTCAAAACACTACATTGCATTTTTAATTTAAATAACAGTGGGCTATTTTTTTAATTATACTAACAATTCCTATGTTCGGTCGAATATTTTTCCTAGTCTGAGAGGATGATATAGTGAATGAACAGACTATGCCGACCGTCAAAAGAGGAGGTAATACCAGAGAGGATGCTACAATCAAGGGTAAGTTAATTCCTTGGAAGATGATATGACAACAAAACAAGTACTACACTACTCTCTCCCTTCTGCCAACTAGAAAGATGGTATCATGAGGAACAAACTGCTCCTCAAAAAGAGGACAAAATATCTGAGAGGACCGCCCCAACAGTAGAGAAGGTAATACCTGTGAGTATGGTATCATGGCAACAGGACAGATAATACACTGACCCACTCTATCCGCATCACCCCCCAAAAAGAGAAGGTAGTCCTTGGGAAGGTGGTCGCGTGGCAACAAAATTAATAATTGCACGTCTTAAAAGATAATACAATCCTCCTGGTCAGGGCTATTTGCAGTCATCCTTGCTCTATATCTTTGTGTTCGAGATGTTATGGTGTAAGCTAAGGAGTGGGGGCAAGTTTGATTCTACATGAAATCGCTTTTACTGACAGGCTGCGAGGTTTCTACATTTGCTGTCTTTTGGTCGTGCTTTCAAGAGATGGAGAGAGTGACAAAGCTAACGAAAAGATTACAGGGGAAAAGTAATGGCTGGACAAATGGCACGATTCGAATCCTTGATGTCCAATTCAGACAAGGTCTCAGCTTGAGAGGAATTGGTTGAAGGTACAGTCAAAAATCAAAGCATAGGTTAATCCTTGGCTTTCAAGGTGCATCACTTGTATCTTTCCTTTCATTTTTTACTGACTGGATGTATTTTCCCTCCCTGCAAACCACCTGAAGGTGCTCCAGTGCCTTCTGTCCTCGCTTCTCTAGGATGGAAAGCGGCACTTAGTTCACAGACAGGTCTGTATTCAACATCCTTGTGAGAAAGATTTGGGGATGTCAGACTGAGTGTCATTGACATGCCAAGACACTGGCTTTCCCAAGTCTAACCGATGAATCTGCATGGAACTCTGCAGTCAATCACAAATTTTCAGACCTCATTTTCAATCATTCAGTCAAGGATCATCATATACAATGAGAAGTGAATCGCAATTTTTCACAGTGTTCTGAGCCAAGCTCCAAGAGGTTCTAAGGTTCAATGATCTTTCTCAGTTTTCAAGAAAGGAACCCTACAAGAGATTAGTGAGCGGGGTACAGCTGACAATCCGTTCATTGAGTGATTTGAATAGTCGGTTGGTTGGTTGGTTTTGTTTTACGGCATATCAACCCTTTTCAAGTTATTTAATGCCGAATCTAGTTATTTTGAGGAACGATTTTTAATGGAGTATATTTTTTTTTTTTACGTCAGATTCTATTTAACCCATAGTTGGGACCCTAACAGGTACTACCACTCCGGGTCAGAGTGGACCTGGGAGCAATGGCAATTAAAGGGTGGCTCCACACTCCCCAAAGCCCGCAAGGTGGGGCCTCACCATTGGATATAGTTTTAGGTCATATCCAGGACCTTGAATAGTCAGAGATTTGCTCTTAATGGAGTTGGGTGCTAGGTAAGGGTCATCTTGATATCTCTTGAGTTTTCTTTAACTTGGCGATCAACTCGAAACATATTAACTCTTAATGCCATACAATACAGTTGGAGGACTTTCATGAGTGTCCCAGCTGCTACATGCTTGAAGAAAAAAAAAATGCCTGATATTTCAATGTTACGAGCTTCAGCAGCTCTGGGAGCATGTCAACAAGGTAACAACTTGTTTATCAATCCTGAACATCTGACACTTAACGCATCCTACATAATTGACAACACTCAGCTGCTGTGGGACAGGGAGAGGCAAATGGTGTTTCTCAAGATCCTAGTCATAGCATGCATAGTGATGTGGATGTTGCATCAGAGATGAAGAGGTTACATCTTTTACTGATCAGGATCTGATTGCTTTGGAGCTGAAGGTCAAGATCAGATTGTGATAGAATGAGATCACATTCCTTGGTTTTTGAAAAAAGGTGAACAAAAGTAGTGAGCTTGTTGGAGGTGTCTTCAATAAGTTTGCAGATTTTCTTTTGTAAAGTTATTTAAAATTATTGTAGATTCTTGAAAATTCAATATGTTATTGCTATACGTCTTATGAGATGACTGACCAAGGTTTATGATTTCAGGTTCAAATGCAGTAATTGGAATACATGCTACTAAAGCCTGATTGTCATGGCTGATGAATTTAAAAAATGCGATCTGGACATGAGGACACATAAGAACGATATGCAATAAAATTCTGTTTTAAACTTGGAAAAAATGCTTTTGGATCATATTGCATGAATCGAGCATCAGTTTTTAAGTGGCATAAGAGATTCAAGAAAGGCAGAGAGTCTGTGAGGAATGATGAGAGGTGTGGAAGGAGTAAGGAAGTCAGAACACTAGAGTTGATTGGCCAAATAAAGAATTTCATAGATAAAGACCATCATGTGTCTATACAGACAATAAGTGCACATTAAATTAATTGTGAGGAACTGAAGATGCAGAAAATTTGTGCAAAGTTTGTCTAAGGGATGCTCAGAGAGGATCAGTCCACAGCTCCATCCTTGTCACAAACTATTTGACCAAGATGGGCATCAAGACAGTTCCTCACCCTCCCTATTAGCTATATCTTGCTCCCTGTGACTTTTGGTTATTCCCCAAGTTGAAGGAAAACTGTAGAGGCTGTTGTTATGAGACAACTGAGGAGATAGAAAAAGGTTGTGACGAGGGTCATTGACATGCTCACATAAGAGGACTTCCATTGGGCTTACCAGAAGTTGTTGGAATGGTACAAGTGCATTACAGCCGGAGGAGATTACTTCAAAAGAGACTAGAGTTTAAAGAAAAGAAACAAAGAGAATCTAGAGCTCCCCCCTCTCGACACGATAGACAAAGTCCGACAGAAAGGTCAGAGCCAGTGCAGTTGCAGAAGTTACGGGAAAGGTGTTGCAGTGCTTCACCATGCGTCTTTTGGGACACAAACCAGATTTTTTGTCAGGGTTTACTCTTATAGCTTTGGCCTTTTCCAAGATATCCACAAGGAAGTGGAGCTATTTGCTCATAGCTGGGGGATACATACATGTATACATATCGTTTTTTTTTTTTTTTTTTTTTTTTTTCTTTTATAAATAAAAGAGAACGCGTTTTCACTCAATTCAGTGATCCAACGACGTCCAATTTAATATGATTGGTACAAGCATTTGTTTTTCCTCAGAATTTGTTTGTAGTTGTTGGATTTGTTTTAGTATTATAAAAAAATATACTTCATGAAATATTTATTGATTTCTTATTTATATATTTTTTTAGAAAAATAAAAAGGTAAATGGCAAGATTCTTTCCAACCCAAAAAAAAAAAAAAATCTCTACAATTGATGACTTAAAAACTTTTGGGGGTGCTGAAAACGAATAAAACATTTAAAAGTGGTGCAGAGAAATAGTTTTCATGATATGAAGAAATTACTTTTTCAAAAAGTGGGAATCACATTTTTATACAATTTTAATGTAAAATGAGCACCCACTTTCTGGCCAACTAGTGAAATTTTTTTTTTGTTTTCTGGGTTGTCTGAAAACTTTTTCTGTAAATTTTTAGTTACTTTCCAATTTAATCATCTTTAAAATGACAAGTTTTATAGGGTTTTTTTCGGGTATGCTGAAAATGAATGCTGCATTAAAATTTGCCACAAGCATGTAGTTTTCCAGATATTATGCAGTGTAATTCCTTATGTTATTAGTCAAAAATATGCGTGCTTGTGTGTACAAAAATGGCCACCACTGATAACATAAGGAATTCCATTGCTTAATATCCAGAAAACTACATGTTTGCTGCAAATTTTAATGCGGTATTCGTTTTCAGCATATCCGAAAACTTATAAAACTCATCATTGATTGTTAAGATGGAAAGTAACCAAAAATTTACCGGAATTACATTATTTAATACTTTTCTTTACATCTTAGAAACTACTTGTTTCCTGGAATTTTAAACGTTATTTTCGTTTACAGCAGCACTTCTGAAAACTTAGTAATGATTATAGTAAAGGATTTTTTGAGGGTTGTAAGATGCTGCACCATTACCGAAAGGTCTTAAAGAATATGACGGAATGCTATGAAAACTCTGCACCACTAGGTGTATCAGAAATTTGGAGGAATTTTTGAGACCCCTAACAGAAAACTGCAAATAAAATTATAAAAAAACTGTAATTTCTCTTTTTAAAATGGGTTGTTTATTTTCTGTATGGAATATACTTCCAAAATAAACTATTAAAGTTGTTTAAAAAATAATAGAAATATTATTTTTTTATTTTTTAAAAAACAGTGTTTACAAAATGTTTACAAAATGCTGGCATGCCTGCATGCAGCCATTTTTTTTACGTAATAAAAGCAATAGAATTTTACGAGTTAAACATTTTTCAATTTTTAAACTTTAAAAATCTATCAAAATTTTTCTATTGGTTCAATTTTTACGATATTTTCAGGGTCAATATGAAATTTTATGCTCTTTCCAATAAACCAAATATAATATTTTAGAGAAACGTTTTTTTTTAAATCCACTCCCCCATTTTGAAATGTCTATTAAAATTTTAATAATTAATTTATGTGCCAAAGTTTTATATATCACAAATTGAAGATAAAAGATCAATAAAGAAAATATTCTAATTTAAAACAAAAAAAGAATAGTTTTTTGGAAATTTACCTTTACAAAGTGTAAAACCTTTTTTTTTTTTAAAAACCATGTTGATTTTTTTTTTTTTAAATGAAAGCTCATGTTATGCTTACATCGTCAAGTAGGTACCAAACGCTGACGGCAAATATTTCTATTTCATTGAAGGTTTTCTTTTTTTAGATATTAAAAAAAAAAAAAAAAATTTAGCCGATAAAGAAGTATTAAAATATATCAATCAAAAACTCATGTATTTTGTTAAAAGAATTTTTTTAAAAATCGATGAAGCAAATTTTTTGTTCTGGGGAAAAACTTATAAGTGAATGTGCGTTTCCTTTTTAACTACGGAGGATGAAAAATACTAATTTTGGTTAACACACGCAATAAAAAAGAGACATTATTTATGTCCCTTAGACGAATCCGTATTTCATAAATTTCATTTTAGCAGCAGCAGCTCTTTACAGCTTTGCGCAAAACGTTGCGAAAATGAGATTTTCAACGACCCTCACTTTAAAAAATCCTTTTATTTTAAAATACATGGAATTTAAAATATATTGATAAATTCTTAATAAAGGATGGAACTACCCATTTAATAGTATATTTTTTTTAAGTGTTTTTTTTAGCATTTATATATATATATACATATATTTATAAGCAAGTCAAAATATGTTGATTTTCTTTATATTTTTTTTTTAAAGAAAACCACCTTAAAAAAACAAATATTGCATAATTTGCTATTAAACCTGCTATTTTTGTTTTAAATTTGGTCTTTGCTCCTTTAATTGAAAAAAAAAATTAGGGTTTGAATTACATTTTTTAAGTAGTTATAAGCTTCGAAAAATAGTAAATTGAATTATTAAAGTTCTGATCATTTTTAATGGCTTGATACACCTACTGCACCACTTTTAAATGTTATTCGTTTTCAGCACCCTCGAAAATCTATGAAAGTCGTTATTGTAAAGTTTTTTTGGGGAGGAATTGGAAAGAATCTTGATATTGACCAAAATAATATTTTTTTTTTGGTACTACTACTACAGTTTATCGCCGAAAATGGAGACGCCATTTTTTCAGGCACCTGTCGTCAGAATCATAGGGAGAAATCAGTATTTTAAATTTTGATTGAAGCATGAAATAATAAAAAAAAAAAACCAACTAGATAATGGCTGGTATTTATCTGCTCCCTCACCGAGCAAATTAGGCAGAAGGCCGATTTTTAACGTGAGGAGTGAAGGGGAAATGGGGACCAACTCCCCAGGGAGTACGGGAGCTGGATAGTGACAATTGATATGAAGGGTTGCCCCTACATTGACCAAGGTCTTATATGTGGGGTTGGCCCCACATATGGTCTTTACTTGCAGTATCTGCCGGAACAGATGGTATTTATTTGCTCCCCCACCGAGCAAATTAGGCACAAGGCCAATTTTTAATGTGAGGAGTGAAGGGAGGGGAAAGGGAAAAAGGGGACCAGCTCCCGAGAGGTGGGAAATGGGAGCTGGTTAAAGGTCAGGTATGTGGGGTTGCCCCCACATCTGGTCTTTGCTTGCAGTATCTGCCGGAACAGATGGTATTTATTTGCTCCCCCACCGAGCAAATTAGGCACAAGGCCGATTTTTAATGTGAGGAGTGAAGGGGAAATGGGGACCAGCTCCCCGGGGAGTAGGGGAGCTGGATAGTGACAATTGGTATGAAGGGTTGCCCCTACATTGACCAAGGTCTTATATGTGGAGTCGCCCCCACATATGGTCTTTGCTTGCAGTATCTGCCGGAACAGATGCTACACTCTGATCTTGGCCCGAGGGCCAAGAACAACCTCACTGGGCGTTTAGATAATGGTTACTTCCGAAAACAACTAATTACTACGTGACCTAGCGTAGTATAAACATCCCCAACCTCCCCGTGTTAGGAACGGCTTCCGAGGTTGGTGAGGGGGTATTTATTCCAAAAACCATTCTTAACAAGGAAAGACAACTTAAATCGAAATTGAGAGGGGGAAAACTCAGCTTTACGTTCAATACCAGTTTAGTAGTAAAATCGGCGGACCTGAATGAGCCCCCCCCCGCCCCCCACCGTAAAAATAATTCCTTTTTTCAGGTTTTATTTTTTCTGCGGATTATCGTCGATAACAGACTTAACTTTCATATTAGCAGGATTTTTTAAAGTTTATTTAAGGACTTTTAACATTTATAAGGAAGAATGAACGCAAAGTGGGGTATCAATCTAATAGAACGCTATAATAGAAAAGTGACCCCCCCCCCACGTTAAAAGTCATTAAATCAAAGATTTCCTGCTAATGTGAAGGTTAATATTGTTATCGACAATAATCCGCAGAGAAAATTAAAAAACACAAAAAAGAATTATTTTTACAGTAGGGGGGAAAGCTCGTTAAGGTCCGCTATAAAATCGTTAAAAATTTGGATTTTCTTAGTTTTAAATAAAAGTACTTGATCGATTTACGTAATTTTTCGAATATGAGATCTTCGTTCTGTAACCAGTACGTACATTAGACTTTTCTGTATTTTCTTTACTTTTAATTGCCATCATAAGTGCCAATCCGAATAAGCACCGATTAAAAAAAAAAAAAAAATGTCTTGGTTGCAATCTGATTATTTTTCTTCAAGACTTTTTCGTTTTCGAAATTAGAAAGTGATTTCGAAGCCTTTAAAAGGGGAGGGGAAATCAAACTTTTGGCTTGATATAAAGTTTAAAAGTAAGGGATCCGTTTTCTTAAACAAAATGAAATCATGAAAGTTTGAACGCATGTCTGATGTATAAAAGAGTGCTAAAAAGTTTGATCTCAATTAAGTACGAGACATGGTAAAAAGAAATGCTCTTAACAATGAAAATATTTTTTTAAATACAAAAAATGTTAGGGCAAAAATTAGATTTTTTCATACGTTAATCTACTATATAAAAAATAAATTCAATTCAAAATCTAGAAATCGAAAAAATTTCAAAAACTTTTTTGTGTTTACATTTTTTTACCTTAAAATATGTAAAAAATGTTTTCATTTCTACAAATTTAAAATAAGCTCAAGATTAAATAAACATTTTTAATACCTTATATCTTTATTGATTTTTATTTTATTCCTGAAATACAAAATATTCAACAAAAACAATTTTAAAATATCAAGAATTTTTTTTTTTAGAAAAAAAAATTCTTACCTTAAGACTCTAGGTAAACGACGTGAAGAATATTGCGAAGTAGTCAAGATCTTCGTCAAAATATTGGCTTTTATGCCCAATTGATTCATTATTGTTATCTTTTTACGAAACACCAGGGAAGAAAGGCCGTAATCACTAAAAAGGAATTATGTAATAAATTTTCTAAACATTTTTTCAAGGGCAAAACTTATATAAATATAACATCGTCACAGAGTACAGTGTTTAACATTCAATAGCTAACATTGTACGGAGGCCCAATACGGCCAAATTTCTAATATGTATTTATTTTTAACAAAGTTATTTTCTATGTTTTGAACATTAATAATTCTTCTTTGTTAACAAAGAGTGTAATAATAGTCCGTGATTTTTAATTAGAATTAGTATAATACTAGGAAATAGATAGTTAAATATAGAGAATCAGCTACATATATGCTCCTACTTGGCCTCCATACTTAGCTGTAGGTCGTATGATCTTTTAAGTCAAAATATTTATAAGTAATTGTTTTATTATTTTGAGGTTGATTATCTGATATATTTTTTATTATTATTTAATTTATTCTATTTCACAGATAGAAAGTAAAGATAATACGAAATAATAATAATTGGGTTGGAAATGTTTTCTTTTTTTGTTTAGATGCTGACTTTCACGCGTGAAAAACGTAACCACACGATTTTTTTGTTCAAATATTCAAAATCTATTTCATCTTTAAAAATAAATATTTAGAATTTTTATTTTTAGAATCGAAATTAAATTAAAACCAAATCAGATTAAATTTTTTAGTAAAATAAAGAGTACTTATGCTGCACTTATTGTATCGTGCTGAAATAATAACGTTATTATTTAGAAAACCATTCTTAATATGAGTGAAGTTTTTTTGCTTTTTTAACTATACTGTACTGTACTTTTACCTAACAATTTAATAAAAATAAGATATCGGAAAATTTGAATTTAACTCAAAAATATTATTTAATAAATGCATAAGCACCAAAAAAAGTAAACATTTTTATACTGCTGTCATTTTTTTTTTAGCATATAATGTACGTTAAAAAAAAAAAATGACAGCAGTTAAGTTTGGGAAAATGAGCTCAAGCTAAAACCTACACAATACTGCTAGAAACCCATTGAATATATGTCAGATTATGTCACGATAACATATATTGAGTGGGTTTCTAACAGTATTTTGTATAGTTTTTTTAGTTTGAACTCATTTTCCCAAACTTAACGTCTTCAACAGCGAGCACGCCGCCATTTGTCTTTTTCACTTATACCGATAAACACTATGTTTTTCGAATCGAATAACCATTTTAAATTAAATAAAAACACAAAAAACTTATCCAGTTAGGTAGAAAAGTAACTTATCTTGCCATTGATGACATTTATTTGTTATATTTTTGTTTTTTGACAACTTTTTCGTATCTATGCGTATAATAAGTGCTCGTCTGAACTCCAATCTCTGGTCCCCCCCTCGCCAATCTAGCTGAATCCACTGTGAAAAATTTCCCCCACTCTTTATCTGTGCCTAAATCAAAACGTGGATTCCATGAACAAAGCTTCATTCTTAGAACTGCACGCCTGTGGAACTCTGTTCCGTCTGCCTGCTTCCCACCTGACTACAACTTGGATGTCTTTAAGTCCAACATTAACAAATTCCTAATGAACTGCCCTCTTAAGTAAACACTTCATTAAATCTCCACACTAACGTACTGTACTTGCAATAACCCTTATCCCTGAGTGGCTTCCGGGCCTTGATAAGTGGTGACCACCGTGTAAAAAAAAAAAAAGTAAAGCAAACCCAAAACTTCTACTTGCAGACATTCGCCTGGGCCTTTCGCCCCAGGCCTAACGTGAGTACAACAAGTCAACATGGCTATCGTCAAAATTTGTTTCCACGTGCGCTTCACACACATACTCTTTCTTACCACGAGACACTAACCCTTTGCCCTGTCTCGTGCAAGTTGTGTTGATAGGATTTGTCACTCCCACCACACATTAAAATAAATGCAGGACACACATGCGTATTTAGCCAGTAAGACGGTTCTGTAGGGGAATAAAAGGAACAACGACGGGTTATGGTGTAGAGTAAGGAGTGATGTCCTTTGATAAGGGTAGACAGAGCTGGACACGTGTAGAGCCTACACGTAAATTCTCCCCTCGTGAAACAATGTCGGACGAAGCAGAGTAGAACTCTAGACCACGATTCCCCCACTCAGCCGGTAAACCTACTATTGAAATCAGTAATGTTTTATTGTGTTGTTTGGTATTGCGGTGTTGTCATTTGTTCGTGTTTGTCAATAAATATTTGTCTATTGTACTTGTGTTACATTTAGTATTTATTTATGTTGGTAGGTAGTTTTTTATGAACTTCTACACCTACCACAGTTCTTTAGTCAGACTAGAATCAAATCAGTCAGAACAAGAGAGTCTTGCAGTCAAAATGAGGAGACAGAAAAGAGGAAAGACATCTAAATAGATTCAGCAATGACGAGGCCCTTCCAGGAATAAGGAAAATCCTGAATAAAGGCTGTCTATAAATAATAATAATAATAATAATAATAATAATAATATACAAGTCGTGTTTTTAGGAGCATGTATGATTTGATTTTCAGATTAAAGAAAGCTGTCGGAGGGGCATTGAATGAAGAAAGGTATGTGTCTTAAGATCTTCTTATAGTTTGTATGTATGTGGCACACACACACACTCATGACTGTATACACACGCGTAGAATATACATGCTGTGTTATATAGACCCACAAAAACGAAATACACACTCACATCTCTATTATATAAAAGTCACTCCGTGTGTGTGTGTGTGAGTTTCTTTCTTTCCGAAATGACCAACATTTATTGGACACTTTTCAATAATGCCCTTTTCTCCTATTTTATTTCAATAAATCACTTCACAATAGAAATAGTGAAGGAACTGATGTGTCTTGTCACCGGAAGTTAGGAAGTATGTTAGCGAACTATACCTTCCTAGTCTCTAGTTTAGCAAGTTGACCCTGATTTAACTTTCATTTCATAATCGTTTCATATACTCGTGGATTTACTCTCCAAATATTAAAAACTTATCTTTTGAATAATGATAATGATGATCGCCATCATCATCGGTTTAATGTCCATTTTAAATTCTTGTATGTTTTGGACGGCTTTAAAAAAAATTGACGTCTTTTTTCTTTGTGTACCTAAAATCAAATGAAGTTTCCATGAACAGAGTTTCTTTCTTAGAGTATCCCATCCGTGGAATGCAATGCAATTACCGCTTTCACAGAGAAGAGATGTTGTTAGCCTCTCTCTATTCTATCATTATTTCCATAGAAACTGCTCGACTGAACTCTAATCCTTGCTTCCTCCTTGTAACACTTTCACAGTAAGAACTCGTCTAGCTATCACTACTGCAAAGAACTTTCCTTTCTTCTGTTGTGTATATAGAACCAAAAGCACTTGTGCCCCCACGACGTGAACACCCTCGACAGACCCGACAAGCTGCAAAATCCCACCCCCACACTGTAGAGATCCCTAGATGTAAAAGATCGTTCTACTCCAGTAGTTTCTTCCCCAGAACTGCTAGACTTTGGAATTCCATTCCAGGTCACTGCTTCCCCAACTGTACTGACATGCATAAGTTCAAGTGCAACGTGAACCAACATCTCGCTGCCCTAATCCCTACATAGTGCCCCAGTAGATGTTTCCCCTGATAGTAGCCCCCTACACCAAAGTGGCAATGTGCCTTGTTTGGGGTGAAAATATAATAAAAAAAAAAAAAAAAAAAAAAAAAAATTTCCATGAAGAGAGTTTCTTTTCAAGAACTTCCCATTTGTGGAACACACATTACAATGGGATTGTTTCCCTTCAGACTGCAACATGGTCCTCTTCAAGTCCAGTGTAAACAAATGCTTGTCAAGCTGTATTCTTAAGTAATCAAATTTTGTTTATTCCATTTAACTTTTTCAATCCTCTCATGATATTGTTCTTCAACAAACTGGCAATATCTTTACTCCTTATTCTTGAGTAGCTTTTGGCCTTGGTAAGTGGTGACTCATGTAAAAAACAAAGCATTTTTTGACGTTTCCACAAGGACCCGTGGCACAGTGGTTAGAGTACTGGAAAAAAATCAATTGTAAAAGTGATATTATCCTGAAGGTTGAAGGTTCAATCCTCAGTGTGGGTGACTGAAAAAATACATTTGCGAATTACTTAGGACCTCTATCCACTCATGGCTGATGGAACAAGAGCACGTTACCCCGGTGAAGTAAATAAAGGGTTCCGCTCGAAATTTCCGTCCAAATTCACGAGTTCGACAGAAACGTTCCCGATTTCGACAAGATACACCTGAAGAAGGTCAGAGGTTATATTGACCAAAACGTTGCGAAAATTCTCAAGATGAGAACAGTAGTCTTGTGGCTGCCACCGGATTCATCTATTCTTAAGATAGATAGGTTTTGGTATTCTGACCCTTTAATGCCAAATATCAAACCCTAATAGACCATCCGTCACTGTAAAATAGGCCCTTAAGATGAGGCCAAAAAAGATAGGAAAAATATCGTTCTAGTTAGAGTAATATAGTAAAAGTGGTATAAATATATTTAAATAAAATAAATAATTATTCATTTGTGTTATATATAGCTTAGAAAGCAAAATAAGGTAGGTGTTTCTACTTTCAGGTTGTGATTCGGTCAATGCTCCAGGCGAAGTGATATCACAGAAAGGATGCCAAGCCCTTTCTTTCACCATAGTAGCAGTTCTTTTTTTTTCTTTAGCCCCTAAAAGTGCTAACAAGGTAAGAATCCAAAATCTTTATTCATTTTATTGGTCATGATTTATGTATTAGGTAGTATGTAGCCTAGTTTTTAGTAAGAATATATTCAATATTTCTTTACTTATATATACGTTCGGCAGTCCCATTTCTCATTCCACGTGATAGTCTTGAAAAACACTTTTTTATATCGCATGTGTCTGGTGTCGTGGTCATGTCTATCTCCTATCCTTTTCTTTGTATTATTTTCTTTGTTTTCATTTTATTTTTGTAAAATATCGTTTTGCATTTATGTCAATCGTTTTTATTTATTTTTTATTGCAGTTTTCACATGCATATGTGCAAGAATAAAATTAGTCTAACCATAATTAAAGAAGTTGTCAATTCTCTCACGCATGTCAGGAGGCTAAAGGAATCACAAGTCCGATGAATAATAATACGCAAAAGCATTTTTTAAATGGTGTGGTATGATGACTCAGATGATCTTAGCTCATTCTTTGCAAACAGATGTTCCCTCCTAAGCAGCACACACACACACACACACACACACACACACACACACACACACACACACACACACACAGACACACAGACACACACTGAGACAAAGTTGCATTTATATAATTGTAGAGATAATTTTTCTCTGTACTTTATATGTAATTTTGTATTTCTCTAGAATTCTCTCCCTGTCTCACTGCTCTCCTATTTATATCCCCATTTATCCTATCTGTTTTCTATCTATGTTGTGATACTTTGAATATAGTAGGGTATGATTCCAAAAAATTAGAAGGTTCTATTTATAGACAGGAGTAATAAGAACTGACCAATCAAATGGAGCTAGCAACGCATCATAAACCAGACTTGCTCCGTGAAATATATCGGATCTTTTAGAATTTCCACACATGCTTTTCGTCTTCACACATAAAGGAACTCTATTCTTTCATCTCAGGACTTCTACGGATTGGTTACCCACTGGTAACTCTATGCTTTATGTCAGGCGTTTTACGGATTGGCTACCCACCAGAAACTTTGTTCATTCTCTTTAGGACTTTTATGGATTGGTTGCCCATCAGAAACTCTTTTCTTTGTCTCAGGACTTCTACAGATTCGTTACCCACCAAAAGCTCTTCTAAAACCGAAAATGGCTTACATCTCAAAACTCTATTAAAGACCTGAATTTTTAAGATGAGGTCTGATTGTCTATATCACTTGTATTAATCAAACTATTGTTTTTTAACTTTGAGTATTATTTGTGCAATGTTTCAGTTGGTTTGGCCTTTGACCATCTTCAGACATATTGGCTGTTGTTTGGAAACAGCAGCTGTGGCACAGTGAAAATCATGAAGCCAGGACCCTTAACATTTTCCGGCTTCTTTGGTTCTGACAAATTTAAAAACTTCCTCCAGCGTCATGTCTTAGTTTTTGTCATCAAGGAGGTCTAGACGAATTTTTCTGTCCTCAAGATCACAAAGGAGTACATCTCGAAGGATGCTTTCTGTGTGGTTCACTTCCTTGTCACAATTTGAACACTTGATGACAAATTTGCACACTCCAGCTTGTCCCTGGAAATGAGCACCACATTGTACCACAGGCATTGTGCGATTGGTCTACCGGTGGATGCGAAGGTGGTTGTAGCATGTTCTGTGCTTAGGATCAGGCGAAGTCAATCTTCTAATAGTAGATACTCCAACGAACTACAAGCCCTTGTACACCCTCGATGTAAATACCCCCGACGAACAGCAAAATCCCAGCCCTATATAGTAGAAATCCACAGGTGGTAGAAAGCCTTCTACTCTAATAGTTTCTTCCTTAGAACTGCTGGACTTTGGAATTCCTTTCCAGGTTCCTGCTCCCCTGACTGTACTGACATGCAGAAGTTCAAGTGTAATGTAAACAGACATCTTGCTGCTCAACTCCCTACATAGTATCCCAGCAATTATGTCCAAAATAGTAACCCTCTACATCAAAGTGGCACTGTGCCTTGTCTGGGGTGAAAATGCAACAACAAAAAAAGATAAGTATTGTTGGGAATAATTTTCCCTGAAATAAAGTTCAATTCTCACACGTGAGAATGCAACAACAAATCAGCAGAAAAGTTCTTACCAGAAATGTGATGACAGTTTGAAAGAAGGGAAAACAACCAAGCAATTGATATTTAAGCAATTTCACTGGGTGAGTAAAATGAAATATAATGTATAGTGAAAACGGACTATTGTACAGAATGATGAAGATGATTAAAGATTTGTGAAACGTTGGTTCGCTAGAACTGATCTGAGTTCGGATAACAGATGGTCTCATCCCACAATTCTGGCTCCTTTCGTGTGGATGGTTAAAAGTTCTGCTTCGTCGTATAATGGAATTGAATGCTGAATTCTCACCGCCGTCTTGGGATGTCCGGGAAGAAGACAATATTCAAAAGGTAACGTGAAACAGAAGTGGGGTGGCCTTCAGTGACTGCCGTCGTGGGCTTCACACCGAAGCTCCAATCTCCAGCTGGGGTCGAAAAAGAGTATGAGGCAAGATCTCCCAAGGTTTTTATAGTTTAACACACGTGACCCCTAAGGGGGTGGGGGTAGGAGATCACTGCTAGCCAATCCACAAAGCATAAGACGGACAAGCACCATTAGCAGGAGGAGCTACATAAATAAATTCCAATAGTATAGACTATTTTGATACCATTTCAAGATGACATCACAAATGATGAAGACCTAAAGATCTTCATCCAAGATTGGTAGAACTAAGTAAACGGAATAGTTACCGTCACATAATGTCACATAACATAACAAGCATAGTTATGGTACATATTTCTCTAGTCCCATTTACTACTGTACACTCATTAACCCTTATCCTCGAGTGGCCTCCGGGCCTTGATAAGTGGTGACTCCTTTGTGTTAAAAAATAAATAAAAAAAAGATTAGTATAGTATATGTTCTGTGATGATTATACTATTCGCCTAGGGATTAGCTTCTCCTTTGCGAAGGGGGAGGGATGATATCGTAGTACTCCTAATTGAATTAAGAAAAATAAAAATAAAAAAAATACTTTTCAGAATATCTAAAAGAAACCGACATCTGCTGGACTAAACCTAAAATTTATTTTAGGGTTAGGCTAATTCTTTTAAAATATTGTTTTAAAAATATGGTGCATTATGCACTTTGAATCGCGCTATTTTTAACTAGTATTTTCAAGTTAAATTAAAGTTTTACCATATCTTTTTTTTTTTAATTGTTAGGTGAAAGTACAGGATAGTTACAAAACACTTCCCTCTCTCCATGTTAAAAATGGCTTTCTACATAACAACCTTATTATTTCAGCACGGTTCAATAAGTGCAGAAATACGTACAAACAAACAAAAAAGAAAAAAGGAGAAAACATAACTTACAAAACATCATCAGATTAAATAAGATAATATCACAATCCACCCTCTCCAAAGATTTATTTTTATTTTTATTTTTATTAATTTTTATTTTCATTTTATTCCTGAAGAAAAAAGTTTTATTTGCATTTTACGAAAAGTTTTATTTCTAACTTTTGTTTTTTAATTCAGCTTTACATGATTGAAAGAACATGGCGCCGATTCTCATCTTGCAAACATGTCATAAAATTAGAAATGTCCTTTCTTGGTGTAACGTACGGTTATCATAAAACGAAATATGGATAATAATGGTTTTTCTGTCTCTTAGAACATTTTGTGTTAAGAATCAAATTGTGAAAATGACGAGAATCTTAAATGTAGCCGAGAAAAACGATGCCGCGAAATCTTTGGCCGAAATAATGTCACGCGGAAACTCTCGTCGGGTAAGTTGTAAACAATAACAAAAATAAATTTGGTAGTTGTTAAGAAAGAGTCTACAAATCGATTTTTTTAATCTGTTGTTTTAAGCAAAAACAATATTTCCTACTTAATCGTCATGCCGAAAATAGTAAAATATTCAAAAATTACGAAAATTCATCGAGTAGAAAGTTATTTATAGTTAAAAATAATTTTTACGAAAAATTGGGTAAAATTGCATTTTTCTTAGACGTTATAAAGTAGACAGTAGAGTTCACACACAGGGGACATAACCTGGAACGAATATTTTAGATTACTTGTTCATGGCTGCATTTGTTTTGTTTTTTTTGTTTTTTTTTTACTAACAACAGTTGTTCTATTTGATGAATTTTCGTAATTTTTGAATATATTACTAATTTCGACATGACAATTAAGTTTGCAATATTGTTTTTGCTTAAAACGACACATTAAAAAATCGATTTGTCTGCTTTATCTTTAACAAGCACCATAAATTCTTAAAAAAAGTAAACTATATCAAGCAGTGCTTGATATAGTTTACTTTTGATTCAAGCACTAGTTCACCACCTCGCAAAAGCAAATCTTCTCTCTGACAAACAGTATGGATTTAGGCAATGTCGTTCTACTGCAGATACTTTAACAGTCTTTTCTGAATGCATATATGATGCACTGAATAAGGCAGGCGAAGCCAGGGCTGTAGCCCTTGATCTGGCACGAAGGGCTTCTAATGAAAATTAAATCATACAGTATAATTGGACGTATATTAAATATAATTAGATTCTTCTTAAACACCCAGTGGTCGACCTTGTTTCCTGACTAGGACAATGAACGTCATTTTTTCCCACTCCCACCACATCCCATCCCTCTTACCTGGACACTGTGGAGGTGCTTCAGTACCATATATGCTGGTTCAGTTGGACTGGGCTGACTTGTCTGATGGGTTGAGGGTACCGGATTGAGTTCCTGGCTGCTTTTTTCCGACTGATAGTACAGGAGCCCTAACTCTTTGGTAGCGCTTAGAGTGGCTGCTCCATCAACCGTTGAATAATATCGGGATGTTTGTAGTGCCATGTCGCACATGGAAAGCGACCCTGCACTCATCCCCGGGGGGCTTTCCTGAGGCAACAATCCTATAAATGAGGTGACAGCTGATGGTCTACTTGTATTTCATGTCTGATATTCTGCACAACCACTTGTCCAGCACCTCTCACTCACCCTAACTAAAACCTTTAAATCAAATAAAATGAAATGACAGTTCAATCTAAAATTACGTTTAAACCAGGACCAAACTCAAAGAAAACCAACCTGCCTCCTCCCTTGAGGCTTGCATTCAGGAATATTCATGAGCTTAGAACTAACTTAAATGATGTTGAATCATTTCTCCTAGTAAACACTCCAGATATTTTAGCATTAAGTGAAACTAACCTACACTCCTCCATTCCCTCTAACCACTTTAACATGCCTGGTTATCTCCCTCTCTACCGTAAGGACTCTGACAGACATATGCATGGGCTTGGAGTCTATATTCATAACACCCTCCCCCTGACTAGTGAAACAAAACTAGAATCAGATGACCAGCCCTTTATGTGCTTCAGACTAAACATGCAACATAATATTAACTACCTCAACCCAGGACTGTACTCTAATAAACAAAGTCTCTGACAGCATAGATATAGCACTCTCCCTTGATACTAGAGCACAAGTACATGTATTTGGTGACTTCAATGTCCACCACAGTAACTGGCTTGGATTCTCTACTTACACAGACGTAGCTGGTAGCGCAACACATTGCTTCTCTATATCTCATTCCCTATCACAGACGGTTACATTTCCGACATGTTTCCCAGACTAGCAAGATCAGCATGCCTCACTTCTAGATCTATTTCTGATCACAGCCCACTCAGGAATGCTGATCACGTTGTGATAATGGTAGAAATCACCTTAATTCTAGACCCAAAACTGAAGACTCACTGTTCAAAACAATGAGGTATTACAAAAAGGCTGACTGGGAAGCCATCAATGATCTCATCAGAGATGCCCCATGGGGAAATATCTTTTCTCTTCCAGCTGAACAGTGCGTAAATGAGACCACTGAATGGTTCAAAACTGCAATTGAAGCACATGTTCCCACACGGAAATTCTATAGCAATCCCCACTTTCCCCAATGGTTTACTTCTACTTGTGCAGCTGCCATTGCTCAAAGGCAGCATGCGTACCGCAGATTCAACTGACATAAGTCCAGTTCAAACACACAGAAGTATATAGAAGCTAGAAGTAATTGTAAGAGAGAAATAGCGACAGCTGAGACAGAATACACTGAAACCACCAGAAAACGTATTGAAGCACAGATATTAGGAACTCGTGATTTTTGGAAAATCTACAACAGTGTAGTAAATAATGGGCAGTCAATGATTCCCCCACTGTCAAACGATCACGAGGTTGTTTGCATGGCAATAAAGAAGGCTAACCTGTTCGCCAGTCAGTTTGCCTCAAACTCCACATTGGACCCCGCACACCACTCCCTCCCTGACTTTCCTTTGCGGACAGACGCCACACTAGATGACTTGAAAGTCCCCCCCCCCCCCAGGTACATGGTTTCATAAAAAACCTAGACACCTCAAAAGCATGTGGACCCGATCTCATCCCGGCTGTGCTATTAAAATAATGCTCTGCTGAGGTTGCTCCAGTACTCTCCAAACTTAACGAATCTTGCTTTCCTGAGTGCTGGAAAACCGCTTCTGTGGTACCAGTCTCCAAGAATTCTGGCGAAAGAACTGATCCATTAAATTATCGTCCCATTAGCATTCTGCTTTTCGCCAAAATATTTGAGTCCATAATTAATCAAGCTCTAGTCAATTACCTTACAGCTGCTGAACTCCTGACCGACAATCAGTATGGATTTAGGCAAGCCCGTTCCACAGCAGATATCCTAACTGTAATCTCTGAATGTATATACCGTTCACTGGACAAATCGGGGGGGGGGGTAGAACGGTAACCCTCAATATATCTAAGGCTTTTGACAGAGTATGGCACGATGGTCTTCTAAGGAAAATGGTATCACTGGAAGAATACATAAAGTAATTAATTCCTTCTTAAATAAGAGAAAAATCCAGGTTGTCCTTGACGGTTGTATATCTAAACAATATGATATAAATGCGAGAGTACCTTAGGGATCCATCCTTGGACGTTTATTATTCTTGATATTCATAAATGACCTCCCTGATAAAATTGTTTCCGAGATGGGTATATTTGGTGATGACACCACTCTCTGTAACAGGTACGAGGGGAAAACAGATGAACACATATCTAAGGAAATGTCAAAGACACTAGAGGATGACCTCCAATCTGTAGTGGAATGGGGACAAAAATGGATGGTCACATTCAATGCTGCCAAGACTAAGCTTGTTTCCTTCAATAATTACAAGAAACCTTCACTACCACCAATAGTAATGGCCAAGAACACATTACCCGAAAATACTTCTTTTAAACGTTTACAGGGAATATGAACTGGAATAGATACATTGAGAGCATTGCCAAGACTGCTGCAAAGAAGGTAGGCTCTCTCTACCATGTTAGAAAGCTACGTACGCCTAAAAGTATCCTGTACCTCTATAAGGCCACTATTCACCCATGGATGGAGTACTGTTGTCACATTTGGGTTGGTGCATCTGCTACTTGTCTCCCACTCCTTGACAGGGTTCAAAAGAGAGTCGCCAACCTGATAGGTCTTGAACTGTCACCTAAGCTTCAGCCTCTGTCCCATCGACGAAATGTTGCATTCCTCTGCCTGTTCTACAAGTACTTTAATGGTAAATGCTTTGACGAACTACAAGCACTTCCCCGGCATGAATACCCCCGACAAGCAACTAAATCCCACCCCTTTACAGTAGAGATCCCTAGGTGTAAGAAAGCATTCTACTTCAATAGTTTCTTCCCCAGAACTGCTAAGCTTTGGAACTCCCTTCCGGGATTCTGCTTTCCCAACTGTACTGACATGCAGAAGTTCAAGTGTAATGTGAACAGACATCTTGCTACTCATCTCCCTTCATAATGCCCCTACAACTTATGTCCCCGATAGTAGCCCCCTACTTCAAAGTGGCACTTTGTTTGCCTTGTTTGGGGTGAAAATTGAATAAAAAAGCAATAGGACCATCACGTCATTGATGGACGTACATCCAAGTAGCATAACGTTAATGTGGGAGTTCTTTAGGGGTCGATCGTTGCACCTTTATTATTCCTGATATTCATAAACGACCTCCTTATAATGTATCTGAGATGGGTATATTTACTGATAATACAACGCTCATGGATCAGGGAAGAATTGATGTACATAAATTTAAAAGCTCGACCTTTCAGACGACAAATACCGAAAAATTGGCTAAAAACATTAATTCCTACATCCTCTACTGGGCACTTTTCTACAGCGAGGGGTCGCTTTTTTCGCCAATATTTTCGAAAGTCCATTCCCTCTTTTTAATTGATTAACCTTAATTTAAACATTCATCACTTGCGGTTTGGCATTACGTGCAGCAGCAAAGGCGTCACTTTTTTTTTTCACATTCTTTTCCTCCTTCGAGGTACAGGTTCGAGCCTGCCTACCTACTACCACGATTTTTTTTTTTTTTTTAACTTAATACACACCTTCAAACACCTGGGCAATGCCCGGCACCCAGGCTAGTCTATCTATATATATATAAAAGCGAAAATGTGTGTGGATTTGTGCGTACTTTTTGTGTATGTTCACAAAAGGCTTTTTTCAGTGGGGGGGGGGCTCGATTGGTTCACTCCTTAAAACTTTCTATATAATGTCTAAATCATAATATCTACGAGGTAAGAATGGGGGCGCATCTATCTTTAATTTGCCCGACTTTTATTTTATTCGCTATTTTCGAGATTTTTTTCAATTGCCACGTCTTTGTTTCGCTTTTCAGTATAAAAAAGTGAAACTGAATCGGTATCAGCAGTTCCCAGCATCTAGAAAGCGATGGGCGTTTGGTTTTCACCATCATATCAGACAATTGCTTTCATTTCGACACATTCCCCTACTAAAGGGGAAGTTGGTTGTCCCCAACACATTGGGGAAACAAAAGCAGCCAAAGTTGGGGCAAACAAACCCAAAAAAACTGCTCCGCAGTAAAAGTTAACTCCACTACTTCTATTTGACCTTATTAAATGCGCGCACCTGTCAATTTTGTCTTTAATACTTAAATTCAAACATGTTTCAGTTACTCTTTCTTGCTGGCTGGACGGTTAATATGAAACGTTTTTTTTTACACTTTATTTTCCACCTTCGCCTTAAGGCTTCGGGTTCGATCCTACCTACCTTGTCGTCTGAAAGATTGAGCTTTAAAACGATACTGATCTCATGAAAATCCGTCGCCTCTGTCGAAAGTTTGAGGCAGACATACATACATACATACATACATACATACATACATACGGACAGGTGAGATTTATATTATAGATTAATCAGAATGTTTTGGAGTTAAATCAATGTAGCAAAAGAGAGGGATATGTTTTCAAAACATTTTTGGTCTTGAGTGATAATATTAATAAATAATAACAGTGTTCCATGAACAATACATACAGTCATACTTTCCCTCCCATAAGACTATTCCATTAAAATCTGGATTTTTTTTCAGCATATTTACACATTTCAAGAGTTTTTTCTTAATGTCACATGCATAATACTAAGTAGATTTTAACTCAAAAATAGTTCCTCATATAATAATATTAAAAAGCAAACATAAAAGCATTTTTTATCACCGATACACACCTTTTATTTATTGCATTCTGTTTAGACGGTCAAACTTTACATTTATTCTTATTAACCTTTCTAACTCTACACAGCCGATATATTGGCCCTAGTGATCTCGCTAAAAAGGCGATATGGATGATATCTTTTAATAATATGTTATCAAATAATTTTTCTAATCTGTTGTCTTTTTGGCTAATTATTGTTTATTTGGGTTAGGATCAATCAATCAATCAATAAGGGTTTTATCACTCAATGAGGAACCCCTCCCTGGACTTCAGCCATCTAACTCTGTCCTGAGCTATCTGCTGCCATGTGGGACCCATGTGTTTTATCAGGGCATCCCTCTATCTCGTTCTTGGTCTTCCCTTTGGCCTCTTTATATTCATGAGGTGTCTATTCCATTGTCCTAATGGACCATCTGTTGTCATGTCGTCTGACTATGTGCCCTTCCCATCTGTTTTGATGTTTTGATGGCAATAACTGATGTTTGTTGGCGGATCCAGATGTTTGTCTTTCTGTCTTGTAGAGTGATCTCTAACATTTTCCTTTCCATCTTCCTTTGTGCTGCTGCCAAGATTTCACTTTAGCGAGTTGTCAGTGGCCATGTTTCACTACCGTAGATCATGACAGGTAGTACATATTCATTGAAGATCTTCCCTTTGATTGACATATTTGATTTTTGGTTTCTCATGATATTCTCCACTTTCCCAAAAGCTGCCCATCCCAATGCTATGCTTCTCTTTATCTCAGGTAGGAAATTTCCATCTTTCATCATTTTCTTTCGCAAGTAGCTGACGCTTTCAACTTCCTCAATGGTTTTTCCATCAACAATTATTGGCGACTTGGCAGCGTGCTGGTTTAACATCACCTTGCTCTTGGCAAGATGCATGTTGAGGCCAACCGGTTTGCTCTTAAAGTGGATGTCGTTTAGAATGTCATTTAATTCCTGAGGAGAGTGCCATTAGTAGTATGTGATCAGCAAAGAAAGGTATTCGCCATCGATGTTGACTCCTCTACCCTCCCACTTAATGCGACTGATTATCGCATTTTGGTGACTGTGAAGAGTTTTGCTGAGATGTTCTTCATTTCAATATTGGAGTCTTAAACTTTTCTTAATTTTACTGATGGGTTTTGGGTTAAATATGTTTTAACACAAATAGGTGGGCAAAGCAAAATAAATTGTTTTTGATTAATTTCTTCTAGAAGTGTAAGCCATTTTGAGTTTCAGAACAGTTTCAGATGGTTCGCTGTTACGCACAAGTCCTGGGAGGTGACTTGTTTGTAGTAGACAGTTCCACAGAACAAAATATTCTTACCGTGTCGAAACCCGAGAAAAGAGCATGTGAAATTGCTCCAGAATAGGTTTAATATTTATGAAGCAATTCTGGTTTCTGATTGGTTGGTAGCAGAACGTGAATTAATTTGATTTGTCAGTTCTTAGCAGCATCCTTTATAAATAGAATCGTCCGACTGTGTGGGATCATACCCCATTAAAAACCAAAATATTGCAACATCCTCCCTATTTTTTATAATGGGGAAGTCCCTTGTGTTTATTCTGCTCAAAAATAAATATATATTTTTATATTCAATTAGACATAACAAAAATTAGAAATCATTTGGATCTTAGAATTTTAGCATTTAAAAAGACGCCATTTTTAATTGTGTTAAAAAGGAAAATTACAAAGATTTTTTCTTTTCTTTTTTTTTTTTAAGCAAAAGTATTAGTTACGCATTAGTAGGTTAAATAAAATGGATACAGTTTAACGTCTTGTCCAGGACTAATTTTTTTTTTTTTTTTTTTTTTTTCATATATAGAAATCTATATACTCTGAGCATTACCCCTAGGGTTTTCCGCTGATATTCATGCAAAAAAGTAAGAGCCTTCTCATATTCTCATAAGTAGAACTTCGCTGGTTTGTATTTTTAACATATAGAAATCTATATACATACAGGGCAGTGAAAGAAAAAAAAAAATTATTCAGTCGAATTCACCAACAAGTTTTGAGAAAAAACGTTGTAGCTTTATCCGTGTATATTTTTATTAATATCATTTTCGACCGGTGTAGATCGTTTCTTGCACTCTCCCATTCCAAATTTTTATAGTATTTTGTCGATGTATCTCGATTGAGTCATCGTAACAAGTCCTTTGCTTTGAGTAAATTCTATCCCCAGAAACCAGGATATTTTGCCAAGATCGGTCATTTTGAATCTTTTAATTTGTTCTTAACATCAGTTAACATTATGTCACAATTTGATGCGATTAAAATATCATCGACCCACAAAACCAAAATCAGTAGTTTATCGTCTTTGTGTTGGGTATATAAACAGGGGTCTACAGCGCATTGTCTAAATTGTTGTTTAATAATATAATCATGGAATACTGTGTTCCAACACTGAGCACTCTGCTTTAGACCATATAATGACTTGTTAAGTTGCCACACGCTATTTTTATTTTTCATTATAAATCCTTCTGGAGGGATAATATAAATTTCACAGTCTATTGGGGCATTCAAATAAGCATTTTTTACGTCCATTTGATGGATGTTTAGGTCATATTGTGATGCGACTTGCAGTAAAATTCTGATTGTCGTTAGGTTTGTGGTCGGCGAAAACGTAGAAAAGTATTCTTTACCGTAAATCTGAGAGCACCCCTTAGCAACAAATCTTGCTTTGTACTGTCCTACGCCTGATGCTGTACTCTTTTTTGTAAAGACCCATCTGGTAGAAATAACATGTTTATCTCTTGGGAGAGGCACTACCGTATAGGTATCATTTTCGGTTAAGGTATCTATTTCTTTTTTCATGACAATTTTCCATTCATCACAATGTTCTGAATTAATTGCTTCATTGAAGCTTTTTGGTGCATTTTCCATTGAATAGCAATAGTCGATTTAATAATCTTTTATATTGTCGACCACAAAAAAATCGGGTCGTCTTCTATTTCTTTTGGGATATCTTTCGACTTTATCATCATCATCATGGACACTCTTGTCTCCATCATTTTTATTGTTTTCGTTTGTTCTAATTATTTGAGGTAATATAATTTCATCCTCTTCATATGACGGGTTTTCGTCTGTAAAATTAAATGTGTCCGTGAATTTTACACACCGGATTCTTTTTATTTTATTTTTTTTTGGGAAAAAATATTAAATTGGCTGGACTGTTTTTATCGTATCCAAGAAATATACCTCTGTCGGCTTTAATATTCAATTTACTCTTTTTCTTCATATATGCGAAGCAAGTTGAACCAAATATATGCATTCTGTTTAAATTTGTTTTTTTACCGCAGAAAGATTCATATGGAGTTTTAGATAGTGTTTTGTTAAAGCACCTGTTGCGTACATAGGCTGTCGCCATAAGTGCATACGTCCAGAGATTTTTAGGGAGTTTTGATTCAATGAGTAGGCATCTTGCCATTTCAAAAAGTGTCCGCCACGCACGTTCAGCAGTCCCGTTTTGGTGTGGCGATCTAGGAGCTGATGTTTCATGCCTGATATGATGGTTAATTAGTAAAAGTTCAAAGTCTTTATTGGTGAATTCCGTACCGTTGTCAGAGCGAATACACTTGATTTCACCGTAGGGGGCCATGTCGGCCAGATATTTCTTAGTTGCTAGCAGGGTATCAGATTTGTTCTTTAAAAAGTAAACCATTATTAAACCTGAATGGTCATCTACGAAATTCAACACATATCTATAATGTTCTCTGGCCATCTGTTCTACGGGACCGTTTAAGTCACAATGCACCATTGATAGGATTTTTTTGGCCTTTTTGTCTGGTATCTTGTTTTGATAGTTTGTCATTTTCCCTTGTGTACAGACGTCGCAGTTGAAGGTTTTTGACGTTTGTATTTGCATTCCATCAACTACAGTCGGCAACGTTTTTGATATCAGGAATATTGCAGTGTCCAAGAATTTTATGCCATGTCTGTAGATCATGGCAGGCGGTTTTTGATGGGACTACGCTATTTAAATAATATAGTCTTCCATTTTCTTTAATGTCGAATACAGTTCCATTCGGGTATACCAGTTTTGATTTATTGGGGCTAAAGTTTATATTTGCACCTTGTTTTGTGGCAGCTTGTACAGAAAATATATTTTGTTTAAATTTTGGGATTAGAAGAGCGTTTTCTAGAATACAGAAACACAGTTCACCTTTATCGTTCTTTAGCGAGATTTTTGCATTGCCTCTTTTCAAAACGATATCATTGACTCGACTCCCGTTAGCTAGTTCTGCAAAATGATTTTGTGGCTTAAAGTTGGGATCAAAATTGATAAAATCAGATTCCTTTGTAATCACATGTGCCGTGGCCCCACAATCGACAAGAAAATTATTATTGTTTGTTGAAGCATCAAATGTACACGAAAATAAAAATGTATGTTCGCTAACAGAGCTCTCTACATTTTTAATGTAGTCGCCATTTTGAGTCCTGTATCTACATTGGAAACTTTTGTGATTAGGTCGTCCACAATTATAGCAAATAATTTTTGTACTTTTCTTAGGAAAAAACCTGCTTTTGGCAAACTTGCGTTTTTTATTCCTGGCATGGATTTTGGTGTTTTTATGTGTGTATTCTTAAATTTCATGATATTTGTGGATTCGTTTTTTTCTGTGATCATTTTTTCAGTTTCTTCGTAACTTCTGAGTGCTACCTTGAATTTTGATTCGGATCCATCGAAATAAAGACGCACGCTGGGCCCATAACCTCTAGAAGTGTAAGCCATTTTGAGTTTCAGAACAGTTTCAGATGGTTCGCTGTTACACACAAGTCCTGGGAGGTGACTTGTTTGTACCTATTTACAATGCCTCCCCACGGGACAGAGTTAGACACAAGGGTCGTTTTTTAACGTGGAGAAAAGGTACAAAAATAAAAATTGTCTCAGTCGTGAAGGATTTCTCCTCCACCGAAAGAGAACAAGAAATGGAAGTGCAGCATCTGAAGAACAGATACTACACTTTGATCTTGACCAAAACAGTTCCACAGAACAAAATATTCTTACCGTGTCGAAACCCGGGAAAAGAGCATGTGAAATTGCTCCAGAAAAGGTTTAATATTTATGAAGCAATTCTGGTTTCTGATTGGTTAGTAGCAGAACGTGAATTAATTTGATTCATCAGTTCTTAGCAGCATCCTTTATAAATAGAATCGTCCGACTGTGTGGGATCATACCCCATTAAAAAACAAAATATTGCAATATTTCTAAACTGGTTACTTTGAAATAATTTAAGATTTTTCCAAATCTTCATTTTTATTTGAAAATAAAATGAAATTCTTGTAGATAAATTCATGAAAAATATCATTCGTATTATCTATATATCTATGAAAGTGAAAGTGTTTGTCTGTGTACATTTCCCTACACAATAACTCTGTCAATTTTCAGTCTACAGACTCGAAATTTGATATACAGAGTAGTGAGATTTGAGAAAATTTTGTAATCACTTTTCGGACAGAAATTTGGCTGTTAAGGGGTCAAAGTTCAACGATTTGACCTTTGAGAACTAGAGTTCTCAAAGGTCAAATCGTTGAACTCCTCCTTCAAACTCCTCCAACAATTTTGTGTCTAAACACTTGAAATTGTAGATATAGGTTCCTTGGACATGGATCTAACTTAACTTGATTTGAGCCCAAAACAATAAATGTTAAGGGGTCGTAATAGGGGTCAAAGTTTTTAAAAATTTGACCTCTGCGGCCTCTACCAAATTACTAAAGCCAATTTCTGGTCTAAACATTTAAAATTTTACATAAAGGGTATTCAGAGATAGGGCAAGCTTTTTAATTGTTTTGGGTCGAAAATTTGAGCTATAAATATATAAATCTATGTATGTATGTTTGCATGTCTGCCTAAAACTTTCGACAGAGGCGACAGATTTTGGTGGTGGTTGTAACAGCAAAGTCGTCACGTTTTTTTCCCATTCTTTTCAGCCTTTGCGGTACGGGTTCGAGCCTGCCTTCCTACTACCACTTTTTTTTTTTTTTTTTTTTTTTCTCAACATACATCTCCAAACACACGGGCATGCTAGTTTGATATTAAAAGAAAAGAACATTGTCTGCAAATAGGTGATGAACTGAAGGAGTAAATTAAAGATTGTATCTTACAATGTGATTTTATTATTTGTATTGAACTATGTAGCACAATATTACTTTCTGATTATTTATTAGTACTTATTAATTTGTCTCATTTGAGTGAGTTCTATTTTTAAAATACAATAAACACTATTTTCGTAGGAATGTTAATAGACTCGTATTTGCTGCAAATATATTTTTTATGATTTAAAAATGTTTTGTTTTTATTTTTCTCTTTAAAGTCGATTGTTAAGTTTAGACAATTTGATATTTAAGATATTCAAATTTCATTGTTTTTTTTTTTTTTTTTTTTTTTTTTTTCAGAGAGAGGGTAAATCACGTTACAACAAAATTTATGAATTTAATTATTTCATTTTGAATCGTAATTGTGAGATGACTATGACTTCCGTATCCGGTCATCTTCTCGGGATGGAATTTACCGGCCATTATAAAAAATGGTAAGTTTTTATCTCACTTTCTCCCTCTCCTCCCGAATAAAACTTCAACATCCACTAGGAACTAGTTGCCTTTTGAAAAACTAGTCATATATTTTTGTTAGCCTGGGAGAATGATATTATAGTGAACAAATATATAAAATTCAAAGGAGGAGGTAATGCCTGGAGGGATGATATCATGACAACAGAACAAGAAAGGTGGGATCCCTCTACCAAGCTAGAAAACTTCACACACCTACCAATATCCTATATCTCTATAAATGTACTATTAACTAATGCATGGAGATCTGGGTTGGTGCACCGATTGTCAAAGACAAGATTCAAGCAAGCAAGCAAGAGAGAACGCCTGGAGAGTCAACAGATTTTTATCACGTTCAATATGCACTGTAATCTAATATATAAACAGCTATATGTCTGTCTGTCTCCATATTTTCAAACTCTATCTCTTCCGAAACTAAAAGTTGCAGATCGGCGATGGGGGCCTCAAATGATTGGGTTTTTTATGGGCCGTTTTTTTATGGATCTTTAGTCGGTTAAAATTGTTTTTAAGGGGTCAAAAATGTGTCAAAATTGAAAAAATCATTAAACATTTTGTACATTCATCTTAGTTTATTTTTAATTTTTAATCAGTTCATATGCATGTTACGTTGGTCCAGAGGTAACGTCACCAGCTTTGAATGCTACAGTTTCAGTTTCGATTCTGGCTGATGACACCCAAATACGTTTTTTTACTTTTGAAATCACGACTCTATAATAATATATACGAAATCTGGACAAATTAAAATATCATATTTAAACATATTTTACGCCCAGACAAAGCCCCCCTCCCAGCTAGTATATATCTGACATGTAAAAGTTAGACCCAAATAGCATTTAAGCTGACAAATCAATCTTAGATTCTGAGTAGCCAACTTTCATTCGTTACTATATCTTGTTACTGGCAATATAATAATTTATAGTTATATAAATATGGAAAAATCACATTCAGTATGCACTGTAATGTATATCTAACATATAAAAGTTAGACCCAAATAGCATTTTAGCTGACAAATCAATCTGTTGTACCATGTTATTGGCAATATAATAATTGGACTGCTATTATTTCTGATTTTTATAAACGACCTCCATGATGCAATTGTGTTTGATATATGTATATTTGCTGATGACACCACACTTTACTCTCAACATATGGGAAAACACACACACACACACACACACACACACATATCAAAGGCTGCAAAAATGACATTCAGTGTGTAGTGGAATAAGGATATAAATGGATGTTAATATTTGATGCTACTAAGGCAAAGCTCCTCTCCTTAAACAATTATAAGAATCATTTTCACTCACTGATTGCCATGGTTAAGAGAATCTTGAGAAACCATAATACAACGTCTGCGGCCTAACATTGTTCTAATTCATTAATTAGAACAAATAAATAGAATACACTGCCAAGGCTGCTGCAAGGTAAAATATACATTTGCAAAAGCTGCTGCAAAGAAGGTGGGCTCTCTCTATTGTTAGAAAACTTCTTACACCTGCCAGTATCCTATATCTCTACAAAGCTACCATTTGTTCATGCATGAAGTATTGTTTTCACATCTGGGCTGGTGCACCAGCTACTAGCCCCCCCCCCCCTTCTTAGACAGAATCCAACAAAGAACCTGTAGTAGATCTCATTATCTACCAAGTTTCGGCCCCTGTTTCATCACCTCAATGTTGCACCCTTGATGAGCAAGTTAATGGGATGTGCTCTGATGACCATTCTATGTGAATACCCCATCCAACCCACTAGTCAGCAAAATCTCACCCCTTCACTGTAGATTTACCTAGATGCCGGAGGGCTTTCTACTCTATTAACTTCTTTCATCGAATTGCGAGCCTTTGGAATTTGTTCCTTCTCCCCTGTTTTATTGACTGTACCAAAATGCAATGCAAACAAACATCTCGTTGCACAGCCCCCCCCCCCTCCCCCTGGATAAAATTCCAATCTGTAGTTGAATGAAAACAAAAATAGGTTAACATTAAATGCTACTAAGACAAAACTCCTTTCCTTTAGCAATTATAAGAAGCCTTTTCAACCACTGATTGCCGTGGCTAATAGTGTCCTACCTGAGAATCCAACATTAAAACTTCATGGTTTAACATTCACAGTAACATGATTTGGAACAAATGCATAGAAGACATTGCCAAGACTGCAGCAAGAAAGTTGGAATTCCTCTACCATGCTAAAAAATTTCTCTCAATGACCAGTATCCTAAATCACCACAAAGCCATGTATGGAGCATTGTTGTCACATCTGGGCTGGTGCACCAACCACTAATCTTTCCCTCCTTAGACAGGGTCTAAAAAAGAACCTGTAATCTATGAGGTGCCTTCAAAAAGTTTCTAGACACTTTTTATGCAGGCATTTAAAATTGTCGTAGAAAAATTCAGTATGTTATGAGATAACAGAGCAATTTTTATGTACCACCTTTAACCTTCCACTAAGGTCATCAGATCTAAGTTTATCTTTAAAACTCAAATTACACATCCATAGTATTATTCTAATATCGTTTCTCTCCGTGCAACATTTATCATTGATCTTCACTGGCTAGGTTTCACTTCCATACATCATGACACACGTCTTGTAGACTCTTCTATTCTGATAAATCTTATCCCTCCGTTTGTACACATACATATGGAAAAGATGATTTTAAACTTTATGCTGAGTTTAAGTAATGCCACAGATGGCCTAGCAACGGCCGTGAAATTATAGACTCTTACTCTGACTCCAACATCTAAAAGTTAAAAAAAAAAAAAAAGCGTAGTAATAATTTATATATAACTGAATAAATGTTTTAGTTGAGTTCATTTCTCACATTAATTGAAAACAGTCAAAATACCTTACTTCATCTCTCTCTCTCTCATATATATATATATATATATATATATAAATATTATTAATCAATAATTACTATGTGCATGACTTTTATGCATGTAGTAATTATTAATTAATAATTAATAATTAAAATTTAAATAAAAAAGTAAAAACGTCTTAAGATTTGGGCGAAGAAAAATGTAAACAAAAGGGCAAATAACTCCAATAAGAGAAAACGCTCAAGGAGCGAAATAAAGAAATTATTCGCTAATAAAAAAATAAATAAAAATTCAAGCAATCCTATATATATATATATATATATATATATATATATATATATATATATATATATATAAAATAAAAGTTACAATAAGTTTACCAAGGTAATCAAAATGGTAAACTTAAAATATATTATAATATTAAAGTAAAATAAACTCAGCCAGATGTAAAAAGCTCAATAAAACCGAAAAGGAAATAGAGCTTATAATATGAACAAATGATTAATAAAATATGTTAAAAGACATCTTGAAAAAGAGTTAAAAACATATTTAATTTTAAAAAAGGAAGCACAAGATAAGTGGATAGTCCTTAATCCTTAATATATATATATATACACACTAGTGATGAGATGATTCCAATACATATATATACTACCTTACTTCATCCCTCTCTCTCATATATATATATATATATATATATATATATATATATATATATATATATACTAGCAGGGAGAAAATACAGACCAATCAGTCTCCTGTATGTCATGAGTAAGTTGCTGGAATCAATCTGTGTTAAATAGAGAAGTAGTCAAGCACTTCAGAAAAAAATAACCTCCTCAGTAACATGCAATATGGTTTCCGTTCTGCTAGATCTACAGATGTGCTTACAGTTATATCTCATAGGATTAGCAAATCTCTCGATGGAGGCTTCATTTCTAGGGCAATTTACCTTTGACATATTAAAGGCCTTTGATAGTGTATGGCATAAAGGTCTACTCCATAAAATCTCCAGCTATGGTATAGCTAGAAATGTCTTTTCAATTATTAAATCATTTCTCTCTGATAGGTTCATAATGGGCAGAAATCAGAAGCTCGCAATATTAATGCTAGAGTTATTCTCTTTCTGATCTACATCAATGATCTCCCAAATCACATCCTAAGATCATTCGTAGACATTTATGCTGACGATACTACTATCTATGACAACACTTCAGAGGCCGTAAACGACCAAGTTCTCTCTGAGTGTCTCTCCTCTAATCTTGATCAAGTAATGCAATGGGGAAAGGTGGCTGGTTAATTTTAATGCATCTCAAACCAAGCTTCTATCTTTACATCATCAATGCTCTGATCCCCGTCTGGCATGAATTGAAATGAATGCCTCTCATCTTGGAGAGGGCCCATGTTTTGACAAGCTTCTGGGTCTGACCTTTACTCCTGGAACACGTACATCAAATCCGTTGCCAAGGCTGCTGGAAAAATGATGGGATCCTTCTACCGCTCCAGTAGATATCTCACTGCTGATGCAATTCTCAACCTGTATAACAACCAAATACATCCAACGATGGAGTATTGTTGCCACATCTGGGAAGGAGCTGCTAGAAGCACTTATCCTGCCTTGACAGAGTTCAAATTAGACTTTGTAGCCTAATGGGAGATGCCCTTTTCTCTCCTCTGCAAGCTCTTTCCCACAAAAGAGACATTGCAAGCCTGTCTCTGCTTTCTCGTTATATTCATGGCAAGTCCTTGTCTAAACTTCAATCTATGGTCCCCCCTAGCCTGACTTTCATGAAAAACATTTGTCTAGCTGAAACCACTATTAATAATTTCCTCCACTCTTTCTGTGCCTAAACGTAAACATAGATTCCATGAACTGCATGCCTATGGAACTCTGTTCTGTTTTCCTGCTTTCCAACTGACTACAATATGGTCATCTTGAAGTCCAACGTAAACAAGTTCTTGATGAGCCATTCCCCTTAACTAATCCAATTTATCAAATTTCCACTGCTAACGATTACTATGACATTTTCCAATTGACTACTGTACACTCATTAACCCTTATCCTGGAGTGGTGACTCCTTTGTAAAAAAAGAGAGATCCGCCGTTACCCGGAATTGAACGATGATCAGCAAATGTTTTGCACTCTATATTTTTATTGTCATAGAAATCGCCTATTTTTCAATCCACTCGATTGATTGCCTGCTCTAGTTGGGGACCCATCGCAGGAGGAAGCTTCACATGCCTCCCCGCTATTACTTAGTTCGCAATACATTGTAGTCTACATTGCACTGTAGAGAACATACTGTTGATTTTATAAAATTATTTTTTATATATAATGGCTTACTCTGACTCCAACATTTAAAAATAAAAAAAAAACAATCTAGTTTCGAATTTAGTAATAATTCATATATGCCTGAATAAATGCGTAAGTTGGGTTCATTTCTCGCATTTATGGAAACAGTAAAAACACCTTACCTTATCTACTTATCTCTCTCTCCCTCTCTTTCTCTCTCTCTCTCTCTCTCTCTCTATATATATATATATATATATATATGCTATCAAAGAGTAAATCAACAAAACAAAACTTATCAAGATAAGAAAAGCTCAACACTATTAAGAAGAGCAAACAATATTAAATAAAAGATGAGGAATAAAAGTTATACAAGGTGCTTTCAATAAGTTTCCAGACTTTTTTCGTACAAGCATTTAAAATTGTCAGACTCTTGAAAATTCGCTATGTTATTGCTATACATCTTATGAGATGTTTGACCAATTTTTATGATTTCAGGTCCATATGAACAGCTACAGCAGAAATTGGAATACACCCTACTAGAGCCTGATTATCACAGGTAGTGAATTTCAGAAATACAATCTGGACGTGAAGTCATTTTAGGAGAACAATATGCAATAAAATTCTGTTTTGAACTTGGAAAAATGCCACAGAAATTTTAGAACACTTCTCTAATATCTCTTCGGGGTGTATTTGTCGCAATCCTGGTTCATGGGACCAAATATGTAATACCCCCTTGGGTGGGTTCTCATCGTACACATGGACAAGAAAATGTGCACTAACCCTAAGTCCCGGTGGCTACACTTTTATCTTTGCCTGTCAAGTGACCAGATCTTCACTGGTCACTAGAACTACTGCTCTGATGCTCAGGGCACACAAACCCACATGACCTTAAGTTCATATGGCAATATCTTTTGCACTCCGGTTGACTGTTCGTTGGTTTGACATTGTGTTCCTTTTCGTAGATGCTTTGGTGTCGCTGGTATATCGCTTTTCTTAATGCAGCCTAGGTTGGCCGTGGTGTCAGCGCTGTAATTAACTGGGTTTTCAAATTAAAGTAATTCAATAATAATTCGAAGATCTTTTTTTTTTTTTTTGTAAACGAGAATAATTATTCAAAAGAAATTGGTAATGTTAATTGTCTGTTGTGTGTCTGGCTATTTAAGGAATAGTCTCGGTTTCAGTTATGGTAAATTTTTAGTGCTTTTCTTTTTGTATTTGCCAACTAATAAAAACAACGACACAATCTATAAGAACCTAAATAATACAGGCATTCAAATAACAAAACTAAACTCTTTAACAATTATGGATCTAACACGTAAAATTATAACTAATACCAACATTAACACCAAAGCCGGAATATATTCCATACCCTGCCTTGATTGTGGAAGAATATACGTAGGAGAAACTCAACGTAATTTAAATAAAAGAATATATGAACACAAAAGAGATGTAAAAAACAACAATACACTCAATGCCATATTTTGTCACATCATGGAGAACGACCACCATTTTGATTTTAACAAAGCAACTTTCCTTAAACACATACATAACAGGTCCACACGACGTTTAATTGAGTCAGCTATAATCTCCCATTCCAGCAATATAATTAAGCAAAGAAAAGGTTTTTTCCACGTTGCTCCCTTTCTGTCGAAAATAAATATTAAAGAGAACAACTTAGACACCGGTTAAACGCGATATAAAAAAAAAAAAAAAAAAAAATTCGTAATTTCACTTAATTTTATTATTTTTATTTTACTTATTTACTGTATTTTATTTTATCATTATCTATTTTTAGACTCCATTTTATCACCTCCTATTCTTATTTTTAGACACCATCTTTTAAGTTACTACGCTATTTTATCCCAATTCAATTATTTCTAATTTAAAAAAAAAAAAATTCTTTCATAATCTCGTGTCATTTTATTTACTTAATCTATCACCGCTATATTTCCAAACACATTTAAAAAAATTTTTTTTTAATCTCTACGATATTTTAACTTTTAGACATACTCCACTACACTAGTTTACTCTAATTTATTTTTTTCTCTCATAAAATGTATATATATATATGTATATATGACATCTAATTTACATAAGGAAAACATGTTGCTCTCCCCCATCATTATATATAGCCCCAATCCTCCGACTCTCGTCAATGACCATCCCTCTTGAAGAAACCCGCATAAATCGGGTGAAACGTTGAGTATCCAGGTCCTTCCACCTCCATTTTATTTCATATCGTCGGATTTAATCCAGCTCAACAATCATATATATATATATATATATATATATATATAACTCCGTTCTTATTGCTGAGCACTTTAAAGTTGAAATAGATAGAAAGGTGGTCACATGCATAGATCATGATGTTATAATCATTAGATCACTATGGCCAGATGTTACGACATTTAAAAAAAAATGTTAAAATTTCAGCGATATTTCTCACGGTTGAAATTGGCCGTGAGGTTTGTTTCTTGCTAATGAAGTCAGAGATGGCTTCGTGGCCGGGTTCAAATCTCCCGACTGGTAGTAATCGTCTCACCCTGCATTGATGATTCCCGAAAGGATGAAGCACTAGTTTCTGTCAAAAAATTATTATCGTAATAATTATATATATATATATATTAGTGGCCTGGCAAGGCCACAGGAAAGATAACCATAGCAGCAAAACTAAAGCTGGCCTGCAGAACACTGTATATACAAATGTAGGCAAATTTGGGCATAATTTTATTGGTTTAAAAATGTAGTTTCTTTTTTACCAATTGTCATAAAATTTAAATCATAGAATAGTATTATAATTTTCAAAAAGCCTGCAAATTTTTATATAGTTTCGTTTCATAGAACCAAAGGCCGCTGGAAAAATGGTGGGATCTTTCTATCGATCCAGTAGATATCTCACTGCTGATGCAATTCTCTATCTATATAAGAGCCAGGTACGTCCAAGGATGGAATACTGTTGCCACATCTGTGCAGGAGCTGCTAGAAAGGACTTGTCCTGCCTTGATAGAGTTCAAAATAGACTTTGTAGCCTCGTAGGAGATGTCCTTTTCTCTTCCTTGCAACCTCTATCTCACAGAAGAGATGTTGCGAGTTTGTCTCTGATGTATCGTTATTTTCATGGAAAGTGTTCGACTGAGCTTCAATCTATGGTCCCCCCTCGCAAAACTTTCACAAGAAACACTCATCTAGCTGTAAACACTATCAATAATTCCCCCCACTCTTTATCTGTGCCTAAACCTAAACGTAGATTCCATGAACAAAGCTTTTTTATTAGAACTGCACGCCTGTGGAATTGTCTTCCGTTTTCCTGCTTTCCGGCTGACTACAATATGGTTGTGTTCAAGTCTAACGTAAATAAGTTCTTGATGAGCCGTTCCATATAAGTTATCAAATTTACCAAATTTTCATTACTAATGATTACTATATTGTCCAATTTCTACTGTACACTCTTTAACCCTTATCCTTGAGTGGCCTCTTGGCCTTGATAATGAGTTGATACCTATGAAAAAAAAAAAAGAAAAAGTCCAATGTGAACAAGTTCTAATTGAATCGTCCCTCTAAGTAATCCAAGTTTCAAAATTCCCACTGTTTACTCTGCTAAAATCACAATGACTAATGTATACCTATTAACCCTTATCCTCGAGTGGCCTCTGGGCCTTGATAAGTGGTGACACTCTTGTAAAAAAAAAAAAAAAAGATATGAGCATGTCAATATTCAATTTGGCTACTCTGTGATGCAGCGAAACAGTGCTGTATGTGGATGACTATAGTGCTCCTTGTCTTGAGTTGAGCATATTGGGAAGTGATACACGATATACCATTGCCGTATTAAGCGATGCACTTTGTGTAAAGAAATCGAGCTTAGGTATTCGGACGATGTCAAAGCGTTGTTGGTTCACCACCCGTACAGCAGCTGCCGATTAGTGTAATGGTTCAAAGCCTTGACTGTCATACGGGTGATAAGGTTTCGATCCTGGCTTGAGGTGGTTGCCTGTCTGGCCGCACTGGTGGGCTGTGATGCAGCGAAGCATTGCTGTATGTGGATGACTATATATATATATATATATATATATATATATATTATATATATAAAAGTGAGTGTGTGTGTGTCTGTGTCTGTGTACATTTTCCTACGCAATAACTCTGTCAATTTTCAGTCTACAGACCCGAAATTTGATATACAGGCTACTGAGATTTGGGAAAATCTTTGTAATCCGTTTTCGGCTAGAAATTTGGCTGTTAAGGGGTCAAAGTTCAACGATTTGACCTTTGAGAACTCTACCAAACTCCTCTGCTAATTTTTGGTCTAAACACTTGAAATTTTAGATATAGGTTCCTTGGACATGGATCTAACTTAATAACTTGATTTGAGCCCCCAAAACAATAAATGTTAAGGTGTCATAATAGGGGTCAAAGTTAAAAAATTTGACCTCTGCGGTCTCTACCAAAACATTTGAAATTTTACATAAAGAGTATTCAGAGATAGGGCAATTGTTTTGGGTCGAAAATTTTTAGTTACCAATATATAAATGCATGTATGTATGTATGTTTGCATGTCTGCCTACAACTTTCAACAGATACGACGGATTTTTACAAAATCAGTATCATTTTGAAGTTCGACCTTTTAGACAACAAATATCGAAAAATTGGCTAAAAACATTAATTTCTTCACCCTCAACTGGGCACTTTGCTACAGGGGGGAGGCGCTTTTTCGCCGATATTTTTGAAAATGATCCTCTCCTTTTGATTGTCTAGCCTTAATTTAAACATACGTCACTTCCGGTTTGGCGGTGGTCGTAACAGCAAAGACGTCAGGTTTTTTTTCCCCATTCTTTTCCTTCCTACGACCACTTTTTTTTTTTTTTGCTCAACAGACATATCCAGACACTCGGGCAACGCCGGGCTGAAATGCTAGTGTATATATATACCACTTTTTTTTTTTTTTTGGCAATTCCAAATTTCAGTGAGTATTGATCAGAATTTAACAAATGAAAGCTTGTTGGAAAGTTAATGACCTAAATTGCATAGTGGTCTACATGACATTTGCCTTTAAGGTCGCACATTAAGGAGATCATCCATCATCCAGAGCCTATTTTTGGTATTTTTATGCAGCCTTAAAATGTTTCAATCATAGTCATTTGTTTTCCTAGATTTGCATTGCATATGAATTCCAAAATATCTGATATTTCCCCAAAACCTTTGGCCTTGATGGAGGGGAGACTAAAACTTGCTGCTATGGTTTCAAATAATCTTAGATAACAACAAGGGGAAACTTGATTCCAAATATTTCTCATATGTTATATCTCCCCTCTTTGGTTTTCATACATAAAGTAAATTTCGTAGTGTATAAGAATTATTTGATACTGGAGATATTCATAATCGTACTTTATTTCCAAAAGAGCAGAGATATAACATATGAGAAATATTTGGAATCAAGTCTTCCCTTGCTGTTATTTCAGATCATTTGAAACCATAGCAGCAAATTTTAGTCTCCCCTCTATCAAGGCTAGAGGTTGTGGGGAAATGTATATATATATATAAGCAAGAATGTGTGTGTGAGGACAACTCTCAACCTATATACTCAACGAATTTTTGATTTACAGACTTGATATTTGGTATATAGGGTATTCAGACATGTGGAAACCTATTTAATCCGTTTTCATCTGGAAGAAAGGGCTGCTAAGGTGTCAAAGTTTTATCTGTTTGTTTCACGACTCCACATGTGTGAAGCGTTCAATTAACAACTTCCTTATGTTAAGAATAAGTAGGTTTGAAAAGGTGTTTTGCAGATTGTGTCAAGCTGGTATTATGGTTATCATACTTGACTCACTGTCTTTAGTTTTGGTTTCGATCTCAGCTCAAGTATTTTTGTTTTTTTTTACTTACAAGAAGTGAACTGTCTCAGTTTCTGTCTGTTTTTTTTTTTTTTTTTTTTCATTATATTGGGTATAATAAAACAATCAGTTCTTGGCCTTCGGGCCGGGATCAAAGTGTAGTATCTGTTCTGCAGATGCTGCACTTAAGATAATTTGTACCAGTCAATGGAGGGGAAACCCTCTATACTGGGACAATTATTATTTTTGGTAACCAGAGTGCCCCCTTTTTGCCTACTTTTAGGGGAGCTGGTTTTTACCCCACATTAAAAACGGCCTTGTGCCTAATTTGCTTTGGTGGGGAAGCAAATAAATACAATAAATACAATAATATAACAATCAGTAGAAGCCTTAATAAATGCGAAATCTGCATAAATTAAATATCATATTTATGTGTATTTTATGACCTGTCATCTCTTTTGTAAAAGAGGGAATCGCCTGATCATTGAAGACAAGATTCAAGCAAGGACGGACGGTCCACAGTTTTATAATAATACAGATTCATCTGGGACAATACTTATCACGAATATATATATATAATAACTTTGTGGGTGTTTGTTTTGTAGTTTTTGACTTTTAGTTGGGCATGCACGCACACAGACAACTGCCTTTTATATAATAGATGATGTTTTATGTTTGTTTTCCATTTCAGGCACATGTGCAATCCAGTTTCCTTGTTTGAAGCTAAAATTGAAAAATATTGCCCTCAGGATTTCCTTGACATTAAAGTAAGTTTTTCGGATCAAATAGATTTGAGGCACCCCAAAAGGATACATTTTGAGTTAACATTAATTTTTTTTTTTTTTTCTTTTCAGTTTTATCACTTTTATATTTATATATATACTAGCGAGGGGTACCCGGCGTTGCCCGGGTGTTTGTAGGTGTGTGTGAAAAAAACCCGAGAAAAAAAAACAGGTGCTTGTGAAAAAAAAAACGAAGCCTTGACGACGCGCAGTTGGAAAATAGTAAAGTGTGAAAAAAAAACAAAAACAGGTGCGCGTTTTTGATTGACGTGACGGCGATAGGTATTCAGCAGTTAGCATTTTGTGTGGGATCGTTTTTAATGAGGTCAATTGTTTGTTTTTAAAAACCCGCTCCCTCGTCTCGAAATGAAAGCTACCGTCTGATATGACGAAGTCGACATTGAAGAAACGTTACTTAGCTCTCTAGAGACCACTGGCTCTGAGCCTGAGATTAGAGTCAAGTTTCGCTTTTTGTTTATACCGAAAACCGAATGTAACGCGTGCCGATGCGGGAAATGTGGAATAATTAACGTTTGAAAGTCAATAAAATTAAATAGACAGGCGAGCTCCGTGGTTAAGTGTGAGATATTACAATTTATAGATGATATAAAAAGTTTTAAGAAGTTACGAAGCGAGCGAGCGCTTCTCTGAAAGAAGCCTTTTGTGGTCATCGAGGGAAGCATACATACATACATACATTTTCGCTTTTATATATATAGATGGTATGCAAGTGAGGTACCTAAATATAAAGAGCAAACCTCTGGCATTGAGTACCGCTGTAATCATGATGTAACAAAGTGCATGTGGGAGCGTGTGAAAATATGAATAGGAGCTGCGAAGATATTAGCAGCAGTAGCCGTTAGAGCACATATGCAAATTAGAAAGTGCACGTGCTTGCGTCACAAGAAAAAGAAAAAAAAAGGACAGCATATGGCCGAGAGCAGAAGCAAAGTGTGCGCCAGGGATGATTGATGTGTAAAGTCGAGGGCAAGAAATGGCTGGCTATGGCCAACCTGAGGTCGAGAGAAGAAAAGTGGATTTGTGGCCTCGTGGTGGCAGCAAAAGACTTACTTTACACGTCCATCATCCTTGGCGCGCACTTTGCCTCTCCTCTTAACCACATGCTGCCCTTTTTTTGTGACGCAAGCCCACGGACACTTCCTAATTTGCATATGTGCTCTAATGGCTACTACTGCTAATATCTTCACAGCTCCTGTTGATATTTTCACATGCTCCCACTCTGTTACATCATGATTACAGCGGTACTCAATGCCCGAGGTTTGCTCTTTATATTTAGGTACCTCATGGTCCTTATCCATGAAATTGGTCATCAACTCTGGTGTTCTGACTTCCTTACTCCTCCCACACCTCTCATCATCCCCAACAGACTCTCTGCCTTCTTTGAATTTCTTATGCCACTCAAAAATTGATACTTCATTCATGCAAGATGGTCCAAAAGCAGTCTGAGGCATTCCATACATTGATGTAGCTGGTGTTGAGATGGCAGGGTTTTGTTAATCTCATAGCAGATCAAATGAACAATTAAAAAAACAAACACGCCAGAACAATGGTGTCGTTGATAGGATGTATGTACACACTGGACAATCCAGACTATGTAGAAACAGGAATAAGATGCTTTGAGGTGCTGGCCAGAGCAAAGAAACTAAAAGATAAGCAAAATGGGTGCTTCTATACAAAAAAAATATTGAATTTAAAGTGAAAAAAATGGTACCTACATAATTGTCAGGTCTCAAATAGTAACATACCCAAAAATTAGGAAAAACGATAAGATAGAAAAATAATTATTAATGAAAAAAGAAATTTGCGAAAGGAAGCAAAATCACTATATTATGCTTACTAGAAACAAAAGAGACAAGGGAGATAATTAAGTTCTGTTGTTTACGTCACATGACGAACGTAATTCAAAATATCGGACAAAATTTATTCCCCATATAATCTTTTTTTTTTTTTTTTTTTTTTTTTACAAAGGAATCACCACTTATCATGGCCCAGAGGCCCGTCAAGGATAAGGGTTAAGGTTAAAAACTTTATCGAAAACAGTTTTTTTTATGTTACTATTTACGTCATGACAATTACGTAGGTACCACCATTTGTTTCACTTGAAATTCAACGATAAGCAAAATGAAATTGCTTACACGTTTCTTGCAACAGCTGTATGCGAAGCAGTTCGAAAAATTTGGAAGAGCTTACCTTCAAAGAAATTGGCGAGATAATAAAAAAAGAATATCGGACCAAAGAAAAGGTTAGTCAATGCTGAAAGAATTAATTTTCTGGAAACAAGATGGAACTGGGATGAATCTGTTGTACAATTTACATTAATTAATCATGCTATGCTTGATTGAAGGTATGCAGGATCCTTCTTTCAAACATAAGATATTGGAAACACTTTAAAGTGTTAATTTATGCTGACGACACTACCATCTATGGCAGTACATCAAAGTTCGTAAACGACCAAGTTCTCTCTGATTCTCTCTCCTCTGATCTTGAACATGTGGTACAATGGGGAAAGAAATGGCTGGTTACTTTTAATGCATCTAAAACCAAGCTTCTATCTTTACATCATCAACGTTCCGATCCCCATCTGGCATCAATTGAAATGAATGACTGTCATCTTGGGGAGACTCCATGTTTTGACAAGCTCATAGGTTTGACCATTACTCCTGATCTGAAATGAAACACGTACATCAAATCTGTTGCCAAGGTCACTGAGAAAATGGTGGGATCCTTCTATCAATCCAGTAGATATCTCACTGCTGATGCAATTCTCTAGCTATGTAAGAGCCAGGTACACCCAAGGATGGAGTACTGTTGCCACATCTGGACAGGAGCTGCTAGAAAGATCATATTCTGCCTTGACAGAGTTTAAAATAGACTTCGTGGCTTAGTGGGGGATGCCCTTTTCTCTTCCTTGCAACCTCTTTCTCACAAAAGAGATGTTGCTAGCCTGTCTCTGTTCTATCGTTATTTTCATGGCAAGTGCTTGTCTGAGCTCCAATCTATGGTTCCCCCTCGTGAAACTTTCATGAGAAACACACATCTAGCTGAAAACACTATCAATAATTTCCCCCACTTTTTATCTGTGCCTAAGCCTAAACATAGATTCCATGAACAAAGTTTCTTTCTTAAAACTGCAAACCTGTGGAACTCTCTTCCATTTACCTACTTTCCGGCTGACTATAATATGGTCGTCTTCAAGTCCAACATAAACAAGTTCTTGATGAGCCGTTCCCCTTAAGTAATCCAATTTACCAAATTTCCATTACTAACAATTACTACGACATTGCCCCATTGACCACTGTACACTTATTAACCCTCATCCTTGAGTGGCCTTTGGGCCTTGATAAGTGGTGACTCCTTTGTAAAAAAAAAAAAAATTTTTTTTTTAGAAGCATATGTAGAATTTGTGCAGCTATTGGAATTAATAAACAAATATAACCAACAATTGAACAAAGCAGAAGCATATGGCACAGACACAAAATCTTATGCAACTTTTGTGGCAAACAGCATGTCAAGGTAAAAAACAATAAATGTCCAGCTTTTGGTATGACTTGCTCAATTTGCAAAAGAAAAAAAAAAATCACACTCCAAATGTGCGCAGATACAAAAGAAAAGTTGCGGAAATTAAAGACACATCAAACAATAGACGTGGGAATTTTCACACTAAATGCATCAAAGACTGGAGAAAAAATAAAAATAAATAGGAAATATTTTCTCATGCAGGTCGATCTGATGACATAACCTTGTTTCCAGTAAAGTTTTAGCATGTATAAGGAAAGTTGAGGTTAAAAAAGTAAAAAAGTCAACTTTGTAACTAAAACAATTCAATAGTGTTAAAATGTTTTTGATTACTGATGAGGGTAGGAGCCCAATGATTCTGGCGATCTTTCTTATAACTTATGGTTAGGACACTCAACCAATAAGAAGCTTTCAACCTTATAAAAATATCAAATTTTGGATTCTATTCAGTTTGCTGTCGACCTCCGTCTTGAAAAGACTGAATTTTGACTGCATTGATTCTTCGCCGCCATCTTTGTTCTTAAGAATTACTCAACACTTGAAATCGTGACTGCATTGATTCTTTACCGATTTGATTTACTACCGCCATATTTGTTCAGTATAATGTCTCAACACTTAACAAATAGTACCATGATTAATACTGTAACATAGCGTGGATGGCTATATGTAAGTACAGAGCCGTGAGCAAAATGATGTCACGGTAAGGAAAAGGAAGACTATAAAAGGAGAGAACACATATTCAACAAATGGATGAAGTTCGAGAGCACGATCGAGAAGACGATCATGCGAGGGATGTCACAGTGATAACAAGAGAATGAGGAAATAAATGTTGTACAACAAAAAAAGTGAGTTGAAGTTCTTTTCTATTTCTTTGTCTGCTTTGCGACTGAGGCCACAATGTGTTGGTTACCGGACAACGTTACAGTACATTAGGCACCTTTGAAGCCACGTTTGAAGGAAAAAATCGCTTTGAGATTATACATATTGCAGTCATGGCATGTATTCAAGGTCATAGACTGCTAGGTATAGATGTATCAAAAATTGAAACAGCAAAATTAAAGAACAAGAAAATTGGATGACGTTTCTGAATTTTTGAGATGAGGATTGGTTATTCATATTATTTGGATTCATTGGACTACTGTTCTCATTTCTAATGTGATTTTCACAACATTTCCGAATTTTGTGAAAATCACACTCAAAATGATAGTTTGATAAATCCAAATAGTATGAAGAAATTGGATGATTAAAAGGCTATAAAAGCAAGCATTTGATTAAAAGAGAACTACCATCAAACAAGACGTTTACCTATACATATTTTAGCTGTTGCTATCAAAGCTAAAAAAAGATTCAGGAGGGAATCTTAGAAAAGGTTACTCAAGGGGGAAGCGATTGCGTGTCATCAATAGTCATCATTAAAAAGATTGATGGAGATATTTGAATATGTGGTGACTATAAAAGTAGCGTCAACCACCAGATATTTTTGGATTCATTTCCCTTAGAGAATATTGAAACTGCCAGTCATAAATTCACAAATATGAAACACTTTGAAAAATTGATTTAAAGTCTAAAATCAAATTAAAATATCTATTATTTAATTGGAATGCATTATTGAGATGAATATTATTTATTTATTTATTGCGGACTATTATCCTCGTCTTTCTTAGATGTTGTTTACCACCTGACGAAGGCCAGAGGAATAGTTGTCCGAAACGTTGTGAAACAACATCTAAGAATGATGAGGATAATAGTCTGCAATAGATAAATTAATCAAATCGAAATAGACGATAAATTTAAAGAAATTACAACACTGAGCATTCCCATGAGATTATTGAGATGGTCTCGTTCGCCATTCGGAATTAAAACTGACAGCCATATTTTTCAAAGAGCCATCGAGAAAACCTTATAAATAAAAGTGAAGAACATAATATACCAAGGTGATATGAGGTGCCTTAAATAAGTTTCCAGACATTTTTCGTATGTGTGAGCGTGTCAGTTTCCCTCATCACAGCCTCTTTCATCTCCTCAATTGTCTCATAATGACAGCCTCTAAGGTTTTCCTTGAGCTTAATGAATAACCAAAAGTCACAGGAAGCAAGGTCTGGACCATAGAAAGAGTGAGGAATTGTCTTGATGTCCATCTTGGTCAAATAGTTTGATCTTCTCTGAGCACACTTGGGACAAACTTCGCACAAATCTTCCACATCTTCAGTTCCTCATAAATAATTGTGTGTACAGTTCCCACACTGACATTAAACTGTGCACTTATTGTTTCTATAGGCACACAACGGTCCTTATCCATGAAACTCTTTATTTGGTCAATCAACTCTGGTGTTCTGACTTCCTTACTCCTCCCACACCTCTTATCATCCCACACAGACTCTCTGCTTTCCTTGAATCTCTTATGCCACTCAAAAACTGATACTCAATTCATGCAAGATAGTCTAAAAGCACTCCGAAGCATTCCATATGTTTCTGTGGGATTTCTTCCAAGTTTAAAACAGAATTTTTCTAAAGTGTCCTCACATCCAGATTGCAATTTTGAAATTTACCAGCAGTGACAATCAGGTTTTAATAGGGTGTATTCCAGTTCCTGTTGTAGCTATTCATTTGAACCTGAAATCATAAAAAATTAGTCCGTCATCTAATAAGATGTATAGTAAAAACATACTGAATTTTCAAGAGTCTACAACAATTTTAAATACCTGTACAAAAAAGTCTGGAAACTTATTGAAGGCACCTCGTATATCGCCATATTCTTTTTAAACATTTGCTGTGTTACCATGTCAGGATAAACCCTGGTAAATGTATCTTTGGTACAAAGGAATGCTATATTTTGGCTTCATCTTCCAGAAAAGGGGTTCTGGATATGACCTTAAGCTATATCCAGTGGTGTGGCCCCAGCTTGCGGCTTTGGGGAGTGTGGAGCCACCCTTTAATTGCCATTGCTCCCAGGTCCACTCTGACCCAGAGTGGTAGTACCTGTTAGGGTCCCAACTATGGGTTAAATAGAAACTGACTTGAAAACAACAAATATATTCTATTAAAAAATCTTTCTTCAAAATCTTTGGATTCGGCATTAAATAACCTGAAAAGGGTTGATATGCTGTAAAACAAAAACAACCAACCAACCAATCCAGAAAAGGATTAATATTCTGCCAAATTTACGATCACCAACTTTGTCGGCTACAACATTTTCTGCAAACTACTTGATGCCTCGAGACAATTGGCAACCCTGTAAGGGTAGCTGCGCCTATAATTGTGAAGCAAGGGTTGCGCAATATCAACCACATCTCTCCTGAATCGGCACTACTTGAGTTTCGTGGCAAAGAGAGGCTCAAGACTGACTGAAAACAATGGTGAGATAAGCAAAGAACACATGAATTCTCAAGTGGTCACCCATTTTAGTACTGCCTAGGCTGAACGTTGCTTAACTTTGGTGATCTAATGGGAACTGATGTGTCAATGTGATTATGGAAACTGCTATAAATAGTTTATTCCACATTGTTGCTAACCTAAACCTAACCCTAACCCATTTCACCAAAGAATTGTTGATTCCTGACTCCCACCGTGAACAAGGAGAAAAGTGACATTAAATGAATATATATATATATATATATATAGTAAGTTATGAAAAATATATTTTCATAACTTACTACCAAACTCTACCTATGTATTGAGTACTGTTGAAGTAAATACTGAAAATTTATGCATAAAATTATATCTTCATATGTTAATTTATGTGATTAAATGCAGTAGTCATATATATATGTATATATATATAGAGAGAGAGAGAGAGAAAGATAGAGAAAGAGAAATGAAGTCACGGCAAGCAGGTAATGGATCAACTATTCAGCAGCCTTATGATTTCTTCCAGAATTGGTCAACTCTTTGTTGTATTATGCAAATGATACTGATTGAGCTACAATGGCTAAAATTACCTGCTTTGTATGAGCACTGCTCCTATAGCAATACTGTACTGCAAAGAACATCATGGTGAGACGGTCCGAATGCAGAAGAGACTGATGAACTATGATCATCAATGTCTACAAAAACCGATTTGACACATGAAGAATAAATATGGAAAGAAATTTTTGGTTATAGTCACGATTGCTGATCTTTTTTACTTTCAGTTTCTGCTCTGCAAAGGGAACAACAGTAACAAGCAAAATATGGTCCCTTTTACGTTTCTGAATTTTTGACACAAGGATTGGTTATTCGTATTATTTAGGTTCATCGGACTATTGTTCTCATCTTAAGTATCATTTTCACAACGTTTTGGTCGATGTAACCTCCGATCTTCTTCAGGTGTATCTTGTCGAACTCTGGAATTTGGACAGAATTACAAACCATTTCTTTACTTCATGGCTGATGGAATGAGAGCATGCTACTCCCGTGAAGTAAATAAAGGGTTCCATTTGAAATTCCGTCCAAATTCAACAAGATACACCTGAAGAAAGTCTGAGGTTACATCGACCAAAACATTGTGAAAATGCCACTGAAGATGAGAACAGTAGTCCGATGAATTCAAATAATATGAATGGTCCCTTTTTGATTATTGATTATCTTCTCATCAGATAGCGTGAAAGCCCACCGCCCTTTCCTCATTCTAAGAATGGCTTTATTGTGTGCTTGACCATGTATAAAATGGACAACAAAACGAACAGACGATGTTCACTATAACCAAATTTTTTTCATTGTTTTGATTATATAATGAATTTTTTTCTATTTGCTCAGAAAACACTCGAGATAGAAGCACGACGAAGCCAAGTGTTGGTTGTCTGGACGGATTGCGATAGAGAAGGTGAAAATATCGGTTTTGAAATCATCCAGGTTTGTCAGGCAGGTGAGTGTTATTACTTCGATGAATTTGAAAGTAACACAATTGTGCTCTGATTACATGCCCCCGACTAACTTGACAAGCAACAGAATCCCACCCCTTCACTGTTGAGGCCCGTAGATACTGGAAAGCCTTCTACTCTAATAGTTTCTTCCCTCAAACTGTAAGAATTTGGAGTTTCCTTCCTGTTTCCATACTTCCTGATTGTACTAACCTGCAGAAGTTTAAATGTAATATGAACAGATATCTTGCTGTTCAACTCCCCACAGTCTCCTGCTGGACACAATCACAAATAGCTCCTTACGATTCAAGTGGCAGTATGTCTTGTTTAGGTGGGAAGAGATTTAAAAAAAAAAAGAAAAGAAGGCAAAACTTCAATTGGAGTTTTCTCTCCATCTCTGAAATGTTTTAGATACTGGCATGTGTTGGTTGGGCAGCTTTTAGAAATTGATTTCCAAACTAACCTATCTTTGGCCAGGCCTTTATTTATCCCTCTTTCTCTTAAGTCCATTATAATTTCTTCCTGTGGTTTTTTTAGCCCTCTCCTATGAACCGACACTGCTACCTCAACTCCTCTACATCTACTAACATAAGAATTCTCATAGTCTCTGGTTCTGCATGCATCTCTTTATAATCTGATGTCATCAGAACTAAGCCTGTCTTTAAGACTTGCATTACACATCCATCGTATCATTCTCATATCCTTTCTCACCATGCAACACATGTCCCCAACAATCACTGGCCGGTTCCACTTCTATACTTCATCACACTGCATACACATACCTGATAAATTTTTACCTAAATTGACAGTGGTAATGCTCTGCTAGTTAGTAATGGCAGAAGTTCTCTTCCATCCGCTCCTAACTCTTGCAATTACACTAGCACCTGCTCCACCTTGTGCACCAAGGTAACAAAAGCAGCATCGATAGCTTCTCCACATCTTAATTCTCATTCATCTTCTTACGTCTTATATATAAAGTAATTTCACTTCTTGCATACATAATAGTCTTGGGATGATTAATCGGAATCAGAAATCTGAAAAATCAGTGCTTTTTGGGTATCAGAATCGGGGGGGGGGGATTTGTGTATATTTAACGTTTACTTGATCCCAAAAAATGTTTGGATTAAAATACTTAATCTAAAGAAAAAAACAGAACCAAAAATTTTTAATAACATATTTCTTTATTTATTGCGGACTATTATCCTCCTCTTTCTTAGTTGTTGTTTCATGACGTTTCGGCCAACTATTCTTCTGGCCTTCGAAGGCCAGAGGAATAGTTGTCCGAAACCTGGTAACCGTGACGGGATAGGAACTTCGAATCTCCTAACTGCATTCTCAGCAATTACTGCCATCCATAGTTGTTGTCGTCTCACCACGTTTTGGCCAAGTAAGCCTCTGGCTGGTTTTGGGTAGGATTGAAACCGCTATCTTCAGACAATTCTTACCTGGAACCGTAGAGATTCAATGTCTCTATCGACTGCGCCACGGGCCTTGAAGGACGATTAAGGTTGGATTTTTTGGTCTTGCGTTTATTCATTATCTGATCCTCCATGGTCGGGTCCGTATCGAATGGTTTATATATTATTTAATTGGAATCCATTATTGAGATGAGTATTATTTATTAATTTATTTATTGCAGACTATGATCCTCATCTGATAATAGTCCACAATAAATAAATTAATAAATAATACTCATCTCAATAATGAATTCCGATTAAATAATATATAAACATATTTCTTATCTAAAAAAAAAAAAAATAAATACAAATTTATTGTACAATTTCACTTTTTGGTGTTCATTAGAAATAAAGAAAAATTTGTATCATGTACTGATGATGCAAAGAAAATATCATATTCCAAAAGTTATGTAAATTGATCAAATAGTAGTATCTTTAAATAAGAAACTCAAATTTTGTAGCTAAGTGAACAGCAAACTTGGCCTTCGGGAGAAGATCAAAGTGTAGGTAATTGTATTGGAATCATCCTATCACTAAACTAAATTAGAAAAATTCAAATTTGCTTAAAAATGATTTTCTTTTTTAAAAATAAAACTACTTGATCAATTTATACGATTTTTGGAAGATGATATTTTCTTTTTGTTATACATATCCACATGATATAGATTTTCTGTATTTTTGTTTTTAATATAGGGGAATTTTGGACAAGCATCCACATTTAGTTTATGTGTTTTCAATTTTTTTATTTTCTTCCTGCAGTGAAACCAAGTCTTGAAGTCTATCGAGCCAAGTTTTCCGAAATCACCCCACAGTAAGTTAAAAAAACTCCAAGTCTTTTTTTTTTTTTTTTTTACTAGTCAACGTGCTGCACACACAGTCATAACCACTGAATACGATCTACAACAAACCTTCAGTTGATTAAAATCAATTCTGTAGCTATGAATTTGTTTTATTTTTAAAATCTTAAGGAAACGTGATAATTATTTTATTAGCACGGAGAGGGGAATTTACTTCTTTTGTTGCTTTAAAAAAAAAAAACCCTCCAAAAACGGAAACTCCTACCATTGCACTCGGGTACATGTAGCATATGTCAGCAAATTATTTTAAATGGAAACTGCTTTGGTTCTTGTTCAGAATTCCCCCTCTACTAAAAAAACAAATTCTTCCTATACTAAAAAAACAAAAATAAAGAAAAATCTGTATGGATATATGTACCCACGACAAAACGAAAATATCATATTCCGAAAATCATATAAATTGATCGAGTAGTTTTATTTAAAGCAAAAAATAATTTTTAAGTATTTAATTGTAATTCGTAGGCATTACAACATAAATCTTGCAAGGTTTGAATTATTGAGTTAGCTCCCTTGTATTTGGATATTTTTTTTTTCGAAATGATGGCGAAATAGTCACTCATTCAATACTCATAAAATTTAATTTTCTTATTTAAAAATGAAATTACTTCATCAATTTATATGATTTTTGGAAGATGATATTTTTGTTTTGTCACAGGTATGTATTTTTCTTTATTTAAAAATTGAGGAATTTTGAACAAGAACCAATGCTTTCTATTATTGTTATCTATTAAATTATGCAGTTATAGTCAGTCAATGTACTTCCTAACTTCCAGCATTGCTGCTACTGGAAGCAGTGACAAAGCAAGTTCCTTTGCTTTTTTTTTTCTCATACTTATATCTCCCCTGTGCATGTGCTTTTTATTTATTATATTTTTCCGATCTTTCTTTTTTTATTTGATAATCTTTGGAAATTTGTTTGTCTTATTTTAATTAGGAATTATTGGAATTATTTTTTTTTAAGAATTATTGGAAACACTTTTGCATTTTTTGTTGTTTTTTTTTGTAAAAAATTATAGAAAACTTAAAAAAAAATTTGGGAGGGAAATGTTATGTATAGGATATGTTTATTTATGATGTTTGAAATTTTATTATTTTGATTTCAATAATTTCATTTCTTATTTTGATTTCAATAATTTTATTTTCATAATTTCATAAACATATTTATTATATAAATTCAAATCAAAACTTTCATTTTTAAAATTTAAAAAAAAACAACTTATTTTCATAATTTCATAAACATATTTCTTATAAAAGGTGGCTTTAGTTTCATAACATCTATTTTGTTGAAAGAAATGGAAATAGTGGCTTCTGTGTGTAGAAGAACCATGGCTTTTGCTGGAATTTCTTGGAGAGTATGAAGTGGTCTATACTGACAATTAACCATTCCGTCGGGTTGGATACTATAAAGGACGCATCCTTTTCAAACATGGAACGCAGAGGTATATCTGATATAAATGTTCAGAAATTATCCCAATCAGCGATACAGTATCGATATACAGTACGATGGAGAGGGACATCTGAGGACTTATTACATTTTGTTTTTATCTTAAACCGAGACAACTGAGTGATCAGAAGATTCCAATGGAGACAGGATAGAGGATGGGCATAATTCTAAGCATACACCTAATTTTCTTTTGTCCAGTTTCATCATCGCCTAACTCTTATTATCTGATGAAAAGAACCACTTCCATTCATTAGGGTTATTTTCATAAACTAGCTGCTCTACCAAGGCTTGAGAGTCTAGTCTACCTTATAATTTCACGTATAGCTGCTGATGGAAATTCATATCTTTCCCTAAAATCTTCATGAAATGCAATTTTAATGTTTTTTTGTTTTTAAAGGTTCTTTTTTATGTGGGTTGAATAGATTGTTGAAAAAATGTAATGTTTATTTTTGAAGTTATTTAAATATCTTATTTCTATCTCTACTATTATATAAAAGGAACTTTGTGTGTCTGTCTGTGAATTTGTTCCCTGTGGACTTGAAAACAGTTGGGTCGATTCTTCTGAAATTTCACACGATGGTATTTTATTTGCCTGGCAATGTTCTTAGATAGGTTTTGTATCGGAATGTCTTCGATAAGTATTGATAATCCGTGATTCAAATAATCCAATAAAAGGAGGAACAAGCGATTTTGATGAAAGTTAACACCTTACACAGCCTAACATCACAAGTGCATTTGGGAAGTTTTATTGCCACACAAGCTGAAAAGCCCTACATATAAACATCAACTGTAGGGTCTTTGATTTGACAGGGGCACATTCAAAATTAATATTTCTGTTTAAAGGACAATTGAAGCATGATACATGACCTTTTCATTTTAAACTTAAATTCAAACCATTATCACCACACAAGCAGTAAGGCTAGGCATATAAAATCAACAGTAGGTTCTTTGATATGACAGGGGCATGTTCAAAATGAATGTTTCTGTTTAGAGCACAATTGAAGCATGATATTGACTTTTGCATTTTAAACTTTAATGCAAACCATTGTATATAAAAATAATTTTATAAAATCGACAGTAGGTTCTCTATAGTACTATGTGGACTACAATTTATTGTGGACTAAGTCACTGCTGCAAGGTATGTGAATCTTCCTCCTAGTGCACCACAATGGGTCCCCAACTAGAGCAGTCAATTAATCAATTTAATTGAAAAATGATCGATTTCACCAATTTCAATGGCAATAAAATTATAGGACGGTGAAACATTCGTTGATCCTCATTAAGTCCCGGACAACGTTTACTCTCATGCTAGTTAAAGATAAATGGGTTGATACAGCTAACAGGGATGTTAGTGGGACATTTCACTCTTGGCGATTATCAAAGTTCTTCTTTCAGTTATTACAGCATTATTGGCGATGTGTCTTGTAAAACATTCCATAGATAAACTGATTGAAACTCTAGTTTATTTTTCAACCCTTATCATTGATGTTATTTTTGACCTGTTTGACCTCATGCTTAACTTTCAGGTCCTCTCTCTTCCTGTTATCTTTCATGTGAATTGGATTATTCCCCAAACTATGAGTTACTTACAATTTGTCTAGATTAACACTAACTGATGTAATCGCTATCCAACATGGGGCTATCAGTTATGTAACACAATACTTATACTTCATTGCAGTTCACGCAGCGAACAGTCCGTGCACGTAACCATTGCACCTCTTTTACAGTCAGACATGATAAAAATACTGTAAAATTTTCTGGGTTAAAGAAGTTATTTAAAAAAAACTTTTCTTTTTTTTTCATTTAATTTTAATACCAGTATTTTTCTTTTACACAGAGCAATTAATCGAGCTTGTAACAATTTGAGTGAACCGGATAAAAATATTTCTGATGCTGTTGATGCACGGATGGAACTTGATTTGAGAATTGGTAAGGTGTATTTTCATTCTCTTAGCATATATGAGTATTCTCTCTCTCTATCTCCCTCTCTCTCTCTCTCTATATATATATATATATATATATAAAAATATATATATATATATATATATCTATAAAAGCGAAAATGTGTGTATGTATGTTTGCTTTTTGTGTATTCTCAAGAAAGGCTTTTTTCAGAGAAGTGCTCGGTCAACTCGCAACTTCTTAAAACTTTTTATATCACATATAAATCATAATATCTCCGAGTTAACAACGGAGGTTGCCTGTCTATTTAATTTGCTCCACTTCGGGAAGATAAATATTCAAGATTTGTCGCTCGCCGCATGTGGATTAGGCTTTGTCGTATAATAAAAGCGACACTCATTCTGGCGGTATTTTCCGTCTATCGCCGGAAATGTCTGAAAGCAATCAGCTTTAATCAATGTGGAAATATTTTCCTTACATCAGACAATTGCTATTCAATTTGGATAAGGGAGCTGGTCCCCTCCCCCAACATTTTGGGAAAATTAAAAAATAAGCGTTCTCGCAGTAAATGAAATACCTTACAGTTAAACTTGACCTCATTAAGTCATTAAAACATGCACCTGCCAAACCCAAGTAATTAAATAAATTCAAACGTGTTTCCTCTAAGTATGTGGCCGAATGGTTAACATCACACGTTTTTTTTACACACTTCAATTTCCAACTTTGCCTCAAGGATTCGGGTTCGATCCTCATATTTACTCACCAAAACTTTTTTTATTATTACCCCCCCCCCGAGTTTTGATTTACCCAAAACCACGCACACCTCCAAACACCTGGGCAACGCCGGGTACTCCCCCGCTATCTATATATATAAAAGCGAAAATGTATGTATGTATGTGTGTATGTTTCTGTGTCTGCTAAAAACTTTCGACAGACCGAACAAAAATTGACAAACTTGGTCTCATATGAAAGCCCCATCCTTCGCCCGACAAATATCGAAAAATTGGCCAAAAACGTTAATTTTTTCATCCTGAAATCAACACTTTTCTACAGGCGGGGGTCAACAAAAACCGTCCTCTCATGACGAGATCAGTTCTACGCATGCGTCAGACGACGTCATGACCTGATTTAGTTTAAATATTTGAAGAACTGACACAATTTCATGTATGTCATGTTAGCTCAGTTGGTTAGAGCGTTGGTTCATTATCTAAACGTTTTGGGTTCGAATCGTGGTGTGAGATGTCTCTTTTTTTTTTTTTTTTTCGAATTTTTAAATTTAAATATTGAAGCAGGGCTATTTAAGCCATTTTTCACGTAACGTTCGTTCTTCTGCTTTTTTTTTACTTTGCTTATTCCTCCAATATCTAGGGAAACAAAAACAACTAAAAAAGCTGCTCCGCAGTAAATAAAATACTGCCCCACAGTGAAAGTTGACCCAATTAAATCATTAAGTATGGGCACCTGCCAATTCGTAATACTTAAATAAATTCAAACATGTTTCCGTTACTATTTTGTGGTGGCCCAGTGGTTAACGTCGGACTTTTTTTTTTCACACTTTAATTTACAACTTCGCCTCAAGGGTTCGGGTTCGATCCTTCATGCTTACCTACCAAACATTTTTTTAAATTTTAATCCCTCTCCCCCGACACATACCTGGGCAACGATTTTTTATTATTTTGTTTTGATTTACCTAAAACCACACACAACTCCAAACACCCGGGCAACGCCGGGTACTCTCCACTAGTATATATATAAATCTCACCAGTCTGTTTAAATGTATGTATGTTTGTATGGCTGCCTAAAACTTTCGGCAGAGCTGATGGATTTTCATGAGATCGGTATCGTTTTTTTAATTTTAACGGACGACAAATATCGAAAAATTGGCTAAAAACATTAATTCCTTCACCCTGAAGTGTGTACTTTTCTACAAAGAGGGGTCGCTTTTTTTGCCGATATTTTCAAAAGTCATCCCCTCTTTTTGATTGACTAGCCGTAATTTAAACCTATGTCACTTCTGGTTTGGTGATTTTTTTTTTTTTTTTTTTTTTTTCACATTCTTTTTCCCCGCAGTATGAGTTCAAGCCTGCCTGCCTACTACCACTTTTTTTTTGCTCAACATTCAGGCAGTGTTGGGCACCCAGGCTAGTATATATATATATATATATATATATATATATATAAAGAGAAAATAAAAAACTGTAAATTGAAATTTACAATTAAATTTATTATTCAACAGAATACTCCAAAAACAATTTTCAAAGTCCTTATTCCGCAGAGTTTCAAAGAATGCCATTCTTGCTATTCTTCTCATCAAAGAACAGTAAGAAATTAGCAAATTATAATTGTAGCAAAGCTAGAATTGTTGGTTAATGCATTAGCTGAAACAACAATTTATGATATTTAGCCATAAATTGTAAGAAAAACAGTTTAAAAAATATATATACATGAAACAGTTGGGGGGGGAAAAAAAAAACCCAGGAATAACATTTTAGTGTGGGTAGTGAATTCCTCATTGGTAATCTGAAAGGTGAAAGAGAACTCCTGTTAAGAAACAAAATATCCAGAATTTTAGGTCCAATGGATTAAATTTCAAAATGTGAAAAAAAAATCAAGTTAACGTTTATAAAAGAAATTGGTCTTTTAGTTTGTACTGCATTCGCAGTAATACAGAAAGTTAATATTCAGTCAAACAAAAAAGTAAATGGATGGATAACTAACAAATGTCCGCTTCCATCATTGGCTAATTAAGAAATAAGCTCTATTTTCTATTGTGCCTGTATTGAGCTTTTTTATTTGGTTGAGATTATTTATTAATATATAAATATTAATATTTATATTAAATTGTAGTTTACCTCTGATTATATTTCTTTTCCACTTGTTAAAAATGGACTTTTGTGTCCTTCTTATTTATTTGTTTGTTTATTAATTTATTTGTTTACTTCGCTAATCGTTCTCTTTTACTAATTTTTTGACGTTTAAAGTTAGTGTGTTCTTATATATATGTTCTTACTTATATGTGTGTGTGTATGTTCTATTCTTACACGGTTTCTTGCCTTGAAGGGTCTCGACATGTATGCACAAATATATAATGTGTACATACCTCTTTGCCTTGTCCAGCGGATGATATCTTCTTTTCGCTGGGCTGCCATCTCATGGGGAGTGGTACTTACTGCTGCAGATGCATCGATAACACGAGATGGATTTGAAGCTTCAATTTGTCTTATTAAAAAGGCAAGCCTATGTCTCGAATCCATGGTTGTCAGAGGAGAAACCCTAATGTCACGTCTGCTTCATCTGCAGTCCAAAACCAACTCTCATATGTGGTTGCCAACCAGAAACCTACGACCACAATTCCCGTTACCCCTAATTTCCGGTGCATCTAACTAGGTTGACAAAAGGTGACTTGAGTTTGACGAGTGTCAAATCTAACCTTCTGTGACCCCACTAAACTCGCTGATGGGAATCAAAAATATAATTACATAACTTACTATTTCTCCAACTACCTAGATAGCATTTAATCTGGGATTCCCAATACTACACACTATATTGATTGTTATATATATATATATATATATATATATATATAAATTATTTTTTAAAAAAAAAGAAATCCAGCAGACTGCTCAATTATAAAGAAAATCCGAAAATAAGAGCGTATTTATATTTTATTTTTGTTTACAGAAAGTTTTTAGATGAGACAAGTCATTGGTACCGTCGGTTTCAAACCTGATAATTAGGATTGTTTTAGATACCTATATCAAGCTCTCGTCAGCCAATACTCATCTAAAAACTTTCTGTAAACAAATATATATAAATATATAAACATTTGAATAACACGTGAACGTAGTGCCATTATTAATTGTTGAGGGTTTAGTTTGTTTTTTTTCTCATAGTTTAAAAATAAAATATTAAAGAAGAAAATTACAAAAAGAAAACCAAAATATACTTCTAAAGTATATTCTGTTTTTTTTTTTAAATTTTCTTCTTTAATGCTTTATATTTAAACTATAAGAAAAAAACAACAAAAAAAAAACTAAACCCTCAGCAATTAATAATGGTACTCATAAAAACCTTTATATATATATATATATATATATATAGTTTAAAAAATAATTAGCGGAAGTTTCTCGAGAGCTCTTTCGGCTATCATCTCGTCAGGAGAAAATCGATAGCGAACAAAATAATATTGTGTCGAAAAATAAAGAGTTCTAATAAGGAACTTATAAAATGTGCCAAAAGTACGGGGACACTAAAATAAATTTATTAACGTTTAAAAACGATTAAAATATTGGCACAACGAGGGAGGAAAAACAAAAAAACGGGAGAAAAGATTCAAAGTTCCCCAAAGAGAAACAATGCGTTTGATATTTCTTTTTGTTGGCACAAAGAAGGTTGACACACCGCAATAGAGACAGACTCCAAACTCTTTAAATGGTTTTTGTAGTCCGCTCTATGTAGCACCTCGAACCAATCTATTTTGGCAGATTTAATAAGTTCCCCATTAGAACTCTTTATTTTTCGACACAATATTATTTTGTTTGCTATCGATTTTCTCCTGACGAGATGATAGCCGAAAGAGCTCTCGAGAAACTTCCGCTAATTATTTTTAAAACTATATATAAATTCTGTACCTCTAAACATTTATTTATATATATATATATATATATATATATATATATATATATATATATATATAAATCTCCCGTTAGTCAACATTCAAAAATGAGAAGATTTATTCAATTATAATATTTTATTCATATGAACTATGTCTTACACATGTTTTGCTGAATTGTGGAGGCCAACTAAACAACTCATCAGGGATAAAAAAAAAATGTATATATTCCTTGGAAAAATAGTTAGAATTTTTTTTTTCCTTGGAATAAAAATGGATTTAGTAAGGAAAAATGTTAATAAATGGAAATATTTAAAATTTACATAAGAATAAAAACATTTACTTATTGTAGTGTTTATAGGCATCAGGAACCCACGTTCAGTGTTCAAAAACAATGAATACCCCTGTAAGGATAGCTTACATGTAATTGTGAAGCAAGGTTTGCGCAATCTCCAACCTCTTCTGAATCGGCACTGCTTGAGTCCAGTAGTAAGAAGTCCAGGACGACTGGCAACAATGCCGAGGTAAGCGGAGAGCACATACAGCACATGGAATTCCCAAATGGTCACCCATCTTAGTACTGACTAGGTTCAACGTTGCTTAACTTCGGTGATCTAACGGGAACCAGTGTGTCATACATGATTGTACTTTATATAGACACTTTAAGTTAAGATTTTTGTTTATTTCTCACTGTTATGTAATTGAACTCCTTTTTTAATTGTGCTGGGATTAGGGTTAGTAAATGTAGAACAAGTAAAGGTCAGTTGACAGGGAAAGACGAACGAAAACATGGAAGGACATGACAAGAATTGATTTCAGAGAAAGAGGGATAAATAAAGACATGACCAGAGATAGGTTAGGTTGGAAGTTAATTTTTAAAAGTCTTTCATGCCATGGATGTTCATCTGATGCTGCTGCTTCTTTACATGGAAATATTTTTCTCCGTTTCCTGTTTTCAGGTGCCGCTTTCACTCGATTCCAAACGCTTCGACTCCAGAAAGTCTTTCCAGATATTTTGGCGGATCATCTAATCAGTTATGGGAGTTGTCAGTTCCCAACGTTGGGATTTGTTGTGGAACGGTATAAGCAAGTCCAGGAATTTGTGGCGGAACCATTTTGGAAATTAAAAGGTAAAAATTCTCAAACTTTTTTTTTTTTTTTTTTTTGGAGCCACCACTTATCAAGTCCCAAAGGCCACTCAAGGATAAATGATGGCTTCTTTGATATAATGGGCTTGTTTGAAGGTTTTATTTAGGAGCACAAATGAACCATAATATTTGATTTTTGGTTCATCGCTGATATTTTGCATAATTGTTTTTTAAATTTAAAAAACCTTTGGGCTTGTGTGGGTTGATGATATTTCAAGTGAAAACATTATTATGTACTTACTAACAGTTCAGCCCAGCTTTGCTTTGGCCCTATGTACTGTTCATAATTATATGTGCATATGTATATAAATATATTAAAAGGTTTGATTCATGTCCAGGTAACCTGCATCTAAAATTTCAAGTGTTTAGACCCAAAATTGTCAGAGGAGTTTGGTAGAGTCTGCAAAAGTCAACTCTTTCAACTTTGACTTCTTTGCAACCAAATTTTCGCCCAAAGACAGATTAAAAAGCTTGCTCTATGTCTAAATACATTTTATGTAAAATTTCAAATGTTTAGACCAAAAATTGGTTGAGAGGTCAAATATTTTTTAATTTTGACCCCATTTTTAACCCCTTAACATTTATTGTTTTGGGCTCAAATCAAATTAAAAAGTTTAATCCATATCCAAGGAACCTACATCTAAAATTTCAAGTGTTTATACTCAAAATTGGCAGAGAAGTTTGGTAAAATTTTCAAAGGTTAAATCGTTGAACTTTGACCCGTTGGCAGCCAAATTTCTGGCCGAAAACTGATTAAAAAGATTTTCCCAAATGTCAAATCTTGAGTCTGTAGACTGGAAATTGACAGAGTAATTTGGTAAGGAAATGTATACACACAGATACAGACAATTTCACTTTTATAGATATACCAGCATGGGTGCCCGGCGTTGCTCGGGTATTTGGATGTGTATGTTGAGTAAAAAAAAAAAAAGCGGTCAATTTTTTTAACTTTGACCCCTATTATGACCCCTTAAGATTTATTGTTTTGGGCTCAAATTAAGTTATTAAGTTAGATCCATGTCCAATGACCGTATATCTAAAATTTCAAGTATTTAAACCAAAAATTGTCGGAGGATTTTGGTAGAGTTCTCAAAGGTCAAACGTTAAACTTTGACCCCTTAATCGCCTAATTTCTGGCCGAAAACCGATCACATCGATTTTCCCAAATCTCAGTACCCTGTATATCAAATTTCGAGTCTGTAGACTTAAAATGGACAGAGTTATTGTCTAGGGAAATGTACACACACAGATACACAGACACTTTCACTTTTATAGATATATAGATAAATGTGTCATGTCGAAATTAGTATACATTCCAAAAATTACGAAAAATAGTAGATGTACTAGAAGTATTTTTAACAAAAAAATCATTCATAATTACTTTCTTAGATTTTGTGTTTTAAAATGGCGGACTCTTAATTTAAGTCTTTGTTATACTGAATTGGTTGCATAACTCTTTGACATGAAAACATACAATAAAACTCAATAATTCAATAAAATTCTATTTTCACTTGTAATTATTTTTCTCCTGGATCATTTTTTGTAATTTCTGGAATTTATACTAATTTTTCCATGACAAGTAAGTACGTAATGTTTTCACTTGGTTGGTTTAAAAGATCATCATCATGACAGGCTACTTGCCCGGACCAATGTGACTCTTCCTCTCCAGAGTTTCCTGTCTTCTATCAGTTGCCTCAGATCTTCAGGTTCACAGTTGGCATCGTGTGCTATTTGTTGGATGTACGTGGATCTAGGTCGTCCTCTGCTTGCGCGTCCGTGTCGTGGAGTCCATAGCAATACATCACTTACCAATTCATGCTTGCTCCTCAGACAATGACCGGCAAATCGTAGGCGTCTTTCTCTGATGGTATTAGATATGGCAGGTAGATTGCCATAAAGTTGCTGCTTCATGGGATGATTTTGCCAAGATATATTTAATATTGTTATTAGCATATGGGTGTATGTGCCGTCTAGTTTTCTTTCTAATCTTTTGGTGAGTGTCCAGGTTGTAGCACCGTAAACAAGGGCAGACTCTACCACTGCCTTGAAGAACTGCCTTTTCAGTTTGTCAGCCAGTTAGAGAACTTAAAAGATCACTAATGTAAATAAGCACTCAAAATTTAATTAATTTGTTGTTCCTTGCTTTGAATAAATATGAAAAGGAAAACTGAACAGCAAAAATGAATATATGAGTTCATATTTGTTGTGTGTTATTAGTATTTCTGTCAAACAAACTGATTTCTTGCACTATCCAGGAAAATATCAGCGTTATCAAAACCTTAGTTGATTAAATATATTTCTCATTTTGTAGAATTTCCACAGGTCCAGCAAGTTTTAAAAATAATTTGTTAAAAAAAAGTGATAGTGTGCAGAGACTAATTACGAGAGTGGTTCCAAAAGTAAAGCCTCCTATTTTTTTTAACTCCAAACTTTGAAGAGCTACAGAGACAAGAGTAATACCATTAAAATGCATGACCTTTTCGTATTATATGGACTACTGTTCTCAACATGAATGTGATTTTAACAATGTTACTTTTGATATAACCTCCAACCTTCTTCAGGTGTATCTTGTCGAACTCAGGAATGTGGACGGAATTTCAAGTGGAACTCTTTATTTATTTCAAGATACACGTAAGAAGGTTGGAGGTTACATCGACCGAAACGTGAAAATCGCACTCAAGATGAGAACAGTAGTTTGATGAATCCAAATAGCATGAATAACCAATCCTCATCTCAAAAATTTAGAAACGAGTGACTTGTATTATGAATAACATTTTAAAAGGCATTAATTCTATTTATTTTTTTTTCAGTTAATCATAAAAGTGAAGACGGCGTAGCTGAATTTATTTGGAAAAGGTGAGTTTAAAAATTTAATTTTAAAAATGTTATTGGTTATTCTCCTTGGTGGTCTCCAACATAGTTTTTGAAAAATAAACTAGCAAAATAGTTTATTATAAACTAATGGGACCCACGGAAATTCCACGGATTGAGAAATATGTTTTGATAAAAAATTAGTTCTATAGACAGAAAAACCAATAACACGCAGGAAATATGAGTTTATTAATATTTCTATGAAAATAGTGTCCATTGTATCTTAAATATGGAACTGACCCAAATGAGACAAATTAATACATACTAATAAATACTCAGAAAGTAATATTGTGCTACATAGTTCAATATAAATAATAAAATTACATTGTAAGAAACAATCTTTAATTTACTTCTTGAATCCAGCATTGCTTGACAGACAATGTTTTCTTTTTTTTTTTTTACTCTGTTTATTTTGATTGGTTCTCTATTTTACATACTTTTATTTGGTAAAGAACTGCTGCACATCGAAATTACTATGAGTTCCTTTTTCATACCATTACAACAATAATCATATTATAATGATATTTGAAATCGAGGCTGCATCAAAATGAGGTCACTCTTCTATTCTTGTCCAGGGTTGTCAGATTGGCATTTTTTAAGGCCAGATTTTGCGAATTGGAAGTTTGAAAAGGGTTATGCCCTCATGGCTCCCTCGTAGGGGTGCACTTAGAGATTTGGTAACACTTCCATTGTTTTCCTTAGTGCACTAGAATATACTTTTTAAAAAGTTTAATTTTTTTTTTTAAATTGCTTCAGACAAGTGATGAAGCTACTTGATGTAAGGAATAAGAAAAATATCACTTCAAGGTAAAAAATTAGCCAAGGATAAATAGTATATGAACCCAGAAAACAGCAATTCTTCCTTTTTTATTAGAAAAATCACCCATGGAATGTGAGAACTAATGGGGAGTAGAAAGTGGATCTTATGTGTGTGTTTGCTATAGGAAAAAGGTTAGAGAATTTGCATCAAATCCTGGAGAGATCTTGGGTTTAATTTCAACAACCTCATAACTCTCGTTTCCCTTATTTTATGCTTTAATCTTCACATTCCACAAGCAAAGTTTCTGACAAAGAGGGAAGAATTGATGTTTTCTGCATTGGAATTTATCCATATAACATTATATTATAACTGGCTTTTGATTTTGGCATAGTATTTTTATTTATTTATTTTTTTTTTAAATCCTGGCATCAAGTGATCCAATGCCTAGTCTTGAGCGACCCCCCCCCCCCAAATAAAAAGAAGATAAAATAAGGGAAATGAGAGTTATGAGACTACCAAAAGTAAACCTTTAGGCCACTTTCTAGTCTCCAGGATTTTATGTAGATTCTCTAACCTTTTTTCTATAGGGAACGCGCACATACACATGGACATTGAGTTTTATATATAGAGATATTCCGTGTTTATTTCGAATTATCTAATATATAAAAGTGAAAATGTGTGTGTATGTCTGGCAAAGACTTAAGGGGGGAGAGGATCGGGGGGATAACTAATTCTTAGAACTTTTTATATACTCTCTAGATTATAATATCTCCGATTTACGAAAGCAAGTCGTCTCTATCTTTTATCTGAGTGACTTTTATAAAATTCCTGCTATTCTGCCTTCTCGTGTGTTTGTGTTTTTTGTATAAAAAAGTGAAACTAACGAAAGTGAAGGCAATTATCTGGCTTCATGCTGGCAACGTCCAGAAAGCAATTAGCTTTGATCACTGTGTGGAAAACCTTCATATCAGACAATTGCTATTTATTTGGACACTTGGGAGCTGGGAACGACCTTGTGGGGAAGAATATAAATACCACGAGAGACTGGCTCCAGGCACTTTCATTTCTTCGCCGACTCCTGACCTAATTATCCGTGAGTCAACAGCTTTTGATTCACATCACTAAATTTAAATGCTTTTCATTTCCTTTCTCGTCGTAGCGCAGCGGTAAGATCTCAGGTTTTCTGCCTTCGCATCACGGGTTTGAACCTGTCTGTCTACTAACACTTGTTTTTGCTTCTTTTACACCTCCAAACACCCCGGGCAACGCCGGGCACCTCTGCTAGTACTTATTAAAATAACAAAACTACAGAAAAATCTTTATGATGTACGTACTTGTTACAGAACAAAGATGTCGTATTCCAAAAATCATGTAAATTGATCAAATAGCCTTTTTTTTAAACTAAGAAAATCAAGTTTTTTGATGAAGCAAGGTGTAGGATTTTTGGTTGGCCATGTTTTTTTGATCCAGCATAAATAAAGGGAAGACAACTTAATCTGAAATATCAAGATGAAGATCATCGTTTTAATGAATACATTTAATATTAAAATTGCTAAAAATCATAAATTTTTTATTTTATTAGTTAACAGAAACTACTTGATCAATTTATGTAGTTTTTGGAATATGACTTCTTTGTTCCATGACGAGTACGTAGATCATAAAGATTTTCCTTGATTTTTTTTTTTTTTTTTTTTTTAGCAAGTGTAATTCTAAATAAGCCCCAGAACATTCTTTCTTTCAGAAACCGACTCTTTGATTATTTGGCCTGTTTAATACTCTATGAACATTGTCTTGAGGATCCGGTTGCCTGTGTGACAGATGTTAAAAGTCGTCCGAAAAGTAAATGGCGTCCGCAACCATTAGACACTGTGGTAAGTAGAACCCTAGCCATTTCTCACGTGATATTCGGATGAACCAAACTACTGCCCTCATCTTGGATGACATATCATCTGACCTTCTGGTGCACCTTGTTGAACTTATTACTTGCTTTGCTACCATTATTATTTGTGGACTTGTAGTGCAACGGATAAAAGTACTAGGTCATAATCAGTCATAAGTGACGGTCTTCTGGAGGTTGAAAGTTCAATCCTCAGTATGGGCGATACTTAGAGTATAATTACAAATTATTTCAGGCTCCTACTGGGTCATGGTTTACAGGATGAGAGCAAGCTACCCCCCATGGATTAAATGAAGGATTCTGTTTCAAATTTCATATAGATTTCCAAGTTCGACAAGAACCACCTAAAGAAGTCTGAAGGTTATATCAGCTGAAATGTTGTTAAAATAACATCCAAAATGAAGGCAATAGTCTGAATAATCTATTTTTTTTTTTTAAATAAAAATCGCTCCAGACAAGGTATGAAGCCACTTGATGTAAGAAGTTAACAATAAGGAAAAATAATTATCACATTTGTCTGCCCATTTTTAGAACAAGTCTTTCTTTGTTGCTTTCGGACCATGTGTATAACACATTTCTTTCCTCTACATCTTGAACATCTTTACCCCAAACATGTGTCCTTTTTATCTCTGCTGTCACATTGCACAGCCGGCTTGGTCATTTGTAAGTGGTTGATTAGGGAACGTTTTTCAGATGACCAGTTGTGAATAAGCAAGAAGCAGTCCCCGATCAAGTCTTTCTCAATATCTAACACATTATAAGATACATTTTTGAGTATCGTTCAAGAAATGAGTACCATCATAATTTCCAAAGAAAATTTCTTATTTCTCGTTATCTCTTGTTAGATCAGATTACTCAATGACATAAGCATTTAAGTAGAAAGTGGACAGATCTTGGGTTTACTTTCGGCTCATAGCTCTTGCTTCCCTTATTTTGTCCTTTGATCCTTACATTTCATCTATATCTATAAAAGCGCAAATGTGTTTGTGTGTGTATTTGTATGTCTTGCAAAAACTTTTGACAGACGCTTTGGATCTTGACCAGATCGGTATCGTTTTCAAGCTTGATCCTTCGGACGACAAATATAAAAAAATTGTCCAAAAACATTAATTCCTTCACTGTCAGCCGGACAGTTTTTTACAAGGAGGAGGTCGGTTTTTGCATTGCCATTTTTCGCAAGTAATCGTATTGGTTGGATTGACTACGCTTAATTTCAAGTTCGGAACTTCTGGAGACATCGGCTAAGATGCCATGTTTTTTCTAACTTTTTTTTCTCCGCCTGCCTACTACCACTTTTTTTCTAATGCCCCCCACCCTCAGGGTTCCTTACTACACCATTTACACGCACTAAGGCACACCCGCTAGTCTATAATATAAAAGGCAATATGTGTGTTTGTATGTCTGTCTAAAACTTTCGACAGACATGTCGTGACAAAGTTGGTATCATTTTAAAGCTCAATGTCTCGGACGACAAATATCGAAAAATCGGCCAAAAACATTAATTCTTTCACTATCAACTGGGCCGTTTTTTACAAGGAGGAGTCACTTTTTTCGTAAACATTTTTGCAAGTCATTTCAAACCTTGTGTCAACGACATTGCATAAAACATGGTATTTTGACTGTCCGTGACATCACAATCGCAGTAGACGTATCGATACCACTGTTTGCTTTTTTTTTTTTTACCTTCTTTTCTTTTTCTTGTTACGGATTCAAGTCTACCACCTACTACTAATTTTTTTTTTTTTTGCGCTTGCAATTTCGCTTTTTTTTTTTGCTCAACCAACCCCCTTACACACACTTCCACACACCTGGGCAATGCCGGTCACTCATGCTAGTCTGTTATATAAAAGGGAAAATGTGTATTAGTTTGTATGTGTGTGTGTTTGTATGTCTGCAAAAAACTTTTGACAGACGTATTGGACACTGACAAAATTGGTATCGTTAGAAAGATCAATCTCTCAGATAAAAAATATCTAAAAATTGGCCAAAAAGATTAAATGTGTGCTGGTCAACTGGGCTGATTTTTGTAATATTTCTGACAAAGCTGGAAAAATTGTTTGGTGCAACCTTACTATAGTGTGTCGTCCAACCCAATTGTGTATGTTTGAACAAAAGCATTTCAGGAAAAACATTATTACGTACTTACACGTCATGTTGAAATTAGTATAAATTCCAAAATTTATGAAACATTATCCCGTAGAAGATGTGCTAGGGCTAATTTTTGAAAAAAAAAAAAAACATGTGAATTATTATCGAGAATAAGCAAGACGGACAACTTGAAAGCAGTTATCTCCACCTGATTTCAAGCATTTAAAGTGTTAATTTACAGTGAAATTGCAACTTTGAAAAACTCTGTTTTGACTTATAATTATTTTTCTACATTTGTAATATTTTGAATTTATACTAATTTTGGCATGACATGTAAGTACAGAATGTTTTTCTCTGAAATGTATTTTTTCAAAGACACACTATAGTAAAGTTGCAGCGAATTGTTGTTTTCTAGGTTCAAATCTATCCATCTATCATTTATCATTGGATGATTTTTAACTTTGAATTAGTATATTTTTTTTTTAGCTCCTTTTCTTGTCTTGAGCGATTTCCATAAAAATATATCAGTGCTTGTTAAGATACGGTCGACAGATCGATTTAAAAAAAAAAAATCTGTTGTTTTAAGCAAAAACAATATTACGTATTTAATTGTCATGTCGAAAATAGTAATATATCCAAAAATTATAAAAACTCATTTATTTCTAATTAAAGTAATTTTTATGTGAAATTGGGTAAAATCGCATTTTTCTTAGACATTGTAAAGTAAACAATAGGAGGCTAAAAGCAGGGGACATAACTCTGAAAGGAATATTTTAGATTACTTGTGATCATGGCTGCAATATTTGTTGTCTATAACGATAAACTTTTTTTACTAAAAACGCAATAGCAGTTGTTCTACTCAATGAATTTTCGTAATTTTGGGATATATTACTATTTTCGACATGACAATTAAGTATATAATATTGTTTTTGTTTAAAACAATATATTTAAAAAATTGATTTGTCATCTATTAGCTTAACAAGTACCAAAATATCCTTGTGACAGTTTTCTAAGCCTTACCACTTCCATGCTGGCTCATGACAAATTTGAAGCAAGTGTTTTGTTTGTGACACCATCACTAGAAGATTCTCCTACAGGGCAAACAAACTCTTTTTATCAAGGGCCACTGGTTTGACTCTCTCTACCTTCCCATGTCATATCACATCTTTCTGCAGTGGGAAGAAAGTAAATACTGTAATTCATGGCAGTTATGGCCCCAGAATAATGACGTATACTTCTGTAACATACTTTTGTTAATACAATTTTTGTTTGCTTATAATTTTGTTTTTTTTCTATCCAGGAACTTGAGAAACTTTCATCGCGAAAATTAAAAATCGGTGCCAAAGAAACAATGTCAATTGCTGAGAAGCTTTACACGCAGGGATTTATCAGTTACCCTCGAACGGAGACAAATATGTTTGCCAAAGAAATTAATTTGGTTGAATTAATAGAGAAACAAACGCAACATCCAGACTGGGGTGGTAAGTTCTCTGCCGTTTAATTGACTTGATTTTTAAAAACATTTTGTTCCTTTGTGATCTTCGACCTTCTTCAAGTATATCTTGTAAAATTTCGAAAATCTGCATGGAATTTTGAATCAAGCCTTTATTTAATCCACTGGGATAGCATCTTCTTTCGTTAGCCATGACCTGAGGTAGAAATCTCAACTTAATATTGTCCATACTGAGCATTGAGCCTCCAACCTCTAGAAGAGTGTCAATTAGAACTGAGTTTTACTTAATACTTTAATTAATTATGCTATGGGTTCTCCTGTTCGAAATATTTTGCAAATTCTCGAGTTCAACAAATAGATTTCCAAGTTCAACAAAATACATCTGCTCAAATAGTTTCTTCCTTCGAACTGCTCGACTTTGGAATTCCCTCCCAGGCCCCTGTTTCCCTAACTGTACTGACACACAGAAGTTCAAGTATAATGTGAGCAGATATCTTGCTGCCCAACTCCCTAAATAGCATCTGTGCTAATCTGGACCCAAATAGTAGCCCCTTATGACTAAGTGGTGCTGTGCCTTGTGTTGCGTGTTCAGACTGAACAAACACACGCAGGACAGTTTGAGGCTAAAAGCATCGAGTGATGAGGTAAATCTGTCAAAGCTGATGTCACCGGAGGTGAATGGGTCAAGTAGTTGACCTCACAGCTGCCAGGGCTAGAACACCTTGGAGGGAGCAGGTCAATATAAACAAGCGAGGTGGAAGAGGAGGAGTCAGTTAAAAAAAGCAATAGCGGTCACGAGTTGTTGCTGAATTCTCCACTTTCTGCTTACCGCTTGAAGCATGCACACGAAGCAAGAAATAAAATAATCTAATATATAAACGCCTATATGTCTGTCTGTCTGATTGTTGGTCAGTCTGTCTCCATATTTTCAAACTATCTCCTCCGAAGCTAAAAGTCTCAGGGGCCTCAAATGATTGGATTTTTTATAGGCCGTTCTTTTATGGGTCTTTAATCGGTTAATTGTTTTTAAGGGGTCAAAAATGGGTAAAAATTGGAAAAATGATTAAACATTTTCATCTTAGTTTATTTTTAATATTTAATTGGTTTATACACGTTTGTACAGAGGTAACATCACCAGCTTTGAATGCTGCAGTTTTGGTTTCGGTTTCGATTCTAGCTGATGGCACCTTAATACTTTTGTTTTACTTTTGAAATCATGACTCTATAATAATTGTAGTGGAGTCGGGAAAGGTGAAAGTAGGAAAACACGACGACTGGTGAGAATACGAAGAACATTTATATCCAGAACAGGGTTAGTGATACAGGAAGATTAGTAAGTCCGTGGGGAGTCGTCTCTGTACGACATCCGGATAGTTCTCATTGAGCGGTCTATACTTGCTGCTTATATGGCTAATGGATAAGTCCATCTTAGTGATTATAAGGGTGTGTATGTACCCACAACAATAATATATATAAAATCTGGACAAATTAAAATATCATATCTATACTTATCAGGCAAAGCCAGGCATCCCCCTACTCCTCCTCGCTAGTAATTTTATATTTTTCTAACAAACGAATTTGTGTTGTAACTTTTTTTTTTTTTTTATGAGAAACTACTATTTGCTCAACCCGGCTACATCACACTGGTTTGATGACAGTATAGCTTTACTAATAAATAGGTATATATATCTATATGTGTGTCTGTGTGGAAATATTTAACTGATAAACTTTTAAAACTACTGGTCACATAACACTGAAATTAGCAGGAAATAGTAATCATACACCAAGGATGGTTTATAACGAGTAAAATCTTTGTTTAAATAGATAAATACCATGTTGGCAAGTTGAAATGGAAAATGTTCATTTCAATTTACCGACATATTTCTATTACTTTTGCGCATGCGCAAATTCATTCATAGTTTGGAGTGGTTGAATTTAAATCTTTCTTATCTATCTGTTGATAGCTCAAACGGTAGGGAATGTGACTGCAGCACTAAATATGAATGCATAAATTCATTCATCATAACAATACGGCATAATCACATTGACACACCAGTTCCCATTGATTCAACAAAGTTAAGCAACGTCAAACCTGTTCGCTACTAAATGGGTGACCATTTGGGACTTCCAGGTGCTGTATGTGCTCTCCGCTTATCTCGGCATTGTTTCCAGTTGTTCTGGACTGCTCCTTGCCACTGGACTCCAGCAGTGCTGATTCAGGAGAGGTGTGGTTGGAAATTGCGCAACCCTTGCCTCACAATTACATGTGCAGCTGCATACAGGAAGTATCTTTGTCTTTTGAGACTGAACGGAGGTATCGATCAATTGAAAACAATGCAATTTGCAATCCTCTCTGGTCCATTCGGGCGGAATAAAAACGTAGGAGGCATTACTTTTAGAACGCCCCTCGTACAACATAATATTTTAAATAACTCTGTATATAGTACTGATAATAATCCAAGGACAGTTATGTGAATGCCTAAACAATTCATAAGTTAATGTTCGGTGTTATACATTTGTAATTTTATTGTGCCTTTTTGTCTGTATATATATATATATATATATATATATATATATATATATAATGATTTCATCAATATTAACAGTAATTAATTAAAATGATTTAATAAAACAATGAATAACCTACTATATTGCCTTGATAAGAGTTCAAAACTAGCTTCGAAACCTAGTAGGTGATGCCCTTTTCTCTTCCCTGCAACCTCTTTCCCACAGAAGAGATGTTGTGAGCCTAGCTCTGCTCTATCGTTATTTTCTTGGCCACTGCTCATCTGATCTCCAATCTATGGCGGTCCTGTCGGTGGGGCATTAGAATACGCCGACTGCCCCCCTGCAGAGGGTAAAAGTCCCTCAATGGGGGTCCTGGATATGACCTTAAACTATATCCAGTGGTGAGGCCCCAGCTTGTGGGCTTTGAGGAGTGTAGAACCACCCTTTAATTGTCATTGCTCCCAGGTCCACTCTGACCCGGAGTATACCACTATCAGCCGGTCACTGAGGTGTGACCGACAGATGTGTTATAGTAAATGTCTTAAAGCGGTCGCATGAAGATGGGCCAGTCATTAGGGTCTGTGTAGTAAGAAGAAAACCATACCTGATGATCTCTTCACCCTGGTGGCATTCTGGTGGGAATCTTCATCTCTTTGTCCTCAAGGCCGCCTTTCGACTTCAGACATTTATGAAGGCATTCATGGCAGACACAAGAAAAATGACACGCAACACAATTGTAATATACATAAGGTATAACTAACTATTTTATTTTACAAAATATATATTACAATACATATTACAATTAATTTTTACAATTAAAACTGGACGATAGGCTTTTCGAAGCTAACTAACCTACCCTAACTAGTGTTGAGGGAGGGGGTGGCCCCCCTCATTTACGGAGAGACAGACTATGCGTCCTCACATCATGGTGGTCGTGCAGGAAAAAGACAGAAAAATAGCAAGGGAATTATGGGAAGGGATTTCTTTGTATCTCTATGCTCCTGGCCAAATTACTACTGGTCCATGCTGCAGAGTGTGTTAGAAACAGTGGCACAAAGAAATAGAAGGAGTGGTACCTGTTAGGGTCCCAACTATGGATTAAATAGAAACCGACGTGAAAACAACAAATATATTCTATTAAAAACATTTTTTCTTCAAAATCTTTGGATTCGGCATTAAATAACCCGAAAAGGGTTGATATGCCGTAAAACAAAAACAACCAACCAACAACCAACCAATCTATGGCCTCTCCTTGCCAAACTTTCACAAAAAACACTTAACTAGATACAGCCACTATCAACAATTTTTCCCATTCTCTATCTGTGCCTAAACCTAAACGCAGATTCCATGAATAAAGCTTCTTACCGAGAACTGCCCACATGTGGAACACTGTTCCATTGGCCTGCTTCCCAGCCAACTACAATATGGTAGCCTTCAAGTCCAATGCAAACAAGCTCTTGTTGAGCAGTCTCCTTAAATGATCTAAATTCTACCGAATCTACACCATTAATGATTACTAAATTACCACCTTACATTCATTAACCCTTATCCTCGAGAGGCCTTCAGGACTTGATAAGTGGTGACCACTTTGTAAAAAAAAAAGAACCTTTCCTTTAATGTTCCCAAGAATTCTTACCAATAAGCAAAAGCAAAGAAAGATAAGGGAAAAGAGTGGGAGGCCGTCACTTGCTTTCTCTCTCTCTCTTTCTTCTGTTAACAAGTGTTAGATAATGATGTGGTTAAAAGTTTGTTTTTTGTTTTTTTTTTACATAGGCATCACCACTTATCAAGGCCAAGAGGCCACTCGAGGATAAGGGTTAAAGAGTGTACAGTAGAAATTGGACAATACAGTAACCGTTAGTAATGGAGATTCAGTAAATTTGTTAACTTATATGCAACGGCTCATCAAAAACTTGTTTACGTTAGACTTGAACACAACCATATTGTAGTCAGCTGGAAAGCAGAAAAACGGAAGACAGTTCCATAGGTGTGCAGTTCTAAGAAAGAAGCTTTGCTCATGGAATCTACGCTTAGGTTTAGGCACAGATAAAGAGTGGGGGAAACTAGTGATAGTATTTTCTGCTAAACGGGTGTTTCTTGTGAAAGTTTGGTCAGCGGGGACCATAGAATGGAGCTCAGCCGAGCACCTGCCATGAAAATAACAATAAAGCAGAGACAAACTCGCAACATCTCTTCTGTGAGAAAGAGGTTGAAGGGAAGAGAAAAGGACATCCCCCACAAGGCTACGAAGTCTATTTTGAACTCTATCAAGGTAGGATAAGTCCTTTCTAGCAGCTCCTGCCCAGATGTGGCAACAGTACTCCATCCTTGGACGTACCTGGCTCTTATATAGATAGAGAATTGCATCAGCAGTGAGATATCTACTGGATCGATAGAAGGATCCCACCATTTTTTCAGCGGCCTTGGCAACGGATTTAATGTATGCGTTGCATTTAAGATCAGGAGTAAAAGTCAAGCCCAGAAGCTTGTCAAAACATGAGGCCTCCCCAAGACGAGAGCCATTGATTTCAATTGATGCCAGATGGGGATCAGAGCGTTGATGATGTAAAGATAAAAGCTTGGTTTTAGATGCATTAAAAGTAACAAGCCACCTCTTTCCCCATTGTACCACTTGCTCAAGATCAGAGGCGAGAGAATCAGAGAGAACTTGGTCGTTTACGCTCTTAAATGTGCTACCATAGATAGTAGTGTCATCAGCATCATTAATTATTATCTGTCTGTCTATCTATCTATCTATCTATTCTATGATATTGTTAAAATAGTTTATATTGGGAGTTATTTATTGTTTATCGAATAAAGTGTAGCAATGAGTTTTAACTGAGGATGTTTACATAAATTAGTTAGGTTAAATAAACAAAATGACTTTGGGCAGGCATACGTGAAAAGATTGCACGTCGAGAGACATGTGCTTTTTAATGATGATGTAATGGAACTGAGGAAGAGGTCAAGAGGTCGGGAAGGTTAGAGAGAGGAGAATAGTTTGAGTTTGGTCACGGAAGTGACCAGACGTGCTTCAAGCCAGGAAGCAAGGCTGTTAAGAACAAGCATGTAGTTACGAAATCTAGACTCTTTGTGAAGACCATTTGTAGACAACTGAAATAAATTTATATATTAAAAATATAAAGTGTTGTTCTGTGGTTTCACAAAAGAAGGAAGAACAGAGGTCTCAATTGGTTATGGTGTAGGTCAGTTCATGTTTCATCACGGAGTTGAATAGTGAAGATAGAACTCTTGGAGAAAGAAAAGGTATGAAGCATATATTATTATTCTTATAAAAAACTGATACCTTTAAGTAAATATGAATTGTAATATATATTACCGTGTGATAAATCGCTGATATAACATGACTCAGTTTATACGTCAATATCATATCGCCTGGCTAAACAACAATGCGTACAATTTATACCTTTTTATCTGATCCCATTATAAGAACAATATCTCCCACCTCACTATGTAATATGACTGTTTTGGTACTAATCCACCTCTCTAAGTACAACACAAAGACAAAGATGGAAATGACAGTTTGATGGGAAAAAACATTTGTTTCATTATTCTCTGATATAAAGAGCAAAAATCTGTTTAAATGTATGTAGAAAAGTGTCCAGTTGAAGGAATTAATATTTTTGGTCAATTTTTTCAATATTTGTCGTCCGAAGAGTCGAACTTCAAAATGATACCGATCTCGTGAAAATCCGTCATCTCTGTCGAAAGTTTTAGGCAGACATACAAACATACATACATTTAAACAGACAAGTGAGAATTATATTATAGATAATTTGCTTCATATGTTGCAGTTTCAGTTTATATACACACATGGGAGTGCGTTTTATATACGGCACCTGATATTCCTAAATAGTCACCCATCTAAGTGTGTCTAATAAATACAGGAGATGAAAAAGATATTCGACAGTATATACGCTTTCACACACGTATAGATATTAAGTTGGTGAAAAAATTCTTGTGGAATTTTTTATTTTGATTTCAAATGATGTATTTTCAAATAAGTTTTCGTTATTAATACTTTTACTTTATACATCATTTTAAAGAGCATTTTTCGCTCTATCTAATCGTTTAAATTATAATCGTTTTAAAACAATTATGTCTTCTTTTCAGAATGTTGAATACAAAATGGAAAAAGGCAAATTTGCACAATTTTCTTATTTCAATACGAGCTAGGCTGAAAAACTACTGAAACAGCTTGCGATATCAATGAAGCACTACTGAACGCACAGCACAATTGTAGTTTAAGAAATTTCATGGCGGCGACGAGAATCTTGAAGATGATGAGTGTAGTGGTTGGCCATCAGATGTTGACAGCAATCGATTACGAGCCTTCATTGAAGCCAATCCATGTACAACTGTTTGAAAATTTGCTTCTGAATTACACGTAATGTATACAATGATTTTCAACCACTTGAGAGAGATTGGAATAGCAGTAAAACTTGACAAATGCATGTTTCACAAATTGAACAACAACCAAAAGAAACGCTGTTATGAAGTGTCATCTTCCCTTCTTTTACGCATCATTATGGTGGAGAAGTACTGTCAACAAATGGATGAAATGCATCAGAAACTTCTACAACAACACCCAGCATTAGTCAATAGAAAAGACCCAAATACTCCAATGCCCGACCACACATTGCTAAACCGACTCTGCAGAAGTTAAACAAATTGGGCTACAAAACTCTGCCACATCTGCCATACTCTACAGACCTCTCACCTACCGACTACCACTTTTTCAAGCATCTTGACAACTTTCTGCATGAGAAATGCTTCAAAAACCTAAGTGATATCAAAAACACCTTCAGCAACTTCATTGTCACCGAATGCAAGATTTTTATCGTTACTGGCATAAATACACTTGTTTTGTGTCGATAAAAGTGTGTTGATTCTGATGGTGCTTATTTTGATCAATAAAGTTTTGTTTGAGCCGAGATATGTTCATCTGAATTTAAATGTAAAAACTGCAAGAACTTTCTTGTCAAACTGATATATCGGTTTTTATTACAGAAAATACTAAAACTGATTTATTCAAGTTTTACTGAGATATTTTTCCAACATACTTTAATCACACAAAATACATGTTAAAATATTCCTGGAGTTGGGGATTTAAAAACTATGAAAATAAATTTTTTAAAAATAATAAATATTTGTCCAAACTTCTTGCCAACTCCTGACTTCCACTGTAATTGTCATCGTGCGTCCTTTCTCTCCCTTTCTTAGCTGTCTAAAAAGAAAGACTGCTCTGTGATTTCCCATTTTCCCCTTTTCATAGTCATCACTATCTCATATGAAAATTAATGCCATATGTATATCAATAAGCCGTCCACAGACAAAAGTTTTTCTTTTCTATTTCCTTTCTTGATTCTGTCATCCAACAAGATAGACAGAGGTGGCGTTGCTTGTGTAAGTTACGGTTTGCATTACTTTTACTACAGTCATTGTCATAACAATAGTTAAAGATCTGTTTAACTCTGTTAATTGAGCACTCTGGTCACTTTTTGTTCCCCCCAAAATATTTTATGTTATTTAAACTTGTACATCTTCTTTTATTTCTTCTTTTGATAAGAGTTTGCCGGTCAAGTATTGGAACATGGTCCAAATCCTCGGAATGGACATAAATCTGATCAAGCCCATCCTCCGATCCATCCAACCAAATATACGAATTCCTTGCAGGTCAGTAAGTTCATTTTTTTTTCTTGCTCAATTCAGAGTTTTACGTTGTGAGTGAAACAGTTGCATTTGCGAGTGATTTTTCCAAGTGGCGACTAGAAGTAAAAAAAAAAAAACTTGGCACTTGTACAGTTTAATCAAGACATTAAAAAATGAAAATATTGAAAAAAAAAAGTTATATTGTATGTATCCATTTTGAACTGAAGATCTCAAAAAAAAAATTTTCACTTGATTTGATCAAGTAGGTTTTTTGGGGTTTTTTTTACAGCGGAAAAACATGTTTTTACGACAGCGCGCCGAAGGTAGACATCTTGGAATTTTTTTTGGACACGCCACAGGGAGATAACTTAATTTAAAGCACCAACACTCCCTCCTCATCTCAGTATCATAACAAATTGTTTTTTTGCTGTAAAAAAAACAAACTACTTGATGAAATTAAGTGATTTTTTTTTTTTTCCGGAGAACTTCATTCCATAACGGATATGTACAATATAACCTTTTTTTTATATTTTCATTGTTTAATGTCTTGATTAAACTGTACAAGTACCAAAACCTTATCTTTTGGCGAATGTATTTCTTTCACCAACAATTTTCTAAAGCTTATTTCTGAGTGAAAAATATCTTTTCAACCTTTATTATTATTATTTTAAATAAAACGAGCAAAGTAAAATTATTTAAACAATAAAAGTTTTAGTGAAACAATATTTTTTTTTTAATGAAGACTTGTTGAATAGTACATATTGGGGACTTATAACGGGACATGTATAGCGGGGATGACGATAGGTGATGGCAATTCCGATGGGAAGACATTTATACATATTACATCACGACGATGACAACTGTGACAATTCTTGGAGACTTAATATTATTGCAGACTGGGAGATATTATATACAGTAGTTCTTATACACATATAGAGAGGAGGAGATACTTCACTTGTGATGATGGTGGGAGGACACATAATTCTTGGAAGGGTTACACAATGTTCATTATAAGATGATAAAACACATTTACCTTTTTGTTTGTGATGAATGCCGACACGAGACAAACAGTTACAAATTATTAATGGGATTGCTTTATTCGTTTGATCGGCCGGTCGATGAAGTCAGGAATTCAGCTTGTATCTACATGGTCTAATCTTCTTCCCTTCGCCTCTATGGGGCTCCCACTCCAACTGCATCAACTGTCAACTCTCGACTGATCAACTGGCAACTGACTAACATCCAACTGACCCTAACTCCGAACCCACCGAATCCTATATTGAGGAATTCCCTTTGTTTATGACGTCAAAAGTGTTTTCCAAACGTGACTAATTTCCACGTGGCTTTACATATGTTTGTCCAACACACTTTTGACAAACAAAAGAATCCTCAATTCTAATTTAACCTATTTTGAAACAATATAATTTAACTCGCATTGTGCATTCATTTAACTGACATTATTTAATATCTAGATTTCTAAAGAATGGACAATTGACTCTTTTTCCGATATAAACAATATTTAACTATTTCTAATAGAATTACAATAGACTTAATTTTTAACATTCCATTCTCTATTATCTTTAACACTTGCCTACAGGGTTCGATTCTAACCTTATCCTAATATCATTTTCACTTATCTAGTATATCTTCTTACTTACATGATAAGGGACAGCCCTTCATGCCTAAAAAATATCTGAAGAAATTCAAATGTTTATAATTGTAAGTCTCAACATAAAATTCAGTGCATATTTAGGGTTTGGCTAGTAACTTTTCTGTTTGGCTAGTAAACGAAAATATTTAGTTGTCAAAGGTCAATTAAAGATTAATTTGTCTGTAGAGCTCTGCAATTTTATATTTGTTGAATTCATCATCGTCATCGCCTATTTTAACATTTTAACATAAGATGTTTTCATAGCATCTTCTCAGAAGGCTTGTGCCAGAGATAAGATTTGGTCCAACTTTCATACCATGAGATTGACACTAATTCTATTATAATATTGTGTCAGGTATAAGTTCTAGTGCTGTAAACATAATAAATAATTAAATAAATTAAATAAATGCTTGGACAAAGGATGAGGCATTGAGTACTGAAAGTATCTCTGGCTGTAGTCTGACCATCCAAGAGATATTTTCTTAGTTTGAAAAAGTTAGTGCCTCATTTAATGGTCACTTATTGCTTAACTGTTGAGTGTTTCATTCCTGAAAAATTGTAAGAACTATGACTACGACTAACCCTTAGTTCAAATTTAGGGTGGAGGGAAGAAATTCAATAAACTTTTTAAATAAGTTGAAGTACTCATGTTTTAATTAAGTAAATTCAGGTTCATATATAAAATATAAAAGTCAGGTACGTCCAATGATGGAGTATTGTTGCCACATCTGGAAAGGAGCTGCTAGAAAGACTTTATCCTGCCTTGAAAGAGTTCAAAATAGACTTTATAGCCTAGTAGAGGATGTCCTATTCTATTCTCTGCAACCTTTTTCCCACAAAAGAGACATTGCGAGTCTGTCTCTGCTTTATCATTATTTTCATGGCAAGTGCTCGTCTGATCTCTAATCTATTGTCCTCCCTTCACTGACTTTATAAAAAAAAACACTCGTCTAGCTGAATCCACTATCAATAATTTCCCCCACTCTTGATCTGTGACTAAACTAAAACGTAGATTCCATGAACAAAGCTTCTTTCTTAGAACTGCACGCCTATGTAACTCTGTCCTGTTTGCCTGCTTTCCAGCTGACTACAATTTGGTCGTCTTCAAGTCCAATGTAAACAAATTCTTGATGAACCGTTCCTTTAAGTAATCCAAATTTACCACTTCTAATGATTACTACAATATTATCCCATTGACTACTGTACACCCATTAACCCTTACCCTCAAGTGGCCTCCGGGCCTTGATAAGTCATAACTCCTATGTAAAAAAAAAAAATATTCCTGACTTTTTAGAGCTATGCAGGTTAAAATAAGGAAAAAAATGACCTGAACATGTTTTATACCGTTTTACTCATCAGGTTTGCTTTTTAGTGAAACTGGTTCTCCCAGACCTCATTCTTTTAATCATTTTCTAAACAAAAACAAAAACCAACACTATTTTCACACATTTCCATTTTAAAAAAATTTTTCATGCAAATTTTTAACATTTTCCATAAAGAGCTCTACAGGCCAGATTTAAGATTGAAAGTATCTATGTCTGAAGTCCAACCATCCATCACCCTTGAGTCCCTGGAGGGGCATAGGCCATCTACAACTTTTGTAGATGTTTTTGTAGCGAGAAGGTCTTTTTTACAGGGTGAGGGTGCTGGCCCCACACATAACCTTCTCAGAAAGTACATATAGTGCCTAGCCTTCCCAAATGGTCACCCATCTGGTACTGGCCAGGCTCAACATTGCTTAACTTAGGTGATCGGGTGAGAACCGGTATGTCAACGTGATTGTGCCGTACGATGTCCAACCACTCAGGAGATATTTTCTAATGGGAAAGTGATTTGTTTGGGAAAAGTGATTTTCCTAGATGAGCTCCCGGTAAACTCTTTTGATTAGAGACCGTCAGAATGTTATTTTCTGGTCAGCCTCTGGGTGGTCGAATTGGGATTGCTAACAAAGACCCAGATATGGTCAGAGGTGAAAAATTCCAGATTATGGGAAAAGATGGAGGTCATAGGCAGTCCTTTTCTGAAGGAGGAGGAGGAAGAGTGGAATTTAGAGTTGATTGTTTGAGACAGGCAGTTGATTATCCCGAGAGCTGCTGAGCAGTTAAGCTAGTGTGTCACTCCGAGCAGGGTGGGTTGCTTGGCCGAAGGATTGTGTCAATGGGACTTTTGTACTTCAGTTTGGTCAGGCAAAACTTTAATTATGTAAATTTGATATTCAATCTTGGGAAAGTGAGTATCACTTGTAATATTCCACCTACCAACCCCCCAAAATAATTAAATAAACATCATTTGTTTGTAAATTGGATTTGTGGTTTTTGTTTTTGAGAGAGAATTCCTTAGCACAATGAGTAGGATGATCACAGACGGTGCAATACGCATAGTATTAAGGAATATTATGAAAGAGTGCGATAGTGTGATTATAATTAGATGGCTCCTCCTCACCCAATTCGGATACCTGACCTACTGCTTCACACTTCTTCTATTCTGTACGCCACTACTCCCAAGCATTACCTCTTTTTTTTAAGGTTGTTGGTTTACTGTTGATTGCCTGATGTATTCCTAGTAGGCAATGCTGACAAATCTGGTCATGGCTATTTTTATACTTAATTTTAGGATGCACTATGGTATAGAAATAATTTGTTAATTTTCTATTTCCATATCATAGTGCTTCCTGGGGTTGGGGTTTCCCCCCACTTTACAGCCCCGTGAGACATTTTGTCATGATGGAAGTAAATAAATTACTATTATGGTGATCTGTTCTATTTGAGGTATCATGTCAACTAAATAATCATGCTTAAGCTTGAAATAATATTTTCACCATTAAATGAACAACTTATTTTTTTTATAAAAGGTGATTTTGAAGGCTTAGGATGCAGGAATGTACAGTCGTTATGAGCAGATAAATAAATAAATAACTGATAAATAATTCAATAATTTTTTTATTTATTTACCTAAATAGTTTATTTTTCTTTTTTTTTTAACAGTGGATGGTATTTCCCCGAGAAATACCATCCACAATATAAAAAAAAAAGAAAGAAAAACAAACCATTCTGGTAAATAAATAAAAAAAAAATATTGAATTATTCATTTATTTATTTATCTGCTCATAACGACTGTATATTCCTGCATTTTAAGCCTTCAAAAACACCTTCTATCCATTAAACAAAGCTTCAAGCAAAACACGCCATACTTCTTATTTTTTTTATTTATTTTTATTAAAAAGTATTTTCTTTTAAAATTTTATTCCATTGTCTCATCATTTTCAGGGCAACGAAAAGAAAGTATACGATTTCATTGTGCGGCATTTCTTGGCTACGTGTTCACAAGATGCGCAAGGCCAAGAGACGACGGTGGAAATAGAAATTGCACAAGAAAAAGTATGCAATTATTTTTATTATTCTTGCTATGACTATATTTGGAAATAATCCTGTAACTTTTATATTATACAGCATGCCTAAAAAGTCACTAAAGGATTGAAAATCTTTGTTATTTTACCATTAATGATTATTTTTTCTCTATTTCCGATATTTTAGAGATAATATTTTGGAAATTAATTATGGATAAGTATAGAATTGAACAACGTGCGCAAGTTGTTAAATTGTTTTACCAAAATCAGGGGTCAATTTGGCAACATTATCTCTCGCTATGGCAATATCAAATGGCCACCACGTTCCCCAGACTTGACAGCCCTGACTTTTTCTTGTGGCGATATCTTAAAGAAAAATTAACGAACCCCAAACCCTGCAAGAATTGAAGGAAAATGTTAGGAATGAAATAAGGGAGTTAAATCGCAATCCAGAGATTCTGCAATTTGTCATGAATTATCTTTTGGAAAGAGCACAAATATGCGAAGCTGAAAATGGGCAACATTTAAAAGACATTATTTTTCATAAATAAAGATTGTTTGAATTTTGCATTTTTTTTTTTTTTTTTGTAAATTTCCCAATAATTTAGTCAGATTGTGTTAAAATTACAGAAAGATATTGTAAAAAATAAAGAATCTATTTAAGTTCAAAATCCTTCAGTGACTTTTTGGACATGCTGTACAAACTAAAAGAATATCAAATTTCAAGTGATACAAATGGTACCTACGTAATTGTCAAGTCTCAGGTAGTAAAATATATGTACAAGAAAAAGGAAGAAATTATTTTCATTACTCTCTCTATGACTATATTTAACAATGTATATATATATATATATATATATTTTTTTTTTTTTTTACAAGGGTGTCCCCACTTATCAAGGCCCAGAGGCCACTCGAGGATAAGGGTTAATAGGTATACATTAGTCATTGTGATTTTAGCATAGTAAACAGTGGGAATTTTGAAACTTGGGTTACTTAGGGGGACGATTCAATTAGAACTTGTTCACATTGGACTTTTTCTTTTTTTTTTTTTTTTTTCATAGGTATCAACTCATTATCAAGGCCAAGAGGCCACTCAAGGATAAGGGTTAAAGAGTGTACAGTAGAAATTGGACAATATAATAATCATTAGTAATGAAAATTTGTTAAATTTGATAACTTATATGGAACGGCTCATCAAGAACTTATTTACGTTAGACTTGAAGACAACCATATTGTAGTCAGCCGGAAAGCAGGAAAACGGAAGACAATTCCACAGGCGTGCAGTTCTAATAAAAAAGCTTTGTTCATGGAATCTACGTTTAGGTTTAGGCACAGATAAAGAGTGGGGGGAATTATTGATAGTGTTTCTGGGAACAAAGTATCTTTTTTTTTTACTTGGGAGTCACCACTTATCAAGTCTCTCCTCAGATTTTGATCACGTGATGCAATGGGGAAAAAGATGGTTGGTTAATTTTAATGTATCTAAAACCAAGCTTCTATCTTCCCATCATCAACACTTTTTTTTACCTTTATGCCACATTTGTCACTTGTGGGAGCAAAATCACAATTCAAGAGTTTCAATTTGATTTTAAAAATATATCACCCCTGCTGTTAGAAGTAGTCGGGTTTTCTAAATCTGCTTAGGTGTGACATAATTGCCTAGCAATAAAAAAAATAGACCAAGAATTCACAAAATGGCAGCGAATCAACCCTACTTCATCGATTTTTATTTAATTTTCCATATTTTTTTTTTTTTTTTAATTTTTTTTTTATTACATTTTCACCCCAAACAAGGCACATTGCCACTTTGGTATAGGGGGCTACTATCAGGGGCAGCAACTGCTGGGGCACTATGTTGGGATTTGGGCAGCAAGATGTCGGTTCACGTTGCACTTGAACTTCTGCATGTCAGTACAGTTAGGGAAGCAGGAACCTGGAATGGAATTCCAGAGTCTAGCGGTTTTGGGGAAGAGACTACTGGAGTAGAAAGATCTTTTACATTTAGGGATCTCTACTGTGTGGGGGTGTGATTTAGATGCTTGTCGAGGATGTCTACATCGTGGGGGCACAAGTGTCTGCAGTTCGTCAGAGCATTCACCATTAAAATACTTGTAGAATAGGCAGAGGGATGCAACGTTTCAACGATGGGACAGAGGCTGAAGTTTAGATGCCAGTTCAGGGCCTATCGGATTGGCGACTCTTTTTTGAACCTTGTCTAGGAGCGAGAGACTAGTAGCAGATGCACCAGCCCAAATGTGACAACAATACTCCATACATGGGCGTATGGTGGCCTTATAGAGGTACAGGATACTTTCAGGTGTCAGTAGTTTTCTAGCACGGTAGAGAGAGCCTACCTTTTTCGCAGCGGCCCTGGCAATGTTTTCAATATAATTGTTCCAACTCATGTTTCCTGTGAACGTTAGGCCAAGCAGTTTGAAAGATGTACTCTCAGACAGGGAGTCACTGGCCAATGTCTATTGGTGGCAGAGAAGGTTTCTTGTAATTATTGAAGGAAACCAGTTTAGTCTTGGCAGCATTGAATGTGACCATCCATTTATGTCCCCATTCCACTACAGATTGGAGGTCATCCTCTAGTGTTTTTGCCATTTCTTTAGATATGTGTTCATTTGTTTTCCTGTCATGCCTGTTATAGAGTGTAGTGTCATCAGCATATATACTCATCTCAGAGGCAGTTTTGTCGGGGAGGTCATTAATAAATATTAGGAACAATAGAGGTCCAAGGATAGATCCCTGAGGCACTCCTGCATTTATATCACACTGTTTAGATGTACGACCGTCGAGGACAACCTGGATTTTTCTCTTATCTAAGAAGGATTTAATTATGTTAATTATTCTACCAGTGATACCGTATGATTTAATTTTCCTGAGGAGACCCTTGTGCCATACCCTGCCAAAAGCCTTAGATATATCTAGAGCTACCACTCTGCCCTCCCCCGTTTTGTTCAGTGAATGGTATATATGTTCAGAGATTACAGTGAGGATGTCAGCTGTGGAACGGGCTTGTCTAAATCCATATTGTTTGTCAGTCAGAAGTTTAGCATCTGTAAGGTGCCAGACTACATTTTTATTTAATTTTCCATATACATTTTTATTTAATTTTCCATATAGATTGTTATTTAATTTTCCATATACATTTTTATTTAATTTTCCATATACATTGTTATTTAATTTTCCATATACATTTTTATTTAATTTTCCATATAGATTGTTATTTAATTTTCCATATACATTTTTATGTAATTTTCCATATAGATTGTTATTTAATTTTCCATATACATTTTTATTTACTTTTCCATATACATTTTTATGTAATTTTCCATATACATTTTTATGTAATTTTCGATATACATTTTTATGTAATTTTCTATATACATTTTTATTTAATTTTCCATATACATTTTTATTTAATTTTCCATATACATTTTTATGTAATTTTCAATATAGATTTTTATGTAATTTTCTATATAAATTTTTATTTAATTTTCCATATACATTTTTATGTAATTTTCCATATAGATTGTTATTTAATTTTCCATATACATTTTTATTTAATTTTCTATATAAATTTTTATTTAATTTTCCATATAGATTGTTATTTAATTTTCCATATAGATTGTTATTTAATTTTCCATATACATTTTTATGTAATTTTCCATATACATTTTTATGTAATTTTCCATATAGATTTTTATTTAATTTTCCATATAGATTTTTATTTAATTTTCAATATAGATTTTTATTTAATTTTCCATATAGATTTTTATGTAATTTTCCATATAGATTTTTATGTAATTTTCCATATAGATTTTTATGTAATTTTCCATATAGATTGTTATTTAATTTTCCATATAGATTTTTATGTAATTTTCCATATACATTTTTATGTAATTTTCCATATACATTTTTATGTAATTTTCCATATAGATTTTTATTTAATTTTCCATATACATTTTTATTTAATTTTCCATATAGATTGTTATTTAATTTTCCATATACATTTTTATTTAATTTTCCATATAGATTTTTATTTAATTTTCCATATAGATTGTTATTTAATTTTCCATATAGATTTTTATGTAATTTTCCATATAGATTTTTATGTAATTTTCCATATACATTTTTATGTAATTTTCCATATAGATTTTTATTTAATTTTCCATATAGATTTTTATGTAATTTTCCATATAGATTTTTATTTAATTTTGCATATAGATTGTTATTTAATTTTCCATATAGATTGTTATTTAATTTTCCATATACATTTTTATTTAATTTTCTATATAAATTTTTATTTAATTTTCCATATAGATTGTTATTTAATTTTCCATATACATTGTTATTTAATTTTCCATATACATTTTTATGTAATTTTCCATATACATTTTTATGTAATTTTCCATATAGATTGTTATTTAATTTTCCATATAGATTGTTATTTAATTTTCCATATACATTTTTATGTAATTTTCCATATACATTTTTATGTAATTTTCCATATAGATTTTTATTTAATTTTCCATATAGATTTTTATTTAATTTTCCATATAGATTTTTATGTAATTTTCCATATAGATTTTTATTTAATTTTCCATATACATTTTTATTTAATTTTCCATATAGATTTTTATGTAATTTTCCATATAGATTTTTATGTAATTTTCCATATAGATTTTTATGTAATTTTCCATATAGATTGTTATTTAATTTTCCATATAGATTTTTATTTAATTTTCCATATACATTGTTATTTAATTTTCCATATAGATTTTTATTTAATTTTCCATATACATTTTTATGTAATTTTCCATATAGATTGTTATTTAATTTTCCATATACATTTTTATGTAATTTTCCATATACACTTTTATTTAATTTTCTATATAAATTTTTATGTAATTTTCCATATACATTTTTATTTAATAGATTTTTATTTAATTTTCCATATACCTTGTTGGTCGGTAAAAGTTCTCACATATCATGGGTGAGAGAAGTTGCAATTGGATTTTTCAAAATTTCACCCCCGCAATTAGAAGTAATTGGGTTTTCTTAATATGCTCAGGTGTCGTAGTCAGGTTTTTTGAAATCTACTTAGATGTTGCAGTCATGTTTTTTTATCATCATTATTCAATCCTGCATTTTGCAGTTGGACTTTTCACTTCTAATTTTTTTTTATCTAAAGGAAGTTCTTTCTTTTCATTTCAGTTTGTTGCACAGGGTTTAATGATTTTAGCACGGAATTACCTTGAAGTTTATCCATACGACAAATGGTCAGATAAGGTACGTGACAACAAATATATTTTATATGTTTGTAAAATCTAAGACTGCAACACGATAGTATATAACTCTGCTAGTAATACAGCTCTGAATTTTTTAGATGAGGGCTGATTGTTTACATGTTTTGAACAGACTATTGTTCTCATCTTGAGTGTTATTTGGGCAATGTTTCGGCCGGTGTAGCCTTCGACCTTCGTCAAGCATGTTGGTCATTATTTTGGAAAAGAAAGGAGAAAAGTTACTGACTCTGTAGATGGTTTTGTATTCTTGGAAGATTTTTGTTTTTTCGCCATGGTTTCGTATGTGTGAAAAAAAATGGCAAGAATACAAGATGAAGAGTCAGACGACTCAAAGAAGCATCACATATGCTAAAAAAAATATAATTACTAAGGAGACCAAGTATAGAAATCAGCAGCATATGGGAACCTCTAATTGTAGGAAGAACAAAAATTTATATAACCCTTCCTTAAAAATTTCAGTGATAAAAGGGAGATAATCCCCTGTCAAACTTATTAGAGTTGCCTCCCCTTTTGACAACCAAATTTTTTCACACTTATAAAACCACGGCCAAAAAAACAACTCCAAGAATAAGAAACCATCTACGGAGTCAGTAACTTTTTTTCTTTCTTTTTCAAGATAACAGCCAACATGTCTTATGAACGTCGAAGGTTACATTGACCGAAACGTTTCACAAATAACACTAAAGATGAGAGCAATAGTTTGATCGAAACAAGTAATCTAGAGTTATCGAATGTTTTAAGAAATTGAAGTATCAGGGGAACTTGTAGAAATGAACGTGCAATTGTTGATGAAATAAGAAGAATAATTCAGATCATGTCCATGTCTCTTATCCTCTTCACTAAAGGCATATGTGGTTTGTCTAATGAATATTGTAATGGACTATGAAATTATCATCATCATTATTAAATATTATGTTTAGAATCCTTCTTCCAATTTTTATCCCAGAAAATGTATCAAACAATGACGTTTCCTTTTTGTTTGGAAATCTCGATCATGTTCTGCAAAGCCAAAAACAAAAACAACAATTTTCCTCTACAAAACAAACCAAGCACTATGAATAAGTATTCAAAGATATAAAGAACTTGAAGCATAAAAACTTGTACCAAAATGACTAGATTCTGCATTAAATAACCTGAAAAGGGTTCATATGCCGTAAAACAAAACTACCAAACCAAAGCCCATAAAAAAATATTTAAAGATCTAAAGAACTTTAGGCATAACATCTTTTATGAAAATTACCGGATCATTTTCATATTTTTTAAAAAAATTATTTACTGTGACATGACAATTAAGTAGATACCATTGATTTTACTTAAAATTATAATGAAGAAGAACCGAGAAATGTTTACATTTTCCAAAATGACTGACTGAATTATCTCCCCTGTTTACAGATCACTCTTCAAAATTACTTAATATGATAAAACTGCAATTTATGTAAAGCAAGGGGAGATAATTCAGCATGTCTTTTAACTAAGTTGAAAAAGTAAAATACAAAAACTGTTTTTTTATCTTTAAATAAATTCTGCTTGATAATCCTTCCCTAATTTTTTCGTTGCGATACTTATGTATATCTTGTATATCAGAGTTTTTATTTGGAATGCAATTTTCATCTGCATATCCAGCATTTTTGTTTGTAAATATGTATAGGATCTATTTTTAATTTTATATGCAGATATAACTTTCATGGATTTATATCGTTTGTCTATAGAAAAGTGAGTTGAGACTGATTGGTTGAGAAAAATCATGTGTGTTTGGAAAGAGAGGGCACTTTTGAGATAGTCAGTTAATGAAGTAGTTAGCAAGTTACAAAGGTCACATCAAATGACAACAAAGACACTTTGAAAACAGACATGGACATTAAGAGATTCATAGAACTAAATCTTTTCCCAGTTTTAATCAAGAATTTAATTTTTTTTTCCTTTATTTTTCAGGAATTGCCAATTTACCGACCAGGCCAAAGTTTTTTACCAACCGTTCTTGAGGTTAGTAGACAAAATTTGATGTATTTTGCATTGTCTGCTTGGTTCTTATAAAATATTTATTATTTTATTATTACTACGAACAGTGGAAAATTTTGCTTTGTCTGTTTGGTTCTTATAAAATATTGGTCACAAGTTTGTGGGAATTGAAATTCCCAGGCTAACTCGATTATCGCCCTTTAACCAGAGAGCGACACAGCCATATCACTTTCTGTTTTATAGATCTTTCTCTCTATTCTGTTGAATTCTCAACAAGTCAAGATGTGACAATATCGCACTCCTGGTTAGCATGGCCACCTAACCAGCTCTCCTGACTAACCTGTCAACCTATCATCAAATACTAACTGCAAATAATGTTACTCTTTTCTCAACGAACTCTTATTCTTACTATCACTATATACATTTCCTCACATGTATTTTTATGTAAATGAATCTACATTCTTTCACTATCATATATCGGTATGTTTCGTCTCTTTATTATGCGACCCATGCTTCTCAATCACTTACCATGAGTATGGGATCGACAATAGCAAAAACAGGCAATCCTGTCCCCCACAAGTGTAAATCACATCCCAAATAAAAACACTTTTATATACTTAGGTAATAATTGAGTAAAAGATTGACTAGAAATTTTGATGAAAAATAAAAATCAATCTTATTATAGTTTTCCAATCAGTCATTGACAGACCAGAAGTATCCATAAAACAGGGGAGATAAGTCAGTCTTTCATTTAAGCAAGTAAAATAAAAAAAAACAAACATAAGATGATAAAACTGCAATTTATGATAAAATTGATTTCTACTTGTACGAGGATCATTCCAAAAGTAAAGCCTCCTATTTTTTTTCTAACTCAAAAAGTTAAAGAGCTATAAAGATGGCAGTGGTACCATTAAAACGAGCGACCTTTTGTGATCCAAAATTTATTACTTTGTAATCCGCATCGTACAGGCATGAATTCGATATCGTTAGGAAGAACGATCTCTCAGACACATAATATCATAAAATTGGAAAAATCTTCAATTCAATGTCATTTTGTTTGAGGAGGGGAATCAGATAAAATCCTTGCTTTTGATGCCGTTTCTTTATTGCGCATGCGTGGACTGTCATTTTGTTCTTTCATTTTAAAAAGCTAAATTTGTACGTGATAACATCTGTGCCATCGTAGTCCCATCGATAATGCGTTCACTTACTAACTTAAGTTATGCAAGGTCGTGCCCAGCACGCAGATTTTTTTTTTTCTATTTTTTTGCTTACAAAATTTTGCTTTCAGTTTCGCATTCAAGTTCCGATTTAAAAAAAAAAAAATTTTTTTCATTTATTTTTTATGCTTTTATTTAACCGTATTTTACGACCAGGCAACACCTCCCCTTCCAACTAGTATTGTATAAGCAATAAAAAAAAAAAAGACTCAGGGAAATAAACGTTAATTGACTCAGATTTAATAAAACACTTCAATATATGTATGTATCATGCAGAAATGGGTATATTCACCAAAAATTAGAAAAAAAAGCGATTGAATAAAAGATTGACTACAAATTTTTATGAATTCACAAAAAAAAAGTATCAGTCTTATTATATTTTTTTGATCAATCATTAAAAGCAGGGGAGATAAGTCAGTCTTTCATTTAAGCAAGTAAAAATGAAAACATAATACAATAATAAAGATTAAAATCAGTTTTATTATATAGAAAGAAGAATTGCCGTCTTTTGAGTTGGAATCTATCTATATAACACCTATCGTTAGCTAGTTTTTGACCTTGAACTATTTTTTTTACAAGGGAATCATAACTTATCACCATCCAAAGGCCACTCGAGGATAACAGTTAATGAGTGTACGGTGGTCACTGAGACAACAGTTTAGTGATCGTTAGTGATGGAAATTGGTTTGCCTTGAAATTCAATATTAAAAATTTCGAATTTTGCTATTACAGTGTCATTGTTCTTGAGTGGATATTTGAAAATAAATGTTTTCTTTGAAATGCCTTTTTGCATATATTGATGAGTCTTTGTCCAGAATTCCCCGCATTTAAAAAAAATATATATAAAAAAATAAAGAAACAGTTATATGATGTACATCTCTGAAATAAAACGAAAATGTCATATTCCAAAAATCACATAAATTTACCAAGTAGTTTTATTTATTTGAAGAAAATCATTTTAAATCGTTTGATGGGATATTGTAGGCATTACAACGTTAATCTTGCAAGTTTTGAATTACTGTTGAGTTATCTTCCTTGTTTTGGGAGATTTTTCAAAATAACGGGTGAAACAGTCACTCCTCAGTTAGCTATAAAATTTGATTTTCTTATTTAAAAATAAAACTACTGGATCTATTTACATGATTTTTGGAATACGATATTTTCGTTTTGTCGCGGGTATGTACGACATACAGATTTTTCTTTATTTTTGCTTTTAAATATAGGGGGAATTCTGGACAGGAAGCTATTGATGGGGTGCCATGAATGAACAAGTTTAGACATTCCATGAGGATTTTTTTCTTTGATTTTTTTTTTTTAAAGATGTTGTCTGGCGAAACATCTCCTCCATCTTTGTTGACTGAAGCTGACCTCATTGCGCTGATGGAAAAACATGGAATTGGTAAGGGAAAAATCTTTTTTGAATCTTGGATAAACAGTGTATTCATTCATTATACTTGCATTTATTTATACACTAGCAGGATAACCCGATGTTGCTCATGATCGAATGAGGATAACACCTATGTACTTTTTTTTTTACTATGCTCATAACGCCATATTACTTTTTAGATTATTCCCCTTGAATAAGAACTCACCAATTTATAGATAACTATAACACCATTTTACTTTCTAGATTGAATAAGATAGATAATTATAACATTATATTACTTTCTTTGTTTTTGCTGCACTTCCTCCCGTTTCACTCCTTAATGTAGTCACTGGCTTCCTGGACTAAAATGCATCAAATATTGATATTATTGCTTTATTTTCCGTTCCTCTTTACAAAACCTAATCTTGTTCTGAAAAGTGCAAAAAAACAAAAATAACAATTTTGCTCTACAAAACCACAAAACCAAACACTGTACCTGAAGTATAAAAACTTTTACTAAAATGACCAGATTTGGCATTAAATAAGAGTCGATATGCTCTAACGCAAAATAACCAAACCAAACCAAACCTAATATAGTCGGAAGAAACTAAAATTTTGAAAAACTTTCTGAATTAGTGTCTTATACATGGTGGAATGATAAAAGTGTCGCACTAAAGAAAACAACACTACAGCTTTATTTTAAAACTTTTATTGAAAAAAATCAATTAAGATAACTTGATTATGTAGTAGGGCTGACATCTATTCAATGTAGTCTCCTTCAGCCTCAATCACCATTTTGATACAGGTCCGGAACTGGGAGCATACCTTTTCCACAAGCGCTGGTGGGAACTCTGCAAATACTTGGTGGATGGTGGTGATCAGACTGGCTTTGGTGTTGTGGGAGGTAATTTTCGTGATGTTCTCAATGTAGGTCCAAACGAAGGTTTAGGTCGGTGTAGGAGGTGTAGCAGTTAGCAAACTATTTACTATAAGCGGATCAATGCCCGGTGCCAAAGTGATTCGGCCACACTGACCAATCGGTTGGCAGGGCACATTGATTTGAGCTGTCCCCTTAAGAACTATTTTTAACCCTTTGGGATCTCAGCTGCGATCGACAGAGGGACATCAGCAAGCAACCTATACAGACCTCTCTCACTCACTCCTCCCACTGTTACTTGTTGACGACAACAGTCTGATGGCAGACGACACCTTAAAACAGACATTTATAGTTTCTTTCTTTCTCTCCAGTCTGAGATACAATCTCGCCTTTTCTAAATAAACCCTTTGTTGTTGTTTTGTTAAAAGCAATGTTGTTTGGCCTTGTGTTAATTTAAGTAATTATTAGGAGAGAAATGCACAACATTTTACTCCTATAGACGGAGGGCCAGTAAGAGAAGTGTACAAAGTCGTAGCACTCCTTCTGGAGCCAAGCTTGGGTCTCTTTGGACTTGTGGGCCAGCGCTGAGTCTTGCTGCCATACACAGGGTCTGCCAGCAGCCACCTGATTGCACCGGGGGATCACCACACTCTAAGTACACTTTCAAGCCAACTTCAAAGATGAGAGGTGCCATGATGTGGCCCTCACTTGAAACAACACCAAAGACCAGAACCATGGCCGGAAATTTTGTTTTCATCATCCTAGGCACATCTCTGTTATTTGTGGCAATTCAGCGATGCATTTTGTAGGTGCTGGCAATGGTCCTGTTGTCATAACTTGGATCGGTAAAGAGCATGAGTTGTACAGCGGCACATCTCCGATCTCGCTTGTTGAACATTGTGTCGCTTTCAGACATGATAGAAGACTTCTACCGCTTTTAGGATTTATACAAAACTACTCAACTAGTAGATGATCTGCAAAAAAAAAAAAATAAACCATTTTTTTCCCCCCAGAAATGGAATCATGTCATCTTTTCTAGTGCGACAATTTGACTGTTCCACTTTGTACATATGATTCAAAATTCAGTAAAATTGGATATATGTATTTAAAGTTTTAAGAAGGTTCGGTTTTCATGGATCATTCAGAGGTGAGGACACATAGAGATTTGGGACCACATCTACCATGGAAAATTTTATACATGTGATATAAATATATTACGGTTATATGGACCTGTTGTTCACAAGATGCTCCTAATCTATGAGATGGGGTGCTTATGCTGATTTAAATACTGCAGAGTGGAAATTTAATCCGCTAAATGGTTAGTCGTCATCATATAGTCTGAATCCAAATATTCTATTGTTGGCATTGGTTTCCCTGATATTTTCCTCGTCAGAATTCTTTCTAGAAAAACATCAGAGATTATGGGAGGGACCACATGAAGGTTGTTAAGATTCTAAGTGAAACTGATTTTTGTGGAACGAACTGGATTCGAACTTAGAATACCCAGGTTGGCAGTCTGTGTCATTAGCCACTTGACCAGCATCACCTCCCAGTAAGACAACAGAGCAGAGTTGTATGAACAATGTAGAGATTGACTTCTTCCCTGATTATTCATAGGATAGACATTTTGAACATTTTTTTTTTTACAATTCTGAGTGTGTGTTTTCTATCACCAAAACTAAATTTATTACCCCAAGACTCTTTGCAACTTAAAAACCAAGGAGTAATAAACGTTAAAAGAATTACAATAAAAAAAAAGAGAATCAGACTATACATACGAACACTTACATTATGCAGTTCGATAGACCCACTATCCCAAAAGAAGTCAAAATTGGGTTTTCAACGTTGAAAAAATTGAACCCTTTATACCAAACCCACTTCGGTGCTTTAAATGCCAGAAGTTTGGGCACCATGAGCATGCATGTAGGAGACGAGCAGTATGCGGCAGGTATGGCCAGAAAGATCCAGACCCCACTGTCAATGACTGCAATCTTGATTGCAAATGTGCAAATTGCGGAGAAAACCATCCTGCTTATGCTAGAGTATGCAGAATCTGGAAAAAAGAAAAAGAAGTAGTGTCAATAAAACATACCATCTCCTTCCTCGAAGCCAGGAAAATAGTAGATGGATACATGAAGGAAAAGACGTACTCTCAAGTCACCTCAAGTTGTATATCATCTAACATCACTAACCAAGACTCCAAATACAAAATACTCATAAACAAATTGTTACCAAACGACTGGCCCAAATTTATAAATGAAATCAAACCAAACATATCATCAAAAATTAATCATCCCATTAAATCATCAACTAATGTTACCAATAAAACAAATTCTCAATCAAAATCAGAATATCCAAGAAAACAAAGTCGATCAAAAGAAAGACCATAAAAATCACCAGTACGTCATGCAGATGCTGAAAAAGATGAAACTAAGGAAAAACAAAATCAGTTAAAAGAAAGACCACACAGGTCACCAATACGTCTTCCCCGTGGTGAAAAGAACACACTTGAAAAACAAACAAAAGATACACATACCAAAAAACAAAATAATATAAAGAAATTACCACAAACAGAAGCCACTACTACTACTACTACTACTACTACTACTACTACTACAAATAGATTTACGGAATTAGAAGACATGGAAACTGAAGTTACTCCTCAAACCAAAAAAAAAATCATCCAAGATAATCCAATGGAATTGCTGGAGATTGAAGGCAAATTACAATGAAATTTTATTGTTGCAAACCAAATTTAATCCTTTGGTTATTTGTCTCCAAGAAACCTTTCTTAAGAATGAGGACAATTTGAATGTAAAACACTATCAACAATATAACTACATTCATAATGCAGGACTTAGAGCCTCTGGTCATGTATCAGTATTCACTAAAAATAACATACCCCAGAGCCAAATTGAATTAAAAACAAATTTGCAAATGGTTGCCATAAGAGCAACTTTACACAAACCGATAAGCATTTGTTCTTTATACATACCACCACATGAACAAATAAATGAAAATGAATTGGAGAACTTAATAGGGCAAATACCCAAACCCTTTATTTTCCTAGGGGACTTAAATAGTCACAACACCTTATGAGGATGCAAGGAAACGGATAGAAAGGGAAAGAAAATTGAAAATCTAATAAATAAAAATAATCTGTGCTTGTTCAACCAAAAAGAAGCCACTCATATCAATCCAACAAATAGAACGCTAAAATAACTGGATACAACATTGAATACTATTCCCAAAATAACTGGATTCGGCATTGAATAACCCACAAAGGGTTGATATACCGTTAAACAAAACCAAAAAAATAAAATAAATTAACCACATGTGGTTGCTTTCCTCTCAAATATTCATCGAAAAATGGTAGGTATGGGCAAAATGAATGCAGACGCTCAAAATGTATAGACATTTTGACCCCTCCCTTTACTTAAAAATCCACAAAAAATCAGGAAATTAACCAATTTTAATGAAAATTTCAGTATTTATCAAATAATGATCGCGGAATATAATGGACTAATTATTTTTTTATTTAAATCTTAGTGAAAATGTATTATTTTGTTTAAACAAAAAATACCTTTACTAAAGTTATGGTTTTCAGTAGTAAATAAAAAAAACAAGAATTTATTTTTGCTTGTTTTATATAAATAAAGCATCATAATTTGTAACAATAAAAAAAAAAAATTTTTTTTTTAAAACATTACGAAAAAGCCTCTAAAATCCGTTATTAATGAATTCGATATAACTCGAAGAAAAATGAATGTCTCAAACTACCGATATTACTATTGAATTAAGCATTGTTTATTTAATATTTTTACAAAAAAATTATAATAGCAAAAATATTTCTACTTTTTTTTTTAAATTACAGATTTCGCATAATTTTTATATGCAAGATTTTAATAATTTCCTTGCTCGCAAGAATGTGAAACTTTTGGCGTAACATAATTTTTATATAATATTGGCCAATAATTTTAAAAAAATTAATTTATAAACAGGAACATAGAAAAATAATTGAATTAAAAAATGGTAAAATTTATACAAACATTTACAATAGAAATGTACCGATGCCCGTATGAGTAAAAACAAAAAAAAAAAAAAGAAACCCAGCACTCCTCCTTCCTTTTAATTACATGATGTTATTCTAAGACAGCTTTTTGACTGTCTCAGATTTTGGGCCTCTGTATATTCCATACTTCCAAAAGTACAATTTATTGTGTTTATGTGAACGGCAAAACACTCGGTTGTGGGGCTAATTCAGCTATTTTTAGCACAAAGTGTTTTTTTTTTATTTAATTCAATATCTTAGGACTTTACTAATTATTTATCTCTAAGAGGATTTTTACAATGAATTTATTTAACTTCAAAATTGAGCTGAATTGGTAAGCTCGCCATGAAAACATTTTTCATAACTTTTTTTTCACGTGTACAAATATTTTTTTCCTTTGGGAAATTAAGTTTAGTCCTTAATCTTTCAAATACAATCAAAAAGTTGTCGGAAACCTACAAAAAAATTATGATTAATCGGCTTTCAAAACTAGGTCCCACTATTCTTATTCGTTTATTTTTGCCCGTACCTAAAAATATGAATATTAGCAGCAAATCAACCATTGTGGATTATCTTTTTACTATTCAGGAAATTAAAGATTCAATAAGATTCCTATTTCAGTCACCTAAATTATTTAGTGTGAAATAAGTTTAGGAATTTATATCCAAACCTAAATATTACTTTTACTTAAAAAAAAAATAACATTGATACACTAAGTTAGGTAAAATTTGCATAGAATGCTCTGCTTTACGGTTGTAAAAATGGAATGGAAATTTAAATTTCGTTCCCTTTTAAATTTGGTACATTTTTACATTACGTCCAACTCATCATTCACATTCGACATGTCAACTTTTATAGGTTTTCGGGTATGCTGACAAGGTTAGGGGTGTCTATTCCGAAAGCCGTTCTTAACATGGGGAGCTTGGGGTGTCTATTCCGAGAGCCGTTCTTGTCATGCGTAGATTGGAGTGTTTATTCGTTGTAAATGTACCCGACAACCTATAAATGTCGACATTTCCAATGTAAATGGTAAGTTGGACTTATGTAAAAAATAACAAAAAGATATACCAAACTGACTTTTTTTGTTTAAAAATGGAATTATTTCCCTTTCGTTAATAATTTTAAAAAAAAAAATATTTTGTGTTTTATATATATAAAGTACAATTGTTGAATGTTATTCGTTGGGGGGGGGCGCAATTAAAAAAACCGATTAAAACGGAGTGAAATTTAAGTTTCCATTCCATTTTTACAACAACCATAAAACAGCGCATACTCAGCAAGTTTTATCATAAGTTATAAACATCTAGATCTACTTACATTATATTAGACACCGAGCGACCCATAAAAATCTGGTAGCTAAGTGTCAAATTTTTTTTAATTTTTTATTTATTCAATTTTCATGGCAGGTAAAATGAATTATCCTAACAGAAGAATTCTGTACCAATTTTATGTCCTCCTATGGAGATTAGATTAAAATCAAGAAAAAATACTACTAAACCTTTTGTTTAGAATTCTTAATCCAATTTTGATCAAAAACCATTACATGATTTTGATTCTAGAAAATGTTTCAAATTTAAGGCTTAAGCTTAAGGCATCTTAAAATAAATTGAATTCAGGATATTTTGTTTATTTACTATTTAATGACTGAATGAAATACAGTGCAATATTAAATCTTAAATATTTGTATTTTTTTTTTTTAATTTTTTTTTTTTGCACAGTGATCACCGCTTATCAAGGCCCGGAAGCCACTCAGGGATAAGGGTTGTTGCAAGTACATTACGTTAGTGTGGAGATTTGATGAAGTGTTTACTTAAGGGGGGCGGTTCATTAGGAATTTGTTAACGTTGGACTTGAAGACATCCAAGTTGTAGTCCGATGGGAAGCAGGCAGACGGAACAGAGTTCCACAGGCGTGCAGTTCTAAGAAAGAAGCTTTGTTCATGGAATCCACGTTTTAATTTAGGCACAGATAAAGAGTGGGGGAAATTTTTCACAGTGGATTGAGCTAGACGGGTGTTTTTCGTGGAAGATTGGCGAGGGGGGACCAGAGATTGGAGTTCAGACGAGCACCTGCCATGGAAATAACGATAAAACAAGGATAGGCTCGCAACATCTCTTCTGTGGTTTTGCCCATTTTATACCCCTTAGAGACCCTTTAAAATACTCCAAACTGAAATTCATTGATCGAGGTTTAATAATTGTTGATAAAATTTCACGAACATCGGTGGCATCTGAATTTTCCGTGCCCCATTTTTACCCAATCTACACACTAAAGTAGTATGACACAATCATGTTGACACACCGGTTCTCACCAGATCACCAAAGTTAAACAATGTTGAGCCTGGCCAGTACCAGATGGGTGACCATTTGGGAAGGCTAGGCGCTGTATGTACCTTCTGGGAAGGTTGGGCGTGGGACCAGTGCCCTCACCCCGTAAAAAGAACTCAGTCGCTACAAAAGCATCTACAAAGCTCAAGGCTATGGATGGACACTAAAGTATTTTACTGATATTTTTTTATATTTCTTCCTGTGCAATGCTGGGATACAGACCCTGCTAGTAATACAAATAAAATTTTGGTTTAGAATAAGTATCATACTTGACAAGTGCAAGCAGTATGAGTTGAACACAAAAGGAAACATGAACTTTTTAAAAAAACCAAATTCACTACAAATAAGGCATATTACCAGTTAGACATAAGGGGCTTCTATTTGGGACCATGTCTACAAGGGCATTATGTAGGGAGATGAGTAGCGATATATCTGTTCACATTACATTTAAATTTCAACATGTTAGTATGGTCAGGGAAGCAGGAAATAGAGAAGAAATTCCAAAGTCTAGCAGTTCGAAGAAAGTAGAAGGCTTTCCAGCATCTTGGGACCTCTACACTGAAGGGGTGGGATTTTGCTGTTTGTTGGGGGTATTTATGCCTAGGAGGTACAAGTGCTATGAATTTGGCAGCATATTAAAGTACTTGTAAAACTGGCGCAGGAAGGCAACATTGTGGCGATGGGATAGAATATATGGTTGATAGTATAAGACCTACTTGATTGGAGATCCTTCTTTTAGGCCCTGTCTAAGAGGGAAAGACTAGTGATGAATGTACCATTCCTAACTTCAAGCATTGCGCTACCAGAAACTTTGACAAGGCAAATCAGTTTGTTTGCTTTTATTGTTCTTGAGTATTTTCTATTGTGAAGTGATTTATTGGAATAAAATATAAAAAAGGACATTACTGAAAAATATACAATAAAAATTAACAAAATTATACGAATAAAAAAAAAAATAACACAATTAGTTTTTATTTGCACTTTTGATAACAAAATTAAAAAAATACAAAAAATTTTGAAATTTTATAAGAGATATATGTTTATGAAATTATAAAAAATGTATTTTTTTTTTAATTTAAAAAATAAAAGTTTTTTTTTTTTTTGAATTTATATAATAAATATATGTTTATGAAAGCATAAAAATATAATTATTGAAATCAAAATAAAATTTCAAACATAAAAAAAAACATATCCAATACATAATATTCCCAAAATATATTACTTGTATTGATTGGACTACTGTTCTCATCTTGAGTGTTATTTGTGCAACGTTTTGGTTGGTTTGGTCTTCAACCGTCCTCAGGCATGTTGGTTGTTTGGAACAGAAAAGAGAAAAGTTACTGGCTCCGTAGCTATTTTTGTATTCTTTTGAGTTAGTCTCTATTTTATGGCTATGGCTTCGTATTTGTGAAAAAAATTGGTTGACAAAGGGAAGGCAACTCTAATAAAGAGCATCAGGTGATTATCTCCCTTCCATTGTCGAAATTTTAATGGTGTACAATGTTTGTTTTTTTTCTACAATTAGAGGCTCTCAAATGCTATTAATCTCTAGGCTTGGTCTGCTTAGCAATTTTTTTTTTTTTTTTAGCATATGTGCTGCCTCCTTAAGTCACATGACTCTCCACCTTGCATCCCTGTCAATTATTTTGACCTCATTCCATAAAGGGAATTGTGTTCTTTTTTCTTTTTACATGTGATCAGCTAGTCCTGACTTTTGACCTCTCCCTGTGTCATGGCTTTCCAAACAACAACCAACATGCCTGAAGACGGTCAAAGGCTAATCCGACTGAAATGTTGCACAAATAACACTCAAAATGAGAACAATAGTCCGATCAATATATGTAATATAAACAATCAGCCCCCATCTAAAAAATTCAAAACTTTAATTCCCAAAATAGTTTTAAAAGATTTTAAAAAGTGTTTTTGATAATTCATAAAAAAAAAAATAAGGCACTTGTACAGTTTAATAAAGACATTAAAAAATGAAAATATCAAAAAAAAGGTTATATTGTATGTATCTGTTTTGAACTGAAGATCTCTGAAAAAAAATTTCACTTAATTTGATCAAGTATATTTTTTTTTACAGCGGAAAAAACACGTTTTTATGATTTTATGACAGCGCGTTGAAGGTAGCATCTTGGAAATTTTTAAATTTTTGTTTGGATTTTCAAAACACACCATGGGGAGATAACTCAATTCTCCCCATCATTAATACTAGCTTTTCTTCCTAAAAATCGAACCTTTTGCTTAATATCATAACAAATTATTTTTTTCGCTGTAAAAAAAAAAAAAAAAAACACTTGATGAAATTAAGTGAAATTTTTTTTCAGAGAACTTCATTTCATAACAGATTCGTACAGTTTAAAAATTTTATTTTCAATATTTTCATTTTTTTAATGTCTTGATTAAACTGTACAAGTACCAGAAATAAGACGTATTTCAATAATTCTTAGTTGAAATAAAACGTATTTCAATAATTCTTAGTTGAAATAAAACCTACACAACTTCCAAATAAAAAAGAATGATTAAAAACATAATAAAACAAAGAGTACATGCACAGCAGAGATATAAGCGTGAGAGAAAAAAAAGCAAAGTAACTGATTTGCCTTGTCACCGATTCTGGTAGCAGCCATGCCGAAAGTTGGGAAGTATATTAGCTAACCATAACCTCTATTTTAGATATAATGAAAATGAAATTTTGGTTTTGGATACTTACTTATAAACTTTATGCAAGAAATATTTTTTTTTAATTTTTATTTTACGAATATTTGATTTTTCGTATCAACATTTGTTTTAAATTGCCTGAATGTTTTATGTTTCTCAGTGAAAATGTTTTTTTGTTGTTGTTTTTATCACTTCAGGCACTGACGCTACGCATGCTGAACATATTGAAACAATCAAAAATAGAAATTATGTTGGCCTACGTGATGATGGAAGATTTGTACCTGGTCATCTTGGAATGGGACTTGTGGAAGGTACGGCTTTGCTTTTTAAAAAAATTTTTTTTTTAAGGACACAACAAACATTTATTTATGAAAATATTATTTTTATAGTCATGGAGGGCCAAAATCAAAGATACCCAACCACATGTACTCCTGGTCGCTCGCAGAAGATTTAAGAGAACCGGCAAAAAAACAAAAAAAGAACAAAAAAAAACCCTACTTTGGAGGTCGATAGAAATCAATTGAATATAAATAAGTTGTATAACAATTATATTTTAGAGAGCTAAGTGGTTTATGACATGGGCTAAGTTTAAACATTTTTATACTTGCCTTTGTGTCCAACCTTCTAGAGAGGAGATTAATAACTTTTTGGTGCGTGTTCAAAGAGAATCGACAGATCAATTTTTAAAATATGTCACTTTAAGCAAAAACAATATTACTTACTGAATTATTATGTCGAAAATAGTAATATATCCAAAAAATTACGAAAATTTGTCAAGTAGAAAGTTATTTATAGTTTAAAGTAAATTTCACGGAAAGTTGGGGAAAATTGCATTTTTTTTGTAAATGTTTCAGAGTAGACCATTAAAATTCCAGAAACAGGGGACATAACTCAGAAAGCATATTTTAGATTACATCGTAAAGGTATCCAACATGTGTAACCTATTCCGAAAGACTTTTTTTTTTTAAATAAAAACACAATAGCAGTTGTTCTGCAAGGACATATTTAAAAAAAATTGAATTGTTGTCTTTCGTTGTATAAGAACCAATTTTTTTGGTGGTGGGGGGGGGGGGTAAGTGATTGATAACACTGACTGAAAACCTGGTTGTGGCAAGTTTGAATCCAAAATCCACAAAATGGAAACCTGGTTTAGCAATATCGATAATATGCTGTCCCTATTCCTCTCTCTTTCTCGGCCATGTTTGAAAGGATAAATGACAAAGATGTCAATTAATTACAATTAACAACAATTGGATGTTTCATCCCGCGTTACAGTCATTTTAGCCTGGGTTTCTTTTTTTCTTTTTTTTTACTCTTTTTTTTACTCCAAACGAGGTCTATTACCACTTGGGACATAAGGGGTTACTATCCTGAATCGTGCCTAACAGGGGATTGTAGGGAGTTGAGCATCGAGATATCTGTTCACATTACATTTAAACTTCTGCAGATTAGTACAGTCAGGGAAACAGGAAACAGGCAGGAATTTCCTCAATGGTGAAGAGGTGAGATTTTGCTGCTTGTTGCGTTAATTAGAAGTATGTATATCGAGGGACACAAGTGCTATAATTTTATCAGAACACACCTGTAAAACAGGCACAGGGATTTGTATTATTTGGATTCATTGGACTTTCATCTTTTCACAATGTTTCGGTCGATGTAACCTCCAACCTATTTCAGGTATTCTTGTCGAACTTGGGTATGTTTCTGTTGAACTCTGGAATTTGGACGGAATTTCGAGCAGAACCTTTTATTTACTTAATAGGGGGTAGCGTGCTCTTGTTCCGTCAGCCATGACTGGATAGAGGTCCTAAGTAATTCGCAATTGTATTTTTCAGTGGTCCACACTGAGGATTCAACCTTCAACCTTTAGGAGAGTATCACTTTTTATAATTGATTTTTCCAAGTGATCTAACTACTGTGTCACCTGGATAGATATTTAAGGAAGAGACTAGTGGTTGGTGCACCAGCCCAGATTTGACAACAATAAATACTCCATGCATGGATGAATGGTGGCTTTGTAGAGATATAGGATAGTGGCAAGTGTGAGAAGTTTTCTAGCATGATAGGCTGAGGAGTTTGAATAATGGTTTCTTAGGATTTTCTTAGCCATTGGTGAATTGGTTGAAAAAGGTTTCTTATAACTTTTAAAGGAAAGGAGCTTTGTCTTAGTAGCATCAAATGTTAACATCCATTTGTTCTCATTCCACTACACACTGGATGTCATTTTTGCAGCATTCAGCCATTGCCTTGGACGTGTGTGTGTGTGTGTGTTTGCTTTTCCCATATGTTCAGAATAAAGTGTGGTATCGTCAGCAAATATACATACATCAAATACAATTGCACCATAGAGGTTGTTTATAAGAGTCAGAAATAATAACAGTCCAATTATTATATTGCCAACAACATGGTACAACAGATTGATTTGTCAGCTTAAATGCTATTTGGGTCTAACTTTTATATGTTAGATACACATTACAGTGCATATTGACTGATTTTTCCATATCTATACAATTATAAAACTCTGTGAGCCCCATCTGGGCATCCTTCATAGCTTGCTTGCTTGCATCTTGTCTTCGACTATCTGACAATTCCATCTTTTAAAAAAGGGGTTACAGGTGAATTTATATATATAAATATATGTGTATGGTCGTGGCTCAGTGGCTAAGAAATGAGAGTGGAAAGTTGTATGTTTTGGTTTCGATTCTAGCTGATGGCACCCAAGTCAAATATATATATATTTTTTAGTTTTGATCTCACAACTATATATTAGGTCCAATATATTAGCTCCCACTAACCCCCCTCTCTATCTATCTCTATCTCCTTTTCTTTTCCCTCTCTCTATTACAGCCCACTCTCTCACTCTTCTCTTTCACTTTCTCTAGAAACTGTGAAAATCAATAGTACTCTTCATAAAGTAAAATGTATTTAAGCATATCTTATGACCGGGCTACGCCCACCAGCCTGCTAGTTTAGATATAATTTTGTACAAAAATTCTTCATTTTTGTAGTGAAAGTCCTACTATCATTGTTATTTTGTCCAATTATTATATTTAATTAATTGCAAATCTTATTGGGATGAGAGTTTATATTATTTATCAATTTATTTATTGCAGACTCCTCATCTTCTAGTTGTTTCACAACGTTTTGACCAACTATTCCTCTGGCCTTTGTCAGATGGTTAACCGCGACAGGATAAGAACCACTTGACAAAAGCCAAAGAAATAGTTGGCCGAAACATCGTGAAACAAGTAGAAGATAAGGATAATAGTTCGCCATAAAAAAATGAATAAATAATCCAATTATTATATTGCCAATAACATGGCACAGTAATGAATGAAAATTGGCCACTCAAAATCAAAGATTGATTTGTCAGTTTCAATGCTGTTTGGGTCTAACTTTTATATGTTAGGTGTACATCAGAGTGTATAGTGAATGTGATTCTTCCTTATTTAGGTATAATTTCGTACAAAAATTTTTCTTTCATTATTTTGTCTTTCAGGTTATGATGCAATGGGTTACGCGATGTCCAAACCACATCTACGAGCTGAACTGGAATCGGATTTGAAATTGTAAGAAAAAAAAAAATTCAGATTTCAGTGTAAAGATGTTTTTTATGTTTTTTTTGTATTTTTTTTTTGTGTAATTACAGATGAGAATTGACCTGTCAACCAGTCCTCTCTATCCTTCTCTATCTTCTGCACATTTGACCACCTTGCTCAGCTTCAATGCTGTCCATTCTGTGATGTTGTCTTGCCATCTCTTCTTCTGTTTTCCTCTTTCTTCTCTGACAGTTCCCTGGAGCACTGTCTTGGCAAGTCTCTCTCCTCTTGCTATGTGGCCGTCCATTTTAGTTTGCTCCTCCTGATTGTGGTGAGAAGATCGTTATAAGACCAATGGTTTGCCTTATTCTGTTTTTGACTTCCTCATTGTTTATGTAGTCTTTGTAAGAGATGCCAACTCGTCACTTTGGCCATTTTTAAATTCTTCAGCTAGGATGAACTATTTTAACCAATCGTATTTATTCCCTACTGGTCTGTCTCCTTTTGTCATAGGAACTCCACGTAAGATTGTGTCTCCAGCTTCTTGCAGTTTCAAAATTTTTATTGTTAGGTCTTTGGCACTAATTCATAGATTTCTAAAATAATTTTTAATCACGATTTACCAGCCACTCCAGATTTACGGACATTTTTTTTTTTTTAAATGCTGGAAGTATTTATCTGCTTCTTCTGTCAGAATTTTGGCATGAACAGTACGTGTTTTGAATTAAATTCCCTTTGGAGAAAATTAGCATGGTTACCCGGTGTTGCCCAGGGGCATGGGCAAAAAATAGAAAAATATGTGTAACATCTTTTTTTTTTTTTTTTTAATTCTCTCTTTAGCTCCCACTAACCCCCCTCTCTATCTATCTCCTTTTCTTTTCTCTCTCTCTCTATTACAGCCCTCTCTTTCACTTTCTCTAGAAACTGTGAAAAAAAGTCGTTGATGAATTACTACATAGTAACATTAAAAATCACTCTAAATGTTGACCTACTTATTTTGTTCCAGTTGACTCCCAAAACTATGAATTAAAAAAAAAAAATGTGCCTATATTTTGTTTGAGGCACCGTCGAAAAAGTATATATATATATATATATATAATATATATATATATATATATATATATATGTATATGTGTATCAACATTGTAGGTCTGTCTTTTGTAGTTTTTGATTTTTAGCTGAACACAGATAAGCAACTTTTCTTTATATAATAGCTGACTTTGTCAGATTTAACTTTTTGTTTTCTATTTTAGAGTTTGTGATGGCAGAAAAACAAAAGATGGTAAGTAAAAATATCTTTGGTGCTTAATCCTACAAATTGATAAAGTAGTTTTTTTTTTTGGTTTTGTTTTTTTTTCAAAAACAAATTTGCCATTTTTTACTGATAAGTGAAGGCTGAAGCCATTTTAATATTCGAATTTTGTTTTTAACTTGTATTAAAATGACCCTTCTAAAAAAATTATTTTCATTATTTGTAAATTTTATGTTCTGAAAAGTAAAAATATAAAAAAATACACGTTATGTTAATAAATTATTGTTTCGTTTTAAATCTTATGTTCTAGTTGCCTTTCTGCAATTATGGAAAAAAAAAAATTGAAATGAAAATCGGTTATCTGCCCTTCATTTTACTATCACTGATACTGTTTACCCCCCTGATCAAAGTTTGATTTTCTTGAATAAAAAAAACAAAAAAACTACTGGATCAAATTACGTGATTTTTGGAATATGACATATCTGCCCTGTAACAAGTACATACATCATACAGACTTTTCTATATTTTTTTTACTTTTAATTGCCACCATAAGTGCTAATTTGAATAAGCATAATATTTTTTATTTTATTTTAACAAGATTTTCCCTGGGCAATTAAGGTAGGTGGTGGTGATAGTAATTTCAACGAAAAGTGTGCTAGCTTAAGTGTTGCAATTTAGTGAAAAGTGCATTGGTTGAATTTGAATACATTAGTGTGAGATTTGAAAAAAAATATTTAATAATTATTTTCATAATTTCTGGTTTATGTCACAGTAATGAAAAATGACCAAAAATTACGAAAAACTGAGAAGTTAGAAAATTAATTATTAATGAAAACAGTTTTCAAAGACAGTGAAAATTAAGCTTTGCTAAATTGGCTAAAGGTTTTCAGTTTTTTGAAAATGATTAACTTCCATTTTGTTGATTCAAACTCTCTGGTTACTTATTTCTGTAAAACGATAAGATAAAAAATTAATTATTAATGAAAACTTTTCGAAGACAACCCTCATTTTTGTATGTTCCTGTTACTTTATTCCTGTGTTTCGTTTTGCTTGTGATCCCTTAAACAAAACACTTATTCAGGTGCGTCTTGTTTACTTCAGGAATCTTTTATGTCAAATTTGTGAATCTGTTCTAATCTAACCATTGAGCCTGGATAGTAGCAGATGGGTGACCATTTGGGAATTGAAGGTGCTGTATGTGCTCTCCGCTTATCTCAGCATTTGTTTCCAGTCATCCTGTACATACACTTTACTTGCCACTGTTATTTAACAATGTCAAATCAGAAGAGGTGTGGTTGGAGATTGCACACCTCCTGCTACCAAAATTTCATGTGCAGGCACCCTTTTGTGGGTATCCATAGTTTGTCAAAGACTGAAGGAGCCTGTGTTTTTTTAATGACACGAGACACAACGGATAAAGCTATTGAGTTATAATCTATATAATTATAAAACTCAAACGACCTTGTAACGATGTATGTAACCCACTTTCCGGTTTATGACATCCGGTTGCGCATGCGCGCATGACCTGCGCACTGAAATATTAACGTTATTATTTCGAAATTATTATTTAACATGGGAAGAGTGGGGTTTAAAATAACTTAAATGTAATACAGAAATGAACGCTGTAAAAAAAAAAAAGAAGCAGATATATCAAAATTTGAATTTAACTATAATAAGTATTATGGTATCTGTTCAGTGCACATCTACCTATAAGTATGGCCAATAACTTATAATTCAGTAACTGTAAATTTTTTTTTTTTTTTCAAAAATAATCAATTATAATAAACAGAACGACTCATAGAAATCTATCTATATTCTTTTTTCATTTTAATATACTTTCATAGAAATGTTTCTGTTATGTAAAAAAAAAACTATTTTCTTTACTTCACAAGTGTCACGCTCATACATGAATTCCATAGCTAATATAACATACTGACCCAACGGGTCACGGGTAGTCTAGTTAGTCATAAATGTACGGCATAATCATGTTGACACAACGGTTCTTGTTAGATCACGGAAGTTAAGCAATGTTGAGCCAGATGGGTGACCAATTTAGGAATTCCAGGCACTGTATGTAGAGGACGTGACACGTCTCTGCAAGAGTTGCAAAAACCTAATGTTGTCATTTCCCCTAACAGGGATATACATATGACTGGGGACCACTTGTGAATTTCATACTTCCATGGAACTTCCTCCTTTGGAGAAAACCGATTAAACCTGCATACGGTTAGTGCTGTTTCCAAATCAGTCATAACTGACAGCCTTTTGAAGGTTAGTAGTTCAATTTTTACTGCAGGCAGTACTGAATAAAAATTAAAATAAAATTAGTTAAGAAAATCTACTCAGTCATGGCTGACAGAACAAGTAGAATCTATTCTATAGATTAAATAAAGGATTCAGTTCAAAATTGTTTGTAGATTCCCAAGTTAGACCAGCTCCACTTGAAGAAGCTCGGAAGTTATATTGACCGAAATATGAAAAATAACACTCAAGATGAGAACAATAGTTTGAAATAATCGAAATAATACTTTTTACATATATACAGATGTATTTTTTTAATATTTTTATTTAATTAATTTTATTTTTGTTCTTTCTTTTTTTTTTTTTCTCCTCAAACTCCAGGAATTCTCCGTGTTCAGATCCAGAAGTACAAAGAGGTTTTCATTGAAGCTGTTAATCAGGTTTGTATTTATCCTAGATGCTCCATGCTTTGAAGGAACCCAAGATGAAACAATAATTTATATTCTTATATGTCCATTTAATCTAAGCATTTTAAACAAACAGGACAAATCAAAGAAAATGCTATTTCAAACTTAAGCGTGATAGACAAACCACTGTTGACAAAGGATGGTCTGATGTGTCTAAAACAAGGTTGGTTCAGCTATTCATTGCATGAGAACAGATAAAAAATTCATAATTTTATAGGACTGAACAGTTTTATAGGGCCACATTCAAAAATTCACAATTGTATAGGACCAAATGATTTCATAAGGCCATATTCAAAATTTGCAATTTTATAAAACTAAACAATTATATTAGACTGCATTAAAAAATTCACAATTTTCATAGGACAGTATGATTTAATAGGACCACATTAAAAAATTCACAATTTAATAGAACTAAATGATTTAATAGGACCACATTAAAAAATTCACAATTTAATAGAACTAAATGATTTAATAGGACCACATTAAAAAATTCACAATTTAATAGAACTAAATGATTTAATAGGACCACATTAAAAAATTCACAATTTAATAGAACTAAATGATTTAATAGGACCACATTAAAAAATTCACAATTTAATAGAACTAAATGATTTAATAGGGCCACATTAAAAAATTCACAATTTAATAGAACTAAATGATTTAATAGGACCACATTAAAAAATTCACAATTTAATAGAACTAAATGATTTAATAGGGCCACATTAAAAAATTCACAATTTAATAGAACTAAATGATTTAATAGGACCACATTAAAAAATTCACAATTTAATAGAACTAAATGATTTAATAGGGCCACATTAAAAAATTCACAATTTAATAGAACTAAATGATTTAATAGGACCACATTAAAAAATTCACAATTTAATAGAACTAAATGATTTAATAGGGCCACATTAAAAAATTCACAAATTTAATAGAACTAAATGATATAATAGGGCCACATTAAAAAATTCACAATTTAATAGAACTAAATGATTTAATAGGGCCACATTAAAAAATTCACAATTTAATAGAACTAAATAATATAATAGGACCACATTAAAAAATTCACAATTTAATAGAACTAAATGATATAATAGGACCACATTAAAAAATTCACAATTTAATAGAACTAAATGATATAATAGGACCACATTAAAAAATTCACAATTTAATAGAACTAAATGATATCATAGGGCCACATTAAAAAATTCACAATTTAATAGAACTAAATGATATCATAGGGCCACATTAAAAAATTCACAATTTAATAGAACTGAACAATTTCATTGCATTGCATTCAAAAATTCACAATACAACAATTTTATAGGGTCACACTCACTCATTATTTCATTTAAAGATCTTGGAGACTGTTCACGTTCGGTTGAGAAGGCCTTTCCTCTGCAAGTAGAAGGAATGCCTCTTAGGTTTGAGTGTGATTAGTCTCTAGGATCTTTGAGTAATATAACGTTGTATTTCAATCGTTTTTCCTAAATTTTTTTTTTTAACGTAACGCAACATGATTTTATTTGTACATATTTTCGATTTCCATTCGTGTTTATTTTTTTTTCTCCAAAACAAATCCCTCGATACAGCTTCGATAAAGCAAGGGCGAAGCCAGTCAGCTGACCCCCCCCCATTTTTTTTTTCTTTTCTTCTCTTCACCCCATTAACTTTATTTTAAACGTTTTTAATCATGAATTTAAGTCTTCCCTTTATGATTGCGATATTTGTTAAATCTAAGAGAAGGGGGGGGCTACTATTGTAACAGAACCGTTGATGCGTGTGAGCAGCAGTCACATGACACGTATGCAAATAACCAAGCTGATGTGCAATGTGACATCACAGCAAAGGAAGAGAAAGGAAAGAAAAAATGCACCATGTTGGAGGACCCGAAAAAGAGCCTAGTGGCGAGAGACTTTTAAGCCCGTGTCGAGACAGCAGGGTTTTGTTAACAACATGGCAGACGAGACTTTTAAAACAATATGTTATGCATTGTTGGAAAGTACCAGTAATAAATACCTTTTGTTAAAACTGAAAAAAAAAAAAGCCGAGTTGAATTTCTTGATTTTGTTTGTTTCCTTGTGACTGTCACTAGACACAACATTAAAATGTAACTATGACGTTACATTATTGGAAACAATAATTGTTAAGATGACTATGCTTTAAAATATTTTAAAATACAAAAAAGCTTAAGAGTAACTTATCTTGGCTTTAGTAACATTTATTTGTTCTATATCTATTTTTTCACCCCCCACTCCCTTTTTTTGGCTGTTGTTAAGAATGGCCGAAATTTTAAGTTGTTTTTGATAAAAATAAACTTTAATGAATTAGAATAAAAAAAATTGTAGCCTTTTTTTTTTAAGCATTTTTTAAAAACTTTTGAAATCAGTACTATATATATATATAATATTCCGTATTGGCTTTGCAATAATAATTTGATGAAGATGGGCATCAAAACAGTTCCTCACCCTCCCTATAATCCATACCTTGCTCCCTGTGACTTTTGGTTATTCCCTAAGCTCAAGGAAAACCTTAGAGGATGTTGTTACGAGACAATTGAAAACACTGGCTCTGTAATAATAAATACGAAATCTGCAGGAATTAAAATATATTTTGGTGTAGTTTATGACCGGGCAAGGTTAGGCCCCCCCCCCCCCGCTAGTTTTGAATAACTTGATACTTTGATATGCTATAAAAGATTTAGCCATGACTAATGACACCCTACCTGAGAGTTTTTCCTTCAATTTCCTCAGCTTTACATTCACAGGCAGCATAGAATTGAAACAAATACATTGAGGATATTGCTAAGGCTGCTGCAAAGAAGGTGGGCTCCCACTACCATGCTAGAAAATTATTCGCACCTGAGAGTATCCTATATATCTACAAAGTCACCATTCGTCGATGCATGGGGTATTGTTACCACATCTGGGCTGGTGCATCCACAACTAGTCTCTTACACTTAGACAGGGTCCAAAAAGAGAGTCTCCAATCTAATAGGTCGGGCCCACACTATTGGTGAAGCTATCCATCACCGCAACAGTGCATCTCTATGTCTCTTTTACAAATATTTTAATGGAATCTGCTCTGATAAACTCATTGCACTTATACCGTGTCAACATACATACCTCCGACAAACCTGTTTAGCAACAAAATCCCACCCCTTCACTGTTAAGGTCCTTAGATGCTGGAAAGTGTTCTACTTTAACGGCTTCTTTCTTTGGACTGCTAGACTTTGGAATTCCCTTCCTGCTTTCCTGACTGTATTAATATGCAGAAGTTCAAATGTAATGTGAACAAATGTCTTGCTGTTCAACTCCCTATATAGACCCCTGTAAACATAGTCATAACTAGTAGACCGTTATATCTAAGTGGCAATATGTGTTGTTTGAGATATAAACAAAAACCATTTTACTAAATTCTCCTTTTTATTTTTCTTTAAAAAAAAATCTCAGGCAATGAAGATTGATGAAGCACTTTCAAATTATTTAGGAGAAGCTCGGCCTTATACAGAAGCTGGTAAGTAAGATTTACTTTCAACCTATTGCTATACTAAATCTGAGTCAATCAACATTCGTTTCCCTGAGTTTTTTTTTTTTTAATGCTAATATAGTATGGGACATAGATGAAAATCATGGTTATAGTCAGCTAACGTACTTCCTAATTTTCTGCAGAACGCTACAGGAAGCAATGACACTGCAAATCAGTTCCTTCACTTTTATTGTTCTTCAATAATTCTATTGTGAAACGAGTTATTGAAATAGAAGAAAAGGACATTATTGAAAAATATACAATAAATATTAATAAAATTAGTCCTTATTTTTACTTTTAACAAAATTTAAAAAATTAAAGGTTTTTATTTTATTCGAAATTTTATAAGAAATATAATTATAAAAAAAGTACTTTTTTTTTAAATTTCATAAATGAAAATGTTTTATTTTACTTTATATAATAAATATATGTTTATGAAAGTACAAAAATAAAATTATTGAAATCAAAATAACAAAATTTCAACCATCATAAAAAAAACGTATCCAATACATAATATTTCCAAAATAGTTTTAAAATATTTTAAAAAAAAGTGTTTTCAATAATTCTTTAAAAAATAAAATGTGCAAAAAAATGTTTTCAATAATTCTTTAAAAAAAAAACAAATTTCAATAATTCGTCATTAAAATAAGACCGAAAAAAATTTTCAATGATTATAAAATAAAAAAAAGAGTGGGAAAACTTAAAATAAAAAAGATTACATGCGCAGGGGAGATACAGGCGTGAGAGAACTGATTTGTCTTGTCACCACTTCCGGTAGCGCTATGCCGGAAGTTAGGAAGTATGTTAGCTGACTATATAGGGCTCTACGGACAAACTTATCTTTAGTTAACCTTTGACAACTAAATATTTTCATTTACTAGCCAAATAGAAAAGTTACTAGCCAAATGCACATGATTTTTAGAATATGACATCTTAGTTCTGTGACGAGTATGTACATCAATGATTTTTATGTGTTTTTTTTTTTAATAACAAATTACTGGCTTGCAAACCTAAACTACCTAAGGAGTAGGTATGCTCTGCCTATCATCCAACTTTCATGCTCTTTCTTTGTCTGTTAGCCAGGCCCAATCACAGGGACTCAACAGAGACACCCATTGTCTGGCCCTGTTTCCTGACTAAGGCAATAAATATCATTTCTCATTTTGTCTCATTCCATTCCCCTAAAACTGAGAATCTTGGGGTGCTTGATTGCCACATATGTTCACACGATTAGACTGAGCCATTTTTATCTGACAGGTTTGAGGGTACTGGTTTGACAGTTTGTCTGGCTGCTGTATTCGGACTGACAGTACAGGAGACCTAACACCTTGGTAGTACTTAAAGTGGCTGTGCTATCATCAGTTGTATAATATTGGAATGGTTGTAGTTCCATGTTTTGCATGGAAAGCGACCCTGCACCCATCTGTTCCGAGCCACAAGTGTGTGGATGAAGAGTCAGCTGATGGTCTTTTGTGTGTGCATATTTGGTATCATACACATCCACTTTGTCCAACACCTTTCACACTAAAACTGAAACTATTAAATAAAATGACAGCGCAAACAAAAAATACAATCAAACAGAAAATACAATCAAACAGAAAATACAATCAAAACAAAAAATACAATCAAATAAAAAGTACAACCAAACAAAAAATACAATCAAACAGAAAATACAATCAAAACAAAAAATACAATCAAATAAAAAGTACAATCAAACAAAAAATACAATCAAACAGAAAATACAATCAAACAGAAAGTACAATCGAACAAAAAATACAATCAAACAAAAAATACAAACAAAAAATACAATCAAATAAAAAGTACAACCAAACAAAAAATACAATCAAACAGAAAATACAATCAAAACAAAAAATACAATCAAATAAAAAGTACAATCAAACAAAAAATACAATCAAACAGAAAATACAATCAAACAGAAAGTACAATCAAACAAAAAATACAATCAAACAAAAAATACAAACAAAAAATACAATCAAACAAAAAATACAATCAAACAAAAAATATAATCAAACAAAAAATACAATCAAACAAAAAGTACAACCAAACAAAAAATACAATCAAACAGAAAATATAATCAAACAAAAAATACAATCAAACAGAAAATACAATCAAACAGAAAGTACAATCAAACAAAAAATACAAACAAAAAATACAATCAAACAAAAAATATAATCAAACAAAAAATATAATCAAACAAAAAATATAATCAAACAAAAAGTACAACCAAACAAAAAATACAATCAAACAGAAAGTACAATCAAACAGAAAGTACAATCAAACAGAAAATACAATCAAATAAAAAATACAATCAAACAAAAAATACAATCAAATAAAAAATACAATCAAACAAAAAATATAATCAAACAAAAAATACAATCAAACAGAAAGTACAATCAAACAAAAAATACAATCAAACAAAAAATACAAACAAAAAATACAATCAAACAAAAAATACAATCAAACAAAAAATATAATCAAACAAAAAATACAATCAAACAAAAAGTACAACCAAACAAAAAATACAATCAAACAGAAAATATAATCAAACAAAAAATACAATCAAACAGAAAATACAATCAAACAGAAAGTACAATCAAACAAAAAATACAAACAAAAAATACAATCAAACAAAAAATACAATCAAACAAAAAATATAATCAAACAAAAAATACAATCAAACAAAAAATATAATCAAACAAAAAATATAATCAAACAAAAAGTACAACCAAACAAAAAGTACAACCAAACAAAAAATACAATCAAACAGAAAGTACAATCAAACAGAAAGTACAATCAAACAGAAAATACAATCAAATAAAAAATACAATCAAACAAAAAATACAATCAAATAAAAAATACAATCAAACAGAAAAATACAATCAAACAAAAAATACAATCAAACAGAAAATACAATCAAACAAAAAAATACAATCAAATAAAAAAATACAATCAAACAAAAAATACAATCAAACAAAAAAATACAATCAAACAAAAAGTACACCCAAACAAAACCAATTCGCTTGCTCTCTTGAGGTTCATATTCACAAATATCCATGGTCTTAGAAGAACTAACTTAGACTATGTAGAATCATTTTTCCTCACAAACTCCTTTGATATGTTAGCACAAAGTGAAACTAATCCACATTTCTCCATCCTCTCTGATCACTTTAAAATGTCTTGTTATCTCCCACTTTGCCATAAGGATTCAGACAAACACATGCACAAACTTGGAGTCTATAATCGAAACACGTTCCCTTTAATTAAAAAATCCAAACTAGAATCAGACGACCACGTCTTCATGTGCTTTAGACTAACCTTGCAAAATAATTTTAGTTATATTTTCTTTACTGTTCTCCTTTGACCTAGGACTGTACCCTAATCAGCCATGCTTTACTAGCGCTCAAGTACGTGTATTTGGTGACTTTAATGTCAACCACAGTAATTGATTTGGTTTCTCTAGTTACATAAACACAACTGGTAGCATCAGACATAGCTTTTCTATACCCCATTCCCTGACACAGACTCACATTCTCAATCCGTCTCCCAGATTGTCAGGATTAGCAAGCCTCACTTACCACAGTTCTGAAGGATTGTGTGACAAATGCCCAAAGCCCACTCCGAAAAATTGAAAACATTGCATTATAAACAAGTAGAAATCAATTTTCTATTTTATTACACATAGCAACATGTTTTTCTAGACAGGACATTTTGTCACATGGATTTTCAACCAAAAGTAAAAAAAAAAAAAAAAAAAAAAATCCCGTTGCATGAAAATTCCATGAACAGAGTTTCTTTCCTAAAAATACTGTCGGGCTGCTTCCCACCTGACTATAACATGGTCGTTTTCAAGTCTAATGTAAATAAGTTCTTGTTGATCTGTCCTCTTATATAATTAAACCCTACCTAAGTTCCACTATTACTGATCATCATGGTGTTGTCACACCATCTACCTAACACTCGTTAACTCTTATCCTAGAGTTTAGCCTCTTCAAACCTTGATAAACGGTGACCCCCCACCAAGTAAAAAATAAATTTTGCCATTGAAAAGAAGCCCAGTAAATCTAGTTAGGAGCCTTGTAATACTTACATTTTAAATTAATAGCAACGAAGAATACGATTGTATCTGTATTTGAAGTCCCTCTTTATGTACAAGGTTAACATTTGTGCTCTTACATTTTTAAGATATTGATACTTGACAGCATACAATGATCAATATCTATTATAATGAAACGTAGAAGTTTATCCTACTTTTGCGTAATGAAGCATTTGCAGAGCTTCCATACTTTTTGGAAGTTGGTGAAATGAGATTACCAGTCAGAAGATGACCATCTTGTTGGACATGCAGCAAGATTGACCACTTAACGGTTGAATCTCTACTTATATATATATATATATACTGGACATTTGTGTGTGTGTCAGAGAGAGAGAGAGAGAGTTTTCTATGGACTCTGAACTGAAGAATATGCGTGCATAAAGCATATTAATGAATAGAACCGAAAACGATCGTATCTGTATTTGAAGTTTTTTTTTTTTTTTTTTTTTTTTTTACACAGGCATCGCCACATTATCAAGCCCAAGAGGCCACTCAAGGATAAGGGTTAAAGAGTGTACAGTAGAAATTGGACAATATAGTAATCATTAGTAATGAAAATTCGGTAAATTTGATAACTTATATGGAACGGCTCATGTGCTCTTACATTTTTAAGATATTGATATTGTACGATGATCAATATGTATTATAATGAAACTTAGAACTTTTACATACTTTTGTGTAATAATACTTGACAGTGTACAAAATCTAATGGGCGAGGACCTTTCTGTCTCTCTCTTTCACACAGAATGAATGAGACTGATGAGGGTCATTGACACACTCACACAAGAGGACCTCCATGAGGCTTTCCAGAAGTTGTTAGAACCATACGAGTGATTTGCAGCCGGAGATTACTTTGAAGAAGACTAGAGTTTCATGTGTGTACTATCAATAAAAGTGCCCGTGCAAAAAAAAAGTCTGGAAACTTATTGAAGGCATCTCGTGCCTATGACTATGTATAAAGTTGAAATGTTTGAACTTTTGAAAAGGATATTGTCTCCCGTTTTATGCGTTCTAAAAATACTTTATAAAATATACGCAAGAGATTGAAATTTTGTGAATATTTATTGACTCATGTCTAATATCAATTGATAAAATTTCGTAAAAATTGAAGGTATATGAATTTTCACGAACCTTCTTTTTCTCCCCCATTAGGGGTGGGGGTGGGGTGGGGGATTTGCTCGGATGTAAAATACGCTTAAATATGATATTTTAATTTGTCCAGATTTTTAATATAGTGATAATTTTTAATGTAGTCATAATTTCAAAAGTAAAAAAAAAAAAGTATTTGGGTGGCATCAGCTAGAATTGAAACCGAAACTGTAGCATTCAAAGCTGGTGATGTTACCACTGTACCAACGTGACAAGATAAACCAATTAAAGATAAACTAAGATGAATGTACAAAATGTTTAACGATTTGTTCAGTTTTGACCAATTTTTAACTCCTTAAAAACAATTTTAACTGATTTTTTTTTTTTTTTTTTTTTTTTACACAGTGATCACCACTTATCAAGGCCCGGAAGCCACTCAGGGATAAGGGTTATTGCAAGTACATTACGTTAGTGTGGAGATTTGATGAAGTGTTTACTTAAGGGGGCGGTTCATTAGGAATTTGTTAACATTGGACTTGAAGACATCCAAGTTGTAGTCCGGTGGGAAGCAAGCAGACGGAACAGAGTTCCACAGGCATGCAGTTCTAAGAAAGAAGCTTTGTTCATGGAATCCACGTTTTGATTTAGGCACAGATAAAGAGTGGGGGAAATTTTTCACAGTGGATTCAGCTAGACGGGTGTTTTTCGATTGAAAGATTAAAGACCCATAAAAAACCGCCTGTAAAAAATCCAATCATTTGAGATCCCTAGTGCCGCTCTGCGACTTTTAGTTTCAGATGAGATAGAATTTTAAAATATGGAAACAGACAGACAGACATATAGCCGTTTATATATTAGATTTGCATAAAAACTAAACAAAATATAACCAACATTACAATTCCTTACGTTATATAATTGACTAAATAATTGTACATGTTATATATCAGACTAAATAAGTGTACATATTGCATCATGGGCTGCGTATATATTTGTATGTGTATCTCTCAACATACTGTATATATAATGGCGTTTATTTATACATGTGATTGTCTAGCAGCGTTGTGTTGTCTGGTCTATCTAAAGTTTGTTGTGGCCTGTATATACATTCAAATACAGTCCATGATGGAACAATAACATACGAGACATTTTTTTAGACAAAACGACGAATACCGTTTTTTGTGCAGGATACCGGTACCTTGTTTTTTTTTCCTTTCTTTTTTTCATAGTTCTTCCATCTTTCTTTTCTTTCCTCTGAAAGGAAAATATTATGACGTGAATGATATTTTTTTTATATAAACGATTATTTCATGTTCCTGGATCCCTATCGGAGTTACTCAATGCTTCTTATATTCTACATTTTGCTATATCGTGCCCATTAGCTTCCACCTGTGTTTCAAATTTTATAATGATCAGTTAATTAGTTTCGGAGTGAAATATACACATACATTGTATAATTGGAGATATCTCTAAACATATTTGATGTATTATTCTATTTTATTTAGAATGGATTAAAATTTTAAATTTATTCCCCTTTTTTTTTTCAGCCTTGCCTACATTACAGGATGCTAAGCCGTGCAACAAGTGTGGTGAGAAGATGCTGTTAAGGAAGAAGAAAGACAACAAAGGGTAAGGATAATATCAGACCTATCTCTCTCTTTCTCTTCAACTGTTTGCGGATTCTACTTTTTCTTCCCTGTTTCGAACAAAAGGTTAAAAAGGTGAATCAAAAGGAACAATGATAGATGACCACAACAGAGTTAACGCCAAATATAAATCATGTCGTTTTCCATATTACTTGGATTCATCGGGCTGCTGTCCTCATCTTGAGTGTGATTTTCACAACATTTCGGTCGATGTAACCTCCAACCTTCTTCAGGTGTATCTTGTGGAACTCAAAAAATGTTATTCACCTGAAGGTTGAAGGTTCAATTCTCGGTGTGGGTGACTGAAAAAAATTACAATTGCGAATTACTTAGGACCTTTATCAAGTCATGGCTGATAGAACAAGAGCATGCTACCCCCATGAAGTAAATTCGAAATTCCATCCAAATTCCCGAGTTTGACAGTGTGACATAATCCCTCATTGGGGAGCTTTAGAACCCCCCGCCCAGGGGCCTTGGAGGGGCCGAGTAACTATGCTGGATAGCTAATCGTTCCCGGGTGACGGCAGGTACCTCGAGGATTTAAAATAGAGAATATAAATATATATATTTTATTTCATGTCAAAATAGATATTGTTTGAAACCAGAGAAATATGTTTTGCAGTTAAAGTTGATGGCAGGAAACTTGAAGCATAACATTGTCTGGCCTTGGTGAACTCAAAGTCGGATGTCAGAACTGACATCTGACCTTAGGGGGTCATGAGAATTAATATGTCTGTAGAACTCAGATCCCAGATTCGGGAATTGCACACACGCAAATCTGGGGCTTTTCGATTTTGTGGTGATATCTTATTGGCTGGGGAAACTTCCACCCCATCCACATACCTCACTATATATACAACTGTCGCGCGAAAATTAGTCAGAGAGGGATTGCTTTTTGATTTTGGGGAGAACAGATTGTATAGAGACCGCCATTCCCTGAGGACGCGACTCTTCCTCCTTTCCCTCACCCCCCCCCCCATCTGACGCTGTCTGTGAAGAGATTTGAGATTTTGAAAAAACTTACTAAGAACTGAATGATATTTGTAAAAACATTTGTACATAAGTTTGTGAAATCAATTCTGTAGAATAGAGTTTCACATGTTTGTTTTTCTTCCTGCCTGCAGCTTCGATATTCGCTTTCAGCATACAGGATTCAATGTAACAACCCTCAGAGAAGAACCAGACGATACGAGCCAAGAGTTCTAGATAAACAGGGGTCTTAGCCAGCTTCATCAGAAAAGGTGTTACAACAGTAACATTCCTGAGTTCGACAAGATACGCCTGAAGAAGGTCAGAGGTTACATCAACTGAAATGTTCTGAAAAATCACTCAAGATGAGAACAGCAGTTTGATGAAATCAAATAATACGAATAACCAATCCTCATCTCAAAAATTCAGAAACGTAAACTCATTTTGTATATGAATAACAAAAAAGTCATTTTGGCAGTTTATGCCATCAATGCTAACATGTCAGGAGTAGTTGATCCAGTAGGTGAGGCCTTATTTTTAGTGAGGTGGAGGAGTGAGGGGCATTCTGCAAAATAGCCATTGAGAGGGATGCCCTGAAACAGTTTACATTGTCTCCTCCAAGAATCTACTGGTGTCCGGTATGCAGAGCAACTGTCTGCCAGCACTTTCCCTGCAAACTGTTTGTACGAATTACTTATTAATAAAATCTATGTCAGATAGCTAATCAAAATGTTTAAAATATAAATTAATACTTGTGAGACAGTAAAACATCTTTTGCTAAATTTGTTCCCAGTTCTTTGTGAGTGGTGGTGTTAGTAGATAAATCTTTGAAGGGTGAAGTGGAGGACACCTTCACCCTACTTTACATAAAGTAAAATGAAAACATTGACTATGATAAATTATGTAAAATTAAAAATATAGACATCTTGCTGCTCAGCTCCCTACTTAGAATGCCCCTTTGAAAGTATGGTCTCTAATAGTTTTGCCTTATGTTCCTGAGGCAATGTGCCTTGTTTAGAATGAATAAGAGTAAAAATAAAATTACTTTAACAATTTTTCCTCTGAGCGGCAGGAAATAAACAGTTAATTAAAAAGAAAAAGTTGACTATTGTTTTCTTCCATTCCGTTAAATCAGTTATCAGAAAATACAAGGAAGAGCAGATATCACTAAAGAAATGACTTGGGATCCATACAAAAATTTATAAGCGACTAGCAAGGGTACCCGGCGTTGTCCGGATGTGGGGAGAGGGGGATCAAAACAGAATGGAAAATAAAGAATAAGCGAACATAATAACCCTGTTTGAATATAACTTTTTTTTTAAAACAGAAACAAAACAAAAAAAACAGCGAATGTAATACAAAATAAAAAGAATAAGCGAAAGAAAAGGAAATGGCAGAAATAACCCTTTTTAAATGTTAAAACTTAAAAAAATTGGAAAAACAAAAAAGTCAGCAAACGTGATGGAAAAAAATAAAAATTAACGTAAAAATGGCATAAATAACCGTTTAAATATTAAAATTTAAAAAATCAAAAAAAAAATTATATCTGATATCTCGGCTCGAACGTCCAATCTTAAGATAACGATGCTGTCACTATAACGACTCGTCTATGATTGCGTGAGCGAAGTTAGATTGTTTTTTTATATTTAAACTAATTCAAGAAAGAATTTTTTTTATGCATGCGTGTTTGGCTAAATTGTCATGAAGGAACGATTTTTTGCTACCCCTCCCTGTAGAAAAGTGCCCAGTTGAGGATGAAGGAATTAATGTTTTTAGCCAATTTTTTTATATTTGTCGTCTGAAGGGTCGAGCTTCAAAACAGTACCGATTTTGTGAAAATTCATCCCCTCTGTCGAAAGTTATGGGCAGATATACAAACATACATACATACATACATACATTTAAACAGATTTTTGCCCTATATATTATAGACTAGCGGGGGGTACCTGGCGTTGCCCAGGTGTTTGGAGGTGTGTATGTTGGGGGTGGGGGTAGATAAAAACAACCCTGTTTAAAAAAAAATGTTGGCCAGTTGTTTGGAGGTGTAAAAGAAAAAAAAAAGTTTTAGTAGGAAGGTAGGCTTGAACCCCAAAACCTTAACGCGAAGGTAGAAACGAAATAGAAAAACCCCAGAGACCTAACAATCTCAGCCACGAGGGGAGAGGAAGTGATAAGTGTCTTAAGTTAATGTTTATAAAGTGAAATTGACAGGTGCAAGAAAGTTAAGTCGTGTGATGTTTGACCTAGTTTTGCGCTGCAAGCCAGTTTCTGTTTCATGCGCTTTTTTATACTGAAAAGCGTAACGAAGACGCAACGATCGATAAATATCTGGAAAATAGTGTGTAAAAGTCGGGCAAATTAAAGTTAGCCGCGACCCCAGTTCTTAAGTTGTAGATATTATGATTTAGGCAGCATATAAAAAGTTTTAAGAACTAGTGAGCCGACCGAGAAGCCAGGTGAAAAAAGCCTTTGGCGGACATACACAAAAATAGACACACACACACACTAACACATTTTCGCTTTTATATATAGATAAATATTGTTTTGTTTGAATGTTCAATTCACGCTTGAGTAGTTTTATGTCTGCTTTCTTCTCTCTCTTTCTCTCTCTTTCTTCAACTCTTTGTCAACTCTCCTTTTTCTTCCCTGTTTGAAACAAATGTAGTGATTAATAAAATCTATCTTGATTAGCTAATCAAAATGCTTAAAATATGAATTAATACTGGTGAGTTCACAAGAAGTCCTGTTACTAAATTTGTTCCCAGTTTTTTTGTTTTTTTTGAGTAGTGGTGTTAGTATATAAATCTTCTGAGGATGGAATGGAGGGTTTCTTTCGACCTTCTCTGAATAGTATTCAAAATAAAAATATTGATCATGATTAATTATATAAATGATAAAATCAATTGGAAATACAAATTTTATTTTAAGAATTTAGACAGATTAAGATCCGATGAATTGAATTAAATATTAATTTTATATGTGGTAGGTTATCTATATATTTATAACTATATACTCAACAAATTTTTGATCTATATATTTATAACTATATACTCAATGAATTTTTGATCTACAGATTTGAAATTTTGTATATAGGATATTCAGATATGTGGAAAACTTTTTAATTGATGTTCTTCCGGAAAAAAGGGCTGCTAAGGAGTCAAAATTGAAAAATTGGTATGTGGGAGTGATCGGATTTTTTTATCTGCATTCAACTATTTCATGACTGTGAAACATGACAACTTCCTTATGATAAGTATAAGTTTGTTTGAAAATACTTTTTTAAAGATCATGTCAAGCTGGCCTAATGGTTATCGAACTTGACTTACAGTTTTTAGGTTTTGTTTCAATCTCGGCTTGGGTATTTTTTTTTATTTACAAGTGAATAGTTTAGAAAACATGTAATACTCGCATGCATATGTCTCAGTTTCTTTCTTTTTTTTTTGTCATTTTTTTTTCGTCATTTTTTTTTTTCTTCATTTTTTTTTTTATATGAATTTAACGTTACGTTTAATACCTCTGCAGTATTTCTGTTCACAATAAATAAGAAATCTGCATGAATTAAAATATAATATTTATGCATATTTTATAACCGGGCAACACCGGGCTGCTTGAAAAAAGAGAAAAGAACTCACTGGATTTATTTTATATATTAGACTAGTAGAGATACCCGGGACTGCCTAGGACAAAAGTGTAAAAGCTTCTATCCTTTCTTTCTTCTTCCTCATTTTCAACCTCTCTTTCCCAACCCTGTCTTTCTTTCTTTGCTCAGCCCATACACATAACATGATTTGAATCAGCATTAGGAAAATAACTGTGATAAAAAAAAAAAATCAGATTTACTTCCCTTTATATGATAACATCAAAAGAAGAATGTTTGGATTGATACAGTTAAATGATGTAAACGCCCCCCCCCCCTCAAATATTGAACTTTTATTTTCTAAATTTTAAGATATCATTTTTCTGGGGTTACACTAACTAAAAATAAATACCAAATTTATGGTAGGTTGTTGTGTATATGTGGTGCTTATTCAGATTGCCACCTATAGCGATAAATACAAATGAAGAAAAACTTTTATATTGTACCTACCTGTCATGGAATTTTATATTCCAAAAATCACAAAAATTGATCAAATATATTTTTTTTTATTTACAAAAAACAAATTTACAAGCTTTGAGAGGTTACTAGAGAACATAAGGGGAGATAATCAGGGATTATTTTGAGAGTTTCCACGTCTATTAGGGTTATCTGGCCTAGTCTACCAATTTGTTGGATGCCTTTTTTTCACCTTCATCGAAACAGAGTAAAATTTGATTTTCTTAGATAAAACAAAAAACAACTTGATCAAATAATATGATTTTTGGAATTTTTCATCTTCATCCCATGACTGGTATGTACATTATACAGACATTTCTGTATTTTCTATAATTTTAAATGCCGCTACAGGTGCCAATCTGAAGAAGCACCATATTTTAGCTGGACACACAACCAGACATTTGCATTTCATATAATAGATCAGACTTAAAATTTCTTTGTTTGTTTGTTTTTTTTTTTTTTGTTTTTTTATTCAATTTTCACCCCAAACAAGGCACAGTGCCACTTTGAAGCAGGGGGCTACTATTAGGGACTTAATTAGCAGGGTCATTATGAAGGGAGATGAATAGAAAGATGTTTGTTCACATTACAATTGAACTTCTGCATATCAGTACAGTTGGGAAAGCAGAATCCCGGAAATCACGAGGTTCTTTGGGGTGAAAATGTAATAATAAAAAAAAAAAAAAAAAAAAAAAAAAAAAAAAAAAAAAAAGGAGTTCCAAAGACCTGCAGTTCTGGGGAAGAAACTATTGGAGTAAAAGGCTTTCTTGCACCTAGGGATCTCTACTGTAAAGGGATGAGACTTAGTAGCTTGTCGGGTTTGTCGGGGGTAGTTACGTGGAGGAGGTACAAGTGTTTGCAGTTCGTCAGAGCATTCACCATTAAAGTATTTGTAGAACAGGCAGAGGGATGCAAAATCTCGTCGATGGGACAGAGGCTGAAGCCTAGATGACAGTTCAGGACCTAAATTGTAAATTTTGTTTGTAATTAACTGATAAAATTTTTACAATAATTTTATTCTTTTTTTTATCTTTTTTATTTTGTATCAGTTTTTATCTTGGTTGCGTTGCCTATCCAAATTGTCGGAATGTCTTGTGGTTCCCAGATTTTGTCTTGAATGCAGAGGTTACTGAAAGGACCTGTTCCCAGGTAAGTTTATTTTGTATTTACGTTTTCATTGGCATCTGAATAAAAACACCATGCAAAAAAAATAATTTAATTTTTTCAGATATGTTCTTGCAACTCTGGGATGTTTTGTCTGCTTATTGGTTTATCATTTTTTTTAATATTATAAAAGCATATTTTAAAAAAAAATTATTTTCAATATTTAAAAAATTTATTTTTAATATTTAAAAAAACAATTCTTTGCAGTGTATTTATTTATTAAAATATTTTTTATTATTTTTCAAACAGTTAAAAAAATAAAGCATAAGTAAATCCAAGTTCTTTGTGAGCAGCGGTGTTAGTAGATAAATCTTCGAAGAGGAAAGAAGAGGACTCCACACCCTACTCTTAATAATATTATTAAATAAAATGAAAATATCAATCATAATAAATTATGTAAATGATCAAATTGTTTGGAAATACAGACATCTTGCTGCTCAACTCCCTACTTGAAGTGTCTTTGGAAGTATGGTCCCTAATAGTTACCCCTTATGTCCCAGTGCCAATGTTCATTATCTGGGGTGAATAAGAGTAAAAAAAAATACTTTAACAATTTTTTTCTCTGAATGGCAGAAAATAAATACAGATAATACAAAAAAAGGAAAAAGTTGACTATTGTTTCTGTTAAATTCCGTTAAATCAATTATCAAAAAAAAAAAAGAAGAAGGAAGAATATATGTCACTAAATGAATGACTATTCCCTTAACCATCTTGAGAAATTTTATCTTTCTATCTTTGAAAGAAATAAAATATATTAACAATGGTGCATTTCAGGCTTGAAAGTTCTTTTTTGTTTTCATTTTTTGAAGACTTACAATCAAAACAGGGTGAGACAATTCAAAAGTTCTTAAAGCTTTTCAAAAAAAGTTTCACCGAAACTGTTAAAACTTTTGTTAACAGAAAAACAAACACCAAATTAACAATCACTTTTAGTCAACTTTTTCTTGAGTCTAGTTTAAGCCTAATTTTCATATTTTATAGACAGTTTACACAGTTTAATAACCAGTTTGTTTTAAAATACTCTCCCTCTTAAAATGAATATTTTTCTAATCTAAAAATTAAGTTAAAAAATACAGTATTTTAATATTAAACAAAAAATAATTTTTAATATTAAAAAAATTATTTTGAATATTTGTAAAAAGGTTTTTTAATATTTAAAAATATTTTTAATATTACAAATTTTTTTTTAATATATTAAAGAAATATTTTTAATATTTAAAAATTATTTTTAATATGTTAAAACATATTTTTAATATTTGAAAACAAATATTTTCATATTAAAAAAATATTTTGAATATTTAAAAAAAAAAAACTATTTTTGAATATTAAAAAAAAAAAAATTATTTTCAAATTATTTTTGAATATTAAAAAAAAAAAAATTTCTTTTCAGTGTACACCGGGACCTGTTCATTTGATAAAATTTAAATTCCGTCCTGGCTCTGTGCCATCTTTTATACCAAATGAGTAAGTAATGTTTTTTTTCTACTACAACTTTACCCTAACCCTAACCCTCTTTCCATGATTTCTGACCACTTCCCTTCTGGGACATGTCAGTCTTCAGTGAACATTACCCTTTCTAGAAAGAATCTAGTCTCCTTTCCCAGGTGATCTTTTCTGGATGGCAATTTCCAAGAGAGCTCAAATGAGAAAAAAAAAAAAGAAAATGAATTAAAAAAAAAAACAAACAAAACAATGGAGAAATAAAAAAAATATTTATTATAAAAATATTCAATTGCTTCATTCAAAGGTAAAGCACTCTGTGAAGAAAATATCAAAATGCGGTACTTGTACAGTTTAATTTGGTAGGTAAGTATGAGGATTGAACCCGAACCCTTGAAGCAAAGTTGGAAATTAAAGTGTGAAAAAAACGCGCAACGTTAACCATTGGGCCACCACGAATACTAACGGAAACACGTTTGAATTTATTCAACTATTTAGAATTGGCAGGTGCGGGTTTTAATGACTTAATGAGGTCAACTTTGACTGCGGGGCCAATATTTACTGCAGGGCAGCTTTTTTTTATTTATTTTCTGTTTTCCCAAGATGTTGTGGGGGAAACCAGCTTCCCATAAAAAGGGGATTGTCCAAATTGAATAGCAATTGTCTGATATAAGGAAAATATTTCCATATTGATCAAATCTGATTGCTTTCGGACATTTCCGGCTTTCGCGACCGGAAAAATACTGCCAGAAGTAGTGTCGCTTTTATTATACGAAAAAGCCTGCCTAATCCACATGTGGCGAGCGAAAACTGTTGAATATTTATCTTCCCAAATTCGAGCAAATTAAATAGACAGGTGACCTCCGTTGTTAACTCGTAGATATTATGATTTATATGTGATATAAAAAGTTTTAAGAAGTTGTGAGCTGACTGACCGCTTCTCTGAAAAAAGCCTTTTGTAGACATTTTTTTTTTTTTTTTTTTTTTTTTTACAAATGCATCACCACATTATCAAGGCCCAGAGGCCACTCAAGGATAAGGGTTAAAGAGTGTACAGTAGAAGTTGGTCAATATAGTAATCATTAGTAATGAAAATTTGGTAAATTTAATAACTTATATGGAACGGCTCATCAAGAACTTATTTACCTTAGACTTGAACACAACCATATTGTAGTCAGCCGGAAAGCAGGAAAACGGAAGACAATTCCACAGGCGTGCAGTTCTAAGAAAGAAGCTTTGTTCATGGAATCTATGTTTAGGTTTAGGCACAGATAAAGAGTGGGGGAAATTATTGATAGTGTTTACAGCTAGACGAGTGTTTCTTGTGAAAGTTTGGCGAGGGGGGACCATAGATTGAAGCTCAGTTGAACACTTTCCATGAAAATAACGATACATCAGAGACAAACTCGCAACATCTCTTCTGTGAGATAGAGGTTGTAAGGAGGAGAAAAGGACATCTCCTACGAGGCTACGAAGTCTATTTTGAACTCTATCAAGGCAGGACAAGTCCTTTCTAGCAGCTCCTGCCCAGATGTGGCAACAGTATTCCATCCTTGGACGTACCTGGCTCTTATATAGATAGAGAATAGCATCAGCAGTGAGATATCTACTGGATCGATAGAAAGATCCCACCATTTTTCCAGCGGCCTTGGCAACAGATTTGATATACGTGTTCCATTTAAGATCAGGAGTAATGGTCAAGCCCAGAAGCTTGTCAAAACTTGAGGCCTCCTGAAGACGAGAGCCATTCATTTCAATTGATGACAAATGTGGATTAAAATGTTGATGATGTAAAGAGAGAAGCTTGGTTTTAGATGCATTAAAAGTAACCAGCCACTCCTTTCCCCATTGTACTACATGCTCAAGATCAGAGGAGAGAGAATTGGAGAGTACTTGCTCGTTTACTGTTTTAGATGTGGTACCATAAATGGTAGTGTCGTCAGCATAAATGTCTACAAATGATGTAAGGATATGATTTGGAAGATCATTAATGTAGATCAGGAAAAGAGTTGGGCCCAGGATGGATCCCTGAGGGACACCGGCATTAATACTGAGAGCTTCTGATTTTTGCCCCTCAACTACTACTCTTATGAACCTATCAGAAAGAAATGATTTAATAATTGAGAAGACTTTTCCAGCTATACCATAGCTAGCGATCTTATGAAGTAAACCTTTATGCCATACCCTATCAAAGGCTTTAGATATGTCAAGAGCAATTGCCCTAGAAAGATTGCCACCGTCGAGAGATTTGCTAATCCTATGCGATATAACTGTAAGGACATCTGCTGTAGATCTAGCAGAACGGAAACCATATTGAGTGTCACTAAGAAGGTTATTTTTGTTGAGATGTTTGATTACTTCTGTATTTAACACAGATTCTAGCAACTTACTCATGACGCACAGGAGACTTATTGGCCTGTACTGAGAGGGGGATGAGCGATCACCTGAATTCTTAAATACAGGGCATACTGATGAGATTTTCCAGGGAGATGGGAAACTATTCTCCTTAAGACAACGTTTAAACAGTTTTGTAAGTATGGGCGCTAGTTCAGGTTGAAGTTTTTTGAGTACTATAATTGGAATACCATCAGGGCCAGTTGCTTTACTGGAATCAAGGTTTTTGATTAGCTTGGCAACATCACGTACAGATATACGTATATCACATAGCGTGTTTTCTGATACAGGAGGAAATATTGGGGGTTGGCGGTCTTGGTCGCAAAGGGTAGAATTAGCTGCAAAGTTCTTGACAAAGAGTTTGGCTTTGTCTGATGCTGACGAGATTACCTCAGGTCCATTGATAATAGTTGGGATGGAGCACACGCTTCTGTTCAGGATTCTGTTTGCTATTTGCCAAAACTGGTGGGAACCAAGCTGCTGCTCAGCTACTTTGGACTTAACAGATTGAGCATACAACTCTCTTGCGTTCCTTATTACTTTCTTACAATGGTTGCTGGCAGTCCTGAAAACGGCTTTAGTTTCCATACATCTATTACGTTTGAAGCAGTGGAAAAAGTGATTTCTGTGCGCAATGGCAGCAGCACATTCTGGAGAGAACCATGGCTGGCTGTTAGGTTTTTGCTGAAACTTTTTAGAGGGTATGAAATGGTCAATACCTACAATTAACCATTCAGTTAGGTCTAATACTATAGAGGACACATCCTTTTTAAACATGGAATGCAGAGGTAGATCAGATATAAATGTACGGAAGCTATCCCAGTCAGCCTTAGTGTATCGATATACTGTACGATGAAGTGGTACGTCTGGGGACTTATTACATTTCATTTTTATCTTAATTGATACAACAGAGTGGTCGGAAGATCCAAGAGGCGACAGAACAGAAACTGAACATAGTTCAGGGCAAGTTGTGAGAAAAAGGTCTAGTAGGCTCGCATACTGGCCGTCATTATCGGGCACACGGGTAGGTTCCTGAACAATCTGAGTGAGGTCATAGGCAATGGAGAAATCATGACAGAACCTCCCCTCATCATCGGTCTTGTTTGAGTGGGTCAACCATTCGACGTTGTGAACATTGAAGTCTCCACATACGTGAATGTTAGCTGAAGGATAAGTAGAAAGGACTTGGTCAATTTTCTCAGATATGCTTTGAAAGATAGTAACTCCGCTGTTGTGGGGGCGATAGAGAGTAAATATAAGTGCAGTAGTGTGAGCTAAAGCAACCCGGAAGCACATATAGGGTAAGTTAGGATCTTCCCTGGAGATGTCCCTCCCACATGGAAAGCTATCTTTAATATAGGCACATATTCCATGCCCATGGCGATCTTGGGGGTCAGATTTAGAAGTTAAGTTAGAGTATCCTGTAATTGCAAACTCATCTAGGGAAATAGCCTGTCCAATGCCAGTTTCACTTAAAAATAAAAGGTCTGGTTTAGTCTCCTGTAATTGGGTTTCAACCTCTGGAAGGTTAGAACGTAGACCCCTGATGTTGGAGAAGGAGACATGGTAGTAGGGGTTTACGTTGGAAGTTGGATAACCGGGTTTAATCGTGTATTTTTTCTTGAAACTTGTCATGATGAAATTTTGGAATTTGTGGACTAGGTCGACAGATTTACTTAGAGCAGGACAGAGAGGGGAAACTAAGAGAGAAAAAGAAACGAAGAATTTTTTTTTTTTTTTTTGTACCACATGATAAGGTAAAGCCGTAACAATTACCCACTAGTATGGCATCGAGAGGCCCCACCAGAAGCTACTGCATGGTCCAGATTCCATTCACCAAATGGCAATACAGCAGCCCCAGTACTTTGCACCTGCTGATAGGACAGCCTCCTTAGTGGTTAATCCAAGGTTCGGGTCCCTGACTATCAGGCGGATAACGTCAGCCCAGACAAAACGTTTACCTCCAGCACCCTTACTAGTGACATGGCTACAAGGATAGACATAGAAACAGAAAATTTCCACCAACTCTGCCAACTGTTCGCGCAAAAATACTGCCAACCTAGAAAACAGAAAAAGCAAACACACATACAAACATACATTCGCTTTTATATTTGTAGACTAGCAAAAGTACTCATCATTGACTGGGTTCAAAAACAGCCTACAGAAAATGGACCCTGATTTATGAAAGTACTAGCGGGGATACCTGGCGATGCCCGGGTGTTTTGAGGTGTGTGTGGTTTTGGGTAAATCCAAATTCCATTGGGGGTAAAATAAAAAAAAAAAAGTTTTGGTAGGTGAGTATGAGGATCGAACCCGTACCCTTGACGCAAAGTTGGAAATTAAAGTGTGAAAAAAAACAAAAAACTGTGCGACGTTAGCCATTGGGCCACCGCGACATACAACGGAGACACGTTTGAATTTATTTGTTTAACTATTAAAAACAGGTGTCCGCAATAAAAGTTAACTCTGCTGCTTCCATTTGACCTAATTAAGGAGGTCAAATAGAAGTCACGCAGTTAACTTTTGCTGCGAGGCAGCGTTTGGGTTTGTTTAGCCAAATTTGACTGTTTTTTTCCCCATCAGATGTTAGGGAGGGGGAAACCAGCTCCCAATTGTCCAGATTGAATAGCAATTGTCTGATATACAAGATTGATCAAAGCTGATTGCTTCTGGACATTTCTCAGCGCGATGCCAAGAACACTCGCTTAGCTTTGAATTAATTTTCGCTTTTTATACGAAAAAGCCGAATCAACACGCGAGAAGCCAAAATAGCAATAATTTTGTAAAAGTCGATGTAAATAAATCTAGACGCGACCCGTTTTCCCAAATCCTAGATATTATTATCTAGGGCCTATATAAACACTTCTAAGCGATCGTAACCTCCCCTTCCCCCGGGAGCGTGTGTGAGAAAAGCCTTTGCGAGACATACACGAAATGGTCACACACATTTTGCCTTTTATATATATAGATGATAAATCCTCAGTTGGGGAAAGAGTCCTTCTAATTTTTAGGCGATTGCATGTAGTTTAATGGCATTGCCACTTGAACTTGGGGTTAGCTATAAAAGAAATTTTAACTCTCTGAATGAAATCTTTACTAGCTGGTGAAATTAAAAATCTTGCCAAAATTTGAAGTATAAAAAAGTATGTGCGAAAAAGGGATTAACAAAGAAAAAAGAAAAACAGAATCAAAAAAGGACAGTAAAATAAGTGAAAAAAATAAAATATTTATCTAGGTATTTTTTCTGCTCTTGTTTCACAATAATGTCGTCAAATTTTGACCAACTTTAAGTGGTGTAGAGTTATTTCCCTTGGCCTCCTCCTCCTCCTCCTCCTCCTCCTCCTCGAAACAGGCATGGCCATACGATCAATCTTATTAAAATTTGATTTTCCTCTGTAAAAAAAAATAAACTACTTGATCAAATAAAGTGAAATTTTTTTATGAGAACTTAATTCCATAACTGGTACGTACAATATAATTTTTTTTCAATATTTTCATTTTTTTAATGTCTTGATTAAACTAAACAAGTACCATAGATGTTTTTAACTTCACACAAATAACATTTAATTTGCAAGAGATTAATATAGTTTGATTAAAGCATTGTTTAGTGTGTATATAAAAAGAAATTTATGGAAGGCAATACAATATAGAGGTGTAACGGATAGACACAAAAAGAAGCAAATTCACACATAAAGTGGCAGAACAAGCTATGCAGATTCACCTTTTATTAATACATTATATATATATATATATATATATATATATATATATATATATATATAATGTATTTTTAATATACTTTTAACATTGCATTTTGTTCGTACTTTTGTGAGTGTGGCCTGATGAAATTTCTGTATCCTATGATATTTCTGGAAAATTCCCTTCCTCAGATATGTGTTCAACTTAAGTTCAAGCATGCATACAGAGACTGTTATAAATGAAAGCAGTTTTGCAGTAATTGAAATGGATCTCACATGAATTTATTTTTTATTTTCTTTTAAAATCTATTATTGGTGCTTATTTAGAATTACACTTACTTTAAAAAAAACATACAGAAAAATCTTTATGATGTACGTACTCGTCACGGAACGAATGTGTCATATTCCAAAAATCATGTAAATCGACAAGTTTTTTTTTTTTAACTAAAAAAATAAATAAATTACAATTTTTTCGCGATTTTAACGCTAAATGTATCCATTATAAGGCTAATTTTGATCTCAATAGTTCGAATTGAATTGTCTCCCCTGATTTATACATCATGCTCAATTCAATCACTGCGTCTCGCCTAGTTATAGAATTTGATTTTCTTAGTTAAAAAAAAGTATTTGATAATTTTATGTGATTTTTGGAATATGGCTTCATACATTAAAAAGATTTTTCTGCATTTTTTTTTTCAATAATGTAATTATAGATAAGCATTCTATTGTCATTCTTTGAAACTAATAATGCAGGGTCAATTCTGTTATTCTGTTCATTTTTTTAATTTCCTATTAAAATATTTCGTTTTTGATTAATTTTTCTTTTTTTCACTTGACCTTTTAATAATGTCTTTTTGTTATTGAAGTACAATCTGCTTTTTTTGTTTAGGTATGTAGGTTGCGTCGGTGGTTGTAATGAGAATCTTATGGAATCGCTGAGTTTGCGAACTTCTTTTGGAACGACCGGTAAGAAAATGTTTGGTTTTTTAATCTTGAAAAAGTGAAAAGAGTGTGGGAATAAAGGAATGACAGCGGAATTATTTTCAGTAAATATACATCATTCGACTGTGGTGTGTGAAATGCAAAGTGTAATGAAATTGCAGCCTGATTTTTATTTTGTCAGTGAACTGAATGCTAGTTTAGAGCTTTATTGCGATTATGATGATGATGATATAGAGTCATCAAAAAGTCATGATTTAAAATTACCGACAGTTGTGCTGAGGAGTACAGCATGTATTAAAGACAAAAAGAGAAGAGAGCAAAACAAATGTGAATAAATATGCATAAAAAAAAAAAACCCAACTATATTGACCTTTAATTTTATTGCCTTTACAGGGCTCTACAGACAAATTTATTTTTAGTTGGTCTTTTACAACTAAATATTTTCGTTTACTAGCCAAAATAGAAAAGTTACTAGCCAAACCCAGGTGATTTTTGGAATATGATATCTTCGTTCCATGATGAATATGTACACCATAAAGATCTTTCCGTATTTTTCTAAATAAGTGTAATTCTAAATATGCAGCGAATTTTCTGTTGAAACTTGAAATTATAAACATTCAAATTTCTTCAAATGCTTTTTTTTTTTTCGACAGGTTTCATTAAAAAAAAAAAGGAGTATACTGTTCTATTAAACCTTTTATTGTTTAAATAATTTGACTTTGCTTGTTTTATTTTAAAAAAAATATAAAGGTTGAAAAGACGTTTTTCACTCATTAATGAGCTTTAGAATATTGTCAGTAAAAAAAAAACAAAGTCGCCAAAGACAAGTGTTTTATTATTTCTAGTCACCACTTGAAAAAAAAATCACTCGCAAATATGACTGTTTCACTCGCAGAAAGCCCTGATAGAATCAAACATTAAAACAATAAGATGAATTAAAGAATACTGGAATAATAGATTAAAAGAATTAAATTAAATGCTTGTCTAAAATCATCCTCAACAAATTTTGTCCATTTCATTTATCATATTCAATCCTTTCATAATATTCTTCATCACTCCAGTCTCATTTATTCTCATCCTTGTGTGACTTTTGATTTTAAAGAAAAAAATCGGTTTTCATATTTTACTGATCTCCTACTCATTATTGATTTGGTTAAACGACAAACTGATTTTGTCCATTTCATTCATCATATTCAATCCTTTCATAATATTCTTCATCACTCCAGTCTCATTTATTCTCATCCTTGTGTGACTTTTGATTTTAAAGAAAAAAATCGGTTTTCATATTTTACTGATCTCCTACTCATTATTGACTTGGTTAAACGACAAACTGATTTTGTCCATTTCATTCATCATATTCAATCCTTTCATAATATTCTTCATCACTCCAGTCTCATTTATTCTCATCCTTGTGTGACTTTTGATTTTAAAGAAAAAAATCGGTTTTCATATTTTACTGATCTCCTACTCATTATTGATTTGGTTAAACGACAAACTGATTTTGTCCATTTCATTCATCATATTCAATCCTTTCATAATATTCTTCATCACTCCAGTCTCATTTATTCTCATCCTTGTGTGACTTTTGATTTTAAAGAAAAAAATCGGTTTTCATATTTTACTGATCTCCTACTCATTATTGACTTGGTTAAACGACAAACTGATTTTGTCCATTTCATTCATCATATTCAATCCTTTCATAATATTCTTCATCACTCCAGTCTCATTTATTCTCATCCTTGTGTGACTTTGATTTTAAAGAAAAAAATCGGTTTTCATATTTTACTGATCTCCTACTCATTAATAACTTGGTTAAACGACAAACTGATTTATCTTCCCCTGTTTTACTAGTATTTTCACTCTTATCGGCAAAATGCGAAAACTGGTTTTTATTTTTAATTAAAATTCTACATGACAATTCTTCCTAATTTTTGAAGATGTTTCCTTTTTTCCTAATATATAAGAAAATACACCAAAAAGTGCCATTGCAATTAATTCAGAAAATTACCAACAGTGGAAAGCGGCCATATAAAATTTTTTAATTTTTTTTTTTTTATTACATTTTCACCCCAAACAAGGCACATTGCCACTTTGATGTAGGGGGCTACTATCATGGACATAAGCTACAGAGGTACTATGTGGAGAGTTTGGCAGCAAGATGTCGGTTCACGTTACACTTGAACTTCTGCATGTCAGTACAGTTGGGAAAGCAGGTACCGGGAAGAGAATTCCAAATTCTGGCAGTTCTGGAGAAGAAACTACTGGAGTGGAAGGCTGTCTTACATCTAGGGATCTCAACTGTGAAGGGATTTTGTTGCTTGCCGGGTTTGTCGAAGGTATTTATGTCGAGGGGGTACAAGTGCTTGTAGTTCATCAGAGCATTCATTGTTAAAGTACTTGTAGAACAGGCAGAGGGATGCTACATTTCGTTAATGGGACAGAGGCTGAAGCTTAGATGACAGTTCAGAACCTATCAGGTTGGCGACTCTCTTTTGAACCTTGTCTAGGAGCGAGAGATTAGTAACAGATGCACCAGCCCAAATATGACAACAATACTCCATACATGGGCGAATGGTGGCCTTATAGAGGTACAGGATACTTTTGGGCGTTAGTAGTTTTCTAGCACAGTAGAGAGAACCTACCTTCTTTGCAGCGGTCCTGGCAATGCTCTCAATGTAATTGTTCCAACTCATGTTTCCTGTGAATGTTAGGCTGAAGAGTTTAAAAGATGTATTTTCAGATAAAAAGAATCTTTGGTCATTGCTATTGGTGGTAGAGAAGGTTTCTTGTAATTATTGAAGGAAACAAGTTTAGTCTTGGCAGCATTGAATGTGACCATCCATTTTTGTCCCCATTCCACTACAGATTGGAGAAGTCATCCTCTAGTGTTTCTGCCATTTCTTTTTAACAGAAAATGATATCTATATATTAATGCCCCAACAAAGTAAAGAAATGTAATTTTTCCCCAATGAATTTTATAGAAAAAAAAAAAAAAAAAAGACTGTAGTGTCAGGCATTGAACAGTAAAAAGCAGCTAAAGGATTTTCTCAAAATTTATGGGATAGAATATTTTTCAACCTTTTCATCGACGACAAACTTAACCTGAATCAGAATTTTATTTCAATTTGCATTGCATATTTTTTTTTTTTTTTTTTTACATTGGCATAACCACTTATCAAGGGCAGAGACCACTCGAGGATAAGGGTACAGTAGTCAATTGGACAATATAGTAATCGTTAGTAATGGAAATTTGGTAAATTTGTAAACTTAAGTGGAACGGCTCATCAAGAACTTGCTTACATTGGACTTGAAGACAACCATAGCTGGAATGCACGAAAATGGAAGACAATTCCATAGGTGTGCAGTTCTAAGAGAGAAGCTTTGTTCATGGAATCTACGTTTAGGTTTAGGCACAGATAAAGAGTGGGGGGAATTATTGATAGTGTTTTCAGCTAGATGAGTGTTTCTTGTGAAAGTCTGGCGAGGAGGGGACCATAGATTGAAGCTCAGTCGAGCACTTGCCATGAAAATAATGATAAAGCAGATATATTTGGAGTACCATTCTGTACCAGAGCAGCATTCACTTTAAGCGGGTTGAATTGGCTTCCTTCAAAGGAGGATGTTTTAAGGGAATATCAAATTCACAAACAGTCCCCAGTTGCTTGTATATCTCTGTAAGGGGAGATAATAACATTAGGTTTTTGCAGTTCTTTCAAGGAGGTATTGACGTCTTCCTACATACAGCACCTGGTATTCCCAAATGGTCACCCATCTGATACTGACCAGGCTCAGCATTGTTTAATTTCAGTGATTTAACAAGATGCAGATGTGTCAACGTGATTATGATATTTGGAGTAATATACTTATGGAGTTAAGTTAGATTTTTTTTTTAGTAATTTAATGAAATTAAATGTAAATTTAAATTTATTATTAGTAATTTAATTAAATTTAATTTAGTCTTTCACTCTTAAATAGAACCCCCCTTCAAATGCCTCTAATCTAATAGATCTCGCACTATTGGCCAAGCTCCAATTCCTGTCCCATCACTGCAATGTTGCATTCCTGTGCCTGTTTTGCAAGTATTTTAATGGAATGCGCTGTGACAAACACATAGCATTTGGGCTCCCTCGATATACATACCCTAATTAACCCGATAAGCAGCAGAATTCCACACCAATACTGTTGAGGTCCCTAGATGCCGGAAAGCCTTCAACTCTAATAGTTTCTTTCCTTAGATTGCTGGACTTTGGAATTCCCTCCCTGTATCCTGTACTAACATGTAAATGTTTCGCTGCTCAACTCCCCTTAGTCTCCTGCTAGATGCGATCCCAAATAGTAGCTCCTTATGTCCAAGTGGTAATAAGCCTTGTTTGGAGTGAAAATGATTTTTTTTTTTAAATTGATGGAATTGAATTTTATTCAAGTAAAATTTATATTTTTAGCAAATTAATGAAAAGAAAATCTAATTTAATTTATTCAAATAAGATTTATATTTTTAGCAAATTAATAAAAAAAATCTAATTTAATTTATTCAAATAAGATTTATATTTTTAGCAAATTAATAAAAATAAAATCTAATTTAATTTATTCAAATAAAATTTATATTTTAAGCAAATTAATAAAAATAATCTAATTTAATTTATTCAAATAACATTTATATTTTTAGCAAATTAATAAAAATAAAATCTAATTTAATTAATTCAAATAAAATTTATATTTTAAGCAAATTAATAAAAATAATCTAATTTAATTTATTCAAATAAAATTTATATTTTTAGCAAATTAATGAAAATAATCTAATTTAATTTATTCAAATAAAATTTATATTTTTAGCAAATTAATAAAAAATAATCTAATTTAATTTATTCAAATAAAATTTATATTTTAAGCAAATTAATAAAAATAATCTAATTTAATTTATTCAAATAAAATTTATATTTTTAGCAAATTAATGAAAAGAAAATCTAATTTAATTTATTCAAATAAGATTTATATTTTTAGCAAATTAATAAAAATAAAATCTAATTTAATTTATTCAAATAAAATTTATATTTTAAGCAAATTAATAAAAATAATCTAATTTAATTTATTCAAATAAAATTTATATTTTTAGCAAATTAATGAAAAGAAAATCTAATTTAATTTATTCAAATAAAATTTATATTTTTAGCAAATTAATAAAAATAAAATCTAATTTAATTTATTCAAATAAAATTTATATTTTAAGCAAATTAATAAAATAATCTAATTTAATTTATTCAAATAAAATTTATATTTTAAGCAAATTAATAAAAATAAAATCTAATTTAATTTATTCAAATAAAATTTATATTTTTAGCAAATTAATGAAAAGAAAATCTAATTTAATTTATTCAAATAAAATTTATATTTTAAGCAAATTAATAAAAATGATCTAATTTAATTTATTCAAATAAAATTTATATTTTAAGCAAATTAATAAAAATAATCTAATTTAATTTATTCAAATAAAATTTATATTTTTAGCAAATTAATGAAAAGAAAATCTAATTTAATTTATTCAAATAAGATTTATATTTTTAGCAAATTAATAAAAATAAAATCTAATTTAATTTATTCAAATAAAATTTATATTTTTAGCAAATTAATAAAAATAAAATCTAATTTAATTTATTCAAATAAAATTTATATTTTAAGCAAATTAATAAAAATAATCTAATTTAATTTATTCAAATAAAATTTATATTTTAAGCAAATTAATGAAAATAATCTAATTTAATTTATTCAAATAAAATTTATATTTTTAGCAAATTAATAAAAATAATCTAATTTAATTTATTCAAATAAAATTTATATTTTAAGCAAATTAATAAAAATAATCTAATTTAATTTATTCAAATAAAATTTATATTTTTAGCAAATTAATAAAAAAAAATCTTATTTAAGCAATGACAAGACAAATCAGTTCCTTTACTTTTTTCTCTCATGCCTGTGCATTTACTCTTTTTAATTATGTTTTTCCAATCTTTCTTTTTTCATTTAATAACTAATCTGGGTGCCCGGAGTTCCCCGGGTATTTGGAGGTGTGTGTTAAGCAAAAAAACAAAAACAAGAGGTGTAGTAGACAGGCAAGCTTGAACCTGTGATGCAAAGACGGAAAAGAAAGTGAAGGCGTGTGTAACGGTGTTGGTTGAGCAAAAAAAAAAAAAAAATAATAATAGGAGTAATAAGCAGGCTCGAACCTGTAACACGCCAGAGGAAAAAGAGGTGAAAAAAAAAATAACTGTCTTACCGATGTGCCTACCATGCTTGTGATGTCATGGGCGGTCGAAATAACGCCTTTTAAGCGACGTTGTGAATGCAAGGATTGAATGACTAGCAAAAAATGTCAGCGAAAAAATCGACCCTCCCTGTAGAAAACTGCCCGGTTAAGGGTAAAGGAATTAATGTTTTTGGCCAATTCAAAATGATACCGATCTCGTCAAAATCCGTCGCCTCTGTCAAAAGTTTTAGGCAGACATACAAACATACATACACACATACATTTAAACAGACAGGTGAGGTTTATATTATAGATTATTGAAAATTTTTTTGGTCTTATTTTAATTAAGAATTATTGAAATCAATTTTAATTTTTTTAAAGAATTATTGAAAACACTTTTTACGCTTTTTTTTTAAAGAATTATTGAAAAAAATTTTTAAAACTATTTTGGGAATATTATGTATTGGATATGTTTTTTTTTTATGATGTTTGAAATTTTGTTATTTTAATTTCAATAATTTTATTTTTATACTTTCATAAACATATATTTATTATATAAATTCAAAAATAAAACTTTTATTTTGAAAAGTAAAAAAAAATGTATTTTTATAATTTCATAAACATATTTCTTATAAAATTTCAAATAAAATAAAAACTTATTTTTTAATTTTGTTATTAAAAGTGCAATTAAAGACTAGTTGTGTTATTTTTATCCGTATAATTTTGTTAATTTTTATTGTATATTTTTCAATAATGTCCTTTTCTTCTATTTTATTTCAATAAATCGCTTCACAATAGAAATATTGAAGAACAATAAAAGTGAAGGAACTGATTTACCTTGTCATTGCTTCTGGTAGCAGACACATCAGAAGTTAGGAAGTATGTTAGCTGACTATAACCATTGTTTTTTTATTATTTAAATTCTATTTTCTTTTATTTTACTGAAAATATACATTTTATGTGCCCCCCCCTTTTTTTTTTTTTCGTTTAGCTTCTCAGCAGCCAAGGTTACAAACATCATCCACAAATGCTGACCGTTCTATGCTTGGAGACAGTGGTTACAACAGCGAGGCTTCCTTTTCCAGTGTAAATTCATCAAATCAAAGATCCTCATCAAATACGAACATCTCGTCATCAAACCGAAGAGTCTCGTCAAATACAAACTCATCAAACAGAGACAACGGACAGTCTCGCGGGTTGGGGCTGATGAGTTCCAAGACACCAACGAATAACTGGCGCCAACGGCCCACAGACGATGGCGATGCCAACACGATTATGTGTAATTGCAACATGGAAGCCATTCTGTTGACTGTCAAAAAAGAAGGGCCTAACACAGGTGAAATTTTACATCATCCTCATCTTTCTCCTCATCGTCATCAGTTTAACATCCATTTTACATACTTGCATGTCGACGGATTTGAACAATTCTAACCTAACCTGTCTCTGGCCAGGTCTTTATTTATCCCTTTTATTTATCCAAATTCCTCCCTAACATTTTCTTCCATCTTTTTCTCGGCCTTCACCTGTGAACTGACCCTGCTACCTCAACTGTTCTACATCTACTAACCCCAGAAACTCTCCTTCAAGCTTTTTTTTTTTTATAAAGAATTATTGAAAACAATGCCCTTATACCTATTTTTCAATGCCAAATACGATTCTTTTAATTGTCTTTTTCTATTCAATTTTGTTAAATGCAAAATCTTCCACTGCTGGTAGTAATGATAAAATATTAAATATTTATTGATTTTTAACTAAGTAAGATTAAAATCTATAGATCATACCTTACAAGTGTATTTTTTTACGCTTGAGAAAATATCTGCACATTTAACATGTGTTTTTACAATGATTGGGAAAAAAATAACTACTCTATAGTTAAATATTTAGAGATTTATAAAGAATCAGAATCGGTAATTGTATAGGAATCGGGGAAATTATTTGAATCACTAAATAGAAATATTGCTTCATTGTTTCTATGCCACTTAAAACCTCTTATGTTGATATGTGCCATTTTCATTCTGCAATACTGACCAATCAACATAGTTTAACCTTGATTTAATAAAAATATGTTTAACACATTTTATACATGTCTCCAGGCAATGCCGGGTAGTCTCACTAGTTTGACACAAAATGTCCATTACATTCATGTCTGTTCAATGAAGTCTAGATATCTTTACTAATTCAAACACCAAAGACTCAAGTTAAATTTTAAACTATATATTAAACAAAAAAATATTAAGGATATCCGAAGTGGGGAGTTGTGCAGCAAGATGTTTGCTGTTGTAATGTGATGATTCCAATACTTTTTGCAATTCTGATACCATTACCGATTCCGATTTTTTTGTCAAATTTCTAAATATTTGGTTATAAAGTTAATTTTTTTTTTTTTTTTGATTACCATTAAACTCTGGGTAATGCATGCATATATTTTTACAAATATAAAAGTGTGTGTGTGGGGAGGAGACTAGATTACACAGTTAGATCTTTCTGTTTTTTCTCCAATCTTTTCCGCGTAATTGATTGAAAATACTGATTTGATAAACTCATTGTGAGATTTTTATCTATATTTTTCACTTATACCATTTTTTTGCATTTATCTACAAGTGTCATTTTATCTGTGCCATTTTTATCTGTACTATTTTTATATGTGCCATTTCTTTCAGTGCCATTTTTACGTAAACAATTTATCATTCTATTAATATGCAATGGAAAATTAAGTTTTAAACAAAAAAAATAATTAAAAGAATCATTTTCTAAGTTTGTGTTGCTTCACGAGGGAAGAGAGAACGGCAAAAAAAGAAATATAAATATGTATGTATATTCATATTACAAGTGGCAGCATAGTCCTGAATTGGATCATCCATGCAATCCCGAACACCCCAGATGATTCGGCATGAAACGATCCCGAACAACACCATCGATCTACATGACACGATCCTGAACAACACCGTCGATCGACACGACACGATCCCGAACAACACCATCGATCGACACGACACGATCCTGAACAACACCATCGATCGACACAACATGATCCTGAACAACACCATCGATCGACACAACATGATCCTGAACAACACCATCGATCGACACAACATGATCCTGAACAACACCATCGATCTACATGACACGATCCTGAACAACACCGTCGATCGACACGACACGATCCCGAACAACACCATCAATCGACACGACACGACCCTGAACAACACCATCGATCGACACGACATGATCCTGAACAACACCATCGATCGACACGACATGATCCTGAACAACACCATCGATCGACACGCCACGATCCTGAACAACACCATCGATCTACATGACACGATCCTAAACAACACCATCGATCTACATGACACAATCCCGAACAACACCGTCGATCGACATGACACGATCCCAAACAACACCGTCGATCGACACAACACGATCCCGAACAACCCCATCGATCGACATGACACGATCCCGAACAACACTGTCGAATTGACACGCCACAACAATCTTTTACAGCTGCCACTGAATTACTTATCAGCTTGTTTTTTATAATCGTTGGGCAAAATTCAATCGTCACTGTGGGTAGGATGGATGTAACTCATTGGTAGACTTTTGATTTGCAATCTAAAGAGTCCGGGTTCACTTTTCACCGCCAATAGGTCCGACTCATACACTGGCACACAATTCTTATGCACTTCCGCGCATGCTTGCCACAATTGGAAATTAGGCTAAAAATTTCGATATATCAAAAATTTAATATTTTTCCAATTTCTGATTCCGATTTTGATTAATCATCTCAACATTAGTTTAGCATACAAATCTTTATATGTAATATTGCATGAAGAATTCTTCAATCCTTATGAGATGGTTTGTAATCTTCTTGTTAACACATACTCTCACTTCCCTTATTTTGTCCTTTAGTCCTCACATTCCAGGAGCAACGTTTCTGACAAAGAAGGAAGAATTGCTGTTTTCTGGGTCAAAATCTATTCCATCTAACACTTATCGTTGGCAATTTTTGACCTTGAATTAGTATTTTTTTAGATCCTTACATCAAGTGGTTTCATGCCTTGTCTGGAGCAATTTCCATTAAGAAAAAATATGTAGTTCACTCAGTGAGTCATAGTGTCTAGCTGTGAAAGTGATTATTGTGGTGATGTAAGCAGTTGTAGAGGTGTTATTCTTTTCTTTTTTGTGGCTGAAGTAGTGAAGACATTAAAAAGAACAACAAATAATGCTATTATTTGCTCTGGGCTGTGGTTTACATTTAACAGTAATGTTTTACCATAAATTACATCTAAATCCATTTCATCTCCTCTTTGGAAAACTCAGAAATTGTCTTTTATTTTTGGTTGATAATTTTAGGGTGCCTTAAATTCATTTGATTCATCTGAAGATATTTTACATTGCCAATCGATAGTCTTATAAATCTTTAGCCTTAAGTGGCTTTTCGGCCTTGATAAGCAATGATTCATTAGTAAAAATAAATTAAAAAAAAGCATGTTAACCTAACTTCTAACCTTGCCTTTAATGGAAAAGTTCATTTTCTTGCTTCAACCAATTTTTACGTGAAATTTTCCATTTTAAACCTTATGTTGTTTATGCAGCCAATATTTAATCTTGTGATGATGTGATTGTGGAACAAACAAGGATTTTTGGCAGAATTTCATTTTTTTTTTGTAAATCAGAAAAAGGTAGAATTCTGCTTTTTCTTTGAATTCTGAGGGAGAAAAAAAATGTTGTTTTTTTTTTCTTTAAAAAATTTGAGTTCTGCCGAATCATTAGAGCTTTGCATCCTGTTTTTCATAATTTGGCACATTTTATTTCTCTTTCTTCCTCTCTTTCACATTATCCTTCTATCTATCTTCCTTCTTTTTTTTTTTTTTCTGTTTTTCTTTTTTGCTTTCAGTCACAATTTGATTTATTGTTAACTTCATACTTGGAAACGATTCACAAGATGGATAGGGGAGTTAGAAAGACTTTGTTTCATTAAAGAACTAGCCTGGGTGCCCGGCATTGCCCGGGTGTTTGTAGGTGTGTGTTGAGCAAAAAAAGAAAAAAAAGAAGGCAGGCAGGCTCGAACTCGTGACGCAAAGGCAGAAAAGAAAGTGGAGGTGTGTGTAAGGGCATTGGTTGAGCAAAAAAAAAAAAAAATAGGAGTAGTAAGCAGGCTCGAACCCTTAACACGCCAAAGGAAAAGGAGGTGAAAAAAAAAGTCTTTGTCGATGCACCAACCACGATTGCAACGTCATGGATGGTTGAAATAACATATTTTATGCGACGCAAGGTTTGAATGACTTAAAAATGTTAGCGAAAAAAACGACCCTCCTTCTAGAAAACTGCCCAGTGGAGGATGAAGGAATGAATGTTTTTGGTCAACATATTTCGATATTTATCGTCTGAAGGATCGAGCTTCAAAAGGAGACTGATCTCATGAAAATCCATCGCCTCTGTCGAAAGTTTTAGGTAGACATATAAACATACATACATACATACATTTAAGCAGACAGGTGAGATTTATATAATAGATGACCTCACCCCACCTCTCTGTTAGGATGTTGATGGGGAACAATAGCTCCTCCCCCTCCCTTCCCCATTCCTCAGAATTAGAAGAGTAAGTTGAAAAATTCATCTCAATTTCAACTTTTTCTGACATTGGTCATTCACATCCCTGACGAAGGAAACGGCACTAATTATGATAAATAGCATTTTATCTGTTTTGTTTATTTTCTTATTTTTCTCTGCAATTTCAGGACGCCAGTTCTACAAATGTAAAACCCAGCAGGGCGGCTGTGATTTCTTCCTATGGCAAGATCAGTCGGCAAATACTGGAACCAACCAGAAGTAAGTGACCCTTGACATGTCGAGGGAGGGAGGTATTACAGGTACCCAATAAAATATGCAATCAACTTGCTTCTGATTATTATTATTATTCAGGTTTCTGAAATAATAATATATATTTAATGTTACATGTTAGCATTTAGAGTCTGTCACAATTACAAAGAAAAGGAGGAAATTCAACTCACTTTTTATTCTTGATATTTCCAACAACACTTTGCCTCTTGTTTTAAACAGTTCATTTCTTGCATTGACATGTCTTTTTAAGATGTTCTCATCATCCATGTGTTGTTTGCTGTTATTTTTCAGTCATGTTTTGAATATGTGCTTCTATGACCACATGTTGCGCGCTGTTATTTTTCGGCCATGGCTCAAACACCTGCTTCTCTATCCCTTATTTGGCCACAACTGTCTTTTTATCTCTGCTGTCATGCCGCTTCGTACAGCCAGCTTGGTCATTTGCATATGTTAGCTGTCATATGGTTGCTGCTGCTGCTAACCATGCTAGCGGTTCTGTTTTATATTAATGTTAAGGGTGTGAGTTCCATTATAAAACGTTGATTTAATTTGAATAAATAAAATACACATCAAGTGCGCTTGAAAGCCAAATTACAATGCAATATTATGAAAATAAACAAATATTTTACTTGCTTTACTTTCATCAAGCGAGTAAAATATTTGTTTATTTTCCTAATATTGCATTGTAATTTGGCTTTCAAGCGCACATGACGTGATTATTATATATATATATATATATATATATATATATATATATATATATATATATATATATATATATATATATATATAATATAACTAATAGGGCTACCCGACATTGTCTGGAGCAAAACTGTAACATATTTCTATTAAAACTTTTACCTCTTTATTTTCTTTGTCTATCATTATCTCTTCCCAACCTCCTTTTTCTTCTCTGCCAAGCACACTCCTCTCTCTGGACACACACACACACACACATACAACTCTCCTTTATATACATAGATTCTTCAAGGAATGAGTTGGAAAGTAGGTTTTTGATAAACAATCAGATTTACTTCCCTTTAGTACATAAAATTATTGAAAATCCACTGACGAAATCTGTGCCAGCTTAGGATCAAAGAATTTTTTTTTTCTAAATTTGAGATATTATTCATCCAGAGCAATGCTGATCAAGAATATACCAACTTTGTGGGTGTTTAGTTTGTAGTTTTTTTTTTACTTTTAGAGAGACAGACACACAGAAACTACTCTTTATATTCTAGATATCGCAAACAATGATGATTAAATAATTATTTATTAGTTATTAATGACAATAGTTTTTTAAAGACATGACATGGAATAAGAAGCCATCCCCTGCCAACTGCAAAAGGCACTGTTTTACAATTTCTCATTGCCCTGAGGGAGACAACTCTCTTTTACTAAGAGATTCGTTCATTTTTTCATCTCATAATTTAGGACATTCAAGCATCAATATTTTTTATTGAATCAAAGGGTACTTGTACAGTTTAATCAAAACATTAAAAAATGAAAATATCAAAAAAAAGGTTACATTGTAACATATCCATTATGGAATGAAGTTCTCCAAAAAAAAATTTCACTTAATTTCATCAAGTAGTTTTTATTTTTATTTTTTTTTTTTACAGCGAAAAAGCAATTTGTTATGATACTGAGCAAAAGGTTTGATTTTTAGGAAGAAAAGCTAGTATTAAAGATGGGGAGAGGGAGTATTGGCGCTTTACATGGATTTATCTCCCATGGAGTGTTCAACAAATTTCATAATGGCTGACTTCAACGCGCTCTCATAAGAATGTGTTTTTCCGCTTTAAAAAAAAAACATACTCGATCAAATTAAATGAAATTTTTTTTTTTTTGGAGATCTTCAGTCCAAAACGGATTTTTACATTTTTCGATATTTTCATTTTTTAATGTCTTGATTAAACTGTACAAGTACCAAGTTGCAACATCTTTTCTAAATGTAACAAAGTTGATAACAGTAATAATACAAAAATGTAAACTGAATCGTTTTGCAGAATAATGACAAATTGTAAAACAACGCCGGAATAGATTGGATACTTATGCGGAGAAGGTACTGTGCTTTTTTTTATATATAGGGTTTTCAAACCAACGCTAATGCCCACATCATTTTAGTTATCTGTCGAGGCCATCCCTCATCAGCTAAAACTGTTTGATCTTGTCTCCAATCTCTCTCGGAGAATCTCCAACTGTCGTCAATTGTCCCAAACTGGAAACTGTTTCTAAACTAACTCCTAAATTTATTGAATCAATATCAGAAATTGTCTTTTATCTCAGAGTGACTGTGATAAGCAGAAATGATTCATCCTCGCCCTCACCCCCAGCTTATTACTGCTCAACTTTGTGTTCCTTGGTGAATCACTTCCCCATGATTAATGGTTAATGGCTTTTTCTAACTTTCAACAACTTTTCCTCTTTTTTATGATTCACTTCCTATACTTTGTGAGGTTTTGGCTCCCAAGGAATGGGGACGGGGCGTCCATAGTATCACATAATGACATATGAGACTCACAGAAACCCAACTGATCCTCTCTGCACCTCTGCTGGAAGATTTATAAATATCATTTGAACCGCACAACATTCTCTCCCTTCTTTAAAACAGTTGTTTTTTTTTTTTGTCCAAATTTTGAGTATGCAAATAAAAATCAATAGCACACTCCAAAAACCTGATGGCACCATTTAAGAAAAAAAATGAGGACAGAAAGAAAAGTTTGGAAACGATTGACTAAAAGTTACCAATAGATCATCATTATTATTATATTATTATATTAGCTCACAAGGAGCTTTCACACAGGTCATCAAAGATCTCTCCTTGAAAACAGCCTGTGGTGTTCCCTGGTAGCTGAGTGACAACAAGTCTCCCCAGGTTTCCAGTACTCTCCACCTCTTTCGATAACATTTGCAAATAAATTTACATTATCGCAACAGCTGCTTGCCATTGATTTCTTATTGGCAGCGGCTATTGGTCTTCACTGGAATTTGAGTGGCAATAAGCCTCCCCAAGGTCCCAGTTCTCTTCGCACTTATTCAGCGGAGATCTGGTCAGTGCTCTCTTTCCTCGGTCTTTCCTTTCTCCTTGGCTCTACTTGGCTGTTTGATAGGGGGGTATTATTATTATTATTGGAAGTAGTATTAGTGTTGGTATGATTGGAATTATTATTACTGATAGTAGTAGTATTGGTATGTTGATGTTGTTGTTGTTGTTCTTCTTCTTCTTCTTCTTCTTCTTCCTCCTTCTCCTCCTCCTCTTCCTCCCTGGGAGCATTCACACAGGCCATCATTAAGGAATTGTCTTTGAAAACAGCCTGTGGTGTTCCTTGGTGTCTGACTGACAACAAGTCTCCCCAGTACTCTTCACCTCTTTCGACAACCTTTTCAAATTTATTTGCGTTATCGCAACGGTCGTCTTCTATTGAATTCTAATTAGTAGTGACCATTAGTTTTATTATATTCTTATTATTATACTATTGTATTATTGTATTACTATTATTGTATTATGGATTTAGCCAATGCATACAACACTTCTCTCCTGTAACGTTATTGGCATATGTAATTTTACCAATCTACGTCAATAATAATAAAAAAAATTTTTTGAATACCCCAAATTATTTTTTGTTAACTGAATTATCATTTTCACAGAAAAATCTTTGGATAATTTCTAAAAAAATTATTTTTTGTTAACTGAATTATCATTTTCACAGAAAAATCTTTGGATAATTTCTAAAAAAATTATTTTTTGTTAACTGAATTATCATTTTCACAGAAAAATCTTTGGATAATTTCTAAAAAAATTATTTTTTGTTAACTGAATTATCATTTTCACAGAAAAATCTTTGGATAATTTCTAAAAAAATTATTTTTTGTTAACTGAATTATCATTTTCACAGAAAAATCTTTGGATAATTTCTAAAAAAATTATTTTTTGTTAACTGAATTATCATTTTCACAGAAAAATCTTTGGATAATTTCTAAAAAAATTATTTTTTGTTAACTGAATTATCATTTTCACAGAAAAATCTTTGGATAATTTCTAAAAAAATTATTTTTTGTTAACTGAATTATCATTTTCACAGAAAAATCTTTGGATAATTTCTAAAAAAATTATTTTTTGTTAACTGAATTATCATTTTCACAGAAAAATCTTTGGATAATTTCTAAAAAAAATTATTTTTTGTTAACTGAATTATCATTTTCACAGAAAAATCTTTGGATAATTTCTAAACAAATTATTCTGTGTATTTTCTTAGTAACAGCAGATCAATTACCTCAGCTTCAAGGAATTCCAGCTGGCCATCCTCTTCGTCATCTTCGTCATTTAATGGAAACGGTGGTGATGCAGTCGTCTGTGGATGTCAATTAGAAGCCAAAAAGTAAGTTTTTTTTTCTTTTCTTTGCTTTTGCTTTTTCTCTAAAATCTAAAAAGACAAAGAAATTAAATTTCTTTGCAGAGGTGGTAGTAAGATGAGTTCTTTTTATGACAAAGATTGGAGCACCTTCAAATAAAAAATCAAGCACCTTCTATGGACATAGTGATAACATATAGAAAGACTAACAATATCTCTTCTGTGCAAAAAGGGACTTCTTTTGTCCTTTAGTCCTCACATTCCATGAGCAATGTTTCTGACAAAGGGGGAAGAATTGCTGTTTTCTGGATCGGAGTCAATTTTACACTTATCATTGACTAGTTTTTGACCTTGAAGTAATAGTATTTTTTCAGTTATAGTCAGCTAACGTACTTCCTAACTGTTACACCGGCCATTCTAACATAAGAGAAATTACACCGGTTCTCACTATAGTGCCAGTAATACCTACACCAATGGAAGAAGCCACAGTACTATCACTGATTAGCTACGTGCAAGCCAGTTATACCCGTTTCCTACCTTTTTACCTGTGATATTAAATACACTTGTTCCTTAAACCAACCTCGACTTGATTTTCTTCTTTTTACTATTGTGCTACAACACAACATTAACTTTCGGTGTAGTGCAACCAAAAACAGTGACAAGGCAAATCAGTTCCTTCACTTTTATCATTCTTCAGTATTTCTATTGTGGAGCGATTTTTTGAAATTAAATGTAAGAAAAGGACATTATTGAAAAATATACAATAAAAATTAACAAAATTATAAAAGATAAGAATAATGCAACTAAGTCTTTATTTGCACTTTTAATAACAAAATTTAAAAAAATAAGTTTTTATTTTATTTGAAATTTTATAAGAAATATGTTTATGAAATTACAAAAATACGTTTTTTTTTATTTCAAAAATAAGTTTTGTATTGTATGAAAGTATAAAAAATAAAATTATTGAAATCAAAATAACAAAATTTCAAACATCATAAAAAAAACGTATCTAATACGTAATATTCCCAAAATAGTTTTACAAGATTTTAAAAAGTGGTTTCAGTAATTTAAAAAACAAAATGCACGCAAAAAGTGTTTTCAATATTTCATTAAAAAATAATAATAAAAATCAATTTCAATAATTCTTAATTTAAATAAGATCAGAAATACATTTTCAATGATTATTTAAAAAAAAAAAAAAAAGAAAAGAAAGCGAGAAAATGTAATAAAAAAGAATACATCATGCACAGGGTAGATGTAGATGCGAGGGAATAAAAGTGAAGAACTAATTTGCCTTGTCACTGTTTCCATTAACGCTATGGCCAGTAGTTAGGAAGTGCATTAGTTGATTATAACCATTTTTTAAACTCCTTACATCAATTGGCTTCATGCGTTGTCCAGAGCGATTTCCATAAAACATTTTTTTTTAATCTCCCACTAAATTGCAAAGTTGTTTTGAAATTTATCAAAGCAAGAAACACTGCTTAGAGCAGCGCCTTCCCTGATATGACAACAATCCTCCATCTTAGGACGTATTGGATGCTTAGATAATTAAATTCTCTTTATAATTTGTGTAAACTTGCTTCCAACTCTTAGAATACAGAGCTATCTCCCTTTTTTCCTGCCAAAACATGGTGACTTTTATACCTGACGAAGATCGGAGATTACATCCACTGAAATGCTGTGCAGATAACATTCAAGACGAAAACAATTGTCCGATTAATCTAAATAACACATACCTTTCTTTGTTTAAAGTGGAGTGAGTATCTCCTTGAACTAGGATCATACTTGAGTGATCTGTTTGGGAAAAGGGTACTTGTACAGTTTAGTCAAGACATTAAAAAATGAAAATATCGAAAAAAGTTTAAATTGTATGTATCCGTTATGGAATGAAGTTCTCCAAAAAAAGTTTCACTTAATTTCATCAAGTAGTTTTTTTTTTGTTTTTTTTTACAGCAAAAAAAAAACAATTTGTTATAATACTGAGCAAAAGGTTCGATTCTTAGGAAGAAAAAGCTAGTATTAAAGATGGTGAAAGAGTGTCGGCGCTTTAAATTGAGTTATTTCCCCGTGGCATGTTAAAAAAATTCAAGATGTCTACCTTCAACGCACTGTCATAAAAACATGTTTTTCCACTGTAAAATAAAAAAAAAACTACTCAATCAAATTAAGTGAATTTTTTTTTTTCAGATCTTCAGTCCAAAACGAATATGTACAATATAACCTTTTTTTTCGATATTTTCATCTTTTAATGTCTTGATTAAACTGTACAAGTGCCGGGAAAAGTGATGTCCAAGATTATTTATAGAGTGGAAGCGGTCTGGCTGTTGTCTTCAGTGAGTTTCTTGAGTCATCAGCTTCTGGGTGGTCGAGTGATGACCATTGGTGGAGGTCAGCATCGGTCAAGAGTGAGGAAATTTTGGTGAGGGGCAGTCTTCTGGAGGAGGAAGAGTAGAAGTTGGACTCTTGAGGCATTCAGTTGGTTTTCCTGGGAGCTGCCAGGCAGTTGGGCAAGTTGGGTTCTTGAGGCTCTCAGTAAAGGACTATGTTTAATGGGACATTCTGTTTTTGACTTCCTCAATGGTTATGTGACCTTTGTATCTCATTCAATCTATATAATTATAAAACTCAAATGACCTTGTAACGGGTGTTGTAACCCAGCATCCGGTTTACGACTTCCAGTTGTGTATGCGTACATAAACATGAACCCATAACAGCGTAAACAAATAAACACAAATCGCTACTTTTGCAAAATTTGACCTGCGCACTGTAATATTAATGTTATCATTTAGAAATTATTATTTTCTTCTACGCTACCAACATAAATAAATAATCCCGAAAATGTGTTTTTAAATTGCGCTACAAATAAAAAATCAACATGACAATAAAACGTGTTGTTTTACTGTGCATGTTTTCAGCGTCCCAATTGTTTTTTTTTTGCGTTTAAATTAAAAGATATATCAAAATTTGAATTTAATTTTAAGTATTATGGTATCTGTTCAGTGCACATTTACCTATAAGTATATAATTCAATGGCTGTAGGTTTTTTTTTTTCAAAAATAAACAATTATAAACAGAACGACTCATAGAAATCTATCTATATTCTTTTTTCATTTTAATATACTTTCATAGAAATGTTTCTGTTATGTCACAAAAAACGATTTTTTTTTTTACGTCACAAGTGTCACGCTTATACATTAATTCCATAGCTAATATAACAAACTGACCCAACTGGTCACAGGTAGTCTAGTATATACTGAAGCTAAAATCATTTTAATTTGCGCCACCTGATTGTGGTGAGAAGATCTTCATATTCTGTTTTTGACTTCCTTATTGGTTGTGTTGTCTTTGTAAGAGATGCCAAGCAGTCTTTTGAAGCATGGAGAGGACTGATTGACAGGTCCTGTAGCACCCCAATAACAACCACCATGGGGCAGGACAGCCCCCCCCCCCCCGCTTCGGCGGTACAGGGGACAAGATCAAAGTCTAGTATCTGTTCCGACAGATGCTGCAAGCTATGACTAGCAAAGACCATATGTGCGGGTAACCCCACATATCTGACCTTGGTCAATGTAGGGGCAACCCTTCATACCAACAGTTACTATCCAGCTCCCATTTCCCACCTCTCGGGAGCTGGTCCCTCCCCCCTCCCTCTATCTCCACATTAAAAAACGTCCTTGTGCCTAATTTGCTCAGTGGGGAAGCAAATAAATCCAACAACCACCATGGGGCAGATGAAGGTAAAGATGAGAATTCAGATATGGAGAAAGGTTTGAAAGTGAATGTTACCAAGACTAACAAGTAATGGTTTTTCATGTTGAAAAGCCTTCAAAAAGAGGAGTTTCTCTGCTTAGTCCTGGGTATGACTTTAAAAGACATCTTGTGATGAGACCCCATTTGAGAGCTGTGGAGAATATTGAGTTGCCCCTTAGTTATGACTAGTGGAGGTACCTTGTTGTCCGTTCTGTGATGTTGTCTTCCCATCTCTTCTGTTTTCCTCATCTCTTTCTTTCTCCTCTGACAGTTCCCTGGAGCACTCTCTCTTCTTGCTACGTGGTCACCCATTTTACTTTGCGCCTCTTGATTGTGGTGAGAAGATCTTCGTAAGGACCAATGGCTTACCTTTTTTTTTTTTTTTTACACAGTGATCACCACTTATCAAGGCCCGGAAGCCACTCAGGGATAAGGGTTATTGCAAGTACATTACGTTAGTGAGGAGATTTTATGAAGTGTTTAATTAGGGGGGGGGCGGTTCATTAGGAATTTGTTAACATTAGACTTGAAGACATCCAAGTTGTAGTCCGGAGGGAAGCAGGCAGACGGAACAGAGTTCCACAGGCGTGCAGTTCTAAGAAAGAAGCTTTGCTCATGAAATCCGCGTTTTGATTTAGGCACAGATATAGAGTGGGGAAAATTTTTCACAGTGGATTCAGCTAGACGGGTGTTTTTCGTGAAAGATTGGCGAGGGGGGACCAGGGATTGGAGTTCAGACGAGCACCTGCCATGAAAATAACGATAAAACAAGGATAGGCTCGAGCCTATCCCTCTTGAGGCCTGGTCACCTTATTCTGTTTTTGACTTCCTCATTTGTTATGTGGTCTTTGTAGGAAATGCCAAGCAGTCTTCTGAAACATCTCATTTTTGAAGCCTGAATCCTCTTCTCTAAATCTGCTGTAAATGTCCATGTTTCGCAAGAATACATGAAAACTGAGTGGACAAGTGAACGCATGAGTTTTATCTTTAAGCTGAGCTTGATTGCCTTGACCTTCCAATGATGTTCAACTTAGTCAGTGTTATAGCTGTCATTGCAAATGTCAGGTGAGGGAGGTGCTGTTGACACTGGGCAAAGGATCTCCTAGAAGCAGATCACCGACCAGGGCGGAAGGGGTTCAGAAGAGCTTCAACTTAGAAGTACCTGTGGCCAGGGCGAGCCTCTAAGTTAGGGGAAGTCGGCCGTGACCAGGCCTCAAGAGGGATAGGCTCTGCCAGGCGTCAGTGCCTAAGATTCGATACATGATGAATACAAGTCTTTGTGTTATGAGGGCTTAAATTTATCTTCCCTAAATATATATATATAGATCTTATCTACGATTTCAGAAATATTTTCTTTCATAAAAAATCTATAACAGAGAAAAGGAAATAGAAAGATTTAGAAAAAATCTAGAAGGTCCCAGAACTTTCAAGAACCTTCAAGAAAGATCGACAGGGTTCTAGAATATTCTAATACTGAGTGGCACTCACTATCAAAGGGATTTTCATGCTAACTCGGCAGTTGTTGGTTTGTCAACATGATGAATTAAAACTCGGCTTCGACGTGATTCCAGAGAGTTATAAATCCATCCCAAACAATCCTCTTTAAAACCTTCTGGTAACAAAAGATAAGGTTTTTTGAAATAGTTGTTTGACCAAAGATATCATAAATTTAACATTTTGAGATTCTCTTTGTGTGAATAATTAAATTACTTCTTTACGTAATCTGATCTTTCTTTTTTTTTTTTTTTTTTTTTTTTTTTTTTTTACTGACATTCACCCTAACAAGGTATATTTATTGCCACTTGGACGTAAGGGGCTACTATTTGGGACCATGCCTAGGAAAGATTAACAAGATGTTGGTTTACATTACATTCAAACTTCTGCATATCAGTACAGTCAGGGAAACAGGTAGCAGGAAGGGAATTCCAAAGTGTAGCTGTCTGAGGGAAGAAACTATTAAGAGTAGAAAGCTTTCTGTCATTCAGGGACTTCAGCAGTGAAGGGTTGTGATTTTGTTGCTAAGCGGGTTTTTCGGGATATGTACGCTGAAAGGGTACAAGTGCCACGAGTTCATCAGAGCACATTCCATTAAAATACTCATAAAACAGGCAAAGATGCAATTTTTTTTCATTTTTTTTTGTTTTTGTTTTTATCATTTAAATAAAATATTTGCACCTTCAAAGGGTTTTTAAAACCGTTTATCTGTTCATTTTAAATTTTATAAATGGTATTTTAAGAGCTTCTGCCAATTTTATATATATATATATATATATATATATATATATATATATATATATATATATTTTTTCTTCTTCAGGCTCATTGTTCAGAAAGAGGGGCCAAATAAGGGGAGACCATTCTATACATGTCCCAAACCGCGTGGCGAAGGTTGTAAGTTCTTCCAGTGGGGAGACGAAAATGAATCGAGTGGTAAGCATGTTTTTTATTTAATTTTACAAAAAAAAAAAAAATTTTTTAACTACTATTTGACGAGATTTGACGAGTTGTCGATCAAACAAAGAGTCTATCAGGCACATGTATACAGTTTGATGATAAATGAAAATGAAACCTGGCCAGTGAGGGTTGAGGACATGCATTGCATGGATAGAAATGATATGAGAATGATACGGTGGATGTGTAATGTTAATCTTAAAAACATAATTCTGTTGATCTCCAAGGAAGATTAAATTTGGACAATATAGGGAGATGTGTGCAGAAGAGGAAACTTCAATGGTTAGGGTTAAGATGGAGAGAAACGTTATGAGAATGATACGATGGAAATGTAATGTGAGTATTAAAAACAGATGAACTCAAATGAAAATTAAATGTGGACAGTATATATAGAGTGAAAGATGTGTGCAAAACAGGAGACTGTGATAGTTTGGTCACATTGAAATAATGGATGAGAGTTCTTGGGTTAAAAGAACAGTCAATGTAGTAGGTTCGATTCACAGTGGAATGCCAGGGAAAATATGGGAGGATGTGATAAGAATTAAGCCTATAGGAATAAATATATAAAGACCTGGCCAGAGATAGATTAGTGTTGTGAAACCGAAACTTACTTGCACCATGTACTTTTACCTCAGATAACATTCTCAGGAGACAGTATTGTAATATCGTAAAATCAGCAGGAGTACTAGTAGTGCACAGCGCATACGACTACCCATATTGGATACCACCGGATAGTAAGCTCCACTTACCCTTTATCCTATCCTTGTAATCTTTTCGGTTAATATATCTTTCTTACATCTAATTCGTGTTCCATATTTTCCTTTTGTGGTCCCAATCTTGTGGCCATATTAGTTAGTTTGGAAGTCAATTTCTTAAATGGATGCTAAACCGATGATGATAATTATGATTGTTGTTGACATGGTTGAGCATCATTCATTCATTTCGAATAAATCAGATGATTCTAGTGTTGGCATTCGTTCCTCTGATATCTTTCTAGTTAGAATTTATTTCTAGAAAGACATCAGGTACTTAGAGGAAGAACTACATGAAGATTACCAACATCCCTAACTAGAAGTGTTTGTGGAATGAACTTAATTCGAAACTGGCTCGGTCAAGTTGTCACTCCGTGTTGTTAACCACTTAGCCACCGTCACTTCTATGATGATGATGACGACGACGATGATGACATCCTGTATTTAAATATTAAATATATATTGATGTTTTTTAGATGTTTATATCTGGTACATACTCAAATTTGAAGAAATCTATGCTCATTTTTATACTCGATGAATCTTTTTGCCTTGCGGGGAGGGGGGATGTCTTTGCCATCAATTAATTTTTTTTAGAAACAAAAAATTCTATTTAAAAATTTTGTTTTATCTTTCTAGGTAACTATGGTAACATGTCATCTCCAGGCACCTCAAGACGTGGGGGACGAGGTGGGGCCAGTAGGGGCAAAAGGGGAGGTTCAGGCGGCACCCGGGCTGCTGCGAAGTGCGGAATCTGCGGAGAACAAGGTCAGTTTTGAGTTTTGATGTTTCCTCCTGTCTTTTAATAGCAACATTTTTTTGTGGGTGTATTCCCCTCCCTTACTAAGTATTCACATTCTTCCCTTTTTGTTTGAATGTTTCGGCTCGTTGTTTCATTCCGTATGATTTGAGGGAAGATGAAAATTTGGTGCTCCAGGCAAGAAACACACCAATCAAATATGGCAGTTCAAAATAAATTCACAGGAAAATTCTTTGATATACTTACATGACACGGGGACTTCTATCCTCGGCCCTCAAAATCAACAGAGATTAGACTATTCCTGTAATGATCTGGTTCTTGTTGATTTCTTCACCAAACCTCCCTCCAAAACCTCTTTGTATACTTTATGAATGTAAGCAGTAGCTTATATTCACAAAGTATACACTCCACTTTCTTTCAGAACAAAAACCACACCTGAATATATTGTGTAAAAAACGAATGTAATCTCAACTCTTGTTTTCAACATCTCCAGCAGTAAGCACATTGGCTCTTGACTTCATTAAAAAAAGGTGTATATTGTTCTATTAAACTTTTATTCGTATTGTTTGGATTCATCGGACTACTGTTCTCAACTTGGGTGTGATTTTCACAACGTTTCGGTCGATGTAATCGCCGACCTTCTTCAGGTGTATCTTGCCGAACTTGAGAATTTGGAAGGAATTTCAAGCGGAACACTTTATTTAGTTCACGGGGTAGTATGTTCTTGTTCAATCAGCCATAACTGGATAGAGGTCCTAAGTAATTCGCAATTGTATTTTTCGGTCACCCATATCTTATCAAATTTGGGAATGTTTATGTCGAATTCAATAATTTGGACAAAATTTGGAACGGAACCCTTTATTTACTTCATGACAACATTCCCAAGTTCGACAAGATACACTTGAAGAAAGTCGGAGGTTACATCGATCAAAACATTGTGAAAATGACACTCAAGATAAGAACACTAGTCTGAAGAATCCAAATTTTTCTATTATTAAATTGCAGAAAATTTTTGAAAAACTCTGCATGGACTTTGTAGGTTGAAAGAATTGCATCAAGAAAATAAATTTTGGTTATTTTATTTTATTGAAAGATTTTTTTTTTTTTTGTACAATTGTTTTACCAAAGAATTTCTTTTTCTAAAACAATCAAAATAATTCTCTAAAATTTTATTTTTATTTTTCAGGTCATACTAGAAGAACTTGTCCTCACAAATGAAAAGAAAAAAGAAAAATTTAAAAATAAGATTCACGATTTTGTTTTTTTGGATATAACGGGGGCATATTCAAAAATTACTTTTTATTTAGAAACACAACCGAACAATAATAATTAATCCTTTTTCTCGTTAAACTTTAATTTAATCCATAAATCCCTTCTTTGTCAACAGTTTAAAGGCTTTAGAATCACTCACTTGTAAATTTCAAAGGGACACAAAGGTACATATATATGTACACAATCAGCCACAAATCTGTTTATGACCTGTCGTGAGTTGAAGTTTATATACACGGTCAATTATTATGGTTCATTTGTGCTGCTAAACTGAAAGAAAACATTAATTTTCTGAAGTGCCTCTATTATATCAAAGAATAAATTTTTTTTTTTTCCATTTACATAAACATTTTTAATGTAAAATAAAATAAATATTTTTCTTACAAAGATTTGTTTTACTTTCTTGTTAACCCCCATATGGCATCATTATGCACTCCTACTGGCATACCAGTTTCTCTGTCAGCTCCAAAACTTCATCATCATCAGTATCATCATCATGCTACTGAGTCCCAGGACAAATGAATAGTTGACACCTTACACACACTCATATATATATATATATATATATATATATATATATATATATATATATTGTTGTCGGGGTAGTATGTTCTTGTTCAATCAGCCATAACTGGATAGAGGTCCTAAGTAATTCGCAATTGTATTTTTCAGTCACCCACATCTTATCAAACTTGGGAATGTTTATGTCGAATTCAATAATTTGGACGAAATTTCGAATGGAACCCTTTATTTACTTCATGACAACATTCCTAAGTTCGACAAGATATGCTTGAAGAAAGTCGGAGGTTACATCGATCAAAACATTGTGAAAATGACACTCAAGATAAGAACACTAGTCTGAAGAATCCAAATTTTTCTATTATTAAATTGCAGAAAATTTTTGAAAAACTCTGCATGGACTTTGTAGGTTGAAAGAATTGCATCAAGAAAATAAATTTTGGTTATTTTATTTTATTGAAAGATTTTTTTTTTTTTTGTACAATTGTTTTATCAAAGAATTTCTTTTTCTAAAACAATCAAAATAATTCTCTAAAATTTTATTTTTATTTTTCAGGTCATACTAGAAGAACTTGTCCTCACAAATGAAAAGAAAAAAGAAAAATTTAAAAATAAAATTCACGATTTTATTTTTTTGGATATAACGGGGGCATATTCAAAAATTACTTTTTACTTTTTATTTAGAAACACAACCGAACAATAATAATTAATCCTTTTTCTCGTTAAACTTTAATTTAATCCATAAATCCCTTCTTTGTCAACAGTTTAAAGGCTTTAGAATCACTCACTTGTAAATTTCAAAGGGACACAAAGGTACATATATATGTACACAATCAGCCACAAATCTGTTTATGACCTGTCGTGATTTTCATATATATATATATATATATATATATATATATATATATATATATATATATATTGTTGTATAAGCATATTTTTCCCCATAAATATATATATATCTATAATATAGAGCTGGATGTCTTTGTGTGTTTCTTGTCACGAATAGGCTCCTATGTGGTTGACTATTATAGAAAACTGATCACATATAATGATAGAAGATATATCGAGACACAGTGATGGGTATGTTTGATCTGGTATAACAATGATTCATTAAAATTGTGGAGTCTGCATACGTGCCTGGTCCACAAAGTATGGAAATAAAAAATTTAAAAATTAAAAAAAAAACGAAAAAATACAAACTTATCGATGTGCCTACTGTGGTTGTGACATCACAGGCAGTCGAAATAACGCGTTTTAAGCGACGTCGTGAACGCGAGGGTTGAATGACTTGCAAAAAATGTCAGTGAAAAAATTGACCCCTCCCCGTAGGAAACTGCTAAGTTGAGGGTGAAATAATTAATGTTTTGGCCAATTTTTCGATATTTGGCGTCCGAAGGGTCGAGCTTCAAAATGATACCGATCTCGTGAAAATCCATTGCCTCTGTCGAAAGTTTAAAGCAGACATACTGTTAGGGTGCACCTAACGAGAAAAAAGCAAGGGTTATTGTCCTTGAACTGGCAAAAGAGTTATCCCCCTTGGGGGGGGGGAGGTAGTCAGCCATGATACTCGAGAGATAAAATAAAACAGTTCCGATCATTACGCATCCAGCGGTTCGTCTATCTAAATCTCTTTTAAATAAAATTGTTAAACGTTTCTCGTTGTTGTGCATCATTTTTACATGGCGATTTCACAATCAATTTTCATTCTAAACACGTAACACATACATACATACATTTAAACAGACAGGTGAGATTTATATTATAGATGTCATTTTTCCCTTGTCCTTTTTTTTCCTTTTTATCCCAACTCTCTGACTAACTTTCTGTACTGAAGAAAGCAAAAAATGTTGACTGCTAATTTGGAAAGAAACACAAACACGTGGTCGCTGCAAAACATAGAAATAAAATATCAGATATTTCCGTTCTTCCTTCGTTTGTTCAAAGTTGATTTGAAGACAAAAAAAAAAATGTATAAAATCATCTCTAGTTAGGTTAGGTACGTGCAAAATGAACAGCCGATCCCCAAAGTATAAAAAAATTTTCACTCCGTCCCTTTACTTAAAATTCAACAGAATTCAGGAAATCAAATGAAATTTTTGGTATTGATAAATTAACGATCACTGAATAGAATGAACCCATTGTTTTTTTATTAAAATAATTGTTTTATCTTATTTTTTTAATGAATAAATTGTCAAGTGTAGTCAGTGGATTTAATTGACTTTTTTCACATTTAAAATGCACTTTTACTTTTATTTAAAACAAATTAATTTGGTGCTACGTTACATTTAAGAATAAATCGAGTCATTATGCAAAAAAAATAAATAAATAAAATAAAATTGGCATAGAAGACAGTTCGGACCGAAAAATAAAGTTTTGAACATTTTACAAAAAAAATTTATTTCAAATTCTAAGGAAAAAACATTGATAAACATTAATATTTTCAGAGTATTACTGAATTTGGGCATTTTTAAAAACAGCCAACAATATTTACTTATTATCTTTGAAATAAATAAAATAAAATATGTATTATATATGTTTGAAGCCAAAACAACGCGTTATTACAAAATAAACAGACATTTATTTTGTTTGAAATTTATACTGAAATTCATAAATATATTTCGAAGATATACTTCATCATCAGTATGTCTGTTCTTGCCATGTTGTTGTTGGAGCATAAAATCAACAAGTGGAAGGCAGAATATTGGTCCAGTATTCCCATATAACAAGAATGCATACCTGGCAATAATACCCTGGAAGATATTGTACTCCTTCCGATAATGGACTGCCCAGGTTGTATGAAACTCCTTTTCCTATAATTATTTTCATATAATTATTATTCACCACCCAAAAAACTTTTTCAATATTTGTGCTGAAAAGCAAAATATGTGTCTATTCACAGCTGAACATTTTGCTAACCGCATTTCATTTCCTCTGATGATATGAACCATTATTGAAAATCCATGGATTAAGGAAATTAACATAACCCCCTTCTATATATTCCTTTTGTCAAACAATAAATTCTTAACTAGAATATATGTGCCTATATTTTGATTTTCAGAATTTAACTTTAACCACTAAACTTATATATTGCTCTATTCTTAAATATTGAGCTTCTCCTTTTTGGCTAGGATCACCCTGAAAGTATTACCTCAAGTAATATCTATCAGGATATTTCACCTGATTTTTAATCTGTCTTATCTCGCTTATATATATATATATATATATATATATATACTAGTGATGGGAGGATTCCAATATTTTTTCCGATTCCAATACAATTACTGATGCCAATTCTGATTCTTTATAAATCTCTAAATATTAAACTATAGAGTTGTTATTTTCTCGGATCTTTGCAAAAAGCACATGTTAAATATGCAGATATTTTCCTAAACGTCAAAATACACTTGTGGAGAGTGATCTTTCGATTTTAGCTTTACTGATATTATAAAATCAATAAATATTTATTATTTTATCATTATTGCAAGTAATGGAAGATTTTACTTTAAACAAAATCAAATAAAAAAAGACGATTAAAAGAATCGTTTTGGCATCAGAAGATAGGAAACAATTTTTCCGATTCCGATACCCCCAAATCTCTCGATTTTTCCGATTCCGATTAATTGTCCCAACACTAATATATATCAAATAAATATTAACAATTATTTTTTATACCTACAGACACTAGTGTTTTTATGCTTACGCAATCATCTGTGTAAGGAGTGATAATTACTGCTGGTTGGGAGATTCAAATTCAGTTACAAAGCCACTTCATATGTGTATCTATATAGTCTGTTTATTATACAAACATTATTGGTTACATATGTGCATATGTGTTTCTGTGAAGTCCCAATTCAGGGACAACACTTCATCAGATCAAAAAAGAATTTATATTGAAATGGGTGTCAAGATTACATTGGTTTTTATAAGATATTTGGGTGTGGTCTACGTTCTGGGGAAAGTTAGAGTGTTAATGTGAGCAGTGGAGTTTTTTGGAGGTGTGGTAAGGGGAGGAGGAATGCTCCCCCCCCTCTCCGTGTTTAAGTTGTCATTAGTAGGGAGGTGTTAGATTATTCTTTTAGCTTGGTAGTTATCTATTGCCCTTAATTTAAAATTTCCCATATCTTAGGTTGTTTTTATGGTTGTATATCTTTTATTGGTGGTGACTTTAATTTCCTTTTGACAAGTGTTATTTTTATTCATTAATTTATTTTTTTATTCGTTCATTTGTTTTAAGTTTTCAGAGTAGGGGTGATCTGTATATCTATAAAGGTGAGAATGTGTGTGTGTGTGAGAGAGAGTACACCTATATACTGGACAAATTTTTGATTTACAGACATGAAATTTGGTATATAGAGTATTCAGACGTGTGGAAAACTTTTTAATTGGTTTTTATCTGGAAAAAAAGGTTGCTAAGGGGTCAAAATTTAAAAATTGGTAAGTAGGGGTCATCGGATTTGGATCTATTTGTCAACTGTTTCGTGAATGTGCATGCGTGAATTGTTCAAATGACAGATTCTTTATGTTAAAAATAAGTAGGTTTGAAAACACTTTTTAAAGATTGTGTCAAGCCAGCCTAATTGTCATCGTACTTGACTAAATGTGTTTAGGTTTTGGTTTCGATCTCAGCTCAAGTATTTTTTTCTTGTTTTACTTACAAGTGAACGGTTTAGAAAAAACATAATACTTGCATGTAGCTGTCTCAGTTTCTTTCCATTTTCTTTACTTCACTTTTTTTTAAAGGACTTTAACGTCATGTTTAATGCTTATGGTACTTCTGTTTATAATAAATAAGAATTCTGCATTCATTTACGACTGGGCAACACCTGGCAGCTTACTAGTATGTACATGTGTGTGTATATATATATATATATATAATATATATATATATGTGTGTGTATATATATATATATAATATATATATATATGTGTGTGTATATATATATCATAATTTAGGAATTTAAAATGTGATTTGCTCTATCTAGTATATTGAGCAATTTTACTTAGCTGGGATTGTCTTATATAAAATATTACATCCAATAATATTTTGTAAGACCGATAATCACTGGATTTACACACCAGTAGATTTATTGTATTTCATTATTCTGAATAATTATATATATATATATATAAGTCTGATTAAAAGCAAATTAAATAGACAGGCGAGCTCCGTTGTTAACTTTGAGGTATTACGATTTACATGTGATATAAAAAGTTTTAAAAAGTTGTTAGGCGACCGACCGCTTCTCTGAAAGAAGCCTTTTGTAGACATACAGAAAAAGCGAACACACATACACACATACATTTTCGCTTTTATATTTATGGATTATCAGGAAATACTGATGGGGGTGAGAGGTGAAATAAAAGTCCTTTGTGAGATTTCCTAATGCGACGAGACATTATCTTTATCTTCCTGTATCTATTAATGGCTGTGCTAAATGATAAGAAGCTCACAGACTCCCTTCCATTTCTCTCTCTCTCTCTCTCTCTCTCTCTCTCTCTCTCTATATATATATATATATATATATATATATATATATATATATATATGTTGGCAAACTTGTTTTGTATTCCTGTTTTTTATAATGATTTCTGGAAACTGAATAAAATTGATTTAAATTGTACAGAAAGAGTTTGTTCTTTTAAACCCAAGCTTGGTGACACTTTTTCATTTTTAACGAAGGGCAATAAAAATGGATACCAATGCAGTTACTCTACAGCTAAACAAGACGATCCGATATCTTCTCTTATCAACTCTACAAATCAATCTGTCGACCATCTCTCTTTCTCTCCCAATTCCAACTGACTGTTTTCTCTGAATCATTTCTACATATCTCACAAAGAACTTTTCCCCCTCTAAATGACGTCATTAGTATACGGCATCAAAATAATCACCTGATGTTTTTACATGTCATCTATCTATAAATATAAAAGCGAATATGTATGTATGTGTCTTCGCTTTTTCTGTATGTCTACAAAAGGCTTTTTTCAGAGAAGTGGTCGGTCGCTTCACAACTTTTTAAAACTTTTTATATCACATGTAAATCGTAATATCTCACAGTTAACAACGAAGCTCGCCTGTCTATTTAATTTGCTCGATTTTGGGAAGATAAATATTCAACATTTGTTGCTCGCCACATGTGGGTTAGTCTTTTTCCTATAACATCTTGGGGGAAAAAAAAAAAAGCGTTCAGCAGTAAATACTATCCCGTAGTCAAACGACCTCATTAACTCATTAAAACGGGCACCTGCCAATTCCAAGTAATTAAATAAATTCAAACGTGTTTCCGTTAGCATCTGGCGGTGGGGCAATGGTTAACGTTGCACATTTTTTTTTCACACTTTAATTTACAACTTTGCCTCAAGGGTTTGGGTTCGATCCTCATACTTACTTTTTTTTTTTTAACCCCACACCCCCCACCCCACCGCCAAACACCCGGGCAACGCCGGATACCCCTCGCTAGTCTATATATATATAAAAGCAAAAATGTATGTATGTTTGTGTGTTTGTATGTCTCGCAAAAACTTTCCACACGTGTCACGGATTTTCGCCAGATCGGTATCATTTTAAAGCTCGATACTTCGCCCAACAAATATTGAAAAATTGACCAAAAACGTTAATTCCTTCACCCTAAAATGATCAGTTTTCTACAGTCCTCTCATGACGATTCTGCTTCTCTCATGACGATTCCGCTTCTACGCATGCGTCATATAACGTAACCTGATTTAGTTTAAATATTTGAAAAACTGACACAATTTTGCGGATGTTGTCTTAGCTCAGTTGGTTAGAGCGTTGGGTCATTATCTAAACGTTTTGGGTTTTTTCAGATTTTTTAAAGAAGTTTTAACGTTCGTTTTCTTTTTTGTTTTTGTTTTTGTTTTACATTTAACATTGTTCGTTTGCCTTACGTCAGTTTTTTTTGTGTTTTTTTTTCGATTTTTTTAAGTTTTAACTTTTTTTATATAATATTTAATTTTTATTTAATATTTAAAAATATTTACTTCGCTTATTCTTATGTTTTGATTACCCTCCACCGCCCAAGCACACACACCATGAAACACCCGGGCAACGTCGGGTACCCCCCGTTAGTCTATATATATAAAAGCAAAAATGTGTGTATGTATTTTTGTATGTATGTATGTATGTGTGTTTGTGTGTCCGCTAAAAACTTTCGACAGACACGACAAAAATTCACAAACTCGGTATCATATTGAAGCTCCCTCGTTCGCTCGAAAAATATCGAAAAATTGGCCAAAAACGTTCATTTTTTCACTCCGAAATCGACAATTTTCGACAGGGGGGGATCAACAAAAACGGTCTTCTTGTGACGACGACCGGTTCTACGCATGCGTCAGATGACGTCATGACCTGATTTAGTGTAAATAGTTGAAAAACTGACTAAATTTCATGTACGTCGCGTTAGGTCAGTTGGTTAGCGCGTTGGTTCATTATCTAAACGTTTTGGGTTCGAATCGTGGTGTGAGATGTCTTTTTTGTTTTTCGATTTTTTTAGAATTAAATATTGAACCAATGTTATTTAAGCCATTTTTCACGTAACGTTCGTTTTTCTGTATTTTTTTTACTTCGCTTATCCACCCCTGACCACACACCCCAAAACACCCGGGTACCAACCGATTTTTTAAATTTTAATATCGAAACAGGCTTATTTAAGCCATTTTTCACGTGTTCGTTTTTTCTGTTTTCATCGTTTGTTTGCCTTACGTTAGTTTTTTTTTCAATGTTTTGATTACACACCCGCTTAAGTTTTAAAGTTGTTTTCTTTTTTTACTTCGCTTATAACAAACAAACCTGGTCATTGACGTCGGCGTCGTCGTAACGCTCGACGACTTCTGGGCGCGCACCTGTCAATTTGGTTCTTACTTAAATAAATTCAAACATCTTTCAGTAACTCATTCTGGCTGGCCGATTTTATTTTCAAACTTCGCCTCAGGGCTTCGGGTTCGATCCTACTAACTCCCCCCCCCCCAAGTTTCTTTTTATTTAACACCACACACACCCGGGCAATGCCGGGTACCCCCGATAGTCTATATATATAAAAGGCAAAATGTGTGTGACCATCTTGTGTATGTCTCGCAAAGGCTTCTTTCGCACACGCTCCCGGGTTCGTTACGATCGCTTACAACTGTTTATATAGGTCCTATATAATAATATCTAGGATTTAGGAAAGCGCATAGCGTATAGATTTATTTACATCGACTTTTACAAAATTATTGCTATTTTGGCTTCTCGCGTGTTAATTGGTCTTTTTTGTATAAAAAGCGAAACTAATTCAAAGTTAACAATGAACAACGTTCTCGGCATCGCGCCGGGAAACGTCCAGAAGCAATCATCTTTGATCAATGTGGGGACAAAGTCCTCTTATATCAGACAGTTGCTAATCAGTCTGGAAAATGGGGAGCTGGTTTCCCCCTCCCCAACATATGTTGGGGAAAAAACCAATCAAACCCAAGTTAACTGTTCTATTTGACCTCAATAATTAGGTCAGATAGAAGCAGCAGAGTTAACTTTTATTGCTGCCACCTGTCAATAATTAAATAAATAAATTCAAACGTGTTCCTTTGTATGTCGCGGTGGCCCAGTGGTTAGTGTCGCACGGGTTTTTTTTTTTACACTTTAATTTCCAACTTTGCCTCAAGGGTTCGATCCTCATACTCACCTACCAAAACTGTTTATTATTTTAAACCCCCCTCCCCCAGGAGTTTGGATTTACCCAAAACCATACACACCTCAAAACACCCGGGCATTGCCGGGTACCCCCTGCTAGTCTATATATATAAAAGCGAAAATGTATGTATGTATGTATGTATGTTTGCTAAAAACTTTTGACCGACGGAACAAAAATTCACAAACTTGGTCTCATATGAAAGCCCCACCCTCCGAATGACAAATATCGAAAAATTGGCCCAAAAGGACCATCAGAAGTGCGTCAACTGATCGATTTTCTGCAGTGACATTTTAATGTTAAACATTACATATTTTTAAATCGATTTATAACTGCACACAAAAATACGGGCACCAACTCTTCTACATAAAGTATACACGGGGCCATTTATTTTGGATCAACTTGTATTTAAAACCCGCTGAGTCATGTCACGTGCTCGAGAGAGAGAGAGAGAGAGAGAGAGAGAGACGCAAACAGAGAGAGAGAGAGAAAAACGTTAACTTTTTCACCCCGAAATTGACAATTTTCAACAGGGGGGGTCAACAACGCATGCGTCAGATGGCGTCATGACGCCGTGACCTGATTTACTTTAAATAGTTGAAAAAAGCGAACAAATTTCATATACGTCGCTTTAGCTCAGGTAGTTAAGGCCTTGGTTCATTATCTAAATGTTTTGGGTTCGAATCATGGTGTGAGATGTTTTCTTTTTTTTTCGATTTTTTAAAATTAAATATTGAACCCTGTATTATTTAAGCCATTTTTCACGTAACGTTCGTTTTCCTGTTTTTTTTTTTTTACTTCACTTATTCTTAGCAACACCCCAAAACACCCGAGTACCCACCGATTTTTTAAATTTTAATATCGAAACAGGCTTATTTAAGCCATTTTTCACGTGTTCGTTTTTCTGTTTTCATCATTAGTTTTTTTTGTGTTTTTTTTTCGATGTTTTGATTACCCCCCCCTTAATTAAAACGTTTTCTTTTCTAACTTTGCTTATAACAATGCTTACATCGTCATCATCGTCGTCGTAACGCTCGACGACTTTCAAACATCTTCCACTTATTCGCTTATAACAATGCTTCATTCTGGCTGGCCGATTTTATTTTCAAATTTCGCCTCAGGGCTCCGGCTTCGATCCTACCCCCCCCCCCCCCCGGTTTCTTTTTTATTTAACACCACACACACCTACAAACACCCGGGCAACGCCGGGTACCCCTCGCTAGTATATATATAAAAGGCAAAATATGTGTGAGTGTGTGTTTGTATGTCTCGCAAAAACTTTCGACACAGGCCACGGATTTTCGCCATATAAGTATCATTTTAAAGCTCGAACCTTCGCTCGACAAATATCGAAAAATTGGCCAAAAACATTAATTCGTTCACCCTAAAATCATCAGTTTTCTACAGGAAGGGTGTAGCAAAAACCGTCCTCTCATGACAAGTTCGCTTCTACACATGCGCAAATGACGTCGGAACATTATTTAGCTTAAATATTAAAAAAAACGACCCAATTTTGTCAACGTCATCTTAGCTCACTTGCTTAGAGGGCAGCATCATTATCTTAAGGTTGTAAGTTCGAATCGTGGTGTGAGGTGTCTTTTTTTTTTTCGATTTTTAAAATTTTAATATTTCTATGTTTTTTTTTTTTTTATTTTTCAGATTTTTTAAAGAAGTTTTAACGGTCGTCTATCTTTTCTTTTTCCATCACATTTGCGTTTTCTTTTTTTTGTTTTTCCGATTTTTACATTTAACATTGTTCGTTTGCCTTACGTCAGTTTTTTTTGTTTTTTTTTCGATTTTTTAAAGTTTTAACATATTTTTTATATAAAATATTTAATAATTTAATATTTAAAAATATTTACTTACGCTTATTCTTATGTTTTGATTACCCCGCCTCTAAGCACCCAGGCCCCCCCCCCCCCCTGCTAGTCTATAATATAAATCTCGCCTGTCTGTTTAAATGTATGTATGTCTCGCTAAAATTTTCGACAGAGGCGACAGATTTTCAGGATTTCATTTATTGAGATTGTCGGACTGACTTCCTCATCTTGGTTATTATAGTCACAACGTTTCGGCAGTTTTGCCCTCCAGCCTTCATCAGGTGTTTTGTATCGAACTGGGGAACCGTTTGTTAGGAGTCTCAAACCAAACCCTTTATTATTATTGCGGGGGTACCTTGTTCGGACTCCAGCTAGGATCTGTGAAATAGTTGCTGATTCTCTTTTTTGAATGTTACTTTTCACTGCCTTCATTCCTGATTGAACTCAGCACCTTTGGGTAACTGTAAACTTTAATACAACGTCTAGGACCACTTGGCCATATGTCACTAGGACAATTTTTAGTTGGTTTTTGTTAATGTTAAACCTATGTTGTTATTCAAGGTTTTCTCTCTCTATTAGAGGTGTCCAAATTGTATTCAGCTCTACGCTTGGTTTGCTCAGTAGGTTGTTATGTTCGAGCATGTGAGCTGTTTCTTTTAAGTTTTCTCACTTTCCAGTGGGTCTCTCTGTTTATTATTTTTACTTCATCCCCTAGGGGGCGATGGTCCCCCCTCTCCATCCAGACATGGTTGGCTATACCCGATTTTTCCATCTCCCCTTTAGTTACCGCTTTTTGGTGTTCTTCCATCCTTACTTTGAGGGGGCGGCATGTTTCACCCTTGTAAACCTTTCTGCAACTGCATGGGGTGGAGTATATGCAGTTCTTGGTCATGTTCTCCTCCATGCGGGGCTTCAATCATACTTTTCGGAGATGCCTCATATGTATGGTAGGCAGACCATTGGTGGTTTTTGGGTTTCATTCTCCTCTCTTATACTATTAACACGTCTGGTGGATAGTATGCTATTGGGGTAGTTGTTACGACGGAGCGTATTCTTCAACCTGACCATTTCTTGGTGGTATGTAATGGTGTTTCTACTTATTGTCTCTGCTCGATGTTGTAGGCAGCGTGCGATTCCATGTTTGATACTGTATGGGTGATGGGAGTTGAAGTTAAGGTATTGTCCGGTGAAGGTAGGCTTGCGATATACGGATGTCTTAAACCCATGCTCTGTGCATGATATGAGTATATCAAGGAAGGCCAGTTGGTTATCTTTTTCTTTCTCCATTGTGAACTGTATCGATGGTCTTATTGAGTTCATATGATCTACGATAGCCTGGATGTCTTTCTGATGGGGCCAGAGTATGAAGGTGTCATCAACGTATCTTAGCTACATGGTTGGCTTTAAGGGAGCTGAACCTAAGGCCATGTCTTCTAAGTATTCCATGTATATGTTCGCCATCACTGGTGATAATGGCGAGCCCATAGCTAGCCCCTCCTCTTGTCGATATAGGTCAGTACCCATTCTGAAGTAGGTTGTTTCTATGCAGAATGTCAGCATTTCCATTAAGTTTGGAAATGGTACACATGTGCGCTCTTCTATGGAGAGGTCTGCAGCTAGTTTGTCTTGAATTACTGCTAGTGCCTCACTAGTTGGGACTTTAGTGAACAGGCTAACCACATCTAGGCTTACCATTTGGTTTGTACTGATGGGTGCTCCCTTGATCAGTTCCGTGCAGTGGGCAGAATTCTTTACATGTGTTGCTGACTTGCCTGCTAATGGGTTTATTATATCCACAAGGTATCTGCTCAGTGGGTGGCATGCTGAGCCTCAGCAGCTCACTATGGGTCTGAGTAGAATACCATCTTTGTGTATCTTGGAGAGACCGTACATATGTGGTAGCTTACTGTAATGCTGGACCAGCTGTCTATATCTCATCGGAGCGATGTGTTCCTTGTTTTTGGTAAGGATTTGTAACAGCTTTCTTTTGGTTTTCTTTATTTTACCGTAGCTACCATCTGCGATTAGGCCTGCCATTTTTTCAGAGTATTCCGACATGTCCATCACCACAGTAGCATTGCCTTTGTCTGCTGGCAGAATTATTATACTGCTGTCACTCTGTAGGGTTCTTATAGCCAGTCTATCTTCCCGAGAGATATTTGATTTAGGAGGCTTGGCTTTCTCGAGTAATTGTCTCACTTACCATCTTATCCATCTTATTTCATCACCTTGGGTTGATGGGATTCTTAAGGCTATATCTTCCATGTGTGTTATGATATCTAAGAATGGAACGCGTTTGGTTGTTGTTGCGAAGTTGAGACCTTTATTTAGTACTGCTTCCTCTGAGTGACTCAAAAAAAAGATAAAATTTTCAGGAGATCAGTATTGTTTTAAAGCTTGACCCTTCGGATGACAAATATTGAGAAATTGGCCAAAAGCATTAATTCTTTCACCCTCAACTGAGTACTTTTCTAGAGGAAAGGTCGCTTTTTTCGCTGGTATTTTAAAAAATTATCCCCTCTTTTCGATTAACTAGCCTTAATTTAAACATTCGTCACTTCGAATTTGGCAATAGGTGCAGCAGCAAAGACGTCACATTTTTTTTCACATTCTTTCCCTCCTTTGCGGTACGGGTTCAAGCCTGCCTCCCTACTACCACTTTTTTTTTTTTTTTGCTCAAACACCTCCAAACACCCGAGCAACGCCGGGCACCCAGACTAATTATATCTAAGTTGTCAACTAAATTGGATCACAGTCTCTTTAAAAGGTGAGACTAAAAATTATTTAAAAATAAATAAATAAAAATGGACTAACATTTTACATCCTTTATTTATTTATTTTTTTATTTATTCATTTTTTATTTATTTATTTTTTTTTTAATTAATTTTTTTTTTTTTTAGTAAAAAAAGGAGTTTGTCCTGCATTTTAATTTTTTTAAAGTTTTTGTGATGAGAGTGTAGATATATATATATATATAGATGTGTATATACGTGTATATATTAACAAGTCTTGAGGTCACAAATAATTGTTAGGATTAGTTTTGTGGTTTCATATTTTGGGATACGTGTGTGTTCGCTTTTGTATACCGCAATTAGTTACAACTTGAAATAAACTAAATTGAATTTGGAGTTTTAACTGATAATTAAAAATAATCTATAAATATAAAAGCGAAAATGTATGTATGTGTGTTCGCTTTTTCTGTATGTCTACAAAAGGCTTTTTTCAGAGAAGCGGTCGGTCGCCTAACAACTTTTAAAAACTTTTTATATCACATGTAAATCGTAATATCTCACAGTTAACAACGGAGCTCACCTGTCTATTTAATTTGCTCGACTTCGGGAAGATAAATATTCAACAGTTTTCGCTTGCCGCATGTGGGTTAGACCTTTTCCTATAACAATGTGGAAATATTATTTCCTTATATCAGAAGACAATTGCTATTCAATTTCGACAAGTGGAGCTGTTTCCCCCTATCCCCAACATCTTGAGGGGAAAAAAAAATTTTAAAAAAGCGTTCCGCACTAAATGATACCCCGCAGTCAAAAGTTGACCTCATTAAGTCATTAAAACGTGCACCTGCTAATTTAAGTAATTAAATAAATTCAAACATGTTTCCGTTAGCATCTCGTGGTGGCCCAATGGTTAACGTCGCACTCTTTTTTTTTTCACACTTTAATTTCCAACTTTGCCTCAAGGGTTCGGGTTTGACTGTTTTTTTTCACCAAGATGTTGGGGAGGGGGAAACCAGCTCCCCATTTTCCAGATAACCAGATCCTCATTTTCCAGATTGAATAGCAATTGTCTGATATATGGAGTTTGGCCCCACATTGATCAAAGCTGATTGCTTCTGGACGTTTCCCGGTGCGATTGCCGGGAACAGTGTGCTTAGCTTTGAATTAGTTTCGCTTTTTATACGAAAAAGCTGAACGAACACAAGACGGGCTGAAACAGCAATAATTTTGTAAAAATCGACGTAAATAAATCTAGAGGCGACCCGCGTTCCCAAATCCTAGATATTATTATATAGGGGGTATATAAACAGTTTTAAGTGATAGTAACGACCCCGGGAGTGTGTGCGAAAGAAGCCTTTACGAGACATGCACAAAATGGTCACATACCATTTTGCCTTTTATATATATACTAGCGAGGGGTACCCAGTGTTGCTCGGGTGTTTAGAGGTGTGTGTAGCTTTGGTTAAATCAAAACTCCGGGGGAGGGGGGTAAAATAAAAAAATGTTTTGGTAGGTAAGTATGAGGATCAAACCCGAACTCTTGAGGCAAAGTTGGAAATTAAAGTGTGAAAAAAAAATTTATTGATAAAAATATTAATAAAAAAATAATAATAAAATAATAATAAAAAAATGTTTTGGTAGGTGAGTATGAGAATCGAACCCGTACCCTTGAGTTGGAAATTAATGTGTGAAAAAAAAAACCGTGCCATGTTACCATTGGGCCACCGCGACATACAGCGTAGACGTGTTTGAATTTATTTATCTAACTATAAAAACAGTCGTGCGTGATAAAAGTTAACTTTGCTGCTTCTTTTTGACCTAATTAAGAAGGTCAAATAGAAGTCACGCAGCGTCTGAGTTTGTTTATCGAAATTTGACTGTCTGATATACAAGATTGATCAAAGCTGATTGCTTCTGGACGTTTTTCCCGCCGCAATGCCGCGAACACATCCGTTTGAGTTTAGTTTCACTTTATTTATACTAAAAGCCCAATCAACACGCGAGAAGCCAAAATAGCAATAAGTTTGTAAAAATCGACGTAAATAAATCTATACGCTACGCGCTTTCCTAATTCCTAGATATTATTATATAGGACCTATATACACAGTTTTAAGCGATAGTAACGACCCCAGGAGCGTGTGCTCGAAAAGCCTTTTGAAGACATACACGAAATGGTCACACACATTTTGCTTTTTATATATATAGATAGACTAGTGGGGGTACCTGGCATTGCCTGGGTGTTTGGAGGTGTGTGTGGTGCTAAATAAAAAAGAAACGGGGGGGGGGAGGTAGGATTGAACCCGAAGCTCTGGGGCGAAGTTTGAAAATAAAATCGGCCAGCCAGAATGAGTTACTGAAAGATGTTTGAATTTATTTAAGTAAGAACCAAATTGACAGGTGCGCGCCCAGAAGTCGTCGAGCGTTACGACGACAATGATGACGACAACGGAAGCTATTCAGCCAATGAGGTCAATGACCAGGTTTATTTGTTATAAGTGAAGTAAAAAAAGAAAACAACGTAAAAACTTAAGCGGGGGGGGGTAATCAAAACATTAAAAAAAACACAAAAAAAACTAACGTAAGGCAAATGAACGATGTTGAAAACAGAAAAACGAACACGTGAAAAATGGCTTCGATATTAAAATTTAAAAAATCGGTGGGTACCTGGGTGTTTTTGGGTGTGTGGTCGGGGGTGGATAAGCGAAGTAAAAAAAAAAACAGAAAAACGAACATTACGTGAAAAATGGCTTAAATAACACTGGTTCAATATTTAAATTTAAAAAATCCAAAAAAAAAAAAAGAAGACATCTCACACCACGATTCGCACACAAAACGTTTAGATAATGAACCAACGCGCTAACCAACTGACCTAACGCGACGTACATGAAATTTAGTCAGTTTTTCAACTATTTAAACTAAATCAGGTCATGACGTCATCTGACACATGCGTAGAACTGGTCGTCGTCACGAGAGGACCGTTTTTGTTGACCCCACCCCCTGTCGAAAATTGTCGATTTTGGGGTGAAAAAATGAACGTTTTTGGCCAATTTTTCGATATTTTTCGAGCGAAGGATGGAGCTTCAATATAATACCGAGTTTGTGAATTTTTGTCGTGTCTGTCGAAAGTTTTTAGCAGACACACAAACATACACACATACATACATATTCGCTTTTATATATATGGTTATCTAAAGTTTGTTGTGTGTGTATGTACACTTAAATACAGTTCATGATGGAACAAGAATATAAATAAAAACCTTTACAACACAAAGGATAAATAACATTTATTTTGGGATTTAACATCTGACCTATCGGAAAACATATATGGTCTATCTTTGGTCTTGTCTCTGCAGGAAAAGCTGCAATCAAAATTCTCCTCAACAACGACAGAGCCTCGGGTTTTATTTTTACCAACATTTTATTCCAGAATGTTTTTTGTAACCTCTTGGAAAGTTGCATGCTGCTTACGTTCTGACTACCTCCATTTCTGACCCTCTGTTCGGAGCCACTACGATCTGTCGACCATCTCTCTTTCTCTCCCGAGTAACTGACTCTTTTCCCAAACTCATCTCCATGTATATCAAAAAGATTTCTCCCCTTCTAAATGACGTCATTAGTATACGTCACTAAGATAATCACCTGATGTTTTTACATGTCATTATTTCTAAGTTGTGAACTAAATTGTTATGATAACATTTTTCAGTTACATTCCTAAATTAATGTAAATAAGCATTTATTCTATATATTTTGATTATTCTAAAACATATTTTAGCTGACAAAACTTTTTGGCTTGAATAATCATAATAATCATCGATCAGCACACCTTTCAGCGTTGCCTGGTCAATATTGAACACTGGAAATTAGAAAATTGGTGTTTCCGGGAATTCAGAAGGTTGTAAAAGAAACACAACTGAGTGGGGTGGGGCGTGGGTAAGAAGTTAAACTGAAAAATTGGGAAGGAGGGGGGTGCTTGTTAAGATAGAGTCGACAGATCGATTTTTAAAATATGTGGTTTTAAGTAAAAAAACAGTACTTTGTCATGGCGAAAATAGTAATATATCCAAAAATTACGAAAGTCCATTGAGTAGAACAACTGTTATTTTGTTTTTAGTAAAAAAAAAGAAAAAGAAAAGGCTATCGTAACATTATGAAACACTACGTTGGCCATTACAGTTGCGAAAAAGAAGATAAGTATGTCCCTTGTATTTGCAATCTTCAATTTGCGAGCAATTACAATTTAGTTCCTGTTGTATACATGATGTAGACATGACATGATGTCGACTCATACCAAAAACTTAAAAAATGGTACCTGAAGCCCTTTGCTAAATATTCAGCATTATAAGAGGAGGATCAAGAGGAAGTGGAGCAATCCTGGGAATGGAGTGACGCCCTTCCCTACATCTCTGTGTAGCAGCTAATGAAAAGAGAGTCTTTGAGTCGCCCTCGACCATAGTCAGCCACATAACTTTTCACCTTGATGTAAAATTTAGCTTGTATTTTTGTATTAAGATGCAAAATGTGATGTGAACATCTTGCTGCACAACTTCCCACTTAGAATGCCCCCAGTAAGAGACCTCAAAATAAATAAATCAAAGTGTAGTATCTGTTCTGATTCTGCATTTCAAACACTTCTTTTCTTCAGTTGATGAAGGAGAAATTCTTCTAGATTGAAGCAATTTTTATATTCTGCACCAGTCCAGTTTGCCTTGTTTAAGGAGGAGCAATTTCTCCTAATATTCTGTAAAAAAGATTACTTTTAACTATAAATAATTTTCTACTCAATGAATTTTCGTCATTTTTGGAAATATTACTATTTTCGACATGACAATTAAGTAAGCACTGTTGTTTTTGCTTAAAATCAGATACTTTAAAAAAAAATCGATCCGTCAACTCTATCTTAACAAGCACTAGAGGGGGGGGGGTAAAAGGAAAAGAGAGAGGAAAAAGACAAAAACAATTTTTTTTACATTTTAAACAGAAAAATCTTTAATAAATGTTATTGTTACGGACATAAAAATACTTTAAAGGAAATGCAATTAAGAAATGAGTAAAAAAAATTAATTTGTGACATATTTGCGTTAAAGCATATTAATATTTAATAGATATAAGCATGTTATATCAGTTCTGTTGCAAAGCAGCCATCTTGTTTAGTCACAGGAAGTTCATAATGTAGAAGAGTGACTAAACAAAAAGGCTACTTTGCTCAGTACTGATATTTACAGTAATATTTTTTTTAACGCAAACCGGTCACACGAGAAGGTAAACCAAATCAAAATAAATAATTTCAAAACTGTGTTTCCTTTAAGAATAATTGGTTCTTGTACAGAATTTCCTCCATATTAAAACTCAAACATAAAAAAATTAAAAATTTTACATGCCCACAACAAAACGAAAATAGCATATTCTAAAAATCATATAAATTGATCAAATGTTTTTTTTTAACTAAAAATATATCATATTTTATAAATAGGAATTGTCCTGTGTCGCCATCTCAGAAAAACAAGGGGAGATACCTCCACAATAATTCAAACTTGCAAGATCAGGCTCGTAATGCCTACGATTTCCCATTAATCATTAAGATCATTTTCAAATGATTTTCTTTTTATATATATAAATCAAATATATATATATATATTATATATATGATTTTCAGAATGTGAGTGATTATATATAATCTATTCCACAGTCAAACAATGTCGCAGCCCACAAGAACCATGACAATCAACGAACCGGAAGTCCAAGACTTGAGTTTCGCCCTCATTTGGATTTGGGCTCATCAGTTAGACACATCCGAACTCAGGATTTGAAACCTGAGCCTTTTGCATTCAAGGTAAGCATTCTACCAACTGAGCAAACACCCCGCACACAAGAAATTCTATTAACCAACACAGATCAAGCAAACCGCGCCGAAATCCGACTGTGAAATGGACCTACTTTGTCTTGACAAGGGACGCGGTCATCCAACTAGCTAATAACCCCAAGCCGAGGTCTCACAAGTAGGAGTTTCAACTCAAAAAACATGTGTTAGTGAATAGAATTTCTTGTGTGCGGGGCATTTGCTCAGTTGGTAGAGTGCTTGCTTTGCATGCAAGAGGCTCGGGTTTCGAATCCTGAGTTCGGATGTGTCTAACTGATGAGCCCAAATGAGGGCGAAACTCGAGTCTTGGACTTCCGATTCGTTGATTGTCATGGCTCTTGTGGGGTGCGACGTTGCTTGGCTGCGGAATTTATATATATATATATATATATATATATATATATATATATAAAAGACTACTTGCTTAGTTTACATTATATTTTGGAATATGATCTTTTCGTTCTGTTACGGGTATATACATTATAAAGACTTTTCGTAATCTTAACAATCGTAGGTTGAATGGCCGCCCAAAGGTGACGTCACTTGGGAAATGAAAATGCGAAATCCGGGTATATTGAAGCGAAATACGTGTTAAAGACTGCATGAAATCATTGTCATAAATATTTACAAGACTTGTTGTTGCTTTCTGTTAACTACGTGGTTGTTAAGAATTAGTTTAGAGATCACAAGTGATTAATTTTGTGGGTTCGTATTTTGAGATCCATGTATGTCCGTTTTCGTATTTCACAATTAGTTACAAGTTACATTGAAATAAACTAAATTAAATTTTGAGTTTTAATAATTAAAAATAATTAAAATTACATTTCACAAGAATTTTAGTTTAAATTACCGCTTGGTCGGGCTAAGATCCAAGTGTAGTATCTGTTCTGATGCTACACTTAAGTTTATTTTGTCCTTAGTAAAGGTAGGAGAAACATTTCTATAGTAAGGCAATTTTTATTTTTGCCTACTGTTAGAGTGCTCCTTTTTGGGGAGCTAGTTTTCCTCTACTTTATAAACGACCTTGTGTCACATTTTGCTCTCGTGGGGAAGAAAATAAACACAAAAAATTCATGAGTATTTTTTTTTAATGATTCTATTTTATTTTAAAATAAATTGCCATTTTTTTTCATTCAAATTTTCGTTAAATGAATGAATCTTTCAAAAGATTTTGGTAAAAATAATCAGAAAAAGTAAACTAGTGTTTTTTTTGTTTTTTTTTTACTTTTTTTTTTGTCAAAAACTTTTAGAACGTATTTCGCATTTTTCATTTCCCAAGTGACGTCGCTGCTAGCGGCCATGTTTTCTGGCCAATGATTGTCGAGGTTGCCAGATTTTTCAGTGCTTCTGTATTATAATAACGAAAAAATGTTTAATTTTATGTAAAACAAATGACACCTACGTAATTGTTAGGTCTCAAACAGTAACATATCTAAAAATTACCAAAAACGATTTGGTAGAAAATTAATTATTCATGAAAAAAAAAGAAAAAAAAGAAAGACATTTGTAAAATCTAACGATTTGGTTTTAAAATCTATCGATTTGAATTGGAGAGTTAACAAAGGAGGTAATTAAGTTTTCAATTACTCGGAAAACTTATCCCAATTTTGGAAAAGTAACTTCGAAAAGTTTGGAAAACAGTTAAAAAAAATTATTTTTTTTAAATTAACAAATTATGTAATATGTTTTGTTAATTTTAGGAATAAATTCTGTCTGCTACAAATTATTTCAACCTTTTGCTTACGTCGCGTAATCCAATATGTCCGACTCAGCATATAACTTTATGCAAACTGTTTTTTAAGATTTTTTTTTCATGAATAATTAATTTTCTACCTCATGGCTTTTTGTAATTTTTGGATATGTTACTGCTTGAGACCTGACAATCAGGTAGGTACCATTTATTTTACTTGAAATTCAATTTTTTTTTTCGTTATTATAATATAGAAGCACCGACTTTTTTTTTTTTGGTAATATAGATAAAATTCTGGACAAGTATCAAATAATTTTTGTCGTTAATAGTAATATTTTTGTTTTTCAGTTGATTCAAAACATTTTTCAGTCAAAAAACTGGTTTACTACTTTCCTCATTTAAAAAAAAAATCCAATTCGAGAAATTTCACCGGATATTTGAAAACATCAGGGTACTTGTACAGTTTAATCAAGACATTAAAAAATGAAAATATCGAAAAAAAAAAGTTTAAAATGTACGTATCTGTTATGGAATGAAGTTCTCCGAAAAAAAAATTTCACTTAATTTCAAGTAGTTTTTATGTTACAGCGAAAAAACAATTTGTTATGATACCGAGCAAAAGGTTCGATTTTTAGGAAGAAAAGGGAGGGAGTGTCGGCGCTTTACATGGAGTTATCTCCCCCGTGGCGTTTATAAACTCCAAACAAAAATTAAAAAAACAAAACAAAACAAAAACAAAATGTCTGCCTAATGCGCTCTCATAAAAAATGTTTTTTTTGCTGTAAAAAACAAAAACAAAAAAAAAAAACGATCAAATTAAGTGAAATTTTTTTTCAGAGATCTTCATGGCAAAACGGATACGTACAATATAACCTTTTTTTTTTCGATATTTTCATTTTTTTTAATGTCTTGCTTAAACTGTACAAGTACCAACATCAGCTCTATGTTTAGTATGGATTAAAAATAGGTTTAAAAAAAAAAAAAAGACTATTTCAAGTTTTAATTTTTATAAATGGAATCTGTGATGGATTTTACAGAGGAGAGGGAATGGGGTGGGGGTGGTGTGAAGTTGTTCCATGCCACACCCCTACCACGTCAACCTCCCCTCTCCCAAAAGGGTCTCATTTAAAAGTTAAAAATCTATTAGATGTATACAAAAAAATGGACTGATTTGAACAAACACTGCAAGACCAGGAAAAAGAAAAGAAGGGGAGAGAGGAGGAGAGGGTATTTTTTTTTTTTTTTTTAATAAAGTCATCTTCAGGCATAATAAGGGAGCATATATAAGAGGAATCGGGGTGGGGGGAGAGGAAGAAAAGAAGAAAGAAAAAAAGACAAATCCTTGGATTTACTTTGACAGCCCCATAACTCTTTCTTTTCTTCCCCCTATTTTGAACCTGTAGTCCTCAGATTCCATGAGCAATATTTCTGACAAAAGAGGAAGAATTACTGTTTTCTGGGCCGGAATCTATCTCACACCTATTTATTCACCTTCAAATAGTATTTATTTTATTTTATTTTTTTTTAGCTCCCTTGCATCAAGTGGTTTCATGCCTTGTCTGGAGTGATTTTCATTAAAAAAAAAAAAAAAAAAAAAGGGGAGAGGGGATTTGTTGGAGCATCATAGAAAAAACTCCAAGGATGGAGGAAGGTAATATTCACAAAGATTGGATGTTTAAACCAAAATAAAAATATAATAATTAAAAAAAAAAAAAAAAAAAAAAAACTGTAAATAGTTATTACAAATTTTTAATTAACTATTAATATGAATACTGAGCATCATTTTGCTTTGGAATTTGTGACGGGCCGGGATGGAGTTGGAGGGAGGTTGGAAGTATTGGTGGGGGGTGTTGGAGAGTGTCATGTAAAAAAAAAAAAAAAAAAGAAAAAAAAGAAAGATAAATTGCGAACACTTATTAAAAATATTATGTTCATTAATTTTCAAGGGAGGTAATCAGTCCATTAATCCCCCCTCCCCCTCAAAAAAAAAAAAAAAAAAAAAAAAGGTTATTGTCTCGATTGAACCACAAAAGAACTTTTGATTTCATATAATGAAAGATTTCAAGAAAATGAAAAAAAAAAAAACATGTTTCAGCCCCAAAATTGTACGTTACGTGGTCAGGGAGGTTGAATAAGTAAATATGAGATGGGGTGGGGGGTGGGGGGGTTTGGTAAAATTGTAACGATGTCTCTTGATATAGAGCAAAGATAAGGATTACATTAATGTTATAGTCATAAATTAGAGCCAAAAAAAAAAAATGCTCACACAGTGAATTACAATGAAACACACACACACACACACACACCGATATGTACAGATATAGGCATATGTGTAGTTTAGCGGCATAAATTATTTGAGAGACAAAAAATTATAAAAACTATTTATTTTTATATAAAACACATTATTCGACCCTAAGGCTGAAATAAATCCCGGAAACATTTCATTTTTATTATTTTTTTAACATCTTTTATAAGACTAAATGGACGACAATCGAGGCCGCCATATTGTTTTTAAAATTTGGCCTTTCTAAGGTTTGACAGATTGGCCTTTTTAAGGCGGCCTCGATTTTCATATACATTTAGTCTAATAAAAATGATGAAAAAATAAAAATGAATTTTTTTCTGGTTTTATTTTAGCCTTTAGGTCTAATAATGTGTTTTATTCAAAAATAAATGTTTTTTATAGCTTTTTGTCTGTTAAACTACACATTTGCCCAGATATATTTAAGTGAACAATGGTATTTTAAATTCCAATGACAAATTTTTTTTTCTTGCTGAATTTCAAAATAATTTAATTTGACAATTGTTTCATACAGAAATGACCTTTTGTTCAGGCAGATCACCAGAAAGAAAATCGTCAAAGAAAATAAAAACAAAAAATGTTTTACTTGCATTTTCCATAGCAAACAGTTCCTTAAATGAACCGAGGATTCCATTCATAGACAATTGGTCATGTGCGAAACAATGGTCAAGTTACATTGAATTATTTTGAAATTCTTCAAGATGAAATTGAATGAAGATTTGATCAATGTTTACTTATTTATGCTCTGATGTTAACCGTTAACATTCATTGAGCTTTTACATTGAACAGTTTTGGTAAGCTTTCTTAAAATATACATACACAAATATATATATATATATATATATTTATTTTTTATTTGGAAATTTATAACTACAATAAATTGCGGTTTCACTTAATGCCTTAACTAGCAAATTCTAGCATCGCTACAAATATAATTTTCTGATTTCTTTATGTCCTCTGATGAGAAGAATAATAAGAATAGCATTATTTGAAACTCCGTGGAATAAAGACTTTGTAAATTGTTTTTTGGAGTATTCAGTCAAACAAAAAATTTTGATTGTAAAGTTCAACTTACAGTTTTAATTTTCTTTCTCTTTATATGTATATATATATACTAGCAAAAGTACCCGTCGTTGACTGGATTCAAAAACAGCCTACAGAAAATGGACTCTGATTTATGAAAGTATGATAGGTTATGAAAAGGAAGGGTTGTAAAGAGATAGCTTCGAATCTGGGGGTATCAAAACCAAAGAAAAATATGATGAAAGTAAAAATAAAATAGATAAACCCCATAATTTATTATACCATACCTGTTCACACTGAAACACTTATCACAATATTCTGTGGATCTATATTAAAAAACCTTGTTAAACTTTGTGACATATTTCCATTCTAAGGCGGTCAGGTTTGAACGAACACCCCATAATTTTATTATACCATATTTCTTCAAACTGAAACATAATTATCAAAGTATACTTACGCAGATAGATATGAAAAGTCTTTATTAAAGTTTGTGCCTATTTTCATTCCATGGAGGCCAGGCGCGAACGCACCCACAATTTTATCATACCATCCCTATCTAAGTTAAAACATACTTATCAAAGTATTATTATGTATATCTATATAAAAAACCCTTGTAAACGTTTTTCTTTTTCATTTTTAAATTTTTTATTTCCATACTTTGTGGACCAGGCGCAAACGCAGACCCCACAATTTTAATGAACCACCGTTCTACCAGATCAAACATGCCCATTTCTGTGTCTCGATACATCTATCATTATATGTGATCAGTTTTTTAAAATAATGAACCATGTAAGAGCCTATTCGTGACCAGACACGCACACAGACATTCAGTTTTAATATATATATATATATATATATATATATATATATATATATATTAGTACATCGTTCGGCATTGTGTGGTCATAAAATACGCTTAAATAATATATTTTAATTTATGCATAATTCATATTTGTTATTATAAAGCCAATTCGCTGTTAATTGTTCTATTGTACCTAATATATAGTAGTGATTTCAAACGTTTTTTAAAAATTCCCTCAGTTAGAATCGAAACCAAAGCATTTAACTCTCTACCATCTGACCTAAGGACACATGGATATCAAAACTTAAAAAAAAAAAATAAAATAAAATAACGCAGTTAAATATATAAATTTGCAATCCCATTTGGGTTGAATAAAAAAAATAGGAGGCACTAGCAAGGGGGCGCCCCGCTTTGCTTGGGCATAAAATATGCTTAAATATGATATTTTAATTTGTTCAGATTTCGTATATATTATTATAGAGTTGTGATTTCAAAAGTAAATAAAATAGTAATTGGGTGCCATCAGCTAGAATCGAAACCGAAAGCAAATTGTAGCATTCAAAGCTGGTGATGTTACCACTGTAGCAATGTGACACTCATATGAATTGACCTAAAATAAAAATTAAAAATAAACTAAGATGAAAGTAAAAAATGTATAACGATTTTGACCCATTTTTGACCCCTTAAAAATTATTTTAACCGACTAAAGACCCGTAAAAGAACAGCCTATAAAAATTTCAATCATTTGAGGCCCCTAGCGCTGCTCTGTGACTTTTGGTTTCGGAGGAGATAGAGTTTGAAAATATGGAGACAGACAGACATATAGCCTTTTATATATTGGATTATTTTTGGAACGTACCTTATAGAAAGTAATGGTCTGCGGACCAATGTTACAAGACCAAAATTATAATCAGTGGTTGTAGCATTGGAAATTTCACAATAAGAAGAAAGTTCCCATGATCCGTTTCTGGAAAGGAAGTTTGGTTCAATTCAAATTTTTTGTGATACTTGTAAGCATTGCGTACACAAAAAATACAGTAGAATTACTAAGCTGAAAGATGGTAACTAATTTTTTTTACAGGAAGTGTTAAACAGTGGAAATAGATGAGAGCTCAGGTGTGGAGAAAGCACAGGCTTCAACCACTGTTCTATCGACGAAATGTTGCATCCATCTGCCTGTTTTACAAGTATTTTAATTGCAGGTGATCCGACAAACTACAAGCCCTTGTCTCCTCCTCAACGTGAATATCCACGACAAACCCAACAAGCAGCAAAATCCCACCCCTACACAATAGAAATCCCCAGATGTAAGAAAGCCTTCTAATAGCTTTTTCCCTAGGACGGCTAGACTTTGGAATTCCCTTCCGGATTCCTGCTTCTTGGACTGTACTGACATGCAGAAATTCAAGTGTAATGTAAACAGACATCTTGCTGCTCAACTCCCTACATAGTATCTCTGAAAATTATGTCCCAGAGAGTAGCCTCCTACATCAAAGTGGCACTGTGCCTTGTTTGGGGTGAAAATGTAATAATAATAAAAAATTTGGATGGCAAAGCTATTGAGGTTGTCCAGAAGTTTTATTATCTTGGTGATACCATTGAAGTACAGGGAGGAGCAGGTGCTCATGTGATTGTAAGACTTGGTAATGGATGGATTAAGTTTAGGGAGCTTCTGCTATTACTAACCAGCAGAGAGTTACCACTGTCGACCAAGGTAAGAATCTGTCAAGCATGTGTACGGAGTGTGATGAAACCTGGTCAGTGAAGGATGGGGAAGTGACGGTGTTCTAGTGGTTACTGACATGGACTGACAATCTGACTCAGTAATTGTCTGTTTTTAAGATGAGGGGTTTTCATTTATTGAGATTGTCGGACTGACTTCCTCATCGTGTTCGGACTCCAGCTAGGCTCTGGGAAATAGTTGCTGATTCTCTGTTTTGAATGTTACTTTTCACTGCCTTTGTTCAGGATTGAACTCAGCACCTTTGGGTAACTCAATCCTGAACGAAGTCAGTGAAAAGTAACATTCAAAACAGAGAATCAGCAACTATGTCCCAGAGCCTAGCTGGAGTCCGAACACGGTATCCCCGTAATAATAATAAAGGGTTGGGTTCGAGACTCCTAACAAACGGTTCCCCAGTTCGATACAAAACACCTGATGAAGGCCGGAGGGCAAAACGGCCGAAATGTTGTGACTATAACAACCAAGATGAGGAAGTCAGTCTGGCAATCTCAATAAATGACAATCTGAATGTTTCGAGTTCAAATCCAGTGCATTCCACAAAAAATGACTTTCATTTAGTCTCTCCTGTAAGTATCCGATGTCTTTCTAGAAAGAATTCTGACTAAAAAAAATATTAAGGAAACCAATGCCAATAATAGAATCTTTGGATTCATACGGTGATGATGATGAGGAGTGAAGGATGAGGATATGCGTTACATGGATAGAAATGAGTCTGATGGTATTCCAATATTGAAAGAATTGATAACGGTGCGTCATTGTATTAGGTTGAGAAGAAAGTTCTTGCGGAATATTTAATTTTGATGTGTATTTTCAAGTAAGTTTTCATTATAGTACCTTTATTTTATATTAGTAATGGGACAATTCCAATATTTTTACCAATGCCGATACAATTACCGATTCCGATTCTTTATAAATCTCTAATCATTTAACTATAAGATTGTTATTTTCCCCCGATTTTCGTAAAAACCCATTTTAAATATGCAGATATTTTCCTAAACGTCAAAAATACACTTGTGGAGGATGATCTATCGATTTTAGCTTTACTGGTATTTTAAAATCAATAAATGTTTACTATTTTATCATTATTACCAGCAAGGGAAGATTTGGGTTTAAATAAAATAAAATAAAATAAAAAAGGCAATTAAAAGAATTGTTTTGGCATCGGTAAGTAGGCATCAATTTTTCTGATTCCCGATTCCGATTAATCGTCCCAACACTATATATCATCTTGAGGAGCGTTTTTCGCTCTATCTAATCATTTAAATTACAATCGTTTGCAAGCAATTATGTCTTCTTTTCAGAACGTTAAATACAAGATGGAAAAAAAGCAAATTCACAATTTTTTTTAATTTCAATTCAAGCAAGGCCGAAAAGCTGCTGAAACAGCTCGTGATATCAATGAAGCATTTGGCACAGGAACCACTACATTGTGCTGTTTGGCAGAGCACAATGGTGGTTTAAGAAATTTCATGGTGATGAGATTCTTGAAGATGATGAGTGTAGTGGTCGGCTATCGGATGTTGACAAAAATCAATTAAGAGCCTTAGTCGAAGCCAATCCACGCACAACTGTTTGAGAAATTGATTCTGAATTAGACGTAATGTATACAATGATTTCCAACCGCTTGAAAGAAATTGGAAAGACAAAAAAACTTGATGAATGGGTGCTTTATGAATGGAACAACAACCAAAAGAAACGCCGTTATGAAGTGTCATCTTTATCTTTTACACAGCAGGAACAACCCGTTTCTCGACCAGGTTGTGACTTGTGATGAAAAGTGGGTTCTTTATGACAACCGGCGATGCTCAGCTCAGTGGTTAGATGCTGATGAAACTCCACGACACTTCCCAAAGCCAGAGTTGCACCAAAAGAAGGTCATGCTGATTGTTTGGTGGTCTGTGACTGGTCTCGTCCATTACAGTTTTTTGAATGCAGGCGAAACAATTACGGTGGAAAAGTACTGTTAAAAAATTAATGAAATGCATCAGAAACTTCGACAACAACACCCAGCATTAGTCAACAGAAAAGGCACAATTCTCCTTCACGACAATGCTTGACACACGTTGCTAAACTAACTCTGTAGAAGTTGAAAAAATTGGGCTACGAAACTCTACCTCATTCGCCATACTCTCTAGACCTCTCACCTACCGACTACCATTTTTTGAAGCATCTCGATAACTTCCTACGTGAGAAAGGCTTCAAAAACCTAAGCGATATCAAAAACGCTTTGAGCAACTTCATCACCACCAGAACGCCAGACTTTTACGTTACTGGCATAAAATACACTTGTTTTGTGTTGGCAAAAAGTGTGTTGATTCTGATGGTTATTTCGATCGATAAATTTTTGTTTGAGCCGAGTTATGTTCATCTGAATTTAAAAGTTAAAAACCGCAAGAACTTACTTGTCAACCTGATAGAACAGTTGAGATAGTAAGGTCAGTCGAAGATAGTACAACAGTTGAGATAGTAAGGTCAGTTGAGTAATCTTATATATATATATATGTCAGGCTTGAGATATTCAAAAGTCGGAACTAATAAACACGAGATTATTAGATAGTGCTGGATAACAAGAGCAAGATATTTTTTATTATTTATTCGAAGGTAAACAGTTACATTTAGTCTCCCTGACAAAGTCTCATTGACTGAAACAGATGGCTGTTTGTAGCAACCTAATGTAACTGTTTACCTTTGAATAGATGATAATAATAATAATAATAATAATATATATATATATATATACACACACACACACACACACATATATATATTATTATTAGCAGGACACCCGGCATTGCCCGATCATAAAGTATGCTTAAATATGATATTTTAATTCATGCGGTTTAGTCGACTACCCCTTCCAAGGTCAACTGTTTTTTTGTTTTTTTTTACCCCTTAGCAGCAACTTTTACCGGCAAAAAAATCAATTAAAAGTGTGCTACAAGTTCAAATACTCTATATATATCAAATTTCAATTCTGTTGATCAAATATTCTGAGACAAGTAGTAGAGATTTTCTATATACACACTGACAAGGTCACTTTATATATAATATTTTTATTCATGTGTTTTAAGGGAGGTGGTGTTTGATCAACACTACTGGGGAGTCATAAATTAATATACTGTTTTATTTTTAAATCCCCAAAACAGTGTTTTATGGTAAAAAACTGACGATCTCTTTAAGAACATTGGTACTATTGTGTATTCATGCAAATAAAATGATTTAGCGATGCAGGGAATTATTAACTTTCAAGGACATTGTTTTTTTTTAGTTTTAAAGAAAATAGAAACTAGAAAATAAAATTCAGCTTAATAGTGATGGAATACTGCTGCCACATCTGGGCAAGAGCTGCTAAAAATAGCCTATCCTACCTTGACAGAGTACAAAATAGATTTTGTGGCTTAGTGGGGGATGCCCTTTTCTCTTCCCTGCAACCTCTCTCCCACAGAAGAGACGTTGCGAGCCTGTCTTTGTTTTACCGTTATTTCCATGGCAAGTGCTCGTCTGAGCTCCAATCTCTGGTCCCTCCCCGCCAATCTTTTACGAAAAACACCAGTCTAGCTGAAGCCACTGTCAAAAATTTTCCCCACTCTCTATCTGTGCTTAAATCAAAACGTAGATTCTATGAACAAAGCTTCTTTCTTAGAACAGCACGCCAGTGGAACTCTGTTCCGTCTGCCTGTTTCCCACCTGACTACAACTTGGATGTCTTCAAATCCAGCGTAAACAAATTCCTGATGAACCGCCCCCTTAAGTAGACACTTTATGAAATCTCAACACTAACGTACAACGTACTGTACATGCAATAACCCTTATCCCTGAGTGGCTTCCGGGCCTTGATAAGTGGTGACCTCCTTGTAAAAAAAAAATTAATGCAATTATCTTTTTCTATAATATAAAGCTCACCTGGCTGTTTAAATGTATGTATGTTTGTATGTCTGCCTAAAACTTTCGACAGAGGCGACGGATTTTCACGACATTTGTATCTTTTTGAAGCTCGATCCTTCGGACGACAAATATCGAAAAATTGACCAAAAACATTAATTCCTTCACCTTCAACTAGGCACTTTTCTACAGGGAGGGGTCGCTTTTTCCGTTGATATTTTTGAAAGTCATTCCCTCTTTTCGATTGTCTAGCCTTAATTTAAATCTACATCGTTTTCGGTTTGGCGGTGGGCGCAATAGCAAAGACGTCACGTTTTTTCACATTCTTTTCCTCCTTCGTGGTACGGGTTCGTGGGTTTGAGCTTGCCTGCCTACTACCACTTTTTCTTTTTTTTTTTTTTTTGCTCAACACACACCACCAAACACCCGGGCAACGCCGGGTACCCAGGCTAGTCTAATAATAAAAAATGAATAAGTAATTAATTAATGCTTGTTTTTCAAAGAAATATGCAAACTAGTTAATCTTCAAGAAGTCTCTCGCATATCCATTACGGAGTATATAAAGAAGTTCATTTTAATAATTTCTAAATAAGATAAGTAGATCTGGCCTCTGGGACAAGATCACAGTATAGTATCTGTTTTAATGCTACACTTAAGCAAGTTAATTTGTTCTTAGTCAGTGTAGGGGAAACTCTTCTATACTAAGGCAATTTTTATTTTTGCCTCCCCTTTTGGGGAGCTGTTTTTCACACATTAAAAATGACCTTGCGTCACATTTTGCTTTTGTGGGGAAGCAAATACATTCCAATAAAAAAGTAGAGAATATCAATGTCAGAGCGAGAAAAAAACTAAACATATATATATATATATATATATATATATATAATATATATATATATATATATATATATATTATATATACTCCTATAAATTCCTTTTTCTTTCATGTGTTGAGATATTCATATAAAAACCCTGTTTTCTATTTATTTAAAAAGAAAATACAATTTTCTTATATATGGGTCGTGCAATTGCATTCATTTGCAAAAGATCTAGCTAATTTGCATATTCTTTTAAACATTCATTTTAATTAATTCCCTATTAGTTTTTTTTTTGGTTTTCTTATGGGATGATCATCTTTAGTTAACTATTACGTGTAATTATATTCATACAGATATTCTACATGATTTATACTTGTATAATATTTGCATAAAATGTTTATAGTAAACAAAATTGTTTCCATATATATTTATGTATACGTATATATTTTTGTTTAATCTATCTATCTATATATCTACAAAAGTGAACGTGTGTGTGTGTGTGTGTGTGTGTACATTTCCCTACGCAATAACTGTCAATTTCAAGTCTACAGACTCGAAATTTGAGATACATGGTACTGAGATTTGGGAAAATCTATGTGATCGGTTTCGGCCAGAAATTTGGCTTTTAAGGGGTCAAAGTTGAACGATTTGACCTTTGAGAACTCTACCAAACTCCTCTGACAATTTTGGGTCTAAACACTTGAAATTTTAGATAAAGGTTCCTTGGACATGGATCTAACTTAACTTGATTTGAGCCCAAAACAATAAATTTTAAGGGGTCATAATAGGGGCCAAAGTTAAAAAAATTGACTTTTTTTTTGCTCACCATACACCTCCAAACACCCGGGAACCTATGCTAGTATATCTATAAAAGTGAAAGTGTCTGTGTACACATCCCTACGCAATAACTCTGTCAATTTTAAGTCTACAGACTCGAGATTTGATATACAGGGTACTAAGATTTGGGAAAATCTTTGGGATCAGTTTTCGGCCAGAAATTTGGCTGTTAAGGGTGTCAAAGTTTAACGATTTGACCTTTGAGAATTCTACCAAACTCCTCCAACAATTTTGGGTCTAAAAACTTGAAATTTTAGATATAGGTTCCTTGGACATGGATCTAACTTAATAACTAGATTTGAGCCCAAAACAATAAATATTAAGGGGTCAAAGTTAAAAAAGTTGACCGCTTTTTTTTTTTTTTTGCTCAACATACACCTCCAAACACCTGGGCAATGCCGGGCTAAAATGCTAGTATATATATATATACCTTCTTAATCAATGGATTTTTACCATATCCTTTTTCCTGCTTTCATAATTATTTTGAATCCCTATAAACTGTCAATAACTATTTAATAACTTTTTAATGCAAACATGATTAATTTCATATTTGTAGTTTCTTTTAATGCATTCATCTGCAAAATTTAGTGCATATTTTGCGAACCTCTTTTCTCTGATAAGAAGAATTGTATTTTTCCAAACTCCATGGAATAAGGTTTTTCAAGTTTATTTGTACTCCTTGTCGGATAACTAAAAATTTTGTATACCTTCTTTACAGGTTTATAAGTTTGTTTTTTGTTTGAAAATTTGAATTAATTTTTAATATTAAGATTTTTCTATTAGAGAGAGAAAGAGAGAGACTGGTAAATTAAAAAATATATCCATTTTGAATTTGGAAACGGATGAATCTCACAGGTAAGAAATTCATTTTTGTAACATGAAAAGGTTAGATAAAGTAATTAGAATAGGAAATTATATCAAATATTTGTAACATGTCTTCTTCCTAAGATTAAGGGAGGTGGTGTTTAATTAATACTGCTGGGGAGCCATGATGCAATATACTGTTTTGTTTTTAAATCCTCAAAATAGTGTTTAATCGTAAACAACTGATGAACCCTTAAATTAACATTAGGACTATAGTGAATTCGAGAGAGCAAGTGTATGCAGTGATTGCAGGTGATTAAATGACTTACTGACTAAATAGTTTTCCAACGAATGATAAAAATATATTCTTTTATTTTTTATTTTTTTGTATAGTTTTAAATGTTAAAAACTTCCAAGATATATATATATATATATATATATATATATATAATGCTTCTCCATATAAATAATTGAACTTGTCTACAAATATCGCAAACAAATAAATAGCATCTGTAACAAAAAACAAAACAAAACAAAATAAAGAAAAAACGACAAAACAAAACAAAATAAAGAAAAAACGACAAAACAAAACAAAATAAAGAAAAAATGACAAAACAAAACAAAATAAAGAAAAAACAACAAAACAAAACAAAATAAAGAAAAAACAACAAAACAAAACAAAATAAAGAAAAAACAACAAAAAACAAAATAAAGAAAAAACAACAAAAAACAAAATAAAGAAAAAACAACAAAAAAAGAAAAAACAACAAAAAAAAAAAACAAAAGAAAAAACAACAAACAACAAAAAAAAAACGATACACTAATGAAGATTGGCTCAGTAGTAGAGCTTTACGATTCAAACTCTGGGGTTCCGGTTTGGAGTCTCGTCAAGTTCAACCATTTTGATAAATCACAAAATGGCAAAACATACTTTAACTATACAACTAAGATAGTTACTGCTGGTATGCAGGCGGTAGATATCACATCTACAAACATTAACTGAAATTAGCCGACTCCCCAGACACGATTTTGGAACAACCCATTTGTTGAGGGACATCACGTTCCTACGAAGGATGAACTGCTTTTTCTACACATATTAGACATTAAGAGGAGATTATAGATAGATATATATGTATACCAGCAGTAACTATCTTAGTTGTATAGGACACGTTGCTTGTCACATCGTAGAATGTAGAACTGGATAAAAATATAAGAATTTAAAAATCGAGGCATAGCCAATAGATTGCGCCATGGCCCATATGGTTAGGTCGTCAGTATTGCACACTTCATGCGTGCGATGACCCGGGTTCGCGCCTATGTCGGAGCACGTCACTGATGAGATGCAGTACATTGAAACCCACTTTGGGTCTGGCGTTATCTGTTGTCGATGCAATTGCTTGATTCTATCTAATGCTGGGTTCTAGCTTTATCATGAAAAGTGTATGTGAACGGGTATATATCTATATATATATATCTATATAATGTTTATGGGGAAACTATGCTTGTTCAATTGTATTTCACCCTTTATTTATATCAATCCTTTAATTTATAAAGTTTGATGTAACTACAAAGTACGTACAAATAAATGACAAAAGGTCTATATTCCAAATTTAAAGATGTTGTCCATCTTACCGTTTATTTTTTAAGCATGTTGAAATGTTATATTCTTGACAGTACCTGTTTCGTAGCACCGAATCATTCATGAAATTATTGTCAATTTTTTAATTTATTCCGCCCTTAACTCATCAGAAGAATAGGAACTCATCAACTTTAAAAAGATGGCGTAACTAAAGAAAACACAATTGCAACTTCTCTTCTGATTTTTGGATCTTGTGGTCTTTCCCATATTCCTTTTTTTTTTCTTTTTGGAATGCAGACCTTTTGTCATTTATTTGTATATAGATATATATTATACTTCTCTTTATTTGAAATTTTGTATAAATCTTTATTTGAAATTTTGTATAAATCTTCGTTTGATAAGGTGCAGCAAACTAAGGATTTTTTCATGTATGACATAAAAAAAAATATAGGTCTAAAAGGTGAGCTTGTTTCTTGACTAATTATCTTGAGTCTATCAAAATAATTTTAGGTTCTTGCCCAAAATTCTGGTTGATGTAGGCAGCCGTGACAAAACAAAAATATTATATTTCAAAAATCACGTAAATTGATCAAGTAGTTTTATTTTTATAAAGATAATAATTTTTAAGCGATTAATGGGAATTCATAGACCTTACAACACTAGTAATGTCATTGACACACTAGTTCTTGTCAGATCATTGGAGTTAAGCAACACTGAACCTGGTCAGTACTAAAATGGGTGACCATTTGGAAATTCCATGTGCTCTCCACTTATCTCAGCATTGTTTCTAGTCACCTGGCACTTTCAGGCAGTGTCAATTCAGGAGCAATGGGATTAGAGATAGCGCAACCTTTGCCTCACAATTATACATGCAGTTACCCTGAGAGGGGGGGGGTCTCTTGCCATCATCATTTCAACACTATTAAGTATGAATTATTGTTGAGTTATCTACATTTGTTTCATAAGAAAATTTTCCAAATAGCGGACAAAACAGTCGCTCCTCGAATACTCGTACAATTTGATTTTCTTATTTAAAAATGAAACTACTTGATTAACTTACGTGATTTTTGGAATATGATAATTTCATTTCATCAAAACTACATAAATCATACAGATAGGAATTCTGGACAAGAACCAAATTCTTATGACTTGTATGAATTAAGTCCCTTATTTTTAAGCTGGAAAAAGGAAAAAGTCTATTTTTTATAAATTCACTAGCGAGGGGTACCCGGCGTTGCCCGGGTGTTGGGGGGGGGGGGTTTAAAAAAAAAAAAAAGTAAGTATGAGGATCGAACCCGGACCCTTGAGGCAAAGTTGTAAATTAAAGTGTGAAAAAAAAAACAAAAAACGTACGACGTTAACCATTGCCCCCACTGCGAGATGCTAACGGAAACATGTTTGAATTTATTCAATTATTTGGCAGGTGCCCGTTTTAATGAGTTAATGAGATCAGGTTTGACTGCAGTATAGTATTTACAGCTGAACGCCCCCCCCCCCCGAAGATGTTATAGGAAAAAGACTAACCCACATGCGGCGAGCGACAAATATTGAATATTTATCTTTCCAAAATCGACCAAATTAAATAGACAGGCAAGCTTCGTTGTTAACTGTGAGATATTACGATTTGTATGTGATATAAAAAGTTTTAAAAAGTTGTGAACCGACCGACCGCTTCTCTGAAAGAAACCTTTTGTAGACATACAGAAAAAGCGAACACATATACATACATACATGCATTTTATATTCGCTTTTATATTTATAGATTTCAGTCCGAAAAGTCCACAGGTGGCTTATCGATGTTTCTGCTACTCTGTCTCGTATGTGATACTTTGTTATCTCAGAGTTAAAACAGGGGAGACAACTACCTTTACGGGAAAGAGAGTTATTTCCCTTTGAGCATGTTATTGTCCTAGCACAATTACTTATCAAAAACACATGAGAATTTAATTCCTTAGTAGGGAAACTGAAAGGACAAATGTCACATTGGAATTGGTTTGATCTTAGCAAAAAGAAATACAGTAGAACCCCGGGATACGGCATTAAAAATTAGTAACAAAACACAGTACAGTATATAATACACATGTATATAATCAAATAACAGAATAAATAACATCCTAAGGCAGGACAAATAGCGTAACCAGGTTCCAGAAAAAAAATATTGGGTAACTTGTACAGTTTAGTCAAGACATTAAAAAATGAAAATATCGAAAAAAGTTTTAATTGTATGTATCCGTTATGGAACGAAGTTCTCTGAAAAAAAATTTCACTTAATTTCATCAAGTAGTTTTTTTTTCTTTTTTTTTTACAGCGGAAAAACAATTTGTTATGATACCGAGCAAAATGTTCGATTTAGCGAGTATTAAAGATGGGAAAGGGTGTCAGCGCTTTAACTGGAGTTATCTCCCTTTGTTATTTCTAAAATTCAAACAAATTTTTTTTTATAAATCCAAGATGGCCGCCTTCAACGCGCTCTGATAAAAACGTGTTTTTCCGCTGTAAAAAAAAAAAAAAAAAAAAAAAAAAAAAAAACTACTTGAAATTAAGTGAAAATTTTTTTTCGGAGAACTTCGTTCAGTAACGCATACATACAATTTAAACTTTTTTTTTTCTTCGATATTTTCATTTTTTAATGTCGTGACTAAACTGTACAAGTACCAAACATTGTATTTCACATCATCACCTGAAAAAACCGCATCCTTAGGCCACCGTATCCCGGCGTTCTACTGTATTAGAGAGCAATATACGCATTAGTCTGAAATATATCCATAACAAAAGACAAAAGAGATTAAAATCAGTTGAAGTTGGGTTGTGTTACGGCATATCAACCCCTTCTGATGCTATTCAATATTAAAACAATTGCAACGACTAATAGCAGTCTATTCGAATGTCCAACATTCAAACAGGCAAAAGTTATTGTCCATTGACTTAGAACGACTGCTGTATGACAAAGTGATGGTTGTATATGGTTAAATCTGTGCTTTTGTTTTTCATTAAATACTAATCCCTATTAATCGTTAACGGTGCATCAAACGGATACATAATAATAATTCGCTGCTGCACGTTACACCTTATCGTAACAAAGGTCCAATCAAAATTTCAGCCAGATCGGCTCAGTAGTTTCTTAAAAAAAATAAATAAAAAAGGTAGAATGCATAGACAGACTAAGAGAAATATAATATAGATACTGCCAAGGACTTTTTTTTTTTTTTACATAGGCACAACCACTTATCAAGGCCCAGAGACCACTCGAGGATAAGGGTTAAGAGTGTACAGTAGTCAATTGGACAATATAGTAATTGTTAGTAATGAAAATTCGGTAAATTTGTTAACTTAAGTGGAACAACTCCTCAAGAACTTGTTTACGTTGGACTTGAAGACAACCATATTGTAATCAGCTGGAAAACGGAAGACAATTCCACAGGCGTGCAGTTCTAAGAAAGAAGCTTTGTTCATGGAATCTACATTTAGATTTAGGCATAGATAAAGAGTGGGAGAATTATTGATAGTGTTTTCAGCTAGACGAGTGTTTCTTCGGCGAGGGGAGACCATAGATTGAAGCTCAGTCGAGCATTTGCCATGAAAATAACAATAAAGCAAAGACAAACTCGCTACATCTCTTCTGTGAGAGAGGTTGCAGTGAAGAGAAAAGGACATCTCCTATGAAGCTAAGAAGTCTATTTTGAACTCTATCAAGGCAGGACAACTCCTTTCTAGCAGCTCCTGCCCAGATGTGGCAACAGTACTCCATCCTTGGATGTACCTGGCTCTTATAAAGATAGAGAATTGCATCAGTAGTGAGATATCTACTGGATCGACAGAAGGATCCCACCATTTTTCCAGCGGGCTTGGCAACAGATTTGATGTATGTGTTCCATTTCAGATCAGGAGTAAAGGTCAAGCCCAGAAGCTTGTAAAAACATGAGGCCTCTCCAAAATGAGAACCATTCATTTCAATTGATGCCAGATGGGAATCAGAACGTTGATGATGTAAAGATAGAAGCTTGGTTTTAGATGCATTAAAAGTAACCAGCCACTCCTTTCCCCATTGTAACACGTGCTCAAGATCAGAGGAGAGAGAATCGGAGAGAACTTGGTCGTTTACAGTCATGGTAGTGTCATCAGTATAAAAGTGGAAGAATTCTTGCCTTTGCCTGTATCCTATATCCCCACAAAGCCACCATTCAGCCACGCATGGAGAGAAAAAAAAAATAAATAAAAGAAAATCTAATTTAATAGGTACCATACTGTCTAACAATCTTCAACATCATAAAAAGTAATCCTTTATTAAGGAGTTCTTTGCCTACTCCTTTTTTTTGTCAACCAATCAAGTTTTTATTTGTGTACAAACTTTGAAAACACTAGAACGTTTTAATAATGATGATAGATAAGATGTGATTCGACACTCATCATCACAGTAGTGAATTCCATACGCTGTCACCATATTTATTAGGCAATTCACACAACCCTCAATCAATCGGGATTGATCATGTTCTGCAATTCATTAAAAAAGAAAACAAAACGGATTTATAATTCTTCCTAATTTATTATTTTCAGTTCTTCACATAAAGATATGAAGAAAAAAAAAAAAACAAAAACACTCACAGATCCGTAGTCTTGGGATTACAAGATTCAGATTAGGATTAAAAATGTTTACAAGAAATCCTATCCAAGATGTCCGCCAAAAGTTGTCGTTAACCCCTTACACCGTGACCATCACCAACAGAATCAGCTCATTTTTTTTACTTCTACACCCCCCCCCATCCCCACCGGCAAAGTAAATGATTTCTATCTTTTGGACCATTAATTGGAATTGTGAAAATCAGATCTTTTTTTGGGGTATCAGTACTGGAAAAATTTATGCCTAATTTCCGAAGCCAAAAACGATTCTTTTGTGTTGTTTTTTTAAATTTTATTTTCCATTGCTGGCAATAATGATAGAAGGATGACTTCTTATTGATTTTAAACTACCAGTAAATCTAAAATCTATATGTTCTACCGTAAATGTATTTTTTTTACGTTTGCAAAAGTATACACACATATTACATGGGTTTTTACGGTAATAAAAAAAAAAAAAAAAAAATTTGCAACTTCATAGCTAAATATTTACACATTCAAAAAGAATCAGAATTGTCCCATTACTAATATATATATATATATATATTTATTTTTCATTCTGTTAAGTCTTCATGTCCTTTCCCCCCCCTTTTCACTTTCTATGTCTGGAGTCTAAAAATTACCCCCCCCCATTAAATTTAACATTTTATTTCTTTTACGAAAATAAATATATTTCTTCAATATTTCCATTTGAGAACCAAACGCTTTCAGTGGTACACAAACTTTATTACGTCGCCTGACAAGGACTGGTCCTTAGCGACCAGTTTCTGAAACAGCATGTTCAGTGCAGCGGCTATGTAATATTTGTCTACATAAATAAAAATATTATATTATATATATCGTTAAATATGAGACAATTTTTTTTCTCCAACAATATTTCTAACAAGCGTACACAAATCAGAATATAAAAAAAAAAAAAAAAAAAATTAATGTCTGGGATTCATTTAATCCTTCTAGCTTTCAACATACATTTTAATCATCTTCTGGAGGAAGTGAAAAACACTTGCACAAATTGAAGACATAAATGTTTTACGAGTTAGTCAAAAGGTTTAGCATTAAGGAAAATTCCAGACGACGACATGACTGCTTTTTAAAAATTTATCTTACACACTTGGCCTTAGAAAAGTATTTTTTTTTAGAATTTTGCAAAGAACTGTTAATAAAACTTATAGCCATAAATTGTATTCAACAATGTTGGAAATAATGATGGCAACCTAGTTACACCTATATATATATATATATTAAAAGTTTTTATTTCTACAAATATATCTGTGGAATTCTCTTGATTGTACCTATTTACTATGCCTCCCCACGGGACAGAGTTAGACACCAGGGTCGTTTTTTAACGTGGAGAAAAGGTACAAAAATAAAAATTGTCTCAGTCGTGAAGGATTTCTCCTCCACCGAAAGAGAACAAGAAATAGAAGTGCAGCATCTGAAGAACAGATACTACACTTTGATCTTGTCCCAATAATGTCACCAGGCCAAAAAAAGTATATTTACTTTTATATTGTTAAAAAAAAAAAAATGCAATACTTTTTTCTTTTTTACCTGAGAAAAATGTTTATTAAAGCTACAATTGAAATACTTCCGTGGATGTGTAGCCTTAACATATTTATATAAATAAAAGTTTTATAAATAACGATTACTTAGCACTATTATATAAAACACTATAAATTCTAAATTTTTTTTAACCTGTGGATACAAACTTAATCTGCATTATATATATATATATATATATATATATATATGGCAATTGTTTGGTGGCTTGGAGATAGAGGCTTAGCAAATGGAGCTAAAGGTGTCTTTGTGGCTAGGTTCGAACTTCCTGACCAGCAGGAATTGTCATCCGACACTGATGATTACATAAGCATAAAACACTTGTCTGTAGCTATAAAAGAATGATTATTGTTTAGTTATATATATAAGTGACCATGTCTGTCTGTGTGTGTGGAATGGCCCCCACCAAACTACTATTGATTTTTTGTCTAAAGGCGATATTTGATATATAGGGGAGTTGGACCTGTAGAATAAATTTGATTTTATTTTTAGCCAGTATAAATAGCTGCTAATGGGTCAAAATTAAAATCTAGCAAACGTAAATTGACTAAACATGTTATTTCTACACATGCGCAAATATACATTTATATCTTTAACAATGTCATTTTTTATTTTTAAAAAAAGTTTTTATATACGTATGGAGCTCAACTGGTAACGAATAATGTTAGAGAGCCACATGTTTTAGTTTCGATTCTAACTGATGGCACCAAAGTCATTTTTACTTATTTTTTAACTTTTGAAATCAATACTATATATTTGGTACTATATAATAATAGAGAATTGGCTCTATAATAAGAAATACAAAATCTGGATAAACTCCAGGAAACATACACGTGTGTGTGTGTGTGTGTGTATATATATATATATATATATATATATATATATAAAGAGAGAGAGAGAGATAACTTAAGTCATATTGTGATGACTAAAAAAAAAAAAAAAAAAATTGTGTGGTTCATTGAGAACACAATTTTTTTTTTAACCTCTCCTCAAATTTTATAATTAATAAAAATAAATTAGAGTAACAGAGTTTAATTGTAAATTTACTCACCTTGATTTTATAGGTAGATGTTAAATTCAATTTCTCTTACACAATAATTTTGTCACGGTTTTGACAATAGAAACCTATCTACACTGAAGCATTCACCTGAAAGCTATCAGGGAATTACCTCCCTTACATTGCTGTATGCGATAACATCTAAATAATATTTCATTTATAATATCTATATAATTTATCATATTTTCCACTTTGCAAATTTGCATACTTCAAATGTAAAAAAAATATTGTAACCCTTTGTTTAAATAATATAACTACTTGCATGATATAATTAGCCCTAATAACTGTTTCTCTAATTCTGGATTTGATGTATAATCTTTTAAATATATTTTCAAACTATTTTGGGAATATTATGCATAGGATATGTGTTTTTTTGTGATGTTTGAAATTTTGTTAGTTTGCTTTCAATAATTTCATTTGTTATTTTGATTTCAATAATTTTATTTTCATAAACATATTTATTATAAATTCAAATAAAAACATTTTTTAAATGAAAAATATCTTATCTTTACAATTTCATAAACAGACATTTCTTAGAAAATTTAAAATAAAATAATTTTATTTTTTAAATTTTGTTATTATAAGTGAAAAAGACTAATTGTGTTATTTTTATCTTTTTATCATCATTTTATCATTTTTTAAATTTTTATTGTATATTATTCAATAATGTCCTTTTCTTATATTTTATTTCAATAAATTGTTTCACATTAGAAATATTGGAGAACAATAAAAATGAAGGAACTGATTTGCCTTGTCACCGCTTCCGGTAGCAGACACACCAGAAGTTAAGAAGTACCTTAGGTGACTATAACCAAATAATTTGTTGACATAAATTATATCGATAAAATTAGTTTTGTGATTAGGAGGCGTAACTCTTGTATGAACAATACCAGATTACAATTTTAAAAGACTTTATTTCACTTTTATTTTTAATGCTTAAATATTTTAATATTTAAAAAATGCTTTAATAGTATTTCGATTTTATTTTAAATATTCTGACACACATTTTTATTGAATAAAAAGAATACAATTTCCAAGGCCTTTTCAAGACAAAGCTCGAAATTCAAGACTTTTTCAAGCCTATGCGAACCATGTATATACTAAACCACACATTGATAAAATGTTTTATCAATGTATGGTTTAGTTCTAATATGTTATTTTCTATTTTTATGTATATTAATAATATTGAATATTTTTTTTATCAAGATAGAATTTAATATAATATGTATTAGGTTTTATTTAAAAACTTTTCTTAATTGAACACTGCTGCCGTTATTTTTCACTAAACTTACATCATTATATATATATATATATATATATATATATATATATATATATATATGAAGCTACAAAATGAACCCTTCCCAACAAGTTTTGATGTGCATGTGTGCTGATTGAGTTATGCGCTTGACTGACAACCAGGAAAGTTCATCTATGAAGCACTTGCTCCAACTTCCCTATAAGAGGGGGGGGGGGGGGGGAGAAAAAAAAAAGAAAAGCAATGTGGTAAATAGTAAAAAAACCTGGTCGATGATGGTTAAAGCTGACCTGGAACATGATCTGGGCTATGTGTTTAGTGAGTTCGTCATGGGAACAGCGAATGGCTAAGAGATCAGCCAATCGTTTAACTTTAAATCATAAGCTTTGGTCAGTCTTTATGAAGGATACAGTTTTGAGAATGGATGGAGCCGGCTCAAGCCACCTCAGATGAATGCTGCAACAATTACAAGTAGGAGCATAAAATCACTCTAACAGCACAATCATGCAGACCAATTTGTGTAGGCGCATGAGGGTTCAATTTCAGGAATATTTTTTTTTCTATTCTAATTGTAAAAAAAAAGTCTAAAGAGAAAAAAGGATGAAGCCAAGTCAATTATCGATAAGATAAAATGTATAGCAAGTATGTCATCATCTGATAATTTATATATAAAACCTTAATTTACATGTTCTTAGTTAAGTCACTATTGAACTTTTAACTTAAACCTTTGTTCATATATATATATATATATATATATATATATATATATATATATGAAAGATTTTAGAAGTATACAACAGTTTTTATAATGTGTGGGAGGAGCTAGCCGAAGATAGACCAGCATGGAGGCGTGCCTTGAGTAAAGGTGGCAAAGGACTTGAGAACCTTTGGTTCGAGAGGCTGGCGCAGAGAAGACAAAACTAGTGACTACGTTTACTGTTGCTTGCATTAATCTTTCGTAGATTGCTTGCCATTATTATTATATATATATATATATATATATATATATATATATGTATGCCTAATTCTATTTTAATGAAAATCAAGATTTTAGAAGTATACAATAGTTTTTATATTAAATTAGTAGAGCGTATGGTTGTGTGATGGTTATTGTTAAAGCGCCCCCAAGAGACTAATTTAAGAGTAAAGGGCAGACAACTTTTAAAAGTTATATCAAATTAAAAACTAGGCTGAAAATAAACAATTTAAGATATGAGCGGACATGTTCAGCAGTTGACAAGTTTTTTGTTTGGATCGTGCGTGTGGGTGGAGTGGGGGCAGTGTTTAGTATATCAATTGGAAAAGAATAAAGAAAAAGGAAAAGTAGAAAGGAAAAAAGGAAAGTAAAAAAGAAAAAGAAAAAACTGAAAAGAAAGGAAAAAAGGAACAGAAAAGGAAAAGAAAACGGAAAGGAAAAAGAAAAAAGAGCAAAAACAATTCTTTCATTCAGTTTATGATTTTTTTGAAAAGAAAAGAGTAAAGAAAAAAAAAAAAATGTTTTACATTTTAGAAAAAAACGTTTTGTTACAAATCATATGGTGTGCCATTACAAACATTGACAGGAAACTTTGAAATCTTTTAGGATTGGCTAGGCCCCCCCCCCCCAACCCCGTCAGAATACCCTAAGAAACAATCTAAAAAGATACACACATACACACACACTTTAATCCAATAAATAATAAAATGTGCTTAGCCGATTCATGGTATCACCACTAGAAATCATCTACAGTATCCCTGACTGCAACAATTCATTTTTTTTCTTGATTGTTGCAAGTGTGGTTTAAATTGAAGTACATTTAATTATTTATTATAGAATGTTGAGAACTTTAATTGTTAAAGATTTGGTCTATCACTTCAATTCGGTTCTGTCAGATTTTAAGAAGAGTTTGTTCCTTGGTATATATATATATATATATATATATATATATATATAAAAATTACGAATAAAAAAAGTGTACTTTATTGGATGTTCCAGAAAAGCTAATACAAAGTATTTTATTTAAAAACTATATATTACACTATCTGGAGGGATTAGAGATTCATCGGTCTGAACATACAGTTTCTGTGGTAGTAATCATGTCCAGGCTGATAAAACTCTGATACACCAAACACTTATATATATATTTTTAAATAAAATACTCATATGTCTTCATATATATATATATATATATATCATTTTATTCAATTTAGGTAAACAAGATTACTATATGTCGCTACAATAAAATTACTGTTTCAATCTAAAAAGATTCCATCAGGCGACAGAAGCCTCTGTTCTTCGTTAAGGCCAGTCTTTTAATGAAAATAAGAAATTCGGAAGGTTTCTTCTTTTCTTTTATAAATAAAATAAAGGAAAAAAAAAGAAAAAAGCTTTCCAAATTTCTTATTTTCATTGAAAGACTGGCCTTCATGAAGAAGAGAGGCTTCTATCACCTGATTAAATCTTTTTAGATTGAAAGAGTAAATTTATTGTAGTGACAAATGGTAATATTGTTTACTTAAATTCAATAAAAATAATATTCTGCTCTTTTTATTGAGCACTATCAACAATGTTAAATTTAATGGTTTTTACTTTTGATTATCTTTACCTGGAATATATATATATATGTATATATATGAGAAGCATATACTATGAACTAATAGCTCTGGTAATGACTGGGGTAGTGGAAACAGAAATAATTACTGGGTAGTAGCCATGCTACTACCTCTAAAGATGTCGTAATTGGGAGAGTGAATTAAAGTGGAGAAATTATAGGAATTTACGAATTGTAATTAAACTGAATGATTATTAGCATAAACCATGCATGAGATACATGCAGATAGCGTGGCCATTTTGGATTAATGTCTGGCCTCTTTTGCTATGATTCATTATTATAGACGGGAATTATTGTTTCCATTTTATTAATTTAGAGAAGACAAATAATTACATATCTTATTTATTTTTTTCTTTTATCTTTTGAAATGAGGCTTCATAATTTCTGTATTCATTTTTTTTTTGTGGACTGTTATACTCCTCTTAAACTCATCTTCGAGGCGCAGTGGATAGATGCGTTAGGTTTCTATGGTTCCAGATGAGCATTGTCTGCAGATATGGTTTCAATCCTACCCAAAGCAGGTCAGAGGATTAGTCAGCCCAAAATGTTGTGAGACAACTATGGAAGGCATAACTATGGAGGTAAGTCACATGACTCAGCATTCCTATCCCATTGTGGTTAATCACCTGAAGAAGACCAGAGGTTAAGTTGGCCGAAACATAGCAAAACAACAACTATGAAGATAACAGTTTGCAAAAAAGGATGAATACACAAAGATAAATCAGTAGAAAAAATAAATAAAGTGCACAATTTTAGCAGCAACTAATGTGAAATATTTAAAACCTATATATTAGTACTTGGTGTATCAGGATTTTAAGAGTCTGGACATGTTGAAACCGTTGACTATTGAACGGCCGTGATCGTGTGATCTTACAATACTGATGTGGTTACTACTGCAAAAATAGCATGTGCACACAGATGAAACCCTGGTACACTAAACAGACATCATAATGTTTAGTTTTAAATGGAATTTTTATTTTTTTTAATGTAAATAATCATCGTAGCAAGATATGACTATTTACATTAAGAAAAATAAAAACTATAATTTACTCTCTTTGATTGAGCACTATCAACGACTCTTATTGAAATTAAATTATTCTTAATTTTTGTATATCTTTCAACCTGGAATATATATATATATATATATATATATATACACATACATACATTGGGGTAATTGTGCCAAGTCCAGGGTAATTGCACTAACTAGCTAAAAGTGCTCCTTTGGCAACCATGCATATAAAGTGCACTTTTTTTTTAATTGGTGCAATTATCCCTGGATTTGGTGCAGTTACCCCAAAGTATGGTATAAATATGTCTTTATTTTTTAAAAATTTTATTCTAGTTGGGGACACCAGACATTTACTCGTTATCTCATATACATATGAGTGTATGTGCGTATAAATAATTATATTTATGATATCAATGGCTTTATAAGAAAAAGCAATTTCTCATATATACCAAAGAAAACTCCTAATATGATGGGTGATTCTTGATATCAGAGATAGAGCATAATAATAGTTGAACACACAAAAAAACACATGTATCATTCAAATGGTTTCAGTTTGAAGTCCAGGAAAGATTTGTCATGTATTACTTTGAAATTTCCGGGATTAAGGAAACAAGACAAACCTTTTAAAATCTCTATTCACAATTGAATAATATGTTTGTTTTATGCTTTCAGTTAATTATTATATATATATATATATATATATATATATATAATTATAAACAAATTTACATGGTCGTCACTTTGACAATTTACATAGTCATGACGCGTTCCACAGAAGAAATAAGTTCTCAAATCAGGTTTGAGGACTAGTTTCTTCTGCGGAAAGCAACCATTTATTAAGTCGCCTGACGAAGATTTCTGGTTTTAACTGACCATTTGTCCAAAACATTAGCATGTCCATTGTCGCGACCATGTAAGTTTGTTTATATTAATAAAAATATATCTTGCTCTTCTTTTATTGAGCACTCTTAATAACTTCGTTAAGTTCATTAGTAATCACTCTTGAATATCTTTAACCTGGTGTGTGTGTGTGTGTGTGTGTGTCTGTGTGTGTGTAAGAACAAACCAAATTATGTGTTCAACGTTTCGTATTTATTTCGAGACTTCCTCTAAATTTCATTCAGCCATAGGAAGTTTCAAAATAAAGATGAAACGTTGATGAACACATGACTCGGTTTGTTCCTTTTTTTTTTATTTCTTTATTTCATCGGAATACTATTTCCATTATTCTCATCACATATATTATATACACACACACATGAAATTGAAATAACTCAAAGCATCATCTAAGTCAAATGTAGTCATTTATTTCCATAAAACGTTGGATTTTCAGATGTAAAACCTTCCATTTTAGTGAAAGTTGCATGTGTGCTGATCCTACATGGTAGGCGAAATAAATGATTATGCGTGATATGGTGTTTTGAGATATTTCAATTCAAGCCTTACTTTTGCCCTGTATTTACACTGAACTTTCTAACAGAGGATCTTCCAAACAAGAAAAATAATACATCCAACTCAGAATCTACCATGCTATAATATGTTACCTTAGAGAGATTATTGCTGTTCTGAGGCCTTTTGAAACCATGACGGAGGTGGTAAAATGAACTTTTGTTTTTATCATTTTATTTTAGAATGTGTATGTGTGTGTGTGTGTGTGAGAGACGAGGGATGGGGAGGGGATATAGAACAGCAGTGTTTCCTTGGCAGACCAAATCTTTGGTCTCTTTTTCATCCACAAAATAACAAACAAATACACCAAAAATGGTTTTTAATACACAATTCACGGTTTTCTTTCCTGTATGTTTGTGTATATATAATATATATATATATATATATATATATATATATATAGTAAAATTACCTTAATATACGGATATATAAGAGTTAAATAAAAGATATTTTCAAAGTAAAAATATTCAGACATATTTCATTTTTTAAAAATTCTAATTAAAAAATATTTTTTTTTTTGCTAAACTCATCACGTATATTAAAGCAACTTTAAAATGTACGAAAAGACTTTTCAATATGTTATATGTATGTATATAGTTGAGGAAAAAAAGAGCCCTGCAAAATACCTCCAACCCCAACAAAGGCAAAATTTCACCTGTAATTGTTGCCTGTGTACATGGAACCATAATAAACACAAAGTGGTGAAAGATGTATGAAAGAGGGGTGAGAAGAATAAAGATGTGGAAGAAATCTCTGAAATGAAAGGGAGATGGGGAGGGAGATGCAAGCAAAAAGTAAAGAAAGATTTTAAGAACAGACGAAATAAGGGTTAAAAGGTATACAGCTGTGTAGGGAGGAGTGGAGAGAGGGTCGTTAAGGGGTTAGAGAGAGAGGGTCGTTAAGGGGTTAGAGAGAGAGAGAGAGGGTCGTTAAGGGGTTTGAGAGAGAGAGAGAGGGTCGTTAAGGGGTTTGAGAGAGAGAGAGAGAGGGTCGTTAAGAGGTTAGAGAGAGAGAGAGAGAGGGTCGTTAAGAGGTTAGAGAGAGAGAGAGAGACGTCGTTAAGAGGTGAGAGAGAGAGAGGGTCGTTAAGAGGTTAGAGAGAGAGAGAGGGTCGTTAAGGGGTTAGAGAGAGAGAGAGTGTCGTTAAGGGGTTAGAGAGAGAGAGTGTCGTTAAGGGGTTAGAGAGAGAGAGTGTCGTTAAGGGGTTAGAGAGAGAGAGTGTCGTTAAGGGGTTAGAGAGAGAGAGGGTCGTTAAGGGGTTAGAGAGAGAGAGGGTCGTTAAGGGGTTAGAGAGAGAGAGGGTCGTTAAGGGGTTAGAGAGAGAGAGGGTCGTTAAGGGGTTAGAGAGAGAGAGGGTCGTTAAGGGGTTAGAGAGAGAGAGGGTCGTTAAGGGGTTAGAGAGAGAGAGGGTCGTTAAGGGGTTAGAGAGAGAGAGGGTCGTTAAGGGGTTAGAGAGAGAGAGGGTCGTTAAGGGGTTAGAGAGAGAGAGGGTCGTTAAGGGGTTAGAGAGAGAGAGGGTCGTTAAGGGGTTAGAGAGAGAGAGGGTCGTTAAGGGGTTAGAGAGAGAGAGGGTCGTTAAGGGGTTAGAGAGAGAGAGGGTCGTTAAGGGGTTAGAGAGAGAGAGGGTCGTTAAGGGGTTAGAGAGAGAGAGGGTCGTTAAGGGGTTAGAGAGAGAGAGGGTCGTTAAGGGGTTAGAGAGAGAGAGGGTCGTTAAGGGGTTAGAGAGAGAGAGGGTCGTTAAGGGGTTAGAGAGAGAGGGTCGTTAAGTGGTTAGAGAGAGAGGGTCGTTAAATGGTTAGAGAGAGAGGGTCGTTAAGGGGTTAGAGAGAGAGAGGGTCGTTAAGGGGTTAGAGAGAGAGAGGGTCGTTAAGGGGTTAGAGACAGAGGGTCGTTAAGGGGTTAGAGAGAGAGAGGGTCGTTAAGGGGTTAGAGAGAGAGAGGGTCGTTAAGGGGTTAGAGAGAGAGAGGGTCGTTAAGGGGTTAGAGAGAGAGAGGGTCGTTAAGGGGTTAGAGAGAGAGAGGGTCGTTAAGGGGTTAGAGAGAGAGAGGGTCGTTAAGGGGTTAGAGAGAGAGGGTCATTAAGTGGTTAGAGAGAGAGGGTCGTTAAGGGGTTAGAGAGAGAGAGGGTCGTTAAGGGGTTAGAGAGAGAGAGGGTCGTTAAGGGGTTAGAGACAGAGGGTCGTTAAGGGGTTAGAGAGAGAGAGAGAGAGAGGGTCGTTAAGGGGTTAGAGAGAGAGGGTCGTTAAGGGGTTAGAGAGAGAGGGTCGTTAAGGGGTTAGAGAGAGAGGGTCGTTAAGAGGTGAGAGAGAGAGGGTCGTTAAGGGGTGAGAGAGAGAGGGTCGTTAAGGGGTGAGAGAGAGAGGGTCGTTAAGGGGTGAGAGAGAGAGGGTCGTTAAGGGGTGAGAGAGAGGGTCGTTAAGGGGTTAGAGAGAGAGAGGGTCGTTAAGGGGTTTGAGAGAGAGAGAGAGAGAGGGTCGTTAAGGGGTTAGAGAGAGAGAGAGAGGGTCGTTAAGGGGTTAGAGAGAGAGAGAGAGGGTCGTTAAGGGGTTAGAGAGAGAGAGAGAGGGTCGTTAAGGGGTTAGAGAGAGAGGGTCGTTAAGGGGTTAGAGAGAGAGAGAGAGAGGGTCGTTAAGGGGTTAGAGAGAGAGAGAGAGAGAGGGTCGTTAAGGGGTTAGAGAGAGAGAGAGAGAGAGGGTCATTAAGGGGTTAGAGAGAGAGAGAGAGAGAGGGTCGTTAAGGGGTTAGAGAGAGAGGGTCGTTAAGGGGTTAGAGAGAGAGGGTCGTTAAGGGGTGAGAGAGAGAGGGTCGTTAAGGGGTGAGAGAGAGAGGGTCGTTAAGGGGTGAGAGAGAGAGGGTCGTTAAGGGGTGAGAGAGAGAGGGTCGTTAAGGGGTGAGAGAGAGAGGGTCGTTAAGGGGTGAGAGAGAGAGGGTCGTTAAGGGGTGAGAGAGAGAGGGTCGTTAAGGGGTGAGAGAGAGAGAGGGTCGTTAAGGGGTGAGAGAGAGAGAGGGTCGTTAAGGGGTGAGAGAGAGAGAGGGTCGTTAAGGGGTGAGAGAGAGAGAGGGTCGTTAAGGGGTGAGAGAGAGAGAGGGTCGTTAAGGGGTGAGAGAGAGAGAGGGTCGTTAAGGGGTGAGAGAGAGAGAGGGTCGTTAAGGGGTGAGAGAGAGAGAGGATCGTTAAGGGGTGAGAGAGAGAGAGGGTCGTTAAGGGGTGAGAGAGAGAGAGGGTCGTTAAGGGGTGAGAGAGAGAGAGGGTCGTTAAGGGGTGAGAGAGAGAGAGGGTCGTTAAGGGGTGAGAGAGAGAGAGGGTCGTTAAGGGGTGAGAGAGAGAGAGGGTCGTTAAGGGGTGAGAGAGAGAGAGGGTCGTTAAGGGGTGAGAGAGAGAGAGGGTCGTTAAGGGGTGAGAGAGAGAGAGGGTCGTTAAGGGATTAGAGAGAGAGGGTCAAGGGATTAGAGAGAGAGGGTCGTTAAGGGATTAGAGAGAGAGGGTCGTTAAGGGATTAGAGAGAGAGGGTCGTTAAGGGATTAGAGAGAGAGGGTCGTTAAGGGATTAGAGAGAGAGGGTCGTTAAGGGATTAGAGAGAGAGGGTCGTTAAGGGATTAGAGAGAGAGGGTCGTTAAGGGATTAGAGAGAGAGGGTTGTTAAGGGATTAGAGAGAGAGGGTTGTTAAGGGATTAGAGAGAGAAAGAGAGAGAGAGAGAAAGAAGAAAATGAATTAGAAAAGTGGTGTAAATAATGAGAGAAAGAGAAAGAATGAAAGAGGTGGGTAAAGGAATTAAAGCGGGGGGGGGAATAAGGGATTACAGAAAGAGAGAGAGGAAGAGTAAGGGATTACAGAGAGAGAGAGAGAGAGAGAGGGAAGGTAAGGGATTACAGAGAGAGAGAGAGTGGGAGGGTAAGTGATTACTGAAAGATGGAGGTGGGAGTTATGAGAGGGATGGTAAGAGATTACAGAGAGGTGGGGGGGGGTAATAAGAGATTGCAGAGAGACAGGGGAGGGCTAAGGGATTGCAGAGAAAGAAAGAGGGGGAGTAAGAGATTAAAGAGAAAAAGATGGTGGGGAGAATAAGAAGTTACCAAAAAAGAGAGAGGCAAGGACAAAATTAAAGAAAGAAACTGAAAGACTAAATAAAGAAAGAGGGAGATAAAATGATTCTAAAAGTGAGTTGATAGGATGGGGGTAAAAAAGAATGGGGACATGAGGAATGAGTGAGGTTATAGGTAGGGAGGAGGTGCAGAGAGAGAGAGAGAGAGAAAAAAGAGAGGGTAAGAGATGAAAGAGAGAAAAATTTTTTAAAACCTAAAATTCATTGATAAACATTTGTTAAGATAAATAAGAGCTATTATTTTTTTTGTCTTTTTCATTATTTTTTTTCTCCATTTTTTTTTTTTCTTTTAAATCTGAACACAGACTAAAATTTTCTTCTGACATAAAAATGCTTTGTCAGAAGAAAGATTTTTTTTTTTTTTTAAATTTGAAAAATATCACTACTACAAAGTTTTTTTTTTTAATAATTTTTCTTTTTAAACGTTTTGTTGGTGATTTTTTTAATCACACCTTTTTCGTTCCAACAATTCCCCCAAAAGCCCATCCCTAACTAAGAATGCCAGCTAGGGTTACATGTGTGATGCTGGCAGACAAGAGGTTGTAGTCCGTTGGATCTGGGCATGACAGTAGGGGCACTCGGTGCATTTGACAGCGCAAGGGTCACACAAGACGCAGTGTTTGCACACATTTAACGTCACAGTCCGATTCCTATCCTTGCACACAATGCATTTCCGGCTATTATAATGAAACAACAACTGAAACAGAAGAAAAAAGGAAATTGCTTTTAACATCGTGAAACAAAGTAATTTAAAATTTTTTTTGCATTTTTTTAAGAAATCACAAATTAAAAAAGAAAATATGACAAAAAACTAAAGAGACAAAATAGGAGAATATAATAATAAAAATAAGTAAACAACCTAAAATTTTTTAATAATATTTCTGAGATTAACTCCGTGGAAATTCGAAGATGCTTTCTACATCAATCAGTGGGCATTTTGCAGTATAGACAACAAAACAAAAAACTGGTTAAAAAACAAATATATAACAAATGTTACAAAAGGCAAGATAAGTTACTCCTCTACCTACCTGAATAAATGTCACCATTAAATTTATTGGCTGGGTATTTGTTTAATTTTCGATTTTTGAGTGATTATCAAAATTCCTCAGATAACCATCTCATGTTGGCCATTATTTTCTTGTTCTAACTTAAGACTTGGCACTACTTATGTGTCAAAGTAAATAAATGTTTAAAAATAAGTTGAAACATAAAAAAAAATTTACACTGGTAGGCTTATCTTGCCTTTGGTAACATTTGATACCAGAATTTCCCCATTATAGCTTAACTAGCCTAGGGGCTCGGCATTGCCCGGGTGTTTGGAGGTGTGCGTTGAGTGGAAAGAAAAAGTGGTAGTAGGCAGGCTCAAACGCATACCGCAAAGGAGGAAAAAAGAAAAGTGCCATCTTTGCTGTTGGCCCATCATCAAAATGAAAGTGATGTATGTTTAAATTAAGACTAGTCAATCCTGTAGAAAAGTGCCCAGTTGAGGGTGAAAGAATTAATGCTTTTAGCCAATTTTTCGATATTTGTTGTCCGAAAGTTCGAGCTTCAAAACGATTACTGATATCATGAAGAACCGCCACCTATATCAAAAGTTTTAGGCAGACATACAAACATACATCCAAACAGACAGGTGAGATTTATATTATAGATTCGCTTCCCAGATTGAACCCCATTTACAAAAAACAAAAACAAAATAAAAAAAAACTGGTTTTCAAATATAAGATATCTTGTCTTCACACCTTTTCTAGGGATGTGTGTAGAATTTTGCCTGTTTTTTTTGTTTTTTTTTTATTCAGCGAAAGAAGATTTTCTAAATACAATTTCTCATCCGGAAAAAGGAGATTTCCTAAATGCGACACTTTTTTTTTTTTTTTTTTAAATTATAAAATGTTGATTTCTAGCAAAACACTAGAGCTGTATGTCCTAATTTTTTTTTCATCACTATTTGGCTAAATTTTATTTCTCTTTCATTTCATCTTGCCTTTGCACCCTATCCCCTTTGAGAGTTTTTTTTTCCTGAAAACTGAAAACGTTAATTTTGCCATGCTTTAACGATTCATGATAGCGTAGGGGGAGATAGAAAATGTTTGTTTTATCAAACAATGACTTCCTGACTCCTTCTTCCCCAGATGCGCACTTGGAGTTTCTTCCTCTTAATTTTGTAATTTCTTAATTGAAACCGATTTTAGTTATTTAGAGGAATGCTGACAATAATCGATTCGACTCTAAATGAAAATATAGTGGGTTTTGAATTTATTTTCTTAGCAGCCTTGTTATTCTTGTTTCCCTTATTTTGTTCGTTAATCTTTACATTTTATGAGCAATGTTTCTGACAAAGAGGGAAGAACTTCAAAATCTATCCATATCACACTTATTAGTTTAGCATTGACTAGTTTTTTTTTACTTTCAAGTAGTACTTTTTCTTTTAGCTCCTTACATCAAGTAACTTTATGCTTTGTCAGGAGTGATAAAAAAAAATGTGGCAAATAGATAGTTATCTGTATATCTATAAACTCCTGACTTGAAATGGAACATGTATATCAAATCCATTGCCAAGGTCACAGGAAAAATAGTGGGATCCGTCTACCGCTCCAGTAGATATCTCACTCCTGATGCAATTCTCTACCTATATGAAAGCCAGGTACGGCCAATGATGGGAGTACTGTTGTCACATCTGGGCAGGAGCTGCTAGAAGCAACTTATCCTGCATTGACAGAGTTCATAATAGGCTTCGTAGCTTAGTGGGGGGGATGGCCTTTTCTCTTCTCTGCAACCTCTTTCCCACAGAAGAGATGTTGCAGACCTGTCTCTGCTTTATCGTTATTTTCATGGCAAGTGCTCATCTGAGGTTCAATTTATGCCCCCTTCGCCAAACTTTCACGAAAAACGCTTGTCAGGCTGAAACCACTATCAATAATTTCCCACTCCCTGTCCGTGCCTACACCTAAATGTAGATTCCATGAAAAAAGCTTCTTTCTTAGAACTGCACGCATATGAAACTCTCCTTCCAGCTAACTACAATCTGATTGTCTTCAAGTCTAACATAAACAAGTTCTTGATGAACCGTCCCCCTAAGTAATCCAATTTACAAAATTCCCACTACTTATGTTTACTACGCTATAATCACAGTGACTAACGTATACCCATTGACCCTTACTCTCAAGTGGCCTCCGGGCCTTGATAAGTGGTGATTCCTGTGTAAACAAAAGTGAGAATGTGCGTGTGTGTGAAGACACTTCTCAACCTACATACTCAACAACTTTTTGATCTACAGAATTGAAATTTGGTATATAGGGTATGTGGAAAACTTTTTAATCGGTTTTCATCCAGAAAAAAAGAGGCTACTTAGGGGTCAAAATTGCAAAATTGATACTTGAGGAGGGGGTGGGGGTGGTCACTGGATTTTTTATTTGTTTGTCAACTGTTTCATGAATGTGCGTGTGTGAATAGTTCACATTTCAGATTTCTTATGTTAAGAATAAGTAGGTTTGGAAATACTTTTTAAAGACCTCGTTAAGCTGGCCTAATGGTTATTGTACTTAACTCACTGTCCCAGTTTGAGTATTTTTTTTTTTTTTTTTTTTTTTTTTTTACTTACAAGAAGTAAACTGTTTAGAAAAAATATAATACTCCCAGGCATATGTCTCAGTTTCTGTATGAATTAAAATAATATTTGTGCGTATTTTACTACTAGGCAATGCCAGGCAATTTGCTAGTAAATAATAAATTAAGATGGTTAAAGATGATGATGATTTCTATTCGTGGGGATAACGGCACCACCTTTCCTTTTTGCTACCGATGTACTCTACCCAATGAACTCATCTTTTATAGATTCAAGAACGGAAAGTCCTCCGAAACTATTTAAGGAGAAGACCATCTTCATCATACTTGTTAGTGTTGGATGGCTTTAAGAAATTGGTTTCCAAACTAATCTATCTCTAGCCAGGTCTTTATTTATACCTCAAATCCATCCTTATTTTTCTCCCTTTTCCTTGTGAAATGAATATGCTGCCTTAACTGTTCTACATGAATTAACCCAAGAACGCTAATTCATTCTTTTCAATGTGACCATACCATCAAAGTCTACTCTCCTGTCCATATCTCCCTATATTGTCCAGATTTCACCTTCCTCTGAGGTCATCAGAACTAAGCCTCTATTTAAGATTCACATTACAAATTCATTATAATATCTATCTATATATATATATATATATAAAAGCGAAAATGTATGTTTGTGTGTCTGCTAAAAACTTTCGACAGACAACAAAAACTCACAAACTCGGTATCATATTGAAGTTCCATCCTTCGCTCAAAAAATATCGAAAAATTGGCCAAAAACGTTCATTTTTTCACCCCGAAATCAACAATTTTCGACAGGGGGCGGGGGTCAACAAAAACGGCCCTCTCGACCAGTTCTACGCATGCGTCAGATGATGTCATGACCTGATTTACTTTAAATAGTTGAAAAACTGAACAAATTTCATGTACGTAGCGTTAGATCAGTTGATTAGCGGGTTGGTTCATTATCTAAACGTTTTGGGTTCGAATTGTGGTGTGAGATGTTTTTTTTTTTTTTTTCCGATTTTTTAAATTTAAATATTGAACCAGTGTTATTTAAGCCATTTTTCACGTAACGTTCATTTTTCTGTTTTATTTTTACTTTGCTTATCCACACCCGACCACACACCCAAAAACACCCGGGTACCCACCGATTTTTTAAATTTTTATATTGAAACAGCCTTATTTAAGCCATTTTTCATGTGTTCGTTTTTCTGTTTTCATCATTCGTTTGCCTTACGTTAGTTTTTTTTTCCCCGCTTAAGTGTTAACGTTGTTTTCTTTTTTTTACTTCGCTTATAGCAAACAAACCCAAGTCGCCATAACACTCGACGACTTCCGGGTACGCACCTGTCAATTTGGTTCTTACTTAAATAAATTCAAACATCTTTCACTAACTCATTCTGGCTGGCCGATTTTATTTTCAAACTTCGCCTCAGAGCTTCGGGTTCGATCCTACTCCCCCCACCCTCCCGGTTTCTTTTTTATTCAAAACCGCACACACCTCCAAACACCCAGGCAACGCCGGGTACCCCCGCTAGTTATAATATAAATCTCACCTGTCTGTTTAAATGTTTGTATGTCTGCCTAAAACTTTTGACAGAGGTGACAGATTTTCACGAGATTGATATCATTTTGAAGCTCGACGTCTCAGACGATAAATATTGAAAAATTGGCCAAAAACAATTCCTTCACCTTCAACTGGGTAGTTTTCTACAAGGGGGGGGGGGGTTCGATTTTTTGCGAGTCATTTTTGTAAGTCATATCAGTTAGATTGACTTTGCCTAATTTTAACTTTCCGAACTTCCGGTCACGTCATGGAGTAGCGGTAAGACATCAGATTTTATTTCACTTTTTTTCCACCTTTGTGAAGTCTGCCTGCCACTATTTTTTGTTCAACACACATCTCAAAACACCCCTGCAACGCCGGGCACTCAGGCTAGTCTATAATATAAAAGGCAAAATGTGTGTGTGTTTGTACGTGTGTGTTTGTATATCTGCCAAAAACTTTCGACAGACGCGTCGGACAGTAACAAAATCGGTTTAAAGCTTGATGTCTCAGACAACAAATATTGAAAAATTGGCAAAAAACAAATTCTTTCACCCTCAACTGGGCCATTTTTTACAAGGAGGGGTCACTTTATTCGTCAACATTTTTGCAAGTTATTTACACCTTGCATCAACGGCGTCGCATAAAAGATGGTATTTTAACTGCCCATGACAATTGCGGTCGGTGCCTCAATAAGACCGTTTGGTTTTTTTTTCACCTCCTTTTCGTCCTATGCGTTACGAGTTCGAGCCTGCCTACTACTCCTATTTTTTTTTTTTTGCTCAACCAACACCCTTACACACTCGGGCTAGTTCTTATAAAATTCCTCTTCATGCAATGCATATCCTCATTCTTCACTAGCCAAGTTTCAGTTGCATCCATCATCACACTGTGTGCACATGCCCGATAAATTCTTCTCTTGGTAACACTAGTACTTAAAATAAATATACTTGAACAAAAATAAATGTATATAAAGGGCAGTTGTGTGTGTGTGTGTGTCTAGCTAAAATTTAAAAACTACAAAACAAAACCCCACAACATTGGTATAATCTTGATCGGTGTTGCCTTGGATGAATAATATATAGAATAAATTATTCATCCTTTGAGGATCAACTGGGTCAGTTTGTGTGTGTGTGTGTGTGTGAAATTTGTAGCCATTTTATTTATTAAAGGGAAGTAATATTGATTTTTAATCAAGAGTTACTTCTCTTGTACTGACTCATTCCTTGAGAAATCTATGTAAAATAGAATTGTGTGTGTGTATGTATGTCCAAAGAGAGAAATGGGCTGGACCAAGAAGAGAGGGGGAAATATGTTACTTTTGCTCTGGGTAACACCGGTTAGTCTTGCTAATTCAATATCAAGTGCATTCATAACAACAACAAAAAATGTTTCTATGATTTTTATATTTAATCCCAGCCATTATTTTTTGTATATTCTTTAATATTCTTTTTTATTTATTTTTTAATTTATTCTTTAGTATACTTTAAAGGATGAAGAAAAGTTTTCACTCGATAATTCTTACCTCATCTATATGTTTTTTGTCTAGTCTAAGCTGTTGTTGTATGTGTTGAAGTTGCTGAAGGGGCAGATACTCAAGGTCTTTACTTCGCTGGAGACAGTGAATGTAGCCAGATATGGAAGAAGCATTTCTAAGTTGGTCTAATTCCTCTTGTAACGTTTTTACACAATTCAAAGCCTGAAAAGCACAAGAAAGAAGAAAACACAAATAATTCAAAGCATGAAAAAAAAACAACATTTTCTTAGGAAAAATTATCAAGTAGAATTTTAATTAAAAATATAAACCAATTTTATTATATAGTTCCGGTTTTTCATTGTCACATACACACATTTAATGACTTATCTTCCCTAGATATAGAAAGAAACGAAAAAGAATAATTTCTACATTAATGGTTGTTATTTTTTTTTTTTAATTTGATCGGAGATAAATATTTATTGAAGAAGCCTCCTGAGAACATCTTAAGTTTATAATCAAGAAAAAATGCGTTTTGAAAATAGGCAGAAACAATTGTATAAATAAAGATGTTCCTTTAAAAATATATTCATGACATTTATCAAATTATATTTGATTATTTAAATTTTCAAGTTGTTTTCCAAATAAAGAACTTACACAAAAGTGATTTACAGCTGTTTCAAAGCAAGGTTTATTTTAAGTTCATAAAACAAATATTTTTCAAAACATTGAATATCATCAGAATAGAATTTTTGTTCATCAAAAAACAAAGTAAAATCACAAGAACAGATTCATTGCCAAATATATTTATATTTATTTTTATTAACCTTCAACTTATACCTGTCAAATATATTTATATTTTTTTTTTATTAACCTTCAACTTATACCTGTCAAATATATTTATATATATTTTTTTTATTAACCTTCAACTTATACCTGTCAAATATATTTATATTTTTTTTTTATTAACCTTCAACTTATACCTGTCAAATATATTTATATATATATTTTTTTTTATTAACCTTCAACTTATACCTGTCAAATATATACAGTGTTTCTGAGTCTGGTTTTCATTTAAGATTTTTTCATAATTGTTTAATATAAAACTAACTGTTCGCCTAAAAATTAAATAACATAAAAATAGCTTATATACAAGTTTTTTGCAACTATTGAATTGACAATGAAGCACTTCTCTAGGTCCATTTGGAAAATTCCAAAAACTTTTTCTGAGTTTTCCAAGAATTATCGGGAGGAAATTACCTCCCTTGTGACTCTCCTGTGTCTTACGTAAGCATACATGATTGTGTCCGTCAAATTCTACTTTTTATTTTCTTTAACAAATAATTTTCTACCTCATCGATTTTCGTAATTTTTCGATATAGTCATCTAAAAAAAATATGAGGAATACGTAGATACCATTGTTTTCATGTGAAATTCAGTTTTACGATTTCTGAAATCTCGTCCCAATAGTGTAGAAGCACCCAATTTTCTTAAGACTTCTTCCCGGTCATGGCTTACGGAACGAAAGGAAACTATCCCCATGAATTAAATAAACAAAGATTTCCAAGTTCAGTAAGATGCACCTAAAGGTCAGAGGTCACATCATTTGAAACATCATGAGCATAATATTCAAAATGAGAGCAGTAGTCCAAATAATAGAGATTATCAATCATCATCTCAAAAAAATTCAGCAACAAAATGTTCATAGGAATCTAAAAACAGATGTGAATACGAAAAAGTTATTTTAAAACAAACGAACCTCGTCTCTTTGCTTTGTCGTTTGAAGTTTTTCATCTTCAGCAATTTTTACCTTTCTCACAGATTCTTCACCTTCTTTCTTCCATGCTTCACAAGCCTTTAAAAGAAAATGGCAAATGATGAATAAAATACATACGAAAATTGATGTATAATATGATAGTGTTGAGACGATTAATCAGAATTGAGAATTGCAAAAATCAGAACTTTTTTCGGTAACATATTCAGTATCGGAAAAAATTTGTGCCTCGTCTCATGTTAAAAATATATGTCAATGGTAATCACGCTCATGGGCTAGTTAAAATGCTTTTGTGGGCCGGATTCAGTCTGTAGGTTAGTGACCCTTGCTATAAAACAAACAGAGCAAACACCATGTATAACAAGTTGATGACATAAAGAACTTGAAGCATAAAATCTTTTACCAAAATTACTGGATTTGGCGTTAAGCTGAAAGGAGTTGATTGCCGTAAACCAAAACAACCAGCAGATGAGGTGGATCAGTCAGTTAATCCTCAGCATCTGACAGAATTCAGTTTTCTGAAATTTGACAGTTGATTTTTGGTGGCTCTCAAAAAAAGATGGTTTGTTAGTGTTCAATTGAACTTGTGTTTTGCTTTTGTTAGTTTAACAATTCTCATTTGCAAAGTTTGTGCTTTACATAGAGAAATGGGCCCTGAGGCAATGAATTGTGTTCAGTTGAACTTTTGTTTTGATTTGGTCGGACCAAGAATTCTCATTTGGAAGTGTGTTGTTCTGTGGAGAAAGATGAATATCATTGTAACCTCCAAATAAAACAAACTTTTGTGAATTGTTGCAACTTTCATTGGAAGAAGAATTCCGCTGTTGCAGTACTGACTAAGACCATACAATTGACACTGCGAGTCATGTCAGAATCGAGCAATGACCTTGAACCATTACATCCAAACGGACGATTACTGCCTATGCATATAGATACTTGTAGTGAATCGTTATTTCACAAACAGATTCGTTGTGAACGTTCAAAGGCAAATAAATCAATTGAAATTAGTTTTTAAATGGATACTAGATCAGGGAAACACTGTTTTGCCCACACAAACAGATGGTGGAATGTTCACTGCGTGCTTCATCCCAAAGTTATGCGAATTCTACAGGGAGTAATTTTGGTCTTTTTACACATAGATACAGTAAACAGGCAGAGAGCATTGCAATTTAAATTATAAATACAGCACGTAGGAAAAATCAAGTCAGTTTAGTGAAAAACTAGTCTCCTAATTCCATTGAGAGATATAAAAATTATTTACCAGAAAATATGCACACTAAGTATTTGTGCCAATGAATAAATACCAAGAGATTTCTATTTACGCCTATGCATACAGATACTTGTAGCGAATCGTTATTTCACGAACAATAAACAGTCTGAGAGCAAGTAACGATGAAGGATTTTCTTTAAAATCTTTCTTTTTATCTAGACATACGGATTTATACGTAGCTGTCCTAATAAAAACATTTCTCAGCTTGTCCTAATAAAAACATTTCTCAGCCTGTCCTAATAAAAAAAATATAATTTTTAATTCCATATTGATGAATATCAACCTTTCTAGACACAACACAGGTCAGTGTGTGAACCTCTACAATCTCTCTTGATCTTCTTCGCAAGCTTCCAACATTCAAATCGCACAGCTGGAAGTTTGACCAATTTTCTTTCGAAGACATTTTATTAAGCAGGGCAAAGTTTTATTGGTCAGATTACACTTCCTGACGCGAATCTAGTGATGTGACAGAAAATAGTATTCTTAATAAGGACATCCTAAGTGATTGCCTATAAAGGTTAAAGAGCACTTCACCTACTCATCACCATTAATAAAACCATCAAACAAGATCTTGCAGGTCTCCGTTTCTTGTCCTTTACATAACTATGATAAATACACATTGAATTTTTTTTTCAAGTGCAACACTTGCTAAAGACAATTGCATTGCAAATGCTAAAAACAGTTATGAATAAAAATGAAAACCCGTTTTCTTTAAAGTTCCGAATTTTTTAGATGAGGGCTGATTGTATTACTTGTATTGATCGGACTATTGTTCTCATCTTGAGTGTTATTTGTGCAACGCTTTGGTTGGATTAGCCTTCGACCGTCCTCAAGCATTTTGATTGCTGTTTGGAAAAGAAAAAAGAAAAGTTACTGGCTCCATAGATATTTTCATATTCTTTGAGTTAGTCTCTATTTTATGGTTATTGTTTCGTATTTGTGAAAAAAATTGGTTGACAAAGGAGAAACAACTAATAAAGATTGACAGGGGATTATTTCCCTTTCATTGTTGAAATTTTAAGGGTGTACAATGTTTTTTTTTTCTACAAATGCTACTAATTTCTACCGTTTTCTTTAATTGTGGAATTTCCACAGGCCCTGTAGTGGTAGTAGTAATATTAATCGTAGTGCACATACGCTTTTTGCTTGACTGTAGGCATCTTCCCAGTGAGAGAGTTTACTTCTGAGGGTTGACAGTTCATCACGCAGCCGGTGAATCTCCTGCGGGTGGCTGTTGGTATACGATGTAGAGTAAAGGGGCGAGTGGGGCCCGCCACTCGAGGGTGACATTGAATTCAGCTCTGTGTAGGCAGGAACCGCAAACATACCAGGGTTGGGTTGACTAAGAAATGCAGCAGCAGTCTAAGAAAGACAGAAAGAGAAAAACATTTATTTTTAAAGGTTTCAAACTCGAAGTTGATTAAAAAGTATTAAGTCGATTTATTAATAGCAGAAAAACGAATATGTTTCCGACTGAATGAAATCTGTTTTTATTTTATAATTTACATGGGAGGTATAGTGAATGTGTTGATCATGATTGACATTAAAATCTCTGTTTTTCTGCAAACGAAACAATCTGTATCAAAGTTTTTTTTTTTTTTGAAAAGATGATTAGTAAAAAAAAAAAAATAAAATCCTGGTCACTGGAATAAAATTTTTTTATATATGCTTTATTGTTATTTATTTACCTTGAAAATGTTTGTCTATGAAAAAACAAAGTATATATATGCACAAGCGTATTTTCCCACATTTCTCTCTCATATATATATATATATATATATATATATATATATATATACTAGTGGGGGGGGTACCTGGTGTTGCCCAGGTGTTTGTAGGTGTGTGTGTTTTTGGGTAAATCGTTGGCCGGGTGTTTAAAAAAAAAAAAAAAAAAAAAAAAACCTTGACACGCAGTTGGAAAATAATAAAGTGTGAAAAAAAAAACAAAAACAAAACGTGCGACGTTTAACGGCAGGTGCTCTTTTTTGAAGAGTTAATGACATCAACTTTGAGTGCGGGACAGTGTTTTATTTACCGCGAGTCTGTTCGCTTCTATTTTTTTTTATACAAAAAAAGCTTAATGCACATGCAGCAATCGAAAATTGTTGAATATTTATCTTTTGAAAGTCGGGCAAATTAAATAGACAGGCGACCCCGGTTGTTAACTCGTAGATATTATCATTTAGGCGTGATATGTTTAAATATTAGATTAAAATGTTTAAAGAAGTTGTGAGGCGACCGATCGGTTCTTGGAAAAAAAAAGCCTTTCTTGGACATACACGAAAACGCAGACACACACAAACATTTCCACTTTTATATTTATAGATATATATATACTAGCATGGGAGCCTGGTGTTGCCTGAGTGTTTGAAGGTGTATGCTGAGCAAAAAAAAAAAAAGTGGTAGTAGAAAGGCAGGCTCAAACCCATACCGCAAAGTAGAAAAAGAATGGGGGGGGGGGGAACGTGACATCTTTGCTGTTACGACCACCGCTAAACCAGAAGTGACGTAGGTTTAAATTAAGGCTAGACAATCGAAAAGAGGGGATGACTTTCAAAAATATCGGTGAAAAAAGCAACCCCTCCTTGTAGAAAAGTGCCCAGTTAAAGGTGAAGAAATTAATGTTTTTGGCCAATTTTTCGATATTTGTCGTCTGAAACGCCGAGCTTCAAAACGATACTGATCTTGTGAAAATCCATCGCCTTTGTCAAAAGTTTTAGGCAGACATGCAAACATACATACATTTATATATTGGTAGCTCAAATTTTTGACCCAAACAGACTAAAAAGCTTGCCCTATCTCTGAATACCCTTTATGTAAAATTTCAAATGTTTAGACCAGAAATTGTCTGAGTAATTTGGTAGAAACCACAGAGGGTAAATTTTTTTTAAATTTGACCCCTATTATGACCCCTTAATAGTTACTGTTTTGGGCTCAAATAAAGTTATTAAGTTAGATCCATGTCCAAGAAACCTATATCTAAAATATCAAGTGTTTATACCCAAAATTGGCGGAGGAGTTTGATAGTTCTCAAAGGTCAAATCGTTGAACTTTGACCCCTTAACAGCGAAATTTCTGGCCGAAAACCGATTAAAGATTTTCCCAAATCTTAATACCCAGTATATCAAATTTCGAGTCTGTAGACTGAAAATTGACAGTTATTTGGTAGGGAAATGTACACAGACAGACACTTTCATAGATATAATAAATCTATATGTCAGTCTGTCTGCTTGTTTGCCTTCTTGTTATGACGTCATAGCATATAGATAAATCAAACTTTTATTGCCACTTTGTATGGCTTCATGTGCTAGCTGTTGGCAAAGGAAGCAAAAACTTTAAGCACGTACGAATTACTTCTGTGAATGTCTACTTATAAATACCTTACCAAGAGATTTCTATTTGCACAATTAGTGATGAATGATTTTCTTTAAATCTTTCTCTCTTATCTAGACATATGGATTTATACGTAGCTGCTGCAGCAAAACATTTCCCGTCCTAATAAAAAAAATATAAATGATTTTTTATTCCATAACAATGAACATCAACCTTACTAATTTTGTAACAGATTACCAAACAAAAGAGAGTTAATACTCCACACCATTAATAAAAAAAAAAAAAAAAAAAAAAATACTCTCCATATTTTCTAGACACAATATAGGTCAGTGGGTGAACTTCTACGATCTTTCTCAATATTTATTAACAGGAGAAAAATATGTTTCCGACAATTAAATAATGGGCACATCTCTCTCATATATAGACACACACACACACACACTAGCAGAGAGATCCAACGTTATCTGGGATTGGATGAGGATCAACAAATTTTTCACATTCCCATAATTTTATTGTCATCAAAATTAATGAAACTGCCCCCCCCTTTTTTTTTAAGAATCAAATAACTCGATTGCTTACTAGAGTTAGGGACCCATCAGTGTACTGGAAGGAAGCTTCACACCACTTCCTGTAATGGCCCAAAATTCCCTACATAACGTATACGGATATAGCCCATATAAACTGGTCTTTGGGAGGAATTTTGTCAGCTCTCACCGATCAACCACCAGCTCTAGAGGGTACCACCACCAGTAAAGTGGTGAGAAACCACATAAAAATATATTATACTCTGCAAGACAGGCCTTCATTAAAGCAGAATCATCTGAAACAAGTACAACCCACACAAAATGCCTGTATGGCTGGTACAAGGTCTTCTATAAAAGACCAGATAATAATAAAGAATGAAGAGAACCTGGTGTTGTAATTGGCCATGAATGGACCTGTTGTGTTTGTCCGACATGGAGTGATACTAGTAAGAGTGCATGAATGCAGACTATGACTGGTCCACCCCACAAATGAAAATGGAAACTCCGACCTACTGTTGGATACACCAAACAACCACGAGCCTGATAAGCAAACTAACCCGACCAATAATTTTGATGCATTGAAAAGTTCTGATGATGAGCAGTACGCCCAAATGTCAACAACTTCACACAACACCAATGACATAACACCAGATAATGAGATCTACATAAAACCAGGCATCACCATAAGTTATACCCACAAGGAGAGTTCCTATTTACAATGTCTCCCCACGGGACAGAGTTAGACACCAGGGTCGTTTTTTAATGTGGAGAAAAGGAACAAAAATTAAAAATTGTCTCAGTCATGAAGGATTTCTCCTCCACTGACAGAACAAGAAATTGAAGTGCAGCATCTGAAGAACAGATACTACACTGTGAACTCGAAGCTGAGCAAGAAAGGTTAATGGAAAACATAAAAATTGGTATAACATCAAGATTATGTAACCAACTGACCTGGCGGGTGAGAAATTATCTGTAACCTAACAAATGTCTAATAAGACAGTAGCCATCCAAGTGTCAGTTGATGATAATAGTGTCATGATTGTAGAGAATGTTTAAGTGCATGAGGCAAAAATGAAAAAGTTTAACAGTTGGAAACAGAACAATGTCTACATAGAGGTAAAAAACACTGGACAGAAATTCATATCCACTCGATGGGTCTGTAGCTTAAAATCAACCACAAACGGCATAATACCAAAAGCAAGATTAGTTGCGCAGGGATTTGAAGAAATACAGAACATACAAAAAGATTCCCCCATTTGTGCTCATGAGTCTCTAAGATTGATAATGACAGTGTCAACTAAATGTCAACGGAAGCTACATTCTCTGGATATAAAGACTGCATTTTTCTAGGGACAAACTGTGGAAAAGGAGGTATACATAACACCACCTAAAGAAGAATTGATTGAAATTGATGGGGTTATGTAAAAAATGATGGGGTTATGTAACAAATGATGGGGCTATGTAAAAAATGATGGGGTTATGTAAAAAATGATGGGGTTATGTAAAAAATGATGGGGTTATGTAAAAAATGATGGGGTTATGTAAAAAATGATGGGGTTATGTAAAAAATCATGGGGCTATGTAACAAATGATGGGGCTATGTAAAAAATGATGGGGTTATGTAAAAAATGATGGGGTTATGTAAAAAATGATGGGGTTATGTAAAAAATGATGGGGTTATGTAAAAAATCATGGGGCTATGTAACAAATGATGGGGCTATGTAAAAAATGATGGGGTTATGTAAAAAATGATGGGGTTATGTAAAAAATGATGGGGTTATGTAAAAAATGATGGGGTTATGTAAAAAATCATGGGGCTATGTAACAAATGATGGGGCTATGTAAAAAATGATGGGGTTATGTAAAAAATGATGGGGTTATGTAAAAAATGATGGGGTTATGTAAAAAATCATGGGGCTATGTAACAAATGATGGGGTTATGTAAAAAATCATGGGGTTTATGTAAAAAATCATGGGGCTATGTAAAAAATGATGGGGTTATGTAAAAAATGATGGGGTTATGTAACAAATGATGGGGCTATGTAACAAATGATGGGGCTATGTAAAAAATGATGGGGTTATGTAAAAAATGATGGGGTTATGTAAAAAATGATGGGGTTATGTAAAAAATCATGGGGCTATGTAACAAATGATGGGGCTATGTAAAAAATGATGGGGTTATGTAAAAAATGATGGGGTTATGTAAAAAATGATGGGGTTATGTAAAAAATCATGGGGCTATGTAACAAATGATGGGGTTATGTAAAAAATCATGGGGTTATGTAAAAAATCATGGGGCTATGTAACAAATGATGGGGCTATGTAACAAATGATGGGGCTATGTAAAAAATGATGGGGTTATGTAAAAAATCATGGGGTTATGTAAAAAATGATGGGGTTATGTAACAAATGATGGGGCTATGTAAAAAATGATGGGGTTATGTAAAAAATGATGGGGTTATGTAAAAAATGATGGGGTTATGTAAAAAATGATGGGGTTATGTAAAAAATGATGGGGCTATGTAAAAAATGATGGGGCTATGTAAAAAATGATGGGGTTATGTAACAAATGATGGGGCTATGTAAAAAATGATGGGGTTATGTAAAAAATGATGGGGTTATGTAAAAAATGATGGGGTTATGTAAAAAATGATGGGGTTATGTAACAAATGATGGGGCTATGTAAAAAATGATGGGGGTTATGTAAAAAATCATGGGGTTATGTAAAAAATGATGGGGCTATGTAAAAAATGATGGGGTTATGTAAAAAATGATGGGGCTATGTAAAAAATGATGGGGTTATGTAAAAGAAGATGGGGCTATGTAAAAGAAGATGGGGCTATGTAAAAAATGATGGGGTTATGTAAAAAATGATGGGGCTATGTAAAAAATGATGGGGCTATGTAAAAAATGATGGGGTTATGTAACAAATGATGGGGCTATGTAAAAAATCATGGGGTTATGTAAAAAATGATGGGGTTATGTAAAAAATGATGGGGTTATGTAAAAAATGATGGGGTTATGTAACAAATGATGGGGCTATGTAAAAAATGATGGGGTTATGTAAAAAATGATGGGGTTATGTAAAAAATGATGGGGTTATGTAAAAAATGATGGGGTTATGTAAAAAATCATGGGGCTATGTAACAAATGATGGGGTTATGTAAAAAATGATGGGGCTATGTAAAAAATGATGGGGCTATGTAAAAAATGATGGGGCTATGTAAAAAATGATGGGGTTATGTAACAAATGATGGGGCTATGTAAAAAATGATGGGGTTATGTAAAAAATGATGGGGTTATGTAACAAATGATGGGGCTATGTAAAAAATGATGGGGTTATGTAAAAAATGATGGGGTTATGTAAAAAATGATGGGGTTATGTAAAAAATGATGGGGCTATGTAACAAATGATGGGGTTATGTAAAAAATGATGGGGCTATGTAAAAAATGATGGGGCTATGTAAAAAATGATGGGGCTATGTAACAAATGATGGGGCTATGTAAAAAATGATGGGGCTATGTAAAAAATGATGGGGTTATGTAAAAAATCATGGGGTTATGTAACAAATGATGGGGCTATGTAAAAAATGATGGGGCTATGTAAAAAATGATGGGGCTATGTAAAAAATGATGGGGTTATGTAAAAAATGATGGGGCTATGACAAAAATGGACCTCAGGTTTCTATTGGATCACTAAAACTGGTTACCTGATGGGCTTGCCATGTGGATGATTTCATTTGGTCAGGTGATCAATAATTTAATGTCATCATGGATAAAATACGGAAGGCCTTAAACGTGGGAAAAGAAAACAGTGAAATTTTCAAGTATGGTGGAATTAATCTTACATCCATCCATAGCCTGGAGCCCCTGAAGGGGCATAGGCCATCTACAACTTTGTAGATGCTTTTGTAGCGAGGAGTTCTTTTTGCAGGGTGAGGGTGCTGGGCCCATGCCCAACCTTCTCAGAAGGTACATATAGCGCCTAGCCTTCCCAAATGGTCAACTATCTGGTACTGGCCAGGCTCAACGTTGCTTAACTTTGGTGATCTGGCGAGAACTAGTGTGTCAATGTGATTGTGCTGTACAGAATTAATCTTAGCTGTATTAATAATTTGGACAAAGAAAATTACTGTAAACAAATTTCAACAGTTACAGATTCTCTAAGAGCTATGCAGAATGATTCACAACTCAAAGAAAATGAAAAGACATCTTTGCGATGAAAGGTTGGACAGCTATTATGATTAGCACACCAGAGTTGGCCAGACTGGCTGATCGATACCTGCATATTAGCGACAAACATAAAAAATGGCACTGTGTATGATCCACTATAAGTAAACAAAAGTCATTGGCAGAGCCAAATCATCTACACTATTGCTAAAATTCCAACTGCTTGGAAGAGATGAGGAACTACATCTAGTAATACACACGGATGAAAAAACGCTTTGGATAATCACAGATTTCAAGGTAGTTCTACTAAAATAGCCATATTTTTTAAACCAAAGCACTTCAAGTCTTCAAATTACTACGGTTTCGTTCGGAAATGAATATACTTTCAAATGAATTAATAAATATGAATGTACATTATATATTTTAAGAGTTTTGAGCAAATAAAGTGATAAAAATGTGAACGTCATAAAATGGCGTTTTCGGTAAGGTTTTGTAATGACCCCCCCTGTTTTCTAAAGGTCCGTACCGTGATTGTATGAAGAATTTCGTCATGAAATTTGGGAATCAATAAGAAGAGGTGTTAATCTTAATACTGTCAAGTGTCCGAAATATTTTTGACTATTTCTTTTTTTGTCGTGTTAAAAATAAGACTTTAATATGCCGAGTATCGAACATTTTGAAAAAAAAATTCTTCGGACACCCAGTAGTAAGTAAATCAATCTTTTTACTATCTTTATCAATTAAAAGTATTATTTTATGTTGAGTAGGACCGCGGTAATTGATAATTTAAAAGGACCTACCCGAAAAAAAAAATTGTTTCTATTTCTCGTCAAATGAAGTTAATATTACTAGAAGCAGCAGCAGCTACAGCCTGTAGAATCAGCCATAGCACAGTGTATAAACAAACACGCGTTCTTTAATTTTTATTCAAGAACGAATTAAGAAAAACAAAATGAAACATAATGAAAATAATTAAGAAAAACAAAATGAAACAAAATGAAAACATAATGAAATATGAATATAAATGTTCCTATGTTTAATTAGAGCTATTTTGTTATCAGAATAACATTAGTTTAGAACTATTCGGTTTTCAGAATGTATAATAACAACAATCCCAACCAATTCGGCATTATGAATCTCACATTTTTCGTCAAATTTAAAAACATGGTTAAAAAAAACAAAATAAACTTTTGTAGATATATAGCTTGCATGCACTTTTATTTTTTAAATTAGTTTTGAACAGCGAATTAAAACAATGTTTTACTGCGAACAGCCACAAATGTTTTTTTTCAAAATCAAAATAAGTATCAAAATCTCGTTTATACATAGATTCGAAAAAGTTGTCAAAAAACAAATATATAACAAATAAATGTTATCAAAGGCAAGATAAGTTACTTTTCTACCTAACTGGATAATTTTCTAGTGTTTTTATTTAATGTAACATGTTTATTCAGCTCGAAAAACGTACAGTGTTTACCGATGTATTGGAAAATTAAAAATGGCGCCCGGCCCGACTCTCTTTGACACGGTAAGTTTGAGAAAAGGAGTTAAAAATTAAAAAAAAAAAACTATACAAAATACTGTTAAGAACTCACCCGAATATATGTCAGCCTATGTCACGGTAACATATATTGAGCGAGTTTCTAGCAGTATTTTGTCTACTTTTTTATTTTTAACTCTTTTCCCCAAACTTACCGTTTCAAGAGAGTCGGGCGGCGGGCGCCATTTAAAATTTTCCAAAACATCGGTAAACACTGTTTTCAAGCTGAATAAACATGTTACATTAAATAGAAACACTAAAAAATTATCCAGTTAGGTAGAAAAGTAACTTGCTTTTGATAACATTTATTTGTTATATATTTGTTTTTTTTGACAACTTTTTCGAATCTATGTGTATAGTAATACAAACCCTCAAAATCTATATCAATATTCTTGAACTTTTAAAAGCAGTTAGAAAACACATCAAACTACAATTAGGAAGCTTTTTATTTCGTTAATTTTTTTTTCTACTTATTAAGCGAAAGATATTTTTACAACCTGCTCCAGCGTAGTATAAACGGCCTATGGAATTAACACCTTCAACCTCGAAAATAGAAATCAACAAATTTATAGAATTTTCTTTGGAATTTCGCAACGCAGTTTCTTATTAAATTAAAACTAAATATATAATATAAAGCCAATAATTATGAACCGCTAACAGTAAATATGAGTGATGAACGCTCTCTTTGAAAAAAAGCTCTCTTAACTTCACCTCTAATACAAATTATGTGTGGCAAGTCTCCTCCTAAAACACTCTTTAACCCTAACAATAACACTAAGTTCGAGTGGCAAGCCCCCCTCCCCCTCCAACAAAATACCTCTGTAAGCCACATACAAGCATCTAAAACAAACAAACAAAAAATAGATCCTTCCTTAAAGAAAATACACATAAAAATAAATTGGTTAACTGTCCTAAAATGCTAGAATGGCCAGGAAATGGTGAATTATTTTACATTAAATTTTTGTGAAACTAACCGCTCCCCCCTCTTATATTGTTTTTGTTAGCTTTGTCTCTGTCAAGTTTTCAGTATGTTCACACATAATTTTCCTTAGCCCTACAATTAATTCAAAGTCTGAATGGCAACCCTCCACATATTCTCATTGCATAGAAACCCTCTTAAAACTACACATAATCATCTTTAAAAAAAAAAAAAAGCATGCATATTTTCCCATAGAAAAAAAAACAGTTAACTGCCCTAAAATGCTAGAATGATCTGTAATAGGAAATTATTTTACATTCAATTCTAAAATAATTTGTTTATCTTTCATTAAAGTTTTTCATGGCATTTTATACATAATTTCCTAAAAAGGTAGGATGACATTTTGGAGGGGTGGTCAGAAGGAGTTGAGTGGGGTTAAACAGAAGGTGTTAATCTACAATAATACCAAAGAAATATTGCAATATATTCATTTTTAAATGGTCTTATATGTTTAGATTTAAGTTTTTTGTACATAAAGCACATTACAATTCAACTTTGAGTTCTCCAACTTCTTTTCTGTTTATGGATACATGGCATTTTTAAGGAATTGCTGCATATTTATGCACATTTACTGCAGATTATTTGGAAACCATAAACTTTGGGAGATTTTCAGTTGCATATTCTGATTCCTTGTACAAAAATACACTTATACAGTAAATTTCATTTTTTAGTCTTGTGTTTTAACAAAGATATGACATTTTTACTGAAAAAGTAGTGTAAAAAATGTGACGAAACGCATATGGTCTTAAAGAGGGGAAAATATCCAAACGTGTGAGGCACAAAAATAGCCATAACTTCCTTAATTTTAATCAGATTTAAAAAAATTAAAAAGATTCATTCTTAGCTCATCAAGCTCTTTCTATGCATACCAATATTGAAATATTTCAAGCTATTTGAATTTTTTCATGTGTATTGCTACTACATCTGATGGTATTTAGTGATGCTGTTATGTGTAATCTACCTGATGGTGGGAGTCAGGGTAGCTATATAATCCTGCTTGTAGGTGAGCCTGGTAAATTCTTTTCAATTTGGTAGATTTCACAGAAGATTCAACAAATTGTGCAAAGCACCTTGGCTGCTGAAACTATCTCAATGTCTGAAGCAATCGACATGGCAAATTTCATTTCCACAATGTTTACTCAAATCAACACACAAACTACCTATAATATGTGTCACAGGCAGCAAATCTCTCTTCGATGCTGTAAAATCATCTAAATCAGTTAAAGAAAAACGATTTAGAACTAATAAATCAAGGAACTAATAAATATTGGACAGATAAAAGAATTTTGATAGTGTAAGGATAAAACACAATAAGCAGACTCTTTAATCAAGAGGGGCGCATCACCTTTGCTCCTAAGAAGCATGCTACAGGAAGGCATGAAGAACAATCTACTGCATGATTTAATATAAAAAAAAAAGTTTTCTTAAGTCTAGTTAGTTATCTCCCTTACACCTCCACATGTTTTGTTGAAAGCAAAATATGCTTACCTTTATTTTTACATAATCAAACTTACAAAAGTATCCATTCCGATACAAAACTTATGTAAGAACACTTCCAGACACATCAAGTACCCGTATGTGAAATGTCATAAAAATTACCCCACCTGTTTCCAAGTTTATAGGAAACAAACTCACTCATGCACAGAGAAAAAAGATCCTTTTATATAATAGTAATATATATATATATATATATATATATATATATATATATATATATACATACACACACACACAAAAAGGTTTAATATCTATTTAATAGAAAAACCTTTTTGTGTGCGTATATATATATATATATATATATATATATATATATACACACACACAAAAAGGTTTTTCTGTTAAACAGAATTTATTTATTTTCAGAATATTTCCTTAAATGGGCATTTTTAACAAGTGCCAACGAAATTAAGCAAGATATTACATTTGCAAATGATTGGTAACATTTATTGGATGTGTTTCTATCGAGGGTCCACATAGCTATAATAAGACTGCCATTTTTCTGTTCTAACAAATTTAATTTGGCACTACTTTTGTTTTGAAGTAAAAAACCCACACAACTTTAAAATTGATTAAACCAAAAAAAAAAACTTATCCAGGTAGGTATAAGAGTAACTTATTACTCCTTTTATCACATTTGTTGGCTCTTGTAAACATGCCTTTCAAATAAAATATGCATGCAAAGTCAGAAATAGAAATGGAGAGAGAAATCAGAATCATTAAAAGAATATCGAGTTAAAAGGTTGTGGAATGATAATAACCTGGTCCATCGTTTCAACGGATGTTTTGGTTTGGTGTGTCATAGGAAGCTGTGAAATGAGGCTAGCAGGGGTCGTACTGAAGCTCCCAAACGGGGAAGTAGGTGACTGAGAAAGACTCCCAATGCTTCCGCGCTGGATGCCTCGTGGAGGAATACTCACGGGTACAGATGTTGCACCAAAGCAACCTTAAAATACAGAAGCAATTAAAAAAAAAAAAAATCAATTAGCTTTTCAACAATATTCACCAAAGTTCCAAATAACAAACATATCTATATCATTATAAACACACACACGCTATGAAAGAGTAAATCTTTAACAAAGCAAAACTTAACATAAGAAAAGCTCAATATACACACCCACACACACACATATATACACATCACTGAATAACGAGATGAATTAGATCACAGATTAATCAATCTTGTGGTTTCAAGTTTTACAAAATATTTTTGGGAGGTAATATTTTTATATAACACAATCAATCCCAGTCAAATAAAACTGCTCAATATACTAGATAGAGCAAATAAAAAAATTACAGGTTTTATTCAAAGACTACCATTTTAATCGGATACAAAAATCCCATATCATTTTTTTTTGTTTCAATCTTTTTTCTTTCTCTATGTCCCTTTAAAAGAATTTATTCTTTAATATATTTTCTATGTATGTGCTAAATAGCAAAATTATATCAAACCAGATTTAATACTTTGCTAAAGCTGAGATGAGTCTACATCGAAAATCCATGGATTAAGGAAATTAATTTAAATTTTGTATTCTTTGTTCAAACAATAAATTTTTGTTTTGAAAATTATATTTTCTGAAAGAAATTTAAATATAAAACCTGTAATTTTATATATATATATATATATATATATATATATATATATATATATATATATATATATATATAGATAGATAGATCACAACAAGACTAAATTATACTTTACATGAATTTATTCTTCAACATGATACTCAAATAAAAAATATTAAAATTTCCTTAATCCACATTCTAAATGGCCATGGAAGATGTGTAATGCCGGTTCCATTATCTCAAAGTGAAAAAAAAAATGAATGATTCGAAATAATCTTTCTTTCTCGACTGCTTGCAAACAAATCTTTCTACAGACCTGGATTACACACACTTATAATTTTTAATTTGGATCTATTTGTCAACATTATAAATCTGCTTTCTTCTAATTGGAACATTGACTTATGATCATTTCACCTTGGAAATACTTAACCACTCCATATTCTTTCATCTGCATTTTTAAGCTTTAATTTTTAATTCATTTTTTTTTTCATTTCCTTTTCCTTATTTATGAACTCTTTGCACTAAAAGTTTTAATATTTTTTAATATTTCTTATTTGAGTATCCTATCAAACAAATTCTTGTAAATTATAATTTACAATCTTTAATAGCGTTCTTCTATGACAAGCTCTATTTCCTATTTTGGTTGTATCAAGCTTTTTATTTGGTTGGAATTATTATTTAAATATTTATATGTATATTCACTTGAAGTTTACAGAAGCTTTTGGATTGTAAACTTACTTCTTTATTTCACATGTGTGTGTGTGTGTGTATGTGTGTGTGTATCTATTATATAAAAGCGAAAATGTGTTTGTGTGTGCACTTTTTGTGTATGTCCGCAAAAAGCTTTTTGTGAGAGGGCGCTCAGTCGGGTCACTCCTTGCTAAAACTTTTAATATACTGTCTAAATCATAATATCTATGAGTTAAGAATGAGGGTCGCGTCTATCTTTAATTTGCTCGACTTTTACTTTCGCTATTTTCGAGATTTTCTTCGATTGCCGCATGTTTGTTTTGCTTTTCAGTATAAAAGAGCGAAACTGAATCGTATCAGCAGTTCCCTGGCAAAGCGATGGACATTTGGTCAATGTCGGTTTTCACCGTCATATCAGACAATTGCTTTCATTTGGACACTCCTCTAATAAAGGGGGAGCTGGTTTTCCCCAACACGACAAAACCAGACAAAGTTAAGTAAACAAACTCAAAAGAACTATCCCGCAGTAAAAGGATTTGACCTCATTAAACACGCACTTAAAAACTGGAATAGCGGGATGTTTGACCTCAATTTGAACTCATTCACTTTTTAATCGCTATATTTAACGTCTTACATTGCTTCTGTCACTGTAGCGCATGTGTTTGGCGTCAGCCTATTGACCTCAAGGTTTCGGGTTCGAGCCTACTGCCACCAACGCCCCCCCCCCCCTTTTTTTTTCTTTTACACCTACAAAAGATTTTTTTTCCTTTTTTTTTTTTTTTTTTTTTTTAAATTTTTTAAAGTTTAATATAGTTTTTTTTTTAGGGGTAAGTTTCCTTTTTGTTCTGCTACCCCCCCCCAAACACATACACCTACAAACACCCAGGCAACGCTGGATACCCCCACTAGTAAGCAGGCTCCTTTAGTGTTGGACAGACTATGGATACCCATTAAGGGTTGCTTGCGTGTAGAATTTTTGTGTCAGGAGGTGCGCAATCTCCAACCACAACACCCCTCCTGAGACGACATTGTTAAATACCAGTGGCAAGAAGTGAAGTACAGGACGACTGGAAACAAATGCCGAGATAAGCGGAGAGCACATACAGCACCTAGAATTCCCAAATGGTCACCCATCTGGTACTAACCAGGCTTGACATTGCTTAACTTCGGTGATCTGACAGGAACCGGTGTGTCAACGCGATTATGCCATATACTAGTATATATATATATATATAAATATAAAGTGGAAAGAGGAAGAATGAGGGGGAAAGGGGTAGGGGGAAGAAAGAGGAGGGTGGAGGGAGAAAAAGGGAGAGAAGTGTGGGTAGGAAATTAGAGAGAAGAAGAAATCAAGGGGAAATTAAAAACTGAAAACAGAAGAAAGATAGAGAAAAAGAAAAGATAGAGAAAAAGAAAAGATAGAGAAAAAGAAAACAAAACAAAAAAGGAAAGTGAATCTTATTTACCTGGAGCCGAAAGTCCCGTACTGAGTGAACTGCTAACGGAATTTGAATCGTTATCCCGGTCCAATTCTTTATCAATACTAGAAATATCAAAATCTTCAAGACTCAAGTCATCGAGAGCGCTGCCTACAATAGAGAAATAAATAACAGAAGGTTCAACTCCAATTCAGGGAGTGGAAAAAAAAAAAAAAAAAAAAAAGAGATTAGGGTTGAAGAATCAATGTGTGAGCTGTCATCTGATAAAATTTAACAAATAAAAATTTAAAAAACAAAAAAACATCAAATGCACGAAAAAAGATAGAAAACAAAAAATAAAAAACATTTAAAAGAAACTCACAAACAAATTTATTCAATGGTTAATGTCTAAACATGCAACGATGTCCGTTTAGTGGAGTTCTAATGTAATCATACAACCTAGCCTGTGACGGAAAAAATATCTGGCTCAGGTTTGACCACCCAGAATTTGATTTTGCCACCTGAAAAAGTAATCTTCTATATATATAAAAGGCAAAACGGCTGCGCACGTTTTTATATGTCTAAGAAAGGCTTGAAGGGGGGGGGTCTTGAGAGAGTTACTATTTTTCCAACTTTTTATATATTCCCTAGATTATGAATGAATCCATGCATAAAAAAAAGAAAAGCACCGATTCACAATGCTTTAAATGTACTCATATAAACTCAACACAAACACATATATAGTAGTTGTCAACTATAGTTGAGGACAACGAGAAGGCTTCCAGTTTATGACCATGAGACTCCTTTCTCATGATTACTCCACTTACCCTTGATACTCACATTATAATGCAGAGTACAAAACAATCTAGCAAGGAGTGCCAACCACTTCAAATTTTATAAAGTGCGTAAGAACCTTTGCTTGAAACTACTTTGGATGATAGATGGAATCGAGGATGGTCAACAATTTATGTTTTTGTTTTCCGATATTAAACAAATGCAGTGACGTATACATCAATGAGTCAATAAAAAAAAATTTGCACTTAGCTTCAACACTTCACTGCAGTTCCTGAAACATAGCACGAGGTGTGTTATGATATCCACGATATGGTGAGACCGGAAGAGAGGAGTTATGTACCCAGGTTTCATTTTATTAGCTTTCTTTTTCTTTATATATCTACTAGTAGGCTATCCGGTATTGCCCGGTCGTAAAATATGCATAAATATTATATTTTAATTAATGCAGAATTCTTATCTATATATATAAAAGGCAAAACGGCCGTGTGCATTTTTCTATGTCCAAGAAAAGCTTGGAGGGGGGGGGGTCTTGAGAGGGTTTCTATTTTTTCAACTTTTTATATACTCCCTAGATTATAATATCTCCAATTTGCGAACGGACGTTGTCTTTACATTAATTTTGATCGACTTTTATAAAATTCTATTCTATCCTTTCACATATTTGTTAGTCTTTTTTATACAAATAAAGCGAAACTAATCAAAACGAAGTAGGCCACCTAGCTTTTCTTGCCAGAGACGTCTTGAAAGCAATTAGCTTTGATTAATGTTGGGAAAACCCTTCATATCAGACAATTGTTATTCATTTAAGAGCTCCTCCTTTTTCGGGGAGCTGGTTTTCCCCAACATTGTGAGGAAACAAATATGGTGAGAAGCTCGACTGGCCTCAAGCCAGACGTTCATTTCTGCACGCGCGAACTCATTCACTTAGCAAGTCAACTTTTTAATCGTTGAATTTGAATGCTTTTCACTTCCTCTTGCCTCGTAGCGTAACAGTAAGATCTCAGCTTTTCTTTCACTTTCTTTTCTGACTTCGCGTCATGGGTTCAAGCCTGCCGGCCTACTAACATTTTTTTTTCTAAACACCCGGGCAACACCGGGCACCCCTGCTAGTTGCTCTATAAAAAGCAATGCTGCATCCACTTGAAATTCTACAAAAGTTATGATCTCTCCAGATGTTAGACAGCCTGGTCAGTCAGTTTTTATATACATAGATCAAACAACCAGTAATTCTCAAGTGGTTTTGTTGTGAGGCCAAACCCGAATGAGAGGAAATCTATATTTAAGCAAAATGGTCAAAAGAAGTTGATTTCTATTGGTATCAGAAACAGTTGCGCAATATGCTGATGGATTGCTTGTATTCAGTTGGAAGAGATGTTTGTTCTGATTGCAAGCATGTCATTCATTAGAGAAACCAAATGCCATTTTAAATCTATTAAAATAAAACATAAAATAATTAAAAAAAAAAACAGTTTTGTTAGGTATGAAGGATCGAACCCGAACCCTCGAGTCGAAGTTGGAAATTAAAGTGTTTTAAAGAGGATCCGCCCCCCCCCCCAAGATGTTGTGGGGAAAACCAGCTCCTCATAAAAAGGGGATTGTCCAAATTGAATAGCAATTGTCCGATATAAGGAGAAACTCCACATTGATCAAAGCTGATTGCTTTCGGACGTTTCCGGAAAAATGCCGCCAGAATTAGTTTCGCTTTTATTATACAAAAAGCTTAATGCACATGCGGTGATCGAAAAATGTTGAATATTTATCTTTTCAAAGTCGAGCAAATTAAATAGACAGGTGATCCCTGTTAACTCGCAGATATTATGATTTAGACGTGATATAAAAAGTTTTAAGAAGAAGTGAGTCGATCAATTGCTTCTTGAAAAAAAGCCTTTCTTGGACATACACAAAAAGTGAATATACATACATACATACACAAAAAGTGAATATACATACATACACAAAAAGTGAATATACATACATACATACACAAAAAGTGAATATACATACATACATACACAAAAAGTGAATATACATACATACATACACAAAAAGTGAATATACATACATACATACACAAAAAGTGAATATACGTACATACACAAAAAGTGAATATACATACATACACAAAAAGTGAATATACATACATACACAAAAAGTGAATATACATACATACACAAAAAGTGAATATACATACATACACAAAAAGTGAATATACATACATACACAAAAAGTGAATATACATACATACACAAAAAGTGAATATACATACATACACAAAAAGTGAACATACATACATACACACACAAAAAGTGAATATACATACATACATACACAAAAAGTGAATATACATACATACATACACAAAAAGTGAATATACATACATACATACACAAAAAGTGAATATACATACATACATACACAAAAAGTGAATATACATACATACATACACAAAAAGTGAATATACATACATACATACACAAAAAGTGAATATACATACATACACAAAAAGTGAATATACATACATACACAAAAAGTGAATATACATACATACATACACAAAAAGTGAATATACATACATACATACACAAAAAGTGAATATACATACATACATACACAAAAAGTGAATATACATACATACATACACAAAAAGTGAATATACATACATACATACACAAAAAGTGAATATACATACATACATACACAAAAAGTGAATATACATACATACACAAAAAGTGAATATACATACATACACAAAAAGTGAATATACATACATACACAAAAAGTGAATATACATACATACACAAAAAGTGAATATACATACATACATACACAAAAAGTGAATATACATACATACATACACAAAAAGTGAATATACATACATACATACACAAAAAGTGAATATACATACATACATACACAAAAAGTGAATATACATACATACATACACAAAAAGTGAATATACATACATACATACACAAAAAGTGAATATACATACATACATACACAAAAAGTGAATATACATACATACATACACAAAAAGTGAACATACATACATACATACACAAAAAGTGAACATACACACATACACACACATTTTCGCTTTTCTATTTATCGATGAAACAAGCTTTAAAACAAACAAAAAAATGTATAAGTTTGCAAACTCACCTACAACAGATTCAACCGTTTCACCAGGGGGGTAAAATGATGGTGCATGGGGGGACATATTTGACATGGGAGGGTTGTTATGGGGAGACACAGGACTACTGAGGCTCTCGTTCAAATTATGCAATAAAACTAAATTCTGTTTTCGAGTTGCTTTCTCATTTACGTCAATGCTTGCATCATTTTCAATCGCTTCCAGCTGTTGGCGTAATTTGGTCTAGAAAAAATAATTTAAAATAGGAAAAAATTTTTAAAAAGTATTTAAAAACGACAAAAGAAAAACAATCATCTCTTTATAAAAATGTAAAAATTTTGGTAAAAAAAAAATTTGCACTTCTCTCTTAGCACTAGAGTATTTAAAAAAAAAAAAAAAAAAAAAAAAGAATGAAGCCATTTGTAAGTTTAAAGAAAAGGAGAAACCATAGGGTTCAAAATAGACTTTGTACCCTAGTAGGGGATGCCCTTTTCTCTTCCCTGCAACCTCTTTCTCACAGAAGAGACATTGCAAGCCTCTCTGTTTTATCATTATTTTCATGGCAAGTGCTCGTCTGAGCTCCAATCTATGCCCCCCCCCCTCACATTCATGAGAAACACTTGTTTGGCTGAAACCACTATTAATAATTTCCTCCACTTTTTATCTGTGCCTAAACCTAATAGCATTACAAGTTGATTTTTTTTCTTTTTAGATAATTGTTATTTTATCAACTTGCATGAAAAGAGCTATGTAAAAGATACTTAAAACCGTTTGAATTACGCAAATAACATCAATAGTTCAAATGTAAATTTTAAGAGCCAAAATTTAGGCTTTTCCGTGGACATTTTTCTTTAGAAAAAGTAAACTAAATTACGGACCTCAACATTTCAAGAAATTTGGTAATTTTGCCACCATTTATTTATTTTTCAAGCTATTCTCATGAAACTTGGCACTCTTATGTAAAATTGTGTGCTCTTTCTGATTATGCAGTCAAATCTGATGTATCTCTTTACCATAAGCCATGAATTATAAATTCAGATGTACAAATTTCAATTTTTTTAAAACTGCCGCATGGTATCATACAGTGGGTGTCTAGTCATGAACAAAACTAAGTATTATAGTCGTATTTAAATATAGCTTCATTGAGAATAGGCATTTTCCTGTTTCCTCACCAAAGGAGAGCTTAATCTTGGGTGTAGCCATTGAATGCCTAAAGAGCATTCATGATTGGTATTTACTACTCCCCCCAAAGAAAAAAAAAAATTGATAAGATATGAATTAATTTCAGAAATAAATCAAAGAAAATTTTTCATATAGATTTTGGATTTCTGTAAATGATGAAAATTCCCATAGTTGACCAGAACTTATGCATTTTGGGACCAGTCCAATTTTCAATTCTATAAATCCTCTCTATCTGGCCCAAAATATACCCCTATTTTCTGAGATGTAACCATAAATCGTACTCTACATGAATCCTTGATGTAACTTTCACAGTACCAGGAATCCTGATAAGCAACAAGTATATATTCACCAGTCGATGGTAATTTTTGTCATTTCTATTTTGTTGTTTTACTGAAAATTCAACTATGTAAACAAAGAAATAAAACAGTAATTTTTTTACCTTGTTTCCACCTTAACATTTAAAATAATTACTTTTATAGGTTTTAGTGTATGCTGAAAAAGAATATCACATTTAAATTTTCTGCAAATAAGTAGTTTTCCGGATATTAAGCAATATCATTTCTTATGTTATCGCTGGTGGCCATCTTGGTACATGCAAGAACCTCGAGAAACTATGCACAAACATGCATACCAAGATGGCCAACAGCAAGAAATGACATTGCTTAATATCTGAAAAGCTACTTATTTGCAGAAAATTTAAATGCAATATTCGTTTTCAGCATGTCCAAAAACCTTAAAAGGTAGTCATTTTAAAGAAAAATGTTAAAGTAGAAACATGGTAAAATTTACAAAATGCATCATAATGAAATTCTTTATCGAACCGCCTAATTATTATTATTATTTAGATATCCTCAGTTAAAAAAAAAAAACAGGTTTGTTTTACAGATTCCAAAAAATGGTCTTGACAATGAGTTAAAAATAAATTAAAGTTTCACAATATCTTTTTTATTTAATTGTTAGGTGAAAGTAAAGAATAGTTAACAAAACACCCTTACTTCCCCATGTTAAGAATGGGTTTCTAAATAATAACGTTATTATTTCAGCATGGTAGCATAAGTACTGGACTAGCAACCAAACATTCCACCTCTGTGTTTTTTTTTACCCTCTTTGCATAAAAATAAACTAAATATACTCCATATTTGAGCCCCTTATACCTAGCATCTTTATTCCTAATGAATAACCCATTAATTAGATTTTTAAAAAATTTAATTTAAAAAAAATTGCTCTACATCAAATTTTGAATTATATTATGCAATAAAATTTTAACAGATTCGGTTTAACGTGTGCGTAAATGTCAATATGTACATGCAGGGTTGAACTTCTAAATAATTCATGATATTAGCCATCTTTAATTTTTGCAGTTGGCATAATACATTTATGGGTTTATTATAAAAATTAAGTTAAGAAATCAAGTAAAAAAAGTATACATACTTTGTTGGTAAAAGCAGCTCTGGTTGTTATTAGCATCTGAAAATACCAGAAAGAAATCATTTTACTAACATTTATTGGCAAGTTGTGAAAAATTATTGGCTCCAAAGGAAAAACCATAAAAAATATTTACATCATTTGCCATTTGAGGGAATCTAAATAAAATAAAAGAAAAAACAAGAGAAAACAAAAAGGAAAAAAAATTAAAAGGTGGAAATTAATGAAAAAGGCAAAAAAAGAGAAAAAAATGAAAAAGAAAAAACAATGAAAAAGGCAGAAAACAATGAAAAAGGCAGAAAAAGAGAAAAAAAATGAAAAAGACAGAAAAAATAAAAAAAGGGAGAAAAAATGAAAAAGGGAGAAAAAATAAAAAAAGGCAGATAAAATGAAAAAGGCAGATAAAATGAAAAAGGCAGATAAAATTAAAAAGGCAGATAAAATGAAAAAGACAGAAAAAGAGAAAAAAATGAAAAAGACAGAAAAAGAGAAAAAAATGAAAAAGACAGAAAAAGAGAAAAAAATGAAAAAGACAGAAAAAGAGAAAAAAATGAAAAAGACAGAAAAAGAGAAAAAAATGAAAAAGGCAGAAAAAGAGAAAAAAACGAAAAAGACAGAAAAAGAGAAAAAATAAAAAAGGGAGAAAAAATAAAAAAAGGGAGAAAAAATAAAAAAAGGGAGAAAAAATAAAAAAGGGAGAAAAAATGAAAAAGGGAGAAAAAATAAAAAAAGGGAGAAAAAATAAAAAAGGGAGAAAAAATGAAAAAGGGAGAAAAAATGAAAAAGGGAGAAAAAATGAAAAAGGGAGAAAAAATGAAAAAGAGAAAAAAATGAAAAAGAGAAAAAAATGAAAAAGAGAAAAAAATGAAAAAGAGAAAAAAATGAAAAAGACAGAAAAAGAGAAAAAAATGAAAAAGGCAGAAAAAGAGAAAAAAACGAAAAAGACAGAAAAAGAGAAAAAATAAAAAAGGGAGAAAAAATAAAAAAGGGAGAAAAAATAAAAAAGGGAGAAAAAATGAAAAAGGGAGAAAAAATGAAAAAGAGAAAAAAATGAAAAAGAGAAAAAAATGAAAAAGAGAAAAAAATGAAAAAGAGAAAAAAATGAAAAAGAGAAAAAAATGAAAAAGAGAAAAAAATGAAAAAGACAGAAAAAGAGAAAAAAATGAAAAAGGCAGAAAAAGAGAAAAAAACGAAAAAGACAGAAAAAGAGAAAAAATAAAAAAGGGAGAAAAAATAAAAAAAGGGAGAAAAAATAAAAAAGGGAGAAAAAATGAAAAAGGGAGAAAAAATGAAAAAGGGAGAAAAAATGAAAAAGGGAGAAAAAATGAAAAAGGGAGAAAAATGAAAAAGGGAGAAAAATGAAAAAGGGAGAAAAAATGAAAAAGGAAGAAAAAATGAAAAAGGAAGAAAAAAATGAAAAAGGAAGAAAAAAATTACAAAACAAAAATATCATATTCAAAAAATTATGTAGATTTATCAAGTTTTGTTTTTATAAGAAATTTTTTTTAACATTTTTAAGCAATTAATAGAGAAGCCTGTAGGCATTACAACATAAATCTAACAAGCCTGAATTATGTTGAGCTATTAGCCTTTTTTTCTTTTTTAGATGGTTTTCAAAATGGTAGACATGACAGCTATTCTTTGGTAAGTTATAAAATTTAATTTTCTTTATAAAACTAAAACTAGATCAATTTACGTGATTTTCAGAATATAATATCATCACTACATGACAGGTATGTACATCATACAGATGTTTCTTTATTTTTAATATAGAATGAATTCTAGACAAGAATTAAACAAAAAAAGCAGTGGGGGATCTGTATTAAATTGCTTACCTGTCCATCTTCTCGTGTTGGACCTGGTGCCCTCTGGTAATGTGGCAAACTGCCACAATCAGAATTTATACTACTTGATGTGCTGCTTGTACGACCTTTGCCAATCGGTTCCGGAAGAGGACTGGCAGAGTGATTTGTGTTACTGATATTATTATTAAGCTGAAAACAAAAAAGATTCATGCGTCAAAGTTATTCATTTATAGAATAAAAATAAAGGGAATTAAGGAGGTATTTCACATATAGGTTACTTTGTTTTTTTTTTTTTTTATATCTGTTTCTATGTAAAATTAAGTGTTTATATATTTGAATGTCAAAGTTATTAATTTATATAAAAAAAACTCATCAAATATGCTTTTTTTTTTGCAATAGCAAACATCCAATTACGCTTTATTTTTTGCAATCAAAAAGGGCAAATATGTTTTTTTTGCAATCGTGAAGGGCAAACACGCTTTTTTTTTTTGTAAATGCGAAGGACAAATACACTTTTTTGCAATCGAAAAGGGCAAATATGTTTTTTTGCAATCGTGAAGGGCAAACACGCTTTTTTTTGTAAATGCGAAGGACAAATACACTTTTTTGCAATCGAAAAGGGCAAATACATTATTATTTTGCAATCGAAAAAAGGAAATACTTTTTAATAACGAGGCAAATACAATTTTTGTGCTATCGCGAAGGGCAAATATACTATTTTTGTAGTTGCAAAAGGCAAATATGCTGTTTTTGCAATCACCAGGGCCAAATACGCTTTTTTTTTTTTTTTTTTTTTTTTTTTTTTTGCAATCGTGAAAGACAAATACTTACTGAATAAGAAATACTGTTACAACGTTCTTTACCGATTGGATCAGGGAGCTTTGGGGAATGGCTACCACATATGGAATTGGTATCCTCCTGGGAAGGCAAAAATAGATTACAAATTTGATTAACATAAGATGAAAAAATTCTTAGAATTCTTTTCTGTTAATTTATGAATAAAAAAAAAGAAACAAAAATGTGTGTAGTGGGTGGGGGCAAGAGAGTTTAAGTGAAATAAAAATAGAAAAGATGGGTTAGGGAGGAAGGAAGGAGATAAGAGCTAGTTTGGGTCAAGATTGCTGAAATTAATTTTATCTAAAAGTAATTTGTGGATTTTTTTCAAAATCAGATCTAAATAGCAATGTATCTGACATATCAATACTTGATTTAAATTAGCCTATTTTTTTGTTCCTTTCTCTCACTGTTATTGACAGGAATATAATTTATTTCGGAAAATAATTATTCTGATTAAAAAAAAAAAAAAACACATTTAGAATGGGTAGTATTTTCCTTTGTAATTATAATGAAAGGGAGGTAACAAAGTTTTTCCAGAAGAGTAACTTCCCTTGGAAGCATTTAAATTTTTTAGCAAATTTGCATCCACAAATTAACTCTACAATCATTTAATTTTATCACAATTTGATTTAATTCTTATATCAATAAAATTTAGTTTACATGGCTTTACGAATCTATCTTTAGTTAACCTTTCACAACTAAATATTTTCGTTTACTAGCATAGCCAAATGCATGTGATCTTTGGAATATAACATGTTTATTTCGTGACAAGTATGCACATTATAAAGATTTTTTTTTTTTTCATTTTTAAAAAATAAATGTAATTTTAAGTATGCACAGAATTTTATTGCATAAACATTTGAATTTCTTCAGATGTTTTTTTTAAACGCCTTTTGTTAAAAGAAAGAATATATTGTTCTATTAATATTTATTCTTCAAATGATTTGCCTTTGTCTTATTTAAAAAAAAAAAAGTCCCGAAAAGTGTTATTTTAGGCCCTTTTGACCCCTTGGGAACACAACCAGAATTTTCCCAGGATCAAATATTACATTTGCAGATGTATATTCATGTGATCTTGCTTTTGGGTAATTTTCAGCAAAATTTAATGGTAAGAAAAAATGTCCCGAAAAGAGCTATTTTTGGCCATTTTGACCATTTCTGAACCACTGGGGACGCAACCAGAATTTTTATAAAAAATCCGAGAATGTTACATTTCCTCCCTTGGGTAGTTGTAACTTCATGCAAAATTTCAGAAAAATATAATGAGTAGTAGAATTTTGGGAACAAACAGATGAAGGTGAATTCTAAGGTTCTACGAGTTAGCAGACCTCAAAACGTCAAATCCCAAACCCTTCAAGAATTGAAGGAAAACAACAACAATGGAATAAGAGTTAAATCGCAATCCAGAGATTCTGCAATCTGTCATTAATAATGTTTTGGATAGAACACAAATATCTGAAGCTGAAAATGGGCAACATTTAAAAGACATTTTTCATAAATAAAAATTGTTTGAATTGTGCATTTTTTTTTTTTTTAAATTTCCCAATGTTTTAGTCAGCATGTGTTAAAATTACAGAAAGATATCAAAAATAAATCTATTAAAGTTCAAAACCCTTCAGTGACTTTTTGGGCACCTTATATATGCTGGTTGGTGTTCCCTTCTTAGGTCTGTAGTTTATTAAGCTCTCCAGATTCCTTCTTTTTCTCTTGGAACAGGTAGCTAAAATCTATCAAAGGAAATGATAACCATCGCATCTTTCAGCTGCCATCTTTCTACGGAGTGAGATGGAAGATAACCGTTGATCCCATTATGTATGGAGATGATGTTTTTTGTTTTAATTTTCTTATTTTGTTAACTGTAATCTAGAATATAAATCTCACTTGTCTGTTTAAAAGTATGTATGTATGTATGTATATTTACATAAAACTTTGGACAAAGGCGACAGATTTTCACGAGATCGGTATCGTTTTGAAGCTCGACCCTTCGGACGACAAATATCGAAAAATTGGCCAAAAACATTAATTCCTTCATTCTCAACTGGGCACTTTTCTACAAGGAGGGGATTACTTTTTTTCGTCAATATTTTTGATAGTCATTCCTTCTTTTCGATCGACTAGCCTTAATTTCACCTTCCGGTTTGGCGACAGACGCAATGGCAGAGATGTCCCATTTCCCCCCCCCCACATTCTTGTCCTCCTTCACAGTACGGGTTTGAGCCTGCCTGTCTGCCTACTCCCACTTTTTTTTTCTTTTTGCTCAACACACATCTCCAAACACCCGGGCAACGCCGGGCATCCAGGCTAGTAATCAATGGTATACGATCCACAATTTTCAATAAGACATTTTATGAGACTATAATTCACAATTGATACATCCCTCCCAATCCACTTTTCATTTTCCAAGATTGCAAACGTTACAATCTTTCTGTTCTTCATTGAAATTTTTGAGTTTTGGATGCAAACTTTTGTGTCTTTTCAAAACCAAATGTAGATGGATGCGAATAACTGTTCTTCAAATTATCTTTAGTGCAAGTTTTTGCAAGGTTTTCTTCTTTGGTGCAATATAGTCCTTAACCAAACTGGCAAATGCAGTTTTAAGAACTTATTGCAATGGCTTATCATTACCAGAAAGAATAAAATAGTTGTACCATACCTACGTTATTACAGCACAGTTCTTTTTTTGGGAGGGAGGGGGTTCAAACAAATCAAGGTTGATTAGTTAAAAGTGAAAAATACAGGTAGGCATCGATATCAAAATTGATGGTAAGTAGCTGATAGCAATTTTTGCCCAACTTGCATAATGGCAAAGGAGGAGTAGAGTTTAGTGTCGCATAAGAGACCCCCCCCCCCCCCGATAGGAAGTTAAACAATAAATTTGGCCAGAAAACATGACCAAAAGGTCATGTGCAGAATCTTTGTGTGGTTGTCAAGTTGGTCACAAGTCTAGGAAAGCCCAAGAGATGATATCAAAGTGGGTGACCACATTCTTGTGAAACAATGCGATTGGAATTTTGGCCGATCGAAAATCATCATTCTTGGCCAGATAAAAAGAGACATGCGAGAGGAGACACAAGACAACAACAAACGAGTGGGAGCAACACAGTTTCCCACCCACACACCACCACGCCCGTCAGATGGAATCAGATTTGTCAATCATTACATATACAGAATAAAAAAACATTAAATGTACAGAATAAAAAAAACATTAAATGTACAGAATAAAAAACATTTTTATAATCAAGCTGTGTGTTCTCTATTCCACTGCTGAGTGTTTTTATGTATTTTTAAATTAAATAGACTTTTAAACGAAATTGACGACTTGGCCATCCTCATCATTTCATCATCAGAGTGGAATGTAACATTAGATGTTGCTTCTTTGACTAATAGCAAAGAAGCAACATCTAAACTCTACTACCTGTGACAACCTGTATTTTTTCACTTAACTAATCGACCTTGATTTGCTTGATCGCTAAAACAGTGCTACAATAATGTAAGTATGGTACAACTAGTGTAAAAGCTTTGGTCAAACAACTGTTCTTTGGTGCAAATAGTTTAGTAAAGAGTATGACGATGCCAATGAACCTGATTGATTGACATACAACTAAATCACCTCCATACAATTATTCTGCTGCTGAAGAAAAATAGATCTAAAATTTGAAATTAATCAAGGCTACAAGTGAAATTTGGGGGGGGGGAGAAAAAAAAAATCAACACAGATTCAAACACTGCCACCCATCACTATGTAGGATACAGACAAATAGGTCATTGGCTCCTTACCTTTGGATTATGTAACAGCATGCCCTCACCATCAGAAATTGGTATATTATTACTTGACTGAGGTAAAGCATTAGTTACAAATGCTGCTAGGGAATTCTCTGTAGAAACACTCAACTCTCTCTGCACAGTCATCTCCTCTGAAAAAAAACAAAAAAACATATATATAAATAAAAAGAAAAAAAGAATTAAAATAACTGCCCCACTCCCCACAGTAAATAAGAGAAGACAGGAAATTTGAGTTGAACGTGGATATTCTGACACTGACTGTAATTAGTGTCAGAATGTTCCATGTTCAAATCAAATTAGAAGCGTTATTCAGCTAACTCACTTCAGCTTGTAGGTTGGTTAGGTAGAAACAGATTAGAGACCCGCTAATCAAGAGTACATTTTTACGTGTGAATGAATTATAATAGGCAGTCCATAAACTTGGATAGTCTATATTTTACTGCAAAAGGAATAGAATTTAGGAAAGAATTGTTATGCAGTCTTATGTGTCTTAAAAATGAATGGTTAATTCTTAAAAAAAATTAAAAACAAACAATTAGAAGAGATGAAAATATAAAAAAATTTGGAGGAAAAAAAAAGTAAATTTGAAAAAAAAAAAAAATTTAGAGGAAAAAAATTTGGAAAAAAAAAATTTGGAGAAAAAAAAAAAAAAAATTTGGAGAAAAAAAAAATTTGGAGAAAAAAAAAATTTGGAGAAAAAAAAATTTGGAGAAAAAAAAATTTGGAGAAAAAAAAATTTGGAGAAAAAAAAAATTTGGAGAAAAAAAAAATTTGGAGAAAAAAAAGGGGGAAGCAAAATGAAGACAAAACAGTTTTTTTTAAATGTTAAAAAGAAATGCCTTATAGATTTTCTTTTGTATACACTTATATTTGAACGGTGTCCTGTGCTCTATCTCTAGAGGTCACCCGAGTTCAACTAATGTCAACATTTATTTTCATATCCTGCATCTTTTCTTGACCTTTTAAAAACTGGGGACCATTTGTGTTATCAATACTTCAAATGGAAAACATCAAACCACTTCAGTCAATTGTCAATATTTAGCCTGTATATGATACGTCAGAGACCAGACTGTCCCATCAAATCATAAATGGCAAATTAACAACTGCAAAAAGATCAGTACAAAAATGTAGCAGAAAAGATTTGAAGATCACATCAGTCCCCTCCAAATATATATATATTAGTCTTTAAAGTTTTTTAACCTTTAAAACTATATAAAAAAAACTTTTTTAATTTTTATATTTTTTAGCATTTTTTAGAAAACTATTTAGTCAGTAAGTCATTTAATCACCTGCAATCACTGAATCAACTTGATCGCTTGAATCCACAATAGTCCTAATGTTAATTTAAGCGATCATCAGTTGTTTACCATGAAACACTGTTTTGGGGATTTAAAAACAAAACAGTATATTAAATCATGGCTCCAAACAGTGTATATCAAGCACCACCTCCCTTAATCACAACAATATGTATGTGTATATATATATATATATATATATATATATATATATATATGATGATGATGATTACAACGTCTTGTTAGACGAGTGCCACTCCCTCAGTCACCGAAAGTCCATGTGCCCGAAGATGACTTTTTAGTCCTGCCAGCGACTTGCACACCCTCAAGCAGACATGACACTGAAGCCGGTAATTGATATATATATATATATATATATATACATATATATATATATACATATATATATATATACATATATATATATATATACATACATACATATGCATATATACATATATTGTTGGGACGATAAATCATAAAAAATTGTAACATTTAGGGATATTGAAACGGGAAAAAAATGTGTCTATTTTTTTATTCCAAAGATGATTCTTTTAGTTTTTTTTTAAACTTAATTTTACATTGCTGGTACTAATGATAAAACAATTGGTTTTATTTTAAACTAGAGGGGGGGGGATCAAAACAATAATAAAATGGAAAATAAAGAATAAGTGAACGAAAAAAAAAAAAAAGGCATAAATAACCCCGTTTAAATGTTAAAACTTCTTAAAAAAAAAACAAAAAAAGAAGAAAAAAGAAAACAGCGAATGTGATTGAAAAAGAAAAAAAGATAAAAAATAAATGAACGAAAAAATGGCATAAGTCTGTTTAAATATTAAAACTTTAAAAATTAAAAAAAAAAAAAAAAAAAAAATCTGATATGTCAGCGCGAACGTGCAACCTTAAGACAACGATGCTGTCACTATAACCCCTACTCTACGATCGCATGTGCAAAGTAAGATCGTTTTTTTTATTTTAACTAATTCAAGAAAGAACGTTTTGCGCACATGCATGTTTGGCTAAATTGTCATGAAGGAACGATTTTTTGCTACCCTCCTTCATTGCGAATGTCTTTCTATTTCGTCCCATCACTAATATATATATATATATGCATACACACACTATCGTTGGCATTCAAAATATTAGACATTTAAATGCGTGTTTCTTCATATTTATTTACTGTTTAACTTTCATTTTTCTTTTATATGTGTATATGTGTGTATGTGCATACTTACATACTTACCTATAGATTGACGGGGAACCTTCTCATTGGCTATACATCTCCTCCTTCCACTTTCTTTCTCCTCCTCCCCCGTGCATGCTCATCACTTTCACTACACCGATAAAGACTGAAGGATCGGTCAAAAATTATGCACACGTAAAAAACGTTTTTTTAATTTCTTTATAATAATATTTTGTATTTCTGCACATCATGAATAGAAAACGAATAAAGAAAAGTTATAAACTTTTATACTTTTTGTATTCTTTTTTATTATACATCTTCATATGCATATTATATATCACTAGAAGTGAAAGGACCTAGCCTGTGATTGTATGAACAAGTGAAAAACGTAGCAAAAGAGTTTTGAAGCAACATGTATAGGATTTTTGCATTAGTGGTGAAAAAAGAAGCCAATACTGTTAGGTACTGTTCACATCTGTGTTGCCCGTGTAGGTCAAGAATCGTAATTTCCAGTTATCAGAGGAGAGACTTCAGATGGAGTGCTTCTATAACGAAGCACAAATGGCAGGGTGTGAGAAAATCAGCAGCAGTCATAGGATAGCTGATTAGCAAAAGTATTAGCAGCAGCACATATGCAAATTAAGCAAGTGTGCACGTGCTGATGTTACAAGGAGGAGAAAAAAAAGGAGAAAAAATAGACAGCACGTGGTCGAGCAAAAAGAAGAAAAGAAGGGCATGCTGGGGAATATGAACATGTGAAGTTAAGGGTGAGAAAGCACTGGTTACGGCCAGAGTGAGGTGGCAGAGAAAGAGACTTTTAAAAAGCATGTTATATGGCAGAACATTGTAAAACGTGTGTGTGAAAAAAAATTTTGAAAGATAATGAGATGTGTTATTGTTGGAAGAATCACGAATAAATGATTTTCATTTGAACTTTAAAAAAAAAAAAAAAAAAAAAAAAAAAAATGCAGAATCGAATTTTTATTTCTTTCCTTTTTATGTTTGTTCCTTTGCGACGGTACAAGACAACGTGTTGGTCCGAGTGGTTGAAATGTAACATGGTTAAAGTGTAACAGCCACATCACACTACTTCCAGTCAGTCATTAATCAACAAGCAGATTTTAAAGACCACTGGTTTCTCACCACTTGGCATCGACATATGACAAAAAAGAATCTGGCACAAGGATATTTCACAATGTGTCCTCAAGACAATATATACAGAGATAAAGTGTACATATAAACAGACATGAAATAGACAACATTATTATATTGATGAAAACCGGTTTTCTTTTTTTGTTGCTTGCCATCTAATTGGAAAGTTGTGTACAAATCTCAAGAGCGATAAGAGCCTTCTATCATGTCCGAAAGCGACACGATGTTAAACAAGCGAGATCGGAGATGTGCTGCTGTACAACTTATGCTCTCTACCAATCCAAGTTATTACAACAGGACCATTGCCAGCACCATCAAAATGCATAGCTGGATTGCCACAAATAACAGGGACGCAACCAGGGTAATGAAAACAAAGTTTCCAGCCACGTTTATGGTCTTTGGTGTGTTTTCAAGTGAGGGCCACATCATGCCACCTCACATCTTCAAAGTCGGCTTGAAAGTCCAAATCAAAGTGTACCTGTATGTGCTGAAGAGTTTAGTGATCCCCTAGTGCAATCAGATGGCCGTTGGCAGACCCTGGGTGTGGCAGCAGGACTTGACGCATACCCACAAGTCTGAAAAAACCCAGGCTTAGCTTCAGAAGGAGTGCTACAACTTTGTACCCTTCTCTCACTGCCCTCTCCTCCCCCAATCTAAATCTGTTGGACTATTTCATTTGGACATGTGTCGAGAAAAATCACCAACATGACCTCCCACAACACTGAAGCCAGCCTGATCGCCGCCATTCACAGAGTTCCTGTTAATACACTTTTTTCTTAATTATAACCTTGTGCCTTGATTATTACCAGCCTGCAAAGCCATGGTAGAGAGAGAAGGAAAACAGAGATTGCTACTTACGTTCAACATGAGCAAATGCACAGAAAGGGCCTCGGGGGCAAAAACTGGTCTGGACCATGTCATTACATTTTGTAGATTTATAAATCTGAAAGAACAAGAAAACCCATCAGCAAAATATTTCGATCCTCATATTTTTTTTCTTTTTAAAACAAGCCATAAAAATGACGACGATAAAAGAATTTGTAAAAATGAAACGGAAAAAAAAAACAAAAAAAAAAAAAAACAAGCAGAACAAGAACAGCAAAAAACACAAAACCGGAGAAAGGAGGAAAAAAAAAGAAAAAAAAAAAAAAGAAAAAAAAAGACAATTATTTTTTGCTGAACATAGTTGACCCAATGTAGGTTTGCTTTGTTCCTATTTACAAGGTCTCCCCACGGGACAGAGTTAGACACCAGGGTCGTTTTTTAATGTGGAGAACAGGAACAAAAATTGCTTTGTTGCTTAAAAAAAAAAAAAAAAAAAAAAAAATCCTCAAAGAGAATTGCTATATAGCTGCGTTGGAGAAGAAAAAACAAAATTCAAATAAAATGGTCTGAAAGACAATTTCTTTAAACCCAGACAGATACCAGTCACTGGAATCTTAATTATATAGTATGCAAATAAAACAAATATTTTAGCTGTGTATTACAATTGAGAACAGTGGTTTATTTTTTTTTCTATTAACACTAGGTATTCATAAGAAAAACATCAATGGGAGCAGGGGTTATAAATACTTTACTTTTATTGATGTTTATCCTTATTGAACTGACAAATAAATTTATATATACCTATATTTACTTTGTCCTGTTTATAATTTTCTGTATATAGTTATGCTCCACCCCACATGTTGAGCTATTATATTCCCATTTAAAGAATCCTTCAATATATATATATATATATAAGGATTCACGTGAAATCACTTTTTTATTCACCCTATTCCCGCTGCTTGACTTTTTATTATCAAGTAAGATCTATGACTTACTTGTAGTTTCATTTAATAATTTTGCAAGCAAAATCCGATCCCACATTTTGCTAAATCCTACCCTCTGATGAGAAGGAAAGTATTTTTTTGAAACTTTGTGGATTAAGGACTATCCATTTATTAAGGGTTTCCTTTTTAAAATTAAATGTTTTTAACTCTTTTTCAAAGTGATTTTTAACATGTTTTATTAACTACTTGTTCTTATATATATGTATATATACTAGCAGGGTGACACAACGTTGCCCAGGATTGAATGATGATCAACGAATGTTTCACACTCCCATATTTCCATTGTCATCTAAATCTGTGAAATCGCCCATTTTTCAATCAAATTGATTGATTGTCTGTTCTAGTTGAGGGTCCACTGGGAGGAAGCTTCATATACTTCCTCGCAGTGACAATCCACAATACACTGTAGTCTACATGGCACTGTTTGACTGTGTTGATTTTATAAAATTATTTTTATATACAATGGCTTGCATTAAAGTTTAAAATGCAAAAGTCAAGTATCATGGTTCAATTGTGTTCTAAACAGAAACATTCATTTTGAACACGCCCCTGTCATATAAAAGAACCTACTGTTGATTTTATATACCTGACCTTACAGCTTGTGCAGTGATAATGGCTTGAATTTAAGTTTAAAATGAAAAAGTCAAGTATCATGATGCAATTGTGCTTTAAACAGAAACATTCATTTTGAACGCACTCCCCTCATATCAAAGAATCTACTGTTGACTTTATATTGGGCCTATGGGCTTGTGTGGTAATAAAACTCCTCAAATGCACTTGTAATGTTGGTTGTGTAAGGCGTTAACTTTGGTCAAAATTGCCTGTTCCTTTTTTTTCATTAGATTATTTTGATTATCAATACTTATCGAAGACATTTCGACACAAAACCCATGTAAGAACACTGCCAGGCGCATAAAGTACCTTGATGTGAAATTTCATAAAAATCGGTCCAGCTGTTTTCGAGTGCATAGGAAATGAACTCACACCAAGTTCCTTATGCACTTATGTTACCGTGCTATTTTTTAAAATAGTATTTTCAAGTTAAATGATATCTTTTTTATCAAATTGTTAGGTGAAAGTACAGAAACACAAAACACCCTCCCCATGTCAAGAATGGCTTTCTAAATAACATTACTTCAGTATGGTAACATAAGTGCATAAGTAACAATATTTTTATTTTCTATTAACTCACGGAAAAAAAAATTTTTTTCCTTTTATATTTGATGCATATTTATTGTTTTTTCAATATTCACCTAAGCTTAAAAAAAACAGCATGCCAAGCCATCTAAATTAAAATTGGTTGCTTTTTGTTATTCTTCACATAAGAAACCCACGTTGCTCGAATGACGTGCCTAAATATCACATGAATAGAAAAAAATCAGCAGGAGCCATTTGTTGGGCCTTAATTTGTTATATGTAAAACCGAAAAATACTCAGATTATTTACTTTTTTCACACCAAATGGTCGATAATGAAATATAGAATTCACTCTTAGCTGAATACATCTACAGACACAAACTTCTTGAACTTAATACTTCTTCTCATGGTTGCCTACACGCCAAACGAAAGCAAAGAGAATTGGAAGGGGAGACCAACTGCCATAGTGAGAAGCTAACACGTTATGTAGCAAAGACATGCCAAAATATGATTGACATACACCCACATGCCATGTATGAACCTGAAAGGAAAAAAAGATTTCAAACACTCCTTGACTTGAATTTGGCATGAACGGATGTGGTTGACTGTTGGTCACCAAAATGAGGCACTGGTCAACCGGCATGGCGAAAATCCTATAACGGATGCATATGGAATTATCGAAGAAGTCTGCTTCCTTAACTGGATGGCACAAGGCCATCAGATGGGAGCACTAAGATCATGGAAGGAGGAGAAAACAAAAATATGAGGCAATATCTGTTATCTGAGAAATTTTATGAGACTGTAATAAATGACTTCCCTCTCCATGAGGGGTAGGCAGATACTTCCGCTTGTCAAACTTTTACAGTGTTTTACGCAAAGTCGCTGTCGGATGAACTTGATTTGGAAAAGCTTAGGATTGCTTGCCTTCTATGAACTGTTTGCATATGTATGTCTGGATTAAAACCTTTTCGGCGGATTACCTGAGGTCAGGTTGGTGATTTTATATTTGTCACTACCTTTATTCTAAAAGAAAGGAAAATGATTGGAGGAAACTCAATATTGTTTCTGATGCCTGTTCATTGCACTTAAATGAATTTGCCGCTAATGTATTCGTGCCATATCTTTGATCCGTCTCCTTCCATGTGAAGTGCTGCCCATTACGTTATGCTTAACTTATCAGGAAATTATTCAACCCGCAGAACTTTGTGTTTTGAGCCCTGACTGGTCTTCCAATAAGCATTCAGCTAGGAGTTTACTTTTTGGTATTTCAAGCCCCGACTGGTCCACTGATGAACATTCAGCCCGAATGGTTTTTTTTGTGTTTGAAGGCCCCATTTGACCTTCTGATGATGGAAATGTTGAAGGACTTTTTGCTGATACATGTTTCTTGGATTTCTTTCTGTCAGTTACATGTTTTTATTACAGTGACATTCAGTTGTTCTATGGAAAAAAAAAAAAAAAAACAAAAAACCCCTAAAAACAAAACAAAAAAACAATAAAATTCAACTGAGTATTTTGTGTGCTCCTTTCCATTTTTCTTGCTTCGTTGAATCTTTCTGCCGAACCCTTACAATTCTCGCTCCAGTCAACAACTGCATGCACGGAAGATCTAATGAGGATACATGTATTTGTTTTCTTTCTTTTGTCTATACCCGACTTAATATGATATGAAAACCCTCGCTCCCAGGGGCTGGACATTTGATGAGAGGATGGTGGCCTCCCCTGCCCTTTGAACAAGCCAGAGCAGAGCAAACTAAACACAAGCCTCAGTTCTAGGACTTGAAGATGTAATATCCTACAAACACAAACTCTAAGAATGCTGCATTTTGATGATTTTTTTTTTTTTATTTAGACAATAAAATTATGATCGTCTTTATGGTGCATCTACTCAGCAGAGCTTGCGTTGACTTTTGGCTGCCTCATAATTCTCACTTTCCTTATTTTGTTTTTTAATCCTCAGATTTCATGAGCAATGTCTCTCACAAAATGGGTAAAATTGCTGCTTTCTGGACTTGAATATATCCACATAGTAGTTATTGTTAGCTAGTTTTTAACCATGAAGTAGTATTTTTTTAAAAACTCCTTAAAGCAAATGGTTTCATGCCTTGTCTGGAAAAATTTTTATTAAAATTTTTACAAAGTTATACAATTTTAAAGATTGAAGAGTAGAGTTGATTCGGTTAAAATTGGCTGACAGACTAAAATATTGTGATTAATTTAATCAGTAAAGTAATTTTTAAAAATTAATTATTTATTTTAAATATGATTTTTATTTCACAAAGTAATTTATTAAAATGGCTGAGATGTTATCTTAGAAAAAAAAAAAAAAATGCCTCCTCCTTTGATCAAGGACAGAAAAAAAATACTTTGATCCCAGGTTGAATAAGAAAAGAAAAATCACTTTGGTGAACAATATGCAGTTTCTATTTAGTTATTTGTTGTAAATATATTTTTTTTATTTCACAGATTCATTAAAACGTCCACCATTTTTTTCTAAGAAACTAAAATGCATTGTAGTGGATTTAATGTTTCTGTGAAATTTATTTCTGGGAGTAATTCATTAAAGTGGCTGACATTTTTATCCAAGAAACTGCAATGCATAAAAAAAAAAAAGAAAAAGAAAAAAGAAAAAAAAAAATGGCTTCTTGTAATCAAAAACAGAAAAGATACCATTTGATTCAAGCATAAAGTCAGGAATTCACAAAAAAAAAAAAAAAAACTTGCAAAAACTATATCCAAGTTTCTACATGCTAAGAAAACCATTCAAGACCAAATTATCATCTGCATGCTTTCACAACAAGTTCCTATAACAACCATCCTAAGCTACCTAACTGCTATACTATCAGTGAAGCAACAAACACTAACAAAAGTATGCACACAAAATAATTATATATCATTTGTTATCATTCTCTCTCTCTCTCGTCAATGCAACTTGACAGTAAGTTTAGAGAGTTAAATTTACCATTTATTCAGTCCTATTTTAAGTTAATCTTTTTTTTTGTAAGAGAGGAATTTAGCTTGAAAACATTAGTGTTCTGCTTGTGTTTGAATAGACATGCTAAAATATTTATGGGGAAAAAAATAGTCAAGTAAATAATAGACTTATCATAATCATGACTAAGTCCACAAGTGAGATCAAAGGTCGTTTACATAAGTGCATGTAAACAATTCAAAAAGATGTTAGAAAAGTACCATCTACTACGTTGTACAAATAAATTGAAAAAAAAAAATCATTTAATGTAACTTGTAATTGTTTATGTGAAAGTTGTCATAGAGAAATAGAAATTTTTATTTAATAATGTAAACAGCTGAACTAATTATGGGAAAGCTGGACGAATAACTTGTGTAAAAGATAGTTAGAATCAAATATCAATTGTTATTAAGTACAACTTTTGAAAATCCAATAGACTAGTATATATAATTATTTTTTTACTATAATAAATACCTACAGACACTAGTATTTCATAATTTTGGGAGTGTTCAGTGCAGGGTGTCATGATTAACACCAGTCGACAGACTCGAACACAGCAACATGAGCCATCTCTGGCTCGATTAGCAAAGACGGTATCCAATCGGCTACCATTAACCGTGAGAAATAAAGTTGAATTTAAACATTTTATTTTTATATATGTGCTCCTTATCTTAGGTTGAGCATATTGGGGAGTGAAAATAAACTGCCGCTGGCGTATAAAGCAATGCTCTTTGTGTAAATAATTAGAGCTAAGGCATTTGGACAATGTTTAATCATTATAATTTCACATCTTAGCAGCAGCTTAATAGTGTTATGGTTAGATTGGTTAGTTTTTGTTTTATAGCTTATCAACCCTTTTCATGTTATTTAATGCCGAATCCAGTGATTTTGAAGAAAAGTTTTTGATAGAATATATTTGTTTTTTTTTTTCAAGTCGGTTTCTATTTAACCCATAGTTGGGACCCTAACACATACTACCATTCGGGGTAAGAGTGGACCTGAGAGCAATGGCAATTAAGGGGTTGCTCCACACTCCCCAAAGCCTGCGAGCTGGGGGCTCACCATTGGATATAGTTTAAGGTCATATCCAGGACCGTTATGGTTAGAAGTGCCGACTGTCACCTAGGCGGTCGAGTTCTAGCTGCACTGAAGAGTTGTGGTACAGTGAAATAGTGTCTGTGGATGACATATCTCATTGTAAAGGGTACATATTTTGTCCTTTTAGAATAAGTTTCCAAAATTAACCAAGTGGAAGGTAATTAAACCATTTGGAAAAGTCATCCTCTTATCTGGAACATCATTTTTCAAGCTTAATTGGCTGGGATGTTTGTTTAAAGTGTACAGGTTATCTTGGAATTCAGAGTTCAATCCTGAACAAAGGTAGCAAAATGATTAAATAAAAAAAAAATGTTAAATACCACTCCCATCTCCAACACACACACACACACACACACACACACACACACACACACACACACACACACACACACACACACAAAGAAAGGTTTGAGTTCAACATTTCATGAGGATTCCATAGTTTAACAAATGGCACCTGAAGACAGTTGTGAAAACAAACAACCAAAAGGTGAAAACCAGTCTTAAAATTAGACAATACAGAATAATACCTACATGACATTTTACTTTCAAGAAATAAAACATTACTTGGATTATTGGAACTACTAAACTTATATTCAATGTAATTCTCAGAACGTTTTGCCTGATGTAACCTCTGACCTTCAGGTGAGTCTTGCTGAACTCTGGAATTGGCATAGAATTTCATTCTGAATACAAGGACCTGTGACATAACTGCTATAAGTGCTGTGAGAGTCTTTGGAGGTGGAAGGCTCAATTCTCAGTACAAATGATACTAAGAATACAATTACAAATTATTGTACTTGGTCATGGCTGACAGAATGAAAGCAAGCTATCTGCATGGATTAAGTAAAGAGTTCTGTTTGAAATTGTGTACAAATTCCAGAGTTTGATAGAAAGATTCTAGATTTGTGTATTCATTCTTTAGCGGATTGTGATTCTCATCTTCAAAATTGTTGCTCTTGTTTCACCATATTAAAAAAAAAAAAAATTTTTAAAATAACATATAAAGATTCTACAGTTTGAAAAGATACACCTGAAGATCAGCGTTTACATCGGCCGAAACGTTGTGAGAATAACATCCAAGATGAGAAAAGTCGTCCGAATAATCCAGATTATAAATTTTGATCTAAATATTCTAACACAAAACAATTTCACGGACGCAAAAGCAGAAGAGACAGTGCCAGCGTGGAAAGCAAGAGAGTGAGTAGACATAGGCAAATGATGAAGTGCAATAACTGAAAGAATGCCGAAAGCAATGAGAAGGGAAGGAGAGAAAAATTCAGTGTTTGTTTAGTAAAGAGTTAAGATGAATTAGTTATTTCTGACCCCATCTCTCAATTACACCCCTACCCCCACCCACTGTGAGCACTCACATATTTTTTTTTTTTTTTTTTTTACCAGTGTCAAAAAAAAAGAATTTTAATTCAGTTCTGAATTTGTTGAGAGGAGGTATGAATGTTTGTATTATTTTGATTGTGCAGACAATTGTTCTCATCTTGGGTCTTATTGGCACAACATTTCGGTCGATGAAGCCTCCGACCTGTGTCGGGTGTAAACTCCAGAGTTTTTTTTCAATTAAGGAAAAAGGGGTTAGCTTTATATTGCAAGAAATCAGACCTTGGGTTTGAGGGGGAGGGGGGTCTGTAAATTATATATATATAATAGTGGGGGTGCCCGGTGTTGCCTGGGTGTTTGGAGGTATGTGTGTGTGGGGGGAAGCAGAAAAAATGGAAACTTAATCCTGTTTAAATAAAAAAATAAAAAAAAAAAAAAAAAACTATGTTAAACTTCTTAAAATTTTTTTAAAAAATTAAAAAAAAAAATGATTACAATGTTAAAACTTTAAAAATGGAAAAAAAAAAAAAAAAAAAAATCTTTTGTAGGTGTAAAAGAAAAAAAAAGGTTGGGTTGGTGGCAGGTAAGTTCTAACCTGGAGTCCTGAGACCAATAGGTTGACAACATACAACTGCGCTATGGCGATGGAAGCAATGTAAGATTTAGCGATTAAAAAGTGAATGAGTTCAAACAGGTGTTTGATTTTATTGAGGTCAAACACAACGCCATGGGAGAATGAAATCCTGCAGTTAACTATTTCTGTGAGACAGTTTTTTTTTGTTTTTTTCTCTCTCCCCAACTTGTCAGCTCCAGAAAATTTAAATCAAACACCAAAGAAAACCACCCAAAAACCCATCATAATCTGCACATCATACTCGAAATGGCTATCTGAAATTTAAAAAAAAAATATGCAGTCGGTATGATATTAGAACAGTATTCAGGAGTAACTCAATACTCCGAAAACACCCTGTGCGAGTAAAGTTCCTGAACCAAAAAACTTATGACAAAAATCTGTGTTCATGAGATTTCATGTATATGTGGGAAACTCTACAAAGGTAAAACATACCGCCCCATCAAAGTAAGACTAGAAGCGGAGAAATTGAAAAATCAGCCCTACCAGACCATATATGGAAGTAAAAAAAGCACCCATTCCTCAATGTAGGACGATGTTAAAATACTAGATATAGAAGAAAGATGGAGGGTTAGATAACTCAAGGAAGCAGCACACATGGTGGATAGCAACAATTTCCTAGGCCGTCCAAGTATTGAATTTAATCATATTTGGAATCCATTACTTACAAATTTATATGAGAAAAAAAAAACATAATTAAAAAAAGATTTTTCTTTCGTTTTCAACAAAATACACCCAACCCAAGGGAGATAATCCTCTTCAAAAAAGCTTTTTTTGTAGAGTCTCCTCCCTTGCACTGTGTTTTCTAGAAAAAACGAAAACACAAGTAAGATGTCTACCCACGATTCCATAAAAATTTGTTTCCACTAATAGTGACTAATAGTTAAAAATTGAATCGTAGGAAACTCTTAAAAAGTACCTTAGTGATCCCTAAAAACTGACCCTTTTTTTTTTAAATTTACGAACACACTCTCAAACCCAAGGTCTAATTTCCTGCAATATAGAGCTAGCCCCCTTTTTCTTAATTGAAAAAAAAAAACAAAAAAAAAACAAAAACAAAAAAAAACATGGAGTTTACACCTGACGAAGGTCAGAGGTTTCATTGACCGAAACATTGTGCCAATAACACCCAAGATGAGAATAATTATTCAAACAATCAAAACAATACAAACAAAAACTGTAATTATACTTAATTACTTAAATTTTCTAAACAAAATTATATACAGGGTGATTGAAAAGTAACTCCTATTTTAAAAGTCACACAGTTTGTTTTTTTTAAGTATAATTTGTACAATTAATGAATATGAGAAGAAAGTATAATTCATGGACTTTTATCAAAAATTCAATATAGATGTCTTCATTCACCAGCTTTTTAAATTGACCAAAATCGCATCAACTGATTTCATATACATTCACATTTCATCTTCACATGGGATTCAGCCATTCACTAACAACAACAATGTAGAGGAGCTCATCTTGCATAAAAAAAAAAAAAAAAAATTAAATTTTCAATATTGTCCCAAGCGCTAATAATTGGCCAAATTTCATCTCCCAACATAGTGAGGTACCTCCACACTTTGTTATTGTTGTTCGTGAATGCCCAGTTTCTTAGAAGATGGATGGGTTGTTGCGGTTCACACGTATGGCCGGCCAGAAGTCGACTTAACACCCTCTGACTTTTTTTCACTGGGGTTAGCTGAAAGAGCAAGTCTACTCAATCGAACCAATAAATTTTAATGAAGGCGAATATACATTAAGTTCTGACTATCATTTCACAAGAGTTTCAATCAGTCAATGTGATTTCTGGTCAACTTAAAAAGCTTGTGGCGAATAAAAGCATCTATATTGAATTTTAACCTCCATACATCATACTTTCTTCTCATTCATTAATTGTATAAATTATATTAAAAAAAAAAAAAAACTATACGTATTTTAAAATAGGGAGTTGCTTTTCAATCATCATGTATAAAATATAAATTCTTGAAACCAAATTTTTTCAATGAATAAAAACAATGTGAATCAAATATTTTGGCCTACTCTGGCCTTCTCCAGTAAATTACAGACATTTTTATTTTTTTTCTTCACTGCCGAGCTGGTGTTAAATGGACACAGTTAATGATGCCTGAATTTTGTGTAGTGAGCATGCTGGTGACGTGTATAGTTAACAGATTCAATATTTCTACATTGAAAAAGCATCGTAGAATTGAAAATATAAGGAATCATTTTTTTTTTTTAAACCAAACCAAAGTTATATATTTTTTAATTTACAGAACAATTAACTACATAGATCAAAGTTGTTTACAATGATTTTCCACGTTATTAAGTCTGTACATATAATAGACAGACAGAACTAACAGTTGGGGTCTTCTAATAGAAGCAAGATTTCCAGTCAGTCAAGAAATATCTATATGAGTTCTCTCTCATTGCTTAGAGAAAATTTCATTCTGAAAGGGAACTATAATTTTTATATTTTATTATCTTTGTCGGATTTCATAGAAAAACACATTTGTTTATCTGAATATTAACAAATTTATTTCTTAGAAATAGTTAAAAAAAAAAAAAAAAAATTTTTTTTTTCATGATTGCATTTCACCCCAAACAAGGCACAGTATCACTTTGATGTAGGGGAATACTATCTCAGACATAATTTGCAGGGATACTATGTAGGGAGTCGAGCAGCAAGATTTACATTAGACTTGAACTTCTGCATGTCAGTACAGTCAGAAAAGCAGGGACTCAGAAGAGAATTTCAGTCTAGCAATTCAGGGAAAAACTATTAAAGTAGAACACTTCTTAGCATTTAAGGATCTCTACTGTGTAGGGGTGGATTTTAGCTGCTTGTTGGGTTTGTAAGGGGTTTTATGTCGAAGACGTACAAGGGTTTGTAGTTCATCGGAGCACATACCATTAAAATACTTGAAAAACAGGCAAAGGGATGCAACATTTTATTTGATGGGACAGAGGTTGAAGCCTAGCTGACAATGTGGGACCTATTAGGTTAGCGACTCTTTTGAACCCTGTCTAAGAATGAGAGACTAATAACAAATGCACCAACCCAAATGTGGCAACAATATTTCATACATGGGCGAAAGTACAGCAAAGTTACAGGATACTCTTCGGTGTAAGTAACTTTCTAGCATGGTAGAGAGAGAAAGAACCCACGTTTTTTTGCAGCAGCTTTGGCAATGCCCTCAATGTATGTATTCCAATTCATGTTCTCTGTGAACATTAAGCCGAGGAATTTGAACAAAGTTGTGCTTCGTGGATCACCTAAAACATTTTGTAGCAAAAATGTATTCCCATATTCCCATATCAGAGTTCTGCCAATGACGACGATACATATATATCTCCAAATTGATTTTGGACCAACTTAATAACTGGTGCATCCGAATAATTCATGAAAATAAATAACGCACATATCATGATTTTTCATTATTGTTTTAAAATATTTGATAATAAATTTAAATGGCGAGTAACAGAAAACAAACTTGCAATTTTAAAATGTAAATGAGTACAACACAAAACAAAATTTATTTTCTTTTTTATCTTTGTATCTCATGCTAAATGACTAACTTCTGCTGTCCATTGCCATTTTGCTTGTGTCACTGGCTAAGATCAGGTCGATACCAATGGTTTATCCTGTGGCTTTGAGTCATCGACGTTAATGTGAAACGCACTTTGGAGTGTTTTGTGGATGACTAACAAATTTTGAAACCTTGTTAAGTTTATATTTTTACATGAACTTATTTTATACGTTTGATACATTTCAACATCCAATCAAGTTTTATTCTTCATAGATGGCACTTGTAAAACCTTTTTTCTGTGTATCTCATATATTCCAGAGATAAATGGAACATCATGCTGCAATGATGTCAAAATATATATTAAAAAAAATTGTCTTTTATTGTTTTTGTTGAATGAATATATACATATATATGGAGGAGTTATCTATAATATAAATCTCACCTGTCTGTTTAAATGTATGTATGTATGTATGTATGTGTATATGTATGTATGTATGTATGTGTATATGTATGTATGCCTAAAACTTTTGACAGAGGCGACGCATTTTGATGAGATTGATATAGTTTTGAAGCTCGACCCTCTGGACGACAAATATCGAAACATTGGCTAAAAACATTAATTCCTTAATCCTCAACTGGGCACTTTTCTACAGGGAGGGGGTCGCTTTTTTTTGCCGATATTTTCAAAAGTAATCCTCTCCTTTCGATTGACTAGCCTTAATTTAAACCTTCCCCACTTCCGGTTTGGCGATGGGCGCAACAGCAAAGACGTCACATTTTTTTTTTCACATTCTTTTCCTTCTTCGCGGTACGGGTTCGAGCCTGTCTGCCTACTACCACTTTTTTTTTTTTTTTTGCTCAACACACACCTCCAAACACCCGGGCAACGTTGGGCACTCAGGCTAGTATAGATATATAAGATTTGATGTTGGCATTCTTTTTTAGCGATATTAACAACCTGGAAATGTTATTTTTTTCCGCTACCTTAGCATTTTTTTTTTAAGAGCTATAAACTGTTTTTGTTATTCATATACATCTATATATATGAAGGAGTTGCCCCCTTATTTTTTATAGGACGTATTTATTTTCATTATTAAATATTACTATGTGCATAAAAGGTATACTCATGGACATGAATGTTTCTAGCTTTCAGCCGTCATCAGCATGGGTTACAGCAAGGATCGAACTCATGACATCAGCATCTGTAGTCTGGTATTCTACAAATGAGCTACGACTTACCACATACCCACATTATATATATATATATATATATATATACACCATGGTTTCATTAATGTGAATTGATCTTTTAGCATTTAAAAGACTGTTTATAATCCATTCAAATTATCAGTGACTCACAAAATGAAAACAATGAAAAGAATGGAGCTCAAGGAAAATTCATCAGCAAATCCTACCGGTGAGTTTGCTTAAATGTTCCCTTGGGAGAGAGTACTGTGTCAGTGGATGCGAACTGTATGTTAATATGGGTTTTAATCCTAATTACATAGTGCTTATAGGGATGTGCTGATTAGCAAATTAACTGATTATCGATTAATCAGCCTTTGATAATCAGCTGATTACCAATTAATAGGTTTTCTAACATCGATTCATCAGCAAATTTTGTTATCATAAATGATACTAATATTAATTAAATTATATTGTAAACGAATTGTAAATGAAGACAATTTAATTCCTTTTTGTTTGCCAGTGAAAATTTATTGAGGAGACATGCATTGTCTACACCAGATTATCAAATAACAAGCATGACATGCTGTTAACGTGTAGATTTTTACAACTGCACTGAATTTGAGGCAAATAGATGTAAGCATATGAAAATTTTCCTCTTCTCGTTATATCGAATTATCATTATTTTTTTTTACTTTAAATCATTGTCAAAGGAAATTATTACTTCAACTTTCAGTTTTCATGTTGAGGAATCGTACAGTAAATTGTGATGATGTGCGAACCAAAAAAAGAAACCATTTTTCATCAGTCATACTCTTGTTCCTCATTTTTGGACTCTTGCTATCATTACAAATAAATTTTTATTTTTCTGGTTTGGATAATGATTTTATTGAGATAAATTACTAATTAGATATCAGACATAATTTAAATATATAAAAACTTAACTAAATATTAATAACCTTCAACTATTATGGCAACATAACATGGATACACTTCTTCAAGCTCTGTTGAGGGTCAAAAAGATCAAAGTGAAAATAAAACTGAGTTTCTTTTAAGCCTGTTTGATGAATTAACTTTAAATAAGCCTACAGTAACAAATCAAAACTTAAAGCAAGTGGAAGCTGAGTTAAACCTGGAGACTGCAAGTACAGCAGAAATACAAGAATCACAATCTAAACTCAAAAGGAGTAAATTCCTTATACTTAAGTGTGCAAAAGAACTTGATTGTTATGTAGCTTAACCATTACTCACAAGAGGTGATGGTCCATTTCAGTGGTGGAAGAAGACACAGGAGACCTTATCACTGCTGAGTAAACTGGCTTCAAGATATTTAAGAGCATCATCTTCATCTGTGGAGAGTGAGAGACTCCTTAGGACAGGTAGTAATGTGTATGAACCTATGAGGAACAGGCTGTGTCCTGCGAATGGAGAAACTCTAATGTTTCTACATTACAACTAATAAGTTTCAATTTTAAATACTGAGGAGACTATGAGAACAGAGGAGGCAGGCAGCAAGAATAGAAGAGGAAGTAGAGCAGCAGCAGCAGGTGCAGAACTTCAGCTCATAGTTATTAACTTAACATTATAATTTGTACTTCGTAGTTGGTTTGTAATTACTTTTTTTTCTTAGTTAATTGTTTAATTATAGTCATTCAGGAAGTGGAAATTGTATGTTGTATTTTGTAATTTTATTAAATAAAAGCAAAAAAGCCATAATAGTAGCCAAACACTTAACAAGTGTTAAGTTAAATTAGCAGTTACTTTGTTAATGTATCAACGCTATCTGATGAGTCACTTGGCAGTGATGAAATGGTTTAAATTTAATAGGAAAGAGAAAAATAATTAATTGGCCGATTACCGATTAATTAGCGAAGTGGCTGATTACCTATCTATTAATCGGTACACCTAATTGCTTACAATGATTTAATCGTTGATAATGGATGTATGATTCCTTGCTGTAAGAATATATCCATATTTAGGGATAATATCTCCAACGGAAAAGATGATTTACAAATTTTATTTTTTTTATGTCAAACCTGAGAAAACATAAAATTACACTTGTGAAGGATGATTTTAGCTTCACTGGTATTTTAAAAATCAATAAATATTTATTATTTTATCATTATTACTAGCAATGGAATAATTTGCTTTAAAAAAATCAAATAAAAATAGAAATAGTTTTAGCATCGGAAAAAGGCACAAATTTTTTCGATTTCAATACCCCCAAATTTGTTGATTTTTCAGATTCCAATTAATCGTCTCAACACTAATATATATATATATATATATATATATATATATATAAATAAATGATGAATTGATGATGCATGGAATAATCACGTTGACATATTGGTTCCCGTTAGATAAGTTAAACAATGTTGAGCCTGATCAGTACTAAAATGGGTGCCCATTTAGGAATTCCAGGTTCTGTATATGCTCTCCGCCTATCTCGACATTGTTTCCAGGTGTCCTGGATTTCTTCTTGCCACTAGACAAAAGCAGTGCTGATTCAGGAGAGGTGAGATTGGGGATTGTGCAAACCTTGCTTCATAATTACATGCGCAGCTGCCCTTACAGGGGGTATCCATTGTCTTTCGAGACTCAACGGAAGCTTCCATGATGATGGTTAAATTTTACATTATTTATTGCATTATCAAATGTTTAAAGGTAGGAATACAATAAAGATTATTTTTTTATGTATGGAGATCTGAACATTTATCTTTTTCGTATCATATTTTCTTGTGTGTGTGTGTGTGTGTGTATACATAAGAGAAAGAAAGATAATGTGCTTATTAGATACAAACAAGACAAAAAATGAAAACTAATTATCTACGTAACAATTTTGCATTCCGAGCACACAAACGAGAACGTGGAGGGGTTCATCCCAAGCACATATACATAAACAGTGCACTATGAGTATAATCAGAAGGGGTGGAAAATGTCGTGGAAAGGTGACATGTGACGAGAGAGAGAAGATGTAGAGAAAGGATGCAGATAGAGTATCTGTTTTACATACCTCTGGGTGAAATTGCTGCTCGGTTCTTGTGTGACAGTAGGCACAATTGTCCCCGCTCTCACACTGAGCAGGGTCCCCCCAGTCATCACCATGTTTTACGTTAGGACATGGCGTTGACCTACAATGTAAACAGGTGGCAACTAAGAACTCACCGGAAAAAAAATTAACAAAATATCAATAAAATGAGAAGGAAAACCAATCCAAGCAAAAAGAATGCAATTTTTTCTTATTTAAACGCATTATACGAGAATTAAAATAAAATTTGAAAAAAAAAAAATGCTTGGATTATTTAAAACATAAAATTTAATAGAACATTAAAAACAAAAAAAATAGAAACATTAAAAAATAAATAAATCAACAAAGAATAAAATAAAATTGTAAACTATATATGTATACAAGATTTTATTTACTATGTCTTTTGTCTATACCAGAAGCAATATTAGAAAAAGACTATTTTCAAGACAAAAAAGAAAACCCCCAAAAAAACACACTGAATTCTAAGAGATGTGTTGGAACCAGTTTGTCACTCTACGAGTGATTTTTCAAAGTGGCGACTAGAAATAATGAAACGCTTATCTTGTGATTGTATTTCTTTCACTAACAATCTTCCAAAGCTCACTACTGAGTGAACAATATCTTAACTTTTTTTTTAATATATAAAACAATGTTCATTTATTTAAACAATAAAAGTTTAATAGAACAATATACTCTTCTTTTTTTTTAATGAAGGCTGTTTAAAAAAACATCTGAAGAAATTAGAATGTTTATACTTTAAAGTATCAACATAAAATTTGTTGTATATTTAAAATTACACTTATTAAAAAAAAAAAAAAAAACAAAACAAAAAAAAAAACTTTATTATGTACATAATCGTCACAGGATGGAGATGTCATATTCCAAAAATCATATGGGTTTGGCTAGTAACTTTTCTATTTGGCTAGTTAACCAAAATATTTAGTTGTCAAAGGTCAACTAAAGATAAATTTGTCCGTAGAACCCTGGAGTGATAGGTTATATATTAACTATAATTTTATGGAATACATATTATGGTTGTACAAACCAAAATTTTTCATGAAATGCTATTAAATATTTAATCAGATGTATCCTCAAAATGCCATTCTAAGTTTTTTTTTTTCTTGTTCCAAGTTATTTCAATGTGATTTTTAATTTTCAATAATTTGATACTTTGCTAGTGTTAACCCTATGTAAAAAAAAAAAAAAAAAAATGCTTTGCCAATGTGCATATTAATACTCATAAAATCATAGAATTACATCAGTAATTTAATTTTCACATATCTAATGTTCGCATATCTAATGTTCGCATGTTTTTATATAAAACTCGAGGTCTTGAAAGCATTAAAATAAAACTAATTATTAAAAATAAAATAGATAAACCAAAATTAAAAAAATAGATAAAATAATAAAATTGCAAAATATATGTATACAATATTTAATATGGCTTTGATGTATATCAAATGTTTTAATTTGATATATAATTACAAAGTTTTTACAATAAAAATATAAAAATTATACAAATTAAAAATATGAATAACACTTTAGTTTAATCTAAATTTTAAAGGAGAGTTAACATTATCAAAAGTCTTTTTTTTAATTAAACAATTTTATAAGCAAGTTCACAAATGTATGGGAGGGAGAATAAACATAAATAAATATATATATGTAAAATGAATGAATATATAAATAAAACTATAAATTAAGTTGATGAAAAGTGAGCTACAGGTTTTGTTTTTCGTAACAAAATAAGAAAATAATATTTTAACAAGTCCGGAAAAACAAAGAAAATAGTACATTTTTAATTGTTCTTTATGTATTCCATTTTTTTTTTTTTTTAAATCATGCTTTTATTTGAAACCAAAAATGAACAAAAACGAGGGTGGCGAGAGAGTACAATTTTTTTCTTTTCTCAAACAAAATAAATGCTTAATTTCCATTAAAAAAAATACTTAAAAACCAAAATGCGTAAATAAAGAAACAATACAAAATTTAATCAATAAAACGTACTGCTTAAAAAAAGAAAAGGAAAATATTTCAAATCTCAATTGGTTTCCACTTGCAACTGAAAAAGTAAATGACAAGAGGAGCAGAAAATACATATAGAAAAATAAAACATCGCAGCAATTAATGGATAGGTGACCATTTAAGCAACTTTGAGTTCGATCATACTTACACGGGAGTTATTAAACATCAAAAGCAAAAACTCATTTAACTACAATAGCTTTAAATAATTTTTTTCTGTTGTGCATCTAAAACTATACAGAACCTTCCATGAGCCAAGACTTATTTCAAGAACTACTTGTCTGTGGAACACAATACCATGAGGTTGCTTCCCAGATGATTACAAGATGATCGCTTTCAAGTCCAATGTAAGCAAATTCTTAAATAAAATTCCAATCCTCACTGTTGTCTCACCTGATAAACTCATTAATCCTTATTTTTGAGTCACAAGATTTCTTCGGTACAACACAGGAAATGATGGAAATGATGATGATGATGATCATCATCATCATCATTTCCATCAAGGCTGCCTTTTATTTTTCAAATTTATTGTTTGTTTGTTTCACATAAAAATAAAATTATTCACTGGTCTTATGCCCCACCATTAACTACAGAGTCTAACTTCTATCAGGAATATATCAAGGGAGAATTCCACGAATTTTGAGATTTTATGTAGATTCTCTAACCTTTCTTACTCTCTATTTGCTGTCTCTCTCTTCTCCCCCTCTTTGCTGTCTCTCTCTCTCTTCTCCCCTCTTTGCTGTCTCTCTCTCTCTTCTCCCCTCTTTGCTGAGAAGAGAGAGACAGCAAAGAGGGGTGAAGAGAGAAACAGCAAAGAGAGAAAGATGGATTTGCAAAGAAATCATCAGAGTGAGAGAGAGAGAGAAATAGCAACAAAGAACAGTAATGATCTCCCCTCCACCTAACTCTGAAAAACGAGGACATTTAAAAAGCAATGAAGAGAAACATATCACTAATCAGAGTTGAAAAATAATACAATAAATACTCAAATCAAAATATCCAAATCTACATAACAATCCTAGTTGGTTGCAATTGTAACGGGAGATAATTCCTTTGGGAATTACCCCGCTTGATAATATATATGTTTAGGATTCATTTTTAACTGATCATTATGAATTCTGAAGCACAGCTGCTAAGTGTGTGGGTAATGTGGGGTATATTTAATCTTGTTTAATACAAAATGGGTAAAAAAAGGGGTGGGAGCGGGTAAAAAAGGGGTGAGGCATGAGAGAAAAAAAGGGTGAGGCCAGGGAAAAAAAAGGGTGGGAGCCCTTTGCAAATTCAAACATCATTGATTAAGTGAGCAAAACTTACAGCAAACCTAACCCAGAACAGACAGATAACAGATCAATAACAATACTTATTTCAAAATTAAGCGTATTGCTTGAAAATATTTTCACTCTATAGACATTTGGCAAGAACACTGACCCAATGATATTATTGTACTCCATTTGTTCAAACTGAAACATGCACATCTAAGTACTCTGGTTTATATAGTTTCAGAATATATCTAGTTATGGGGCATGTCGAAGATTATAACATTTCTATTCTATGGATGATCATCATGAATGCAGACCCCGATGACATTGTACCAACTTTGGACAAAAGAGATACTACACTTTGATCCTAGTCCAAAGACAGGTTTCACATTTGACAAAACAATGACATTATATAGAAAAAAAAAAAAAAAAAAAATGTTATTGTATCTTTGGGAATCGCATCTTTAAATTTTAAAAATTGGTAGAGGGTGATAAACTACACATAAACATAAAATTGTCGGAGAATTAGATTCGTCAGGCTACGTCACAATTGCGAAACAAGCGTTATGAAATATTTCTGAGTTTATTTTTTTGTCTCCCCAATCAAGTTCAATTAGCAAGAGCAGCCCAACTGAGACTTAGTATATGCGAAAAATAAGAAGTTGAGGACAAAAATATTAAATTATTAATAGATAAAAATAAATACTGACCTGTATCTAAATTTTTTCGGACTTCTTCTTCTATCTCTAGAATTATGGAACTGGGGACAAGCATAACCTTGTCGACAGAGTCGCGGTGGCCGCTTGCACTGTTCAGTTTTATAATTAGCTAAAACATAACTTGTATCTGCGGAATAGATAAAGCAATCAGAAAATCACAAGAGGAAAAAACGAACCCGCGCACAAAAAACAAAGGATTAATTTTTCAAAGTGACACAACAGATGAAAAGTGACAGTTTTAAAAAATGCAGAAAATATTTTGCATTAACATAGTGCCGATTGTATGGAACTATACAAATAAAAAAAAAAAAAAAAAAAAAACAAATGACATAAAATAAAACATTGAACAATGGCCTCCACATGTTGGCCAAGTTTCAGGAAAATCTAATGGATGGATCAAATGCTATGGGGAAAAGTGTCATTTTTGGCCATTTTGGGGCAATTTTTTAACCTCTTTTAAGCCTCTGGGGACACAACGGGAATCGACACAATTTTTTTTTTTTTTACTGAGCACATCTTTTTAAGGAAATACAATTTGTGGCAAAATTTCAGGAAAAATTAATCGACGGTTATCTGGCAATCGTCCGAACTCATGGACGCACGGACGCCACTGAAAACCTAAGTCCCTCTCTGATAAATCAGGGAACCAAAAAAAAAAAAAAGCAAAAAAAAAAAGCAAATGACATAAAAATAAACCATTGTCGTGGCTTTAGGTAATATCTGAACTTAAAATTTTACATTAGTTTCAACTGGAAAAACTAACTTTTTATTGACAAAACTTCTGTGAAATCAGTGCATATATAACAAATTAAAAATGAAGGTCATTTGTAATATGCTGATTCATATTCAAATCATAAAATCAATTCAAAATAGAATGTTACAAAAAATATATGGCATAATCACATTGACAACAGTTCTTGTTACATCACCAGAGTTAAGCAATGATGAGCTGTTACTAAGGTTGTTGGAAAATTAGTTGGATCACTATCATTTGAAAAAGTACCAGACTCCTAACAATCCTTTATCTGTGTCGGAATCAGATTCACCCAAGATGGAGTACCGCTGTCACACCTGCAGAAGTGCCACTTAGAGCACTCTTTCTTGCATTAAAAAAGTACAAAATTTATTTTGCAATATAGTGAAATAATATTAATTCTAGACAACCACCTTCTTGCAAAAGACATTGCCAGAAATATGTGTATCAGTAGGTGTATCAGAATTTTGGGGGAATTTTTGACACCCCTAACACGAAACTGCAAATAAAATATAAAAAACTCGTAATTTCTTTTTTAAAAGTGGGTTGTTTATTTTCTTTATGGATTATACTTCCAAAATAAACTATTAAAGTTGTATAAAAAATAGAAATATTATTTTTTTATTTTTTAAAAAACAGTAATGAAATTAATTGAATTTTACGAGCTAAGTATTTAAAAATTTTTAAACTTTAAAAATCTATCAAAATTTTTCTATTGATTCAATTTTTACGAGATTTTCAGGGTCAATTTGAAATTGTATGCTCTTTCCAATAAACCGAATATAATATTTTCGACGAATGTTTTTTTAAAACAAAAAAAGTAGTGTTTTTTTTTAGAAATTTACCTGTAAAGTCCGAAGTTTAAAATCTTTTTTTTTTTTTTTTAACTTTTTTTTTTTAATTATTATTTTTTTTAATGAAACCTTGGTCATTGCTCCTTTAATCGAAAAAAAAAAAAAAAAAAAAAAAAAATTAGGGTTTGAATTACATTTTTCGAGTAGTTATGGAAAGACGGGGTCGAATTATTGAATATATTTCACGCATTTGTAAGGTTGGTTTCTGACACACCTAGCATATCAGTTAGTCAAGAAGTGGGAGTCAGAATTAGCAGACCCAGTTGGTAGTCAAAAGGAGAAAGAAAGTTTACCGTAATGGCTTCAAGGGAAAAAAAAAAATGTTGATAGTAAAAATCTAGGATTAGCGTTGCAGCGTTTCAATGAGGAAACATCTGGAATAAAGCTGGTGTAAATAGCATCAAGGCTTCGAGCTGTACGAATCTTCATTTGAAGCTTTTGCGAGGATCTGTCAAATCCTGACCAAAGATGGACCAAGTATGTTTCTCCACTGGCCCAAGAAACTGTTATTTGTCCATTAATGTTATAATTGTTATATATTCTGTTTAGACAACCACTAGACGATCAAATATATTGACGCGTACATATACACAATTTACAACCCCCACAATATTACATTAGCAGGACTTGTATACTGGCGTTGCCTGGTAGAAGCATAGAAAAAGAATTATAATAGGTATTTATGGCCTGGTAGACCAAAGGGAAACCTGCATTTAAAAAGTTGATTTTTAGAGGTACTCAGGTCTGTTTTGAACGAATATCACATTTAAAATTGTTGCCGGCAAGTAGTTGTTTACAAGTAAAAAACAAGTCAATCCTGCTTTATTTTCAAAAACAAGTCAACCTGGTTTCATTTTCGAGTTTCCAAAATTTTGGGAAGGGGGGGGGGGAGAAATCACCATAATTCAGTAATCACGCAGTATAGTTAACAGGTGAAAAATTAAAATTACAATCACTAACTTATTATATTATGGCAGGGCAACGTCAAATATCCTAGATAGAGAAGTGAGTGACCAACATTTGAACTGATGACAGTGTTATGGAAATAGTGTTTTGATAACTGAATAATGTTTTGAAATAGAACTGGAATTTCATGTAGAAATAAATAAAATAATAAAATGTTTACAGGTATATTTAATAATATAGGATTGGAATATTTGGTTTTAATAAACAAAGAGACGTGACAAAAGACAAAGCAAGGATCTTTGGTTATGTAGATATATGATGTAATGAGTTTAGAGACATCATAGAAAGCTAGTTAGTAGAGTCTGTAAGAGGCTGTGACGGTCAACAGACGGAATAGCACTCAGCAAGAGTAATTATTAAGATGTAGACAAGACTGTACCAGCGTTCAACCTTTTCAAGATGGGAACAACATTCTGGAATAAAGGTTGCAGAAAAAAACCCTGAGGTTTGTTGTTCGTAGTACAATTTTCATTGCATCTTTCTGTCCAACAAGATCAAAGATGGACCAAGTGTGTTCTCTAATTGGCCAAATGCTGTAACCCTATAGAATGGTATTAATCCCTGAGAATGGAGAAATTTTAATGTTTTTACATTACAATTTAAATATTATTCAACTTTAAATACTGAGGAGACTGAGAACAGAGGAGGCAGGCAGCAAGAACAGAAGAGGAAATAGAGCAACAGCAGGTGCAGAACTTCAACTTATAGCTATTCACTTAAAGAATTACAATTTTTACTTTGTAGTTGGTTTGTAATTGCTTTTTTTCTTATCTAATTGTTTAATTATATTCATTTAATAGTAACAAATCCTAACTTGTGCACATAGAGGCTTAGTTAAACCAGGAGACTGCAACTGCAAGTACAACAGAAACACGAGAAGCATAATCTAAACGGAAAAGGAGTAAATCCCTTATTCACAAGTCACAAAAGAATTTGATCATTACGTAGCTTTACCACTACTAGATGAAAATCTATTTCAGTAGTGGAAAAAGACACAGGAAACCTTACTTTAGCTGAGTAAACTGGTTGATTTTTTTTTTTTTTTTTGTAAATTTCACAGGAATGTACCTGGCAGTGTTCCTGGATAGGTTTTGTACCGGAATGTCTTTGATAAGTATCGATAATCGAAAAAATCCGATGAAAGAAGAAACAGGCGATTTGGACCAAAGTTAACGCCTTCTACAGCCTAGCATCACAAGTGCATTTGAGAAGTTTTATTACCGCACAAACAGAAAAGCTTGGCATATAAAATCAACAGTAGATTCTTTGGAGACGTTGAAAGGATGTTAATGAGATGTGTTGAAAATAAATGTTTCTGTTTAGAGCACAATTGAAGCATGATAATTAACTTTTGCATTTTAAACTTTAATTTAAATCATTCTTTCTAAAAAAAGAATTTTATAAAATCAACAGTAGGTTCTCTACAGTGCAATGTAAACTACAATGTATTGTGGACGAAGTCACTGCGAGAAGGCACGTGAAGCTTCTTGCTGATGCATTGCAATGAGTCCCCAACTAAAGCAGATAATTTAATCGAAAAATGGATGATTTTGCCAATTTAGATGACAATAAAATATGGAAGGGTGAAGCATTTGTTGATCCTCATTCAATCATGGGCAATGTTGAGTCTCCCTGCTAGTTATATATAAAATAAAAATTCCAGAAAACAAAATATCAATAAGAAGCCAGCATTAGAAGTGATGAGTTACTTCCCCTAAATTGTCTGTTCAGAATCATTTTTTTTTTTTTTTACACACACTCATAATTTAATTAACTAATTAATATAAACTTGGAACAACATAGCTGCTTAGCATAAGTGATCATAATCTAGGCTATATTTAGTTTTATGCAAAGTGGGTAAAATTGGGGTAGGTCTCTTTGTAAAAATTCAGATGCTTTCAATTTTTGTGATATTTTAAGAATAGGCATTAGACATCCATTTATAAATACCCCCCCCCCCATCCCAAGATTCTAATTTCTTTAAAAGTATTTTAAAGAGTTTTTAGGGGATAATATAGGTGCCACCACTAATTTGAAATATTTCAGCTTTGCATTAAATTTGATCCACAGTCATTAGCAACATTCTCAGAATAGCAATTTCTCAAGACCTTTAAGCTTTAAATTAAAAAAATTTTTATAATCAAAATGATATCTTGAATTTTGATTACAATTGGAATAGGAATTCTATACATAAGGTTTAGCATCATTATATTTTAATTTTCATCTTTGTAAAGGGGACGTTAAAGTGGTGCAAATCTTTTGTTGAGAGAGACGGGGATGGCATTTTTACTTGTCTTGAGACAGGTATTCTAGTTAAAGTATAAAAAAAAAAACAAAGTGGGTCCATTTCATCCAGCAGACAAGAAAGCCATTCTTAACATGGAAAAGAGAAGGGGGGAGGCTTCCACATTATATGAAAAAGTTAATCATTAATCAGAAGGGACTATATCTTACTTGTCAACATTGTCCCTGTCGTCTGCTGAACAGAAACCGAAAGTCAAAAAGAGCAGACATTATTGTTTTATTTTAAATTGAAATCGCTTTGGACAAGGCATGAAGCCACTTGATATAAAGAGCTTTAAAAAAAAAAAAAAAAAAAAAAAAAAAAATAGCCAACACTAAGTATTAGGTGAGTAGATAATAGAAATTTTTTCCCTTTTGACAGAAACATTGTTCATGTAATGTGAGAACTAAAGGATGAAACAGAGGAAGCTGAGACCAAAGGTCTACTTTTCACCCTCCTTTAACCACAAAGTGGATTCTAAACACTAATTTGGAAAAAGATGAAAACAAACAAATGATTGGCTAAAATCACAGAACTTACCATTCCATCGAGGATCTTCCGTTAAAGCACGGTCTTTTTCTAAACTGCTGGGTGTGACAGTGTGCAAAGTTTTCTCTGTTGTCTCCATCTGTTGAATTTCTCGGATGTCATAAACAGGTGGCCTCAAATCGTGGGCTCCATGAGCGAAAGCACAATGGGGACCATTTTTGACACAGTGACCTTTAGAATCCGTTTCATATATACAAGTACCTGTCTTGTAGTATCTTAAGTGATAGCGACGCTCTGTATCTCCTGCTGTCCGATGTAAATAAGGACAGCTGAAAGAAAGAAAAAAAAAAAATTAAGAATAATTAAATGGAATTCAATTCAGAATCGAATTTGGTTAACTGGAATTTAATTGAACATAAAAAAGAGAGAATGAACAATAACTTTTTATATCTTTTGACATAGCAGGAAATAGATGTATATCCAGAGTATCCAATATTTATTTTATTATCAAGTGGAACTTTCGTGTAATAACTAAACATGGATTAGAATATACAAATTGAAAGGAAAAAGTGATAGGTTTTATTTCCAGGGTGGAATGATAAAATTGTCACCCTAGAAAAGACAACACTATTCCATTTCCGTTTGAGGAAAACAGAGTTTCATTTTTTTGCTGCAGATCATCTACTAGTTGGCTAGTTGTGTACAAATCCCAAGAGCAATAGGAGCCTTCTATCATGTCTGAAAATGACAATGTTCAACGAGCAAGATCGGAGATGTGCCACAGTACAACTCATGCTCTCTACTGATCCAATTATGACAACAGGACCATAGTCCAGCACCCTAAAAACGCAAATCTGGACAGTTCAACACTTGAGATCACAGCTCAAAGCATTGGACGGTCCATGATTATAGTCTTTGGTGTGATTTCAAGTGCATCATGCCACCTCATAGTTTCGAAGTCAGCTTGAAAGTCAACACCAAAGTATACTTGGATGTGTTGAAAAGTGTGGTGATCCCCTGATGCAATTAGGTAGCTGCTGGCAGACCCTGGGTGTGGCGCCGGCCCACAAGTTCATAGAGACTCAGACTTGGCTTCAGAAGGAGTGCTACGATTTTGTACCCTTCTCTCACTACCATCTCCCCCCTCCCGACCTGAACCTGCTGGACTACTTCATTTGGTCATACGTCGAAAACATCACCAACCTGACCTCCCACAACACTAAAGCCAACCTGAGCACCACCCTCTGCCAAGTATCTGCTGATGTCCCACTGGTGCTTGTGGAAAAGGTATGCTCCCAGTTCCGAACCTGTCTCGGTGATTGAGGCTGAAGGCGGCTACATTGAAACGATGTCAGCTCTACTTCATAATCAAGTTACCTGAATTGATTTTTTTTTTTCAATAAAAGTTTTAAAATAAAACTGTAGTGTTGTTTTCTTTAGCGAGACAATTTTATCGTTTCTACCGTGTAGAAAGGGAAATATCGACTCTCTTATAAATAGGATACTAGGTACATGTGATATGTTTTAGAATTCAAGATAACTCAGGATAAATTTTACACATCATAAGAAGCAAACCAGTTCACACAAAGAATTACATGACACTTTTTGGCAAGAAGTTAGTGGCTTACTATTGCAAGATTCATTTATACAAGTTCCTACATCATCAAGCCATAGAATTGTAGCAAATTTTAACAGGTATTTTTAAGAGGGTTTCAACAACCTTGGGAGAGAAGTTGATAAATATAGATGAATTTTATCCTTTAGAATAATCATACAGTAAGTAGTACTATTATATATTATAGATTTTAAAAATAAATTATTTCGACCTAATAGGTTAAAACAACATTCACGTTGAACATTTTCTTTCTTCATTCTTTCTTTCTTCAAATTTTTATGTTCAAACAATCAATGATCTCGACATCGTTTTTCAAAACAATGGAGATAATTCAGAATAATTTAAACTTATGTAAGATTTTAGAAAGCCATTCTTAACATGGGAGGGGAGGGAAGGACACTGGAAAGACTTAAATTTGTTTAAAAAAATTTTTATTTTATAAGAATAAATACTTGATCAATTCACGTGATCTTTGGAGTATGTTATTTTTTGTTTCCATCATGTGTACATACATTGTTGCAATATTTTTGATACCTAATGGGGGTATAGTGCATGAAAGTTGGGACATTCTATTTATAAATTCTACCGACAGGAACTGACGAATCAAATTGAACGATGTTCTGCTATCAACCAAACAGAAACCAGAACTGCTCCATAAAAACTGAATCTTTTAGCATTCCAGGACAATCTTTTCTGTGTCAACATGAGAAGGGTCTTTTGTTCTTTGGCTGCAAAATAATAAAGTCCAGAACCTGTACAGAATAGCTACCATTGAAAATTCTTCATCTCCGGGACTTGTATAGAATAGCTACCCATCAGAAACTCTTCTGAAATTAAACATGGCTCCCAATTCAAGAGGTTATTGGCCTGGTAGAAGACTTTACTTTGATGAATCAGAATCAAAATTCGAATTGTGGTTAGTGAAATTTTTTGGATATTTACAAATCCAAAAGTTACACAAGATAATTCAGACAACTTGAAAACAGAAACAATCCTGAGTTTATTGAAAAGAATGCAACTGTCTTTGCGGAATTAATTGAAGAGAGGCGACGCTAAAATCTCATTAAGGAACAATAAAGGAGAACTTTGCTTCTGTAAAAACTCTTTTCTCATCCCGAAATTTAAACAAAATATATTTTCTGTAAAAAGACGCTGCTAAACAATGTGGAAATATAAACTTTAGTCCCAATAAATCAAAATTGGTGTACCCGAATGGAACTGTATTTGATATTAAAGAAAATGGAAGACTATATTATTTAAACAGTGTAGATCGCTAGCTATGGTATAGCTGGAAAAGTCTTCTCAATTATTAAATCATTTCTTTCTGATAGGTTCATAAGAGTAGTAGTTGAGGGGCAAAAATCAGAAGCTCACAGCATTAATGCCGGTGTCCCTCAGGGGTCCATCCTGGGCCCAACTCTTTTCCTGATCTACATTAATGATCTTCCAAATCACATCCTTACATCATTTGTAGACATTTATGCTGACGACATTACCATTTATGGTAGCACATCTAAGACAGTAAACGACCAAGTTCTCTCCAATTCTCTCTCCTCTGATCTTGAGCATGTAGTACAATGGGGAAAGGAGTGGCTGGTTACTTTTAATGCATCTAAAACCAAGCTTCTCTCTTTACATCATCAACATTCTGATCCACATCTGGCATCAATTGAAATGAATGGCTCTCGTCTTCAGGAGGCCTCAAGTTTTGACAAGCTTCTGGGCTTGACCATTACTCCTGATCTTAAATGGAACACGTATATCAAATCTGTTGCCAAGGCCGCTGGAAAAATGGTGGGATCTTTCTATCGATCCGGTAAATATCTCACTGCTGATGCTATTCTCTATCTATATAAGAGCCAGGTACGTCCAAGGATGGAATACTGTTGCCACATCTGGGCAGGAGCTGCTAGAAAGGACTTGTCCTGCCTTGATAGAGTTCAAAATAGACTTCGTAGCCTCGTAGGAGATGTCCTTTTCTCCTCCTTGCAACCTCTATCTCACAGAAGAGATGTTGCGAGTTTGTCTCTGATGTATTGTTATTTTCATGGAAAGTGTTCGACTGAGCTTCAATCTATGGTCCCCCCTCGCCAAACTTTCACAAGAAACACTCGTCTAGCTGTAAACACTATCAATAATTCCCCCCACTCTTTATCTGTGCCTAAACCTAAACGTAGATTCCATGAACAAAGCTTCTTTCTTAGAACTGCACGCCTGTGGAATTGTCTTCAGTTTTCCTGCTTTCCGGCTGACTACAATATGGTTGTGTTCAAGTCTAACGTAAATAAGTTCTTGATGAGCCGTCCCATATAAGTTATCAAATTTACCAAATTTTCATTACTAATAATTACTATATTGTCCAATTTCTACTGTACACTCTTTAACCCTTATCCTTGAGTGGCCTCTTGGCCTTGATATTGTGGTGATGCCTATGTAAAAAAAAAAAAAAAAAGAAAAAAAGTCCCATCAAAAACCGCCTGCCATGATTTACAAACATAGCATAAAATGCTTAGGCACTGCAATATTCCAGATATCAAAATGTTACTGAATGTCGTTGACGGAATGAAAATAAAAACTTCAATAAACTTGATAAACTGCAACGTTTGTGCACAATGTAAAATGGTAAAGTACTAAAACAAGATGCCAGACAAAATGACCATGAAAATCCTATCACTAGTACATTGTGACTTGAATGGTCCCGTAGAACTGATGGGCAGGAAAACTTCTGGCATGCATTAAATTTTGTAGACGTTTATTCTGGTTTAATAATGGTCTATTTCTTAAAGAACAAATCTCATACTTTGCTAGCAACTAAAAAATACTTAGCTAACATGGCTTCCTACGCTGCAGTAAAGGGTCTCCACTCTGACAATCATACAAAATTCACTAATAAAGACTTGAACTTTTATTAATTAACCACCGTATCAAACATGAAAAATTGGCCCCTAATTCACCTCACCAAAACGGAACTGTGGAAAGATCATGCCAAACACTTTTTAAAATGGCAAGATGTCTACTCATTGAATCAAAACTCCCTAAAAACCCTTGGACGTATACACTAATGACTGCTGCATCTATACGTAACTGGCCCTTTAACAAAAGACCATGAAAAATATGAAGCTTTTTGCGATAGAAAGCCAAATTTAAGCAAAAAGCATGTATTTGGTTCAACTTGCTTCGCATTTATAGATAAGAAAAGCAAATTAAATATCAAAACCGGTCGAGGTATATTCCTTGGGTATGACAAAACCAGCCCAGCCTACTTAGTATTTTTTCCAGACAAAAATAAAACAAAAAGAATCTTATGTGTAAAATTCACAGACAACTGAGCTTCAATCTATGGTCCCCCCTCGCCAAACTTTCACAAGAAACACTCGTCTAGCTGTAAACACTATCAATAATTTCCCCCACTCTTTATCTGTGCCTAAACCTAAACGTAGATTCCATGAACAAAGCTTCTTTCTTAGAACTGCACGCCTGTGGAATTGTCTTCCGTTTTCCTGCTTTCCGGCTGACTACAATATGGTTTTGTTCAAGTCTAAAGTAAATAAGTTCTTGATGAGCCGTTCCATATAAGTTATTAAATTTACCAAATTTTCATTACTAATGATTACTATATTGACCAACTTCTACTGTACACTCTTTAACCCTTATCCTTGAGTGGCCTCTGGGCCTTGATAATGTGGTGATGCCTTTGTAAAAAAAAAAAAAAAAAAAAAAAAAAAAAGTTTAATTACAAGGATGAATTAATATTTCCCCAAATTCATAAAACAAGTGACGACAATGAAGTCGCCACTGACAAGGACAAGAGTATTAATAATGATGATAGAACGTTATCCAAAAAGAAGACAACTCAATCATTTTGGAATACTTTCAAGTCTACTATTGCTATTCCATAGATAATACGACAAAAAGTTTTAATGAAGCAATTTTAATTTTAATTTAAAAAAAAAAATCTTCTGAACGCTATTAAAAGTTAAATTCTTCACTAGTTTGGAGACGGAATGCGTTGTTGTGATAAGTGATTTTCTCTATTAATTCGCACTTTTTATTTTAAGATTCAAATATTAATAACTACATTTTATTTCAGTATTTAATTTATGTATTTCTGTTGTATTAAATGCTAGCTTTAATTTTTTTTTTTTTTTTTTTTCTCGTCCATAAATGTTTATCTACCAAGTTGATCTTAAATATTGTATAATCAATCCATTATATTATCATTTTCAGTCCCCCACCCCTAATTTCTGGCTCCCATCTTATCTCGCAATTACTTATAATCGTCACCAACTAACTTCGGAAGAACCCCCCCCCATCCGATTTTGTTTTATATCATAAGTTGCTTAAAACGTGATTAGTTAAAGTTCAGAATAAAATCACGCTTTCTCTTAACGATTAATTTAAAAAAAAAAATCTTCTGAACGCTATTAAAAGTTAAATTCTTCACTAGTTTGGAGACGGAATGCGTTGTTGTGATAAGTGATTTTCTCTATTAATTCGCACTTTTTATTTTAAGATTCAAATATTAATAACTACATTTTATTTCAGTATTTAATTTATGTATTTCTGTTGTATTAAATGCTAGCTTTAATTTTTTTTTTTTTTTTTTTTTTTTTTTTTTCTCGTCCATAAATGTTTATCTACCAAGTTGATCTTAAATATTGTATAATCAATCCATTATATTATCATTTTCAGTCCCCCACCCCTAATTTCTGGCTCCCATCTTATCTCGCAATTACTTATAATCGTCACCAACTAACTTCGGAAGAACCCCCCCCCCCCCATCCGATTTTGTTTTATATCATAAGTTGCTTAAAACGTGATTAGTTAAAGTTCAGAATAAAATCACGCTTTCTCTTAACGGTTAATTTAAAAAAAAAAATCTTCTGAACGCTATTAAAAGTTAAATTCTTCACTAGTTTGGAGACGGAATGCGTTGTTGTGATAAGTGATTTTCTCTATTAATTCGCACTTTTTATTTTAAGATTCAAATATTAATAACTACATTTTATTTCAGTATTTAATTTATGTATTTCTGTTGTATTAAATGCTAGCTTTAATTTTTTTTTTTTTTTTTTTCTCGTCCATAAATGTTTATCTACCAAGTTGATCTTAAATATTGTATAATCAATCCATTATATTATCATTTTCAGTCCCCCACCCCTAATTTCTGGCTCCCATCTTATCTCGCAATTACTTATAATCGTCACCAACTAACTTCGGAAGAACCCCCCCCCCCCATCCGATTTTGTTTTATATCATAAGTTGCTTAAAACGTGATTAGTTAAAGTTCAGAATAAAATCACGCTTTCTCTTAACGGTTAATTTAAAAAAAAAAAATCTTCTGAACGCTATTAAAAGTTAAATTCTTCACTAGTTTGGAGACGGAATGCGTTGTTGTGATAAGTGATTTTCTCTATTAATTCGCACTTTTTATTTTAAGATTCAAATATTAATAACTACATTTTATTTCAGTATTTAATTTATGTATTTCTGTTGTATTAAATGCTAGCTTAAATTTTTTTTTTTTTTTTTTTTTTTTTTTCTCGTCCATAAATGTTTATCTACCAAGTTGATCTTAAATATTGTATAATCAATCCATTATATTATCATTTTCAGTCCCCCACCCCTAATTTCTGGCTCCCATCTTATCTCGCAATTACTTATAATCGTCACCAACTAACTTCGGAAGAACCCCCCCCCCCATCCGATTTTGTTTTATATCATAAGTTGCTTAAAACGTGATTAGTTAAAGTTCAGAATAAAATCACGCTTTCTCTTAACGGTTAATTTAAAAAAAAAAATCTTCTGAACGCTATTAAAAGTTAAATTCTTCACTAGTTTGGAGACGGAATGCGTTGTTGTGATAAGTGATTTTCTCTATTAATTCGCACTTTTTATTTTAAGATTCAAATATTAATAACTACATTTTATTTCAGTATTTAATTTATGTATTTCTGTTGTATTAAATGCTAGCTTTAATTTTTTTTTTTTTTTTTTTTTTTTTTTTTCTCGTCCATAAATGTTTATCTACCAAGTTGATCTTAAATATTGTATAATCAATCCATTATATTATCATTTTCAGTCCCCCACCCCTAATTTCTGGCTCCCATCTTATCTCGCAATTACTTATAATCGTCACCAACTAACTTCGGAAGAACCCCCCCCCCCCCATCCGATTTTGTTTTATATCATAAGTTGCTTAAAACGTGATTAGTTAAAGTTCAGAATAAAATCACGCTTTCTCTTAACGGTTAATTTAAAAAAAAAAATCTTCTGAACGCTATTAAAAGTTAAATTCTTCACTAGTTTGGAGACGGAATGCGTTGTTGTGATAAGTGATTTTCTCTATTAATTCGCACTTTTTATTTTAAGATTCAAATATTAATAACTACATTTTATTTCAGTATTTAATTTATGTATTTCTGTTGTATTAAATGCTAGCTTTAATTTTTTTTTTTTTTTTTTTTTTTTTTTTTTTTTTCTCGTCCATAAATGTTTATCTACCAAGTTGATCTTAAATATTGTATAATCAATCCATTATATTATCATTTTCAGTCCCCCACCCCTAATTTCTGGCTCCCATCTTATCTCGCAATTACTTATAATCGTCACCAACTAACTTCGGAAGAACCCCCCCCCCCCATCCGATTTTGTTTTATATCATAAGTTGCTTAAAACGTGATTAGTTAAAGTTCAGAATAAAATCACGCTTTCTCTTAACGGTTAATTTAAAAAAAAAAAAATCTTCTGAACGCTATTAAAAGTTAAATTCTTCACTAGTTTGGAGACGGAATGCGTTGTTGTGATAAGTGATTTTCTCTATTAATTCGCACTTTTTATTTTAAGATTCAAATATTAATAACTACATTTTATTTCAGTATTTAATTTATGTATTTCTGTTGTATTAAATGCTAGCTTTAATTTTTTTTTTTTTTTTTTTTTTTCTCGTCCATAAATGTTTATTTATCTACCGAGTTGATTGCAAAAATAGATTACCTAATTGTACTCATTTTTAGTTCGTGGGAGGGGAATCTATCACCATACTTTCCCTTAAACAGGTCCGTTGGACTTTTATTAAGTACAATACTTAATAGTTATTTTTTTATTTTATTTTATTTTGATTTTTTTTTTTTTTTTTTTTTTTTTAATGGAGAGTAGAAAACGCATTGTGGATGCGTTATCGGCAGCTCCTGTTACTCTCGCTTCTTCTTATTTGTCCCTCAGTCCTCATTTTTAAATGAGTGATTTTTCTGACAAAGGGAGAAGAAAAAGCTGTTTTCTAGGTTGGCAGTATTTTTGCGCGAACAGTTGGCAGAGTTGGTGGAAATTTTCTGTTTCTATGTCTATCCTTGTAGCCATGTCACTAGTAAGGGTGCTGGAGGTAAACGTTTTGTCTGGGCTGACGTTATCCGCCTGATAGTCAGGGACCCGAACCTTGGATTAACCACTAAGGAGGCTGTCCTATCAGCAGGTGCAAAGTACTGGGGCTGCTGTATTGCCATTTGGTGAATGGAATCTGGACCATGCAGTAGCTTCTGGTGGGGCCTCTCGATGCCATACTAGTGGGTAATTGTTACGGCTTTACCTTATCATGTGGTACAAAAAAAAAAAAAAATTCTTCGTTTCTTTTTCTCTCTTAGTTTCCCCTCTCTGTCCTGCTCTAAGTAAATCTGTCGACCTAGTCCACAAATTCCAAAATTTCATCATGACAAGTTTCAAGAAAAAATACACGATTAAACCCGGTTCTCCAACTTCCAACGTAGACCCCTACTACCATGTCTCCTTCTCCAACATCAGGGGTCTACGTTCTAACCTTCCAGAGGTTGAAACCCAATTACAGGAGACTAAACCAGACCTTTTATTTTTAAGTGAAACTGGCATTGGACAGGCTATTTCCCTTGATGAGTTTGCAATTACAGGATACTCTAACTTAACTTCTAAATCTGACCCCCAAGATCGCCATGGGCATGGAATATGTGCCTATATTAAAGATAGCTTTCCATGTGGGAGGGACATCTCCAGGGAAGATCCTAACTTACCTTATATGTGCTTCCGGGTTGCTTTAGCTCACACTACTGCATTTATATTTACTCTCTATCGCCCCCACAACAGCGGAGTTACTATCTTTCAAAGCATATCTGAGAAAATTGACCAAGTCCTTTCTACTTATCCTGCAGCTAACATTCACGTATGTGGAGACTTCAATGTTCACAACGTCGAATGGTTGACCCACTCAAACAAGACCGATGATGAGGGGAGGTTCTGTCATGATTTCTCCATTGCCTATGATCTCACTCAGATTGTTCAGGAACCTACCCGTGTGCCCGATAATGACGGCCAGTATGCGAGCCTACTAGACCTTTTTCTCACAACTTGCCCTGAACTATGTTCAGTTTCTGTTCTGTCGCCTCTTGGATCTTCCGACCACTCTGTTGTATCAATTAAGATAAAAATGAAATGTAATAAGTCCCCAGACGTACCTCTTCATCGTACAGTATATCGATACACTAAGGCTGACTGGGATAGCTTCCGTACATTTATATCTGATCTACCTCTGCATTCCATGTTTAAAAAGGATGTGTCCTCTATAGTATTAGACCTAACTGAATGGTTAATTGTAGGTATTGACCATTTCATACCCTCTAAAAAGTTTCAGCAAAAACCTAACAGCCAGCCATGGTTCTCTCCAGAATGTGCTGCTGCCATTGCGCACAGAAATCACTTTTTCCACTGCTTCAAACGTAATAGATGTATGGAAACTAAAGCCGTTTTCAGGACTGCCAGCAACCATTGTAAGAAAGTAATAAGGAACGCAAGAAAGTTGTATGCTCAATCTGTTAAGTCCAAAGTAGCTGAGCAGCGGCTTGGTTCCCACCAGTTTTGGCAAATAGCAAACAGAATCCTGAACAGAAGCGTGTGCTCCATCCCAACTATTATCAATGGATCTGAGGTAATCTCGTCAGCATCAGACAAAGCCAAACTCTTTGTCAAGAACTTTGCAGCTAATTCTACCCTTTGCGACCAAGACCGCCAACCCCCAATATTTCCTCTTGTATCAGAAAACACGCTATGTGATATACGTATATCTGTACGTGATGTTGCCAAACTAATCAAAAACCTTGATTCCAGTAAAGCAACTGGCCCTGATGGTATTCCAATCATAGTACTCAAAAAACTTCAACCTGAACTAGCGCCCATACTTACAAAACTGTTTAAACGTTGTCTTAAGGAGAATAGTTTCCCATCTCCCTGGAAAATCTCATCAGTATGCCCTGTATTTAAGAATTCAGGTGATCGCTCATCCCCCTCTCAGTACAGGCCAATAAGTCTCCTGTGCGTCATGAGTAAGTTGCTAGAATCTGTATTAAATACAGAAGTAATCAAACATCTCAACAAAAATAACCTTCTTAGTGACACTCAATATGGTTTCCGTTCTGCTAGATCTACAGCAGATGTCCTTACAGTTATATCGCATAGGATTAGCAAATCTCTCGACGGTGGCAATCTTTCTAGGGCAATTGCTCTTGACATATCTAAAGCCTTTGATAGGGTATGGCATAAAGGTTTACTTCATAAGATCGCTAGCTATGGTATAGCTGGAAAAGTCTTCTCAATTATTAAATCATTTCTTTCTGATAGATTCATAAGAGTAGTAGTTGAGGGGCAAAAATCAGAAGCTCACAATATTAATGCCGGTGTCCCTCAGGGATCCATCCTGGGCCCAACTCTTTTCCTGATCTACATTAATGATCTTCCAAATCATATCCTTACATCATTTGTAGACATTTATGCTGACGACACTACCATTTATGGTACCACATCTAAGACAGTAAACGAGCAAGTTCTCTCCAATTCTCTCTCCTCTGATCTTGAGCACGTAGTACAATGGGGAAAGGAGTGGCTGGTTACTTTTAATGCATCTAAAACCAAGCTTCTCTCTTTACATCATCAACATTCTAATCCACATTTGTCATCAATTGAAATGAATGGCTCTCGTCTTCAGGAGGCCTCAAGTTTTGACAAGCTTCTGGGCTTGACCATTACTCCTGATCTTAAATGGAACACGTATATCAAATCTGTTGCCAAGGCCGCTGGAAAAATGGTGGGATCTTTCTATCGATCCAGTAGATATCTCACTGCTGATGCTATTCTCTATCTATATAAGAGCCAGGTACGTCCAAGGATGGAATACTGTTGCCACATCTGGGCAGGAGCTGCTAGAAAGAACTTGTCCTGCCTTGATAGAGTTCAAAATAGACTTCGTAGCCTCGTAGGAGATGTCCTTTTCTCCTCCTTGCAACCTCTATCTCACAGAAGAGATGTTGCGAGTTTGTCTCTGATGTATCGTTATTTTCATGGAAAGTGTTCAACTGAGCTTCAATCTATGGTCCCCCCTCGCCAAACTTTCACAAGAAACACTCGTCTAGCTGTAAACACTATCAATAATTTCCCCCACTCTTTATCTGTGCCTAAACCTAAACGTAGATTCCATGAACAAAGCTTCTTTCTTAGAACTGCACGCCTGTGGAATTGTCTTCCGTTTTCCTGCTTTCCGGCTGACTACAATATGGTTTTGTTCAAGTCTAAAGTAAATAAGTTCTTGATGAGCCGTTCCATATAAGTTATTAAATTTACCAAATTTTCATTACTAATGATTACTATATTGACCAACTTCTACTGTACACTCTTTAACCCTTATCCTTGAGTGGCCTCTGGGCCTTGATAATGTGGTGATGCCTTTGTAAAAAAAAAAAAAAAAAAAAAAAAAATTAATTCAGAACATTGTCAGCAATGGAAAATAGCAATGGTTGGTTGGTTGTTTTTGTTTTATGGCATATCAATCCTTTTCGGGTTATTTAATGCCGAATCCAAAGATTTTGAAGAAAAATTTTTAATAGCATATATTTGTTGTTTTCAAGTTGGTTTCTATTTAACCCATAGTTAGGACCCTAACAGGTACTACTACTCCGGGTCAGAATGGACCTGGGAGCAATGGTAATTAAAGGGTGGCTCCACACTCCCCAAAGCCTGCAAGCTGGGGCCTCGAAAATAGCAATGGAAAGCGAAATAGATGCTTTAACAGAAAATAATACTTATTCGGTAGTGCCTCTTCCAAAGGATAAACATGTCATTTTCATTTCTTCTAGATGAATCTTTACAAAAAGACTACAGTGTCAGGCGTTGAACGGTACAAGTCAAGATTTGTTGCTGATACTCTCAGATTGAATATTTTTCTACATTTTCACTGACTACAAACCTAACGACAATCAGAATTTTATTGCAAATCACATCGCAATATAACCTTCACATCCATCAAATGGACGAAAAAATGTTTATTTAAATGACCCAGTAGACTGTGAAATTTATATTACCCCTCCAGAGGAATTCATAATGAAAAAAAAAGAAAATTGCGTGTGGCGACTTAACAAATCACTGTATGGTCTGAGACAGAGCAGTTGAATTTGAAATACAGTATTTCATGATTGAACAACAATTCAAACGATGTCCAATGGACTCCTGTTTGTATACCCAAAACAAAGACAATAAATTACTGATTTTAGTTTTATGGGTCGATGGCATTCAAATCGTGACATAATCCTAACTGATGTTAACAGATTAAATAAAAAATTTTAAATGCCGGATCTGGACCAGATATCAGGATTTCTGGGCATACAATTTACTCATGAAAAAGAAATTATTAAAATGAATCAATCGAGGTACACTGATAAAATTCTATTAAAATTTGGAATACAAGAATGCAAGAAATGCTCTACACCAGTCAAAAATGATATCAATAAAAATGGACATAGAATCTGAAATAATTGGCAATAAACTATACCGAGATAATAGGAAGTCTTATATACTTAATGACTGCTACGAGACCTGACATGTTGCACAGTAACAAAACTATCACAAAAATTATCAAGACTGACAACGAAGGATTTAAACAGAGCTAAACAAGTCCTTCGTTATTTAAGAGGAACTAAGGAACGGCATTTAGTATTTAGAAAATCAACAAGTCCCCTATAATTAGAGAGGTTTTAAAATTCAGATTGGGGAAATGATGAAGATTGAAAAAGTATAACTGGATATTTTTTTAGACTATCAAAAAGTGGATCCATTATTTCATAGAAATCTAAAAAGCAGCGGATTGTATCTCTCTCTACCTGTGAGGCGGAATTTATAGCGCTTACATATTCTGCACAAGTGCTATACCTAAAAGCTATTCTAAAGACTGTTTTAGAACCAGAACTAAAACTCCCATAGTAATTAATTGTGATAATCAAGCCAACATAGTCTTAGTGCAGAACACAGTAATTCACCAAAGATCGAAGCATATAGATATTAAATATTACTTCATAAGAAATGAAGTAAAAAAGTAATATGTTATTGTAAATTGGATAGCATAATAACAAAATATCGTCGATACATTTACAAAGCCGGTGACAAAAATAAAAGTGAAAATTTTACCTCTAAACTTGTCGGAATTTGACTTTAAATAATTTTTCTCAAGCCCAGATATATACTAAAAAAAAAAAAAAAAAAAAAAAAAAAAAAAAATTTTTGTCCTAAGCAAGACGTTAAACTGCATCCATTTTCTTTGTACTAATACTTAGCATACTAAATGCATTAGAAATGTTCAAGCGTTTACTAAAATAAATAAATAAAATGAAAAAAAAAAGTAGAAGGAAAAAAAAAAAAAATCACTTTTTAAAAATCCTTTTTTTTTTTAACGTGCTTATTTTAATGTGCACATAAATTGAAATTAATCTTTTTTTTTTATAGTTTTATTTTGTGCACAATAATCTCTAATTTACCGAAAATTTCCTATTTTCTCCTTTTACTGTGTTTTAATTTTACTTACAAATACATATTACATGCATATATATTTTTAGAAGGGCGATTAAAAATGGCTTTTCACATGCTTACCTTTTCAAGGTAAAAATAAAAATCAATTTCTTTTATTTCTCTTTTTTTACAAACATTTTTCTTTGACATTTGAACAAAATTAAAAAGTGGCTTCCTTTTAGATCTAAATGACTTATTTTACATACTGGAATGAATACATATATTTGTTTGAACAGAATTAAACATGAATTGAAAAGAATTTCCCATTATATAAAAATAGGGGGGGTGTTGCAATATTTTTGATACCTAATGGAGGTAGGTATTTATTTGCTTCCCCACGTAAGCAAAATATGACACAAGGTCGGTTTTTATGTGGGGTGAAGTGAGAGGGGGAGAGGGAGGGGATGGTATATAGAGGGTTGCCCCTACATGTACCAACAATCAATTGCCACAAGGGCAATAGTCACAAAGTGCAGTATCTGGGAACAGATACTACACTTTGATCTTATTTATCTATTTTATTGAACGAGAAAAAATTGAACATACAAAAGTACAAACAATAAGAAATCAATTCAACAAAATTAGGCACAAGGCCCTATAAGAAATTGGGGAGGGGAAGGGTACAGGGTCTTTGTGCCTATGTAATTGAAATATACAAATGATGACTTGGAGTCTTACTCTTGACTGGCAACATTTACCATAATACCTCATTCACTCTATGGAGCCTAATCTAACTAGTGAAATCCAAGCGTTAAAATTAAAGAAAAAACATATGTACAATTTGTAAAAGCTTATCTGTATGTTTGTGTACGCATTTTTTTTTTTAAACAAATATAGTGTGTGTGTGCATTTGTGAGGTGACAACAAGAAAAAATCTTAGCCAAAAGGCCCAGTGTGTATATAATTAGGGTATTATCTCTAAAAGTTGGGACATTCAATTTAAAAACACTGCCGATAGGAATTGATGAATCAAATTGAACCATGTTCTGCTATTAACTAATCAGAAACCAGAATTGAATCTTTTAGCATTCCTGCACATAAACTTTTTATGTCAACACAAGAAGATCTTTTGTTCTTTGCCTGCAAAATTATAAAGTCCAGAACCTGTATAGAATAGCTGCCACTGAAAATTCTTCATCTCCAGGACTTGTATAGAATACAAGCTACCCATCGAAAAAAACTTGTGAAATTAAACATGGCTTCCAATTCAAGATACACCATATTTTTTCATGGAGATGAGAGTTTTAAACTTCAAAACTTGAACTATGGAATCTACATAGGTCCTGCTTGTTGTTGTTGTTGTTAATAATAATAATAATAATCAGGATCTCAAATTAGCATTAGATGGAGATGATTAATGTTTGTTTATTATTATTTACTAGCAAGGGTGCCTGATGTTGCTCATGTGTTTGTAGGTGTGTGTTCGAGAAAAAAAAAAGAAAAGAAAAAAAAATGTTATTAGGCAGGTAGGCTTGAACCTGAAGCCTTGAGGCGAAGGCAGAAAAGAAAGTGGAAGAAAACGTGAGAGTTTACTGCTGCACCACGACGCAACAGGAAGTGAAAAGCATTCAAAATTAGCGATGAAAAAGTTGACATACAGAAAGTAAAAATGTTCACACAGGCGAAGAAACAAAATCACGCAATGTTAGCTAGTTAAGCTTTCTGCCCGCCATATTTGTTTCCCCACGATGTTGGGGAAAACCAGCTCCCCACAAAAAGGGAGTGTCCAAATGAATAGCAATTGTCTGATATGAGGGGTTTCCCCCACAGTGATCAAAGCTAATTGCTTTCTGAATGTCCCTGGCATGAGAGCCGGGAAACTGCCTTCGCTTTCAATTAGTTTTGCTTTTAAATGAAAAAAACAAAAAAAACAAAAAAAAACAAACGCACAAGAGGACGGAATAGCATGAATTTTGTAAAAGTCACCCAAATAAAAGATAGATACCATCTCCATTTGCAAATCGTAGATATTACAATCTAGGGAGTATATAAAAAGTTCTAAAAAAAATAGTAGCCCCCCCCCCAGAACCTAGGCGAAAAAAAATAAAAAAAAATAACGGTATTTGGATATGTGTGTGTGTGTGTGTGTGTTGGGGGTTGGGTGGGGGTAGATCAAAACAAAAAAAAAAAAGATGTTTTGGTAGGTAGGTAGGATCGAACCCGGAACCTTGAGGCAAAAGTAGAAAAAAAATCAGGACATTTTGCACGCTTACTCAGAGTAACAGAAAAGTGTTATAATTTAACAATAAAAACTTAATTGACAGGTGCGCGAATTTAATTATAATGAGGTCAAACATATCCCGCAGTTAAGTTTTGCTGCGAGGCAGTTTTTTTTTTTGTTTTCTTTCCCCAACTTTGGCTGTTTGTTTCAACAAGATGTTGGAGGGGGAAAACCAGCTCCCTAGTGTCCCAATGAATAGCAATTGTCTGATATAAGAGGTTTCCTCCGCATTGATCAAACCTTATTGCTTTGCTGAATGCTCTTGCCACAAGTGCCAGGGAGCTGATGCTACGGATTTAGTTTTGCTTTTTTTATACCGAAAAGTAAATCTCAAAAGTAGCGTGTAAAAGTCGCCCAAATTAAAGATAGACATGACCTCCCTTTGTAACTCGTAGATATTATAATTTACAAAGTATATACAAAGTTTTAAGAATGAGTGACCCCACCGAGCGCACCCTGTAAAAAGCCTTTGCCAGACATACACAAAAAAGGAAGACACTAACACATTTTGCTTTTTATATATATAGACTAGCGGGGGTGCCCGGCGTTGCCTGGGTGTTTGGAGGCGTGTGTGTTGGGAAGGGGGGGGTGTAGATCAAAACAAAATGGAAACTAAATAATAAGTGAAATAATAATCCTGTTTAAATATTAAAAAAAAAAAAAAAAAATGATGTTAAACTTGTTAAAAAAAAACAATCGGAAAAACAATAGGAAAAACAGCAAAAAAAGGTTTTTGGAGGAACGTAGGTTTGAACCTGAAGCCTTGAGGTCTGATGACATAGCATGACGCTACGAAGGCAGAGACAGGAGAACAGATGAAAATAAACGTTTAAAAACGCAGGTGGTGTAACGTCAACATATCGTTTTCTAGGTCAAACATCACGTAGTAGTAGAGAAAACGAATTCACAGCGCAAAATTTTTAAGATAAAAGTCGCTGAAATAAGATATTTACGATGTTGTTTCGTAAATCGTACATATTATAATCTAAGGAGTATATAAAAAGTTCTAAGACATAGTATCCCACCCCCCAGAGAACTCGCTCCAAAAAAGCCTTTGCCAGACATACACAAAAAGTACACACACACACTTTGTCTTTTATATATATAGATGAACATTTTTAATAATTCCATTTTTGTCTTTGTCTCATGTTTCAGGTTAGACATTTTTGTGAATGTCTTCCAACTTTTTTTTTTATTGAATGCATTCTTATTACTGTTATGGCCTTGTTTATATTATAATTCAATATTTTTATTATATTTTTTATTAATGCGTATGTTTCATTCAATTATTTTATTTATTTCATTAATTTTTTTTTTATTGAATGCATTCTTATTAGTGTTATGGCCTTGTTTATATTATAATTCAATATTTTTATTAATTTATATGTTTCATTCAATTATTTTATTTATTTCATTCATTTTTTTTATTGAATGCATTCTTATTAGTGCTATAGCCTTGTTTATATTATCTATATATATAAAAATGTAAATGTTGGTTTGTTCGGAATTAATTGTCTAAAAAACCACTGGACGGATGGCTTCCACGTTTTGGTATAATATGTTTACTATATCCATGTGTGTTTTTATATATTTCTTTTTAATTATAACATTATATTTAATTTTTCTATGATAAATAGGTGGATTTATTTGTACAGAGAGGCCATTTTTTTTTTATTTAGGGACAATTATTTATTACTGCTTCCTGTCACGTGACCAGTGTTACAATTTAGCGGTTTTCCTGCTATATCTGGAGATTTCGGTAACAATCTAGCGGGAAATTCTAGAAAATCTGGAGGTATTTGGCACCCACACACCCGCATTAGATTAAAAAATAAAGAAAAGCGCTTGAAAATATTCAATGTAAGTAAAAAAAAGTAGCATTTATTGCCTTTGGTAACAATTATTTATTGATTATTTGTTTTGTTTTTCACCTTTTTTTCGACTAACCATTCTTAAATCTCACTATAAAATCGATTTTTCCAAGTACATTTTAGGTGGGGGGGGGGGGGGGGGATTCCAACCTCCAAAGTTTGGGTTTGTATTACTGTACACATAGATTGGAAAAAGTTGTCAAAAAACAAATATATAACAAATAAATGTTATCAAAGGCAAGATAAGTTACTTTTCTGCCAAACTGGATATTTAAATTAACCACACGTGGTCTCAAAATCAATGACGACGCTCAAAGTGTATACACATTTTGACTCCTCTCTTTACTTAAAAATTCACCAAAAATCAGGAAATTAACGAATTTTAATGAAAATTGCAATATTTTTCAAATAATGATCGCAGAATATAATGAACTAATTATTTTTACTTAACTCTTAGTGAAAATGTTTTATTTTGTTTAAACAAAAAATACCTTTACTAAAGTTATGGTTTTCAGTAGTAAATAAAAAACGCAAGAATTTATTTTTGCTTTTTTTAAAGCATCGTAATTTGTAACAATAAAAAATAATTTTTACAGTAACATTACGAAAAAAGCCCCTAAAGTCCGTATTAATGTATTCGATATAACTCGAAGAAAAATTAATTATTGGATACTATTCAGGAAATTAAAGATTCAATTAGATTCCTATTTCAGTCACCTAAATTATTTAGGGTGAAATGATTTTAGGAATTTATAGCCAAACCTAAATATTTTTTTTTTTTTGGTAAATATCCAGATACGCTACTACAGAACACCGACCACTCTAATTTATTTGGGGGGGGGGGGGGGGGAACAAATATATAACAAATAAATGTTATCAAAGGCAAGATAAGTTACTTTTCTGCCAAACTGGATATATTTTTTGTGTTTTTATTCAATGTAACATTTATTCAGCTCGAAAAACATACAGTATTTACCGATGTATTTGAAAATTCAAGATGGCGTCTGATTCTCTCTTTAACACGGTAAGTTTGGGAAAAGGTGTTATAAATAAAAAACTATACAAAATACTATTAAAAACCCGCCAAATATATGTCAACCTATGTCACGGTAACATATATTGAGCGAGTTTTTAACAGTATTTTATCTGGGTTTTTATTTATAACACTTTTTCCCAAACTTACCGTGTTAAAGAGAGAATCAGACGCCATCTTAAATTTTCCAATACATCGGTAAACACTGTATGTTTTTCGAGCTGAATAAACATGTTACATTGAATAAAAACACGAAAAATATATCCAGTTTGGTAGAAAAGTAACTTATCTTGCTTTTGATAACATTTATTTGTTATATATTTGTTTTTTGACAACGTTTTCGAATCTATGTGTACAGTAATACAAACCCCACCGACCACTCTAATTTGTTTGGGGGGGGGGGAATGTGATGTTGGGGCGCGCGCGCCCCAACATCACATCCCCCCCCCCCCCATTCAAATGTTAAATGGTGTTCTAATTGGTAAATGTTGGTGTGTTACTTATGGAAAATTTGAAATGTCGATGTTCCAGGTAAAAGAAAAAAAAAAAACAGATAAATTAACCCCCCCCCCCCTAACTCCAACTTGGTGTGCTTTCCTTTTCTTATTTTATTTCTTTTTCAGCTAATTTTAAATTTTCCACCCAAAAAGCGCTATAATGTATTTTTGAAAATTAGAAAATTCTGTCCTGGAAAAAAAAAAATCCCCTCCTCCCAACGTAGTTTGCTTGGTGAAGCCGTCGTTTATGCTACAGCGTGCATGTGCGTAGCATAAACGGAATCTGCAAAATGGTGGAAAGAAGTTCGTGGGTTCAGGGGTAAATACCATGCAAACGGTAAATTTGCCCCAAGTTTGACTATCAGATTCGTTGTCAGCGACCTCAATTACCTATACAAAAACAAATTAGAGTGGTTGGTGTTCTGTAGTAGCGTATTTGGATATTTACCTTTTTTTTTTCTTGCTTAAAAAAATAGCATTAATACAGTAAGTTAGGTAAACTGACTTTTTCGTTTCAAAATGGAATTATTTCCCTTTCGTTATTAACTTTTTAAAAAAAATTTTTTTTTTTTAATAAATATTTTGTGTTTTATATACATAAAGTACAATTGTTGAATGTTACTGTTTTGATTATATTCGTTTTGGGGGGCACAATTAAAAAATTAAGAAAGATTAAAATGAAGCGAAATTTAAGTTTCCGTTCCATTTTTACAACAACCGTAAAACAGTGCATACTCAGCAAGTTTTATCGTAATTCATAAGCATATTGAAACACTAAAATCAACATTTTATTTATTTTTTTGCATAATTAATGATGGAAGTATTTTTCTGTTTATTTTCTTAACATCTGTTAAAAAAAAAAAAAAATAATTTGTACATTCTCTTGAAAAAAAGAATCAAACTTTTCTCTACTTTCACATGTGTTCCATTTTAACAAACTGAGCCACAGCAACGCGTGGCCGGGTACAGCTAGTAATTCAATATTTTTATTTGTGCCATCTGCTAGGATCAGTTCGTCATCGGCTGATTCCCTCCATGTCTTAAGCAGCCTTATGCATGGTTTTAGGTCATTGACATCAACATGGGATACACTTTGGAGCATTTTGGTGAGGGTGGGTGACATTGCTATGCAAGTTGAAATACCATAATTTTTCTTTTGCAAAATAATGGGAGAAAAGAAAAAAAAAATTTTTAAATTTGAACCAAACCTACTAAGATTAAATTTTCATTTTTTTAAAGATATTTTTAAAAAATTCATTCAAATTCAAGTTAGATAATTTTGTTTTAAAGCTGATAACAGATCGTCTGGTTTTGCTAGCTCATTCAAAGTTGGCATTAAAAATGTTGTCAGCAAGAAAAGATAAGAATGGCTCGTTTTACAAATAGATTTTGCTTTCCTTTTCTTGGTTCTGGGAAGGAACGATAAAATCATCTCCCACCTACACATATAATCATCTGGCTGTATTTTCAACTGAAAATAGAACTTGAAATGTCAAACTTCCAGAAAAGTACATAGCCATTCCAATTTAAAAAAAAAATGTTGTTTTTTTTTGTTATAAATGTTCAAATTATATTTCAGATTTATTTTTAAAGATTTAAAGTGCCATTTTCCTCTACATTCTTTCTTGTGGTGAAGTTTATTCTTGCAAATGAGAAAAAAAAATGCTTTTTCAGTTTCAGTTCAAAATTATAATTGCACAAAAACTTTATTATATACCTGGTTAGATTAAAGAAGCCATACACCAAAATTTATGCAAATTCATCCAGAATTTCTTTAAAAAAAAAAAAAAAAAAAAAAAAAAAAAAAATCAAATTGTCCCTGGGCAAATTTTAGGATCCATTCTTAACATGAGGTTGATTCTTTTCTTGCTTGAATTAAAGTTTGAGTTACATCCCTTGATCTTAATGAGACCAAAAATGACCAAGGAAAGATTTCATCAATAAAATTTGATTTTTTTTTCTTTTTAACAAAATACTGGATAAAGCTATGATTTTTAATGTACTATCTATTTTTTAACCTAATATGTAAGTACATCAAACCGTTACTGTGCATATTTTTATATTTTCCATGAGTCTAATTTTCTGTGTTAAATTGGAGATGTTCACTTTTAACCGATAAACACACTTATGACCAAATCACAGTGGTAATTATTATAGCAATTATTTTTCTATTAATAGAACTGATATTATCAGGTTAAAGAAGAAAAAAAAAAAATGGACAGTACAGTGCGAACAGTAAAAGTCAAGTTTTATTTGAGGGTGATGATGGAGGAGGGGTAGGAAAAGCTTTTAAAAAGATCAAAATATTTTGATGAAAAAAAAAAAAAGATAAGATTTTAATTACATTTTTAGAAGTAATCCATTTAATAAAACAAAAAATATTTTTTTCTCCAATTTTATGAAAATCAGTTATTTAAAAAGTAGGACACCTACACAATGCACAAAAGTTTTCTTTAAAACCTTACAATATCAATCTTTATGAGTCACATCTCATGGTTATTACACACACACACATAATAATAACAAGTGAAGCATGCATGGTCCACCGTAAGTGCACAGTGAACGAGGCATAAAAAAAATGACTAAGTTCAGGACCCCCCCTCCCCCATTTAGCCTCAATAGTCCCCAAGGCCTTAACATTTTAAATTTGAGTTCTGCATCATGCAAAACTGCTAAATAAGACATACACAGAAAATTTTGGACAAATATAGTAAAATAGTCCGAAAAATGGAATGGTTTTATTAGCCCTAAAAGGGCCCCCAGGGCACATCCAAGAGTTATCATAAAGTATAGACAAACAAAATTATATAGAAATAGGTTAGTTACAACTTTTCAGAAAGTTTTATAAAAATCCAAGGCATCAATTTTTTTTTTTTTAATAAGCACAAAAGTGTCAATTTTAGCCAAGGCACCTCTAGGGAGGCATCCGGAGTTTTCCCGGAAAATCCGTTGTTACAATTTTTAGTAATATCATGTTTAATGTTTGTGCAAAATTTTTTAAAATTCCAAGGCGTAGTTATTGAGAAAAGTGCGAACAGATGAATGGACAAGGGTGAATTTACACGTCCACCCTCCTTTTCTTGGGTGACCATTATTAATAATAATAGCATCATAAACAAGACAAAGCCACATATAGATTTATTTGTCAATGTAACAAAGAAAAGCTATAATTAGAGAAGGGGTTTTATGCTCTTTATACCAAAGTATTTCAAAGCCTAATGCTTTTCATCAGGCTAGGGGCTAGGTTTCATTATTTCAATGAGACATCTAGCTAAGGGGATAATTGGGGAGATATTAAGGTATCCAATATATAGGGGAGCAGTGGGCAGGGAGTGTGCAGACTAAGGGGGAGGTTAAACTAATGTAGGTGAATTTAAGCTAATTGGGGACTTGAAAGAAATTTGGAATTATAAGGAATGGGGGATATGAGAAACAGGGGGAAAGTACAATATGAGAAGGATGGTGATAAAGACACAAAGGGAAAGGGCTGTATAACAAGGCAAAGAACATATTCAATGAATATATATATATATATATATATATATATATATATATACATACTAGCAAAAGTACGCCTCTGATTTATGAAAGTATGATAGGTTATGAAAAGGAAGGGTTCTAAAAGATAGCTTCGAATTTAGGGGTATCAAAACCAAAGAAAAATATGATGAAAGTAAAAATAAAATAGATAAACCCCATAATTTATTATACCATACCTGTTCACACTGAAATACTTATCACAATATTCTGTGGATCTATATTAAAAAACCTTGTTAAACTTTGTGACATATTTCCATTCTATCGAGGTCAAGTGCGAACGAACACACCAGAATTTTATTATACCATATTTCTTCAAACTGAAACATAATTATCAAAGTATACTTAGGCAGATAGATATGAAAAGTCTTTATTAAAGTTTGTGCCTATTTCCATTCTATGGAGGCCAGGTGCGAATGTAGACCCCACAATTTTATTATATTATCCCTATTTAAGTTAAAACATACTTATCAAAGTATTCTTATGTACATCTATAACAAAAACACTTGTATTTTTTTTTTTAATCTTAAAATTTTTTATTTCCATACTTTGTGAACCAGGTGCGAACACAGACCCTACAAGTTTAATGAACACCGTTCTTCCAGATCAAACATACCCATACCTGTGTCTCGATACATCTATCATTATATGCAATCAGTTTTTTAAAATAGTCAACCATATAGGAGCCTATTCGTGACCAGACACACACACAGCTTTATATTAAAAGATATAATATAAAAATCTTGTTATTGAAAATTTATTTAAATTTTCAAAAAAATAAAAGAAATAAACATGTGAGGAAGGTTTACAAAAAATTAATCGACAAGGAGTGCAAATAAACAAGAAAAACCTTATTCTATGGAGTTTCAAAAAAATGTAATTCCTCACATCAGAGGAAAGAGGCTTGGAAAATATCCAGTAAATTTTGCAGGTTAATGCATTAAAGGAAACTACAAATATGAAATTAATCATACTTGCATCAAAAACGTTATTTAACAGTTAGTGACAGTTTATAAAGATTCAATGAGATTAAGAAAGCAGGAAACAGGGAAAAGAGAGAAAAAAAATATGGTATAAATCCAATGAGAAAGACGGTAAAATCCAGAACAGGGTAAATCCGAAATGAGTCCGTTAAAAATCCATTGGTAATCCATAAGAAAACAGAATTATAAATGTCTAGGGTAAATTAAAACTTCCAGAAAAAAAAAACATCAGATCATGGAGAAGTAAAGTTCCAGTTTTTTTTTTTTTTTTTTTTTTTTTTTTTTTTTATAAAAAACGTTTTTAAAAGGAAGCTCTATTATTAAATGTGATTCTTGATATAGAACAATAGTTAATAGCACCACTGAAATTTTATTCAATTTTTCAACTTTGGGGACAAAAATGATATTGTGAAAGGTACTGTTCATAGCGTATTAATTAACTAGCAGATGTACCCAGTATTGCCCAGTATTAAACGTAATGGTAAATTCCTTAAAAAATGGAGTAAGAAGAATAGAAAGAAACCGAGACATGTGCATGCAAGTAATGTTTGTTCTAAAAAGTTCACTTCTTGTAAGTAAAAAAATTTACTCAAGCTAAGATCGAAACCAAAACCTAAAGAGTCAAGTATGATAACCATTAGGCCAACTTGATACGATCTTTAGTGAGTGTTTCCAAACCTATTTATTCTTAACATAAATAATCTGTCTTGTGAACCATTCATGCATGTGCATTCATGAAACAGTTGACAAACAGATAAAACTCCAATGACTTGCATTACCAATTTTCCAAGTTTGATCCCTTCGCAACCTTTTTTCCGGATGAAAACTGATTAAGTTTTCCACATATCTGCATACCCTATTTACCAAATTTCAAGTCCGCAGATGAAAAATTTGTTGAGTATATAGGTTAAAAAGTGTCCTCACACACACACACACTCACTTTTATAGATATATAGATAATAATGTTTTAATTAACAAAGATTTCTACTTTCAGCAGTTCTTCACCAATGAAAGAAGTCAGCAAAACATGTAAAAAGGGAATATTCGAAAGAAAAAGGGCAATAAAAAACATTGTTTGCTAAGAGGTACTGAACTTAAGGAGCAAAGATTTTATCGTACAATGTGATTTTGTTATTTGTATTGAACTATGTAGCACAATATTACTTTGAATATTTATTAGTATTTATTATTATTTGAGCAACTACCAGAAGTGACTAGTTGTTCTAAGTCAGATCTCAATATAGTAGTGTCGTTGGATCTCACATATGGAATATTTTGAAGAATTTATAAATATATTTTCTAAGAAAAAAATGTCTGGTGCTCATGAAAGACATGTAACAGAGTAATTAGTTGGTTCTAAACATTTTGATTAGAGATGGCAAATATAAATTATACGATCAAGTGATGATATGGGCCTGGCACTTCGACCCCAGCATGACGACATGGGCCTGGCACTGCAACCAGGCACGACGACACGGGCCCGGCACTGCAACCAGGCACGACGACACGGGCCCGGCACTGCAACCAGGCACGACGACACGGGCCCGGCACTGCAACCAGGCACGACGACACGGGCCCGGCACTGCGCATCGCCACGACGACACGGGCCCGGCACTGCGCATCGCCACGACGACACGGGCCCGGCACTGCGCATCGCCACGACGACACGGGCCCGGCACTGCGCATCGCCACGACGACACGGGCCCGGCACTGCGCATCGCCACGACGACACGGGCCCGGCACTGCGCATCGCCACGACGACACGGGCCCGGCACTGCGCATCGCCACGACGACACGGGCCCGGCACTGCGCATCGCCACGACGACACGGGCCCGGCACTGCGCATCGCCACGACGACACGGGCCCGGCACTGCGCATCGCCACGACGACACGGGCCCGGCACTGCGCATCGCCACGACGACACGGGCCCGGCACTGCGCATCGCCACGACGACACGGGCCAGCCACTGCGCATCGCCACGACGACACGGGCCAGCCACTGCGCATCGCCACGACGACACGGGCCAGCCACTGCGCATCGCCACGACGACACGGGCCAACCACTGCGCATCGCCACGACAACACGGGCCCAGCATTGCAATCCAGCACGATGACACAGACTCCGCACCATTACGACCCAGCATGATGACACAGACTCCGCACTACGACCTGCCATGATGACACAGACTCCGCACTACGACCTGCCATGATGACACAGACCCCGCACTGCAACCCGCCATGATGACACAGACCCCGCACTGCGACCTGCCACGATGACACAGACCCCGCACTACGACCCGCCACGATGAAACAGGCCACCATGATATGGTACTGTAACAGGGTAATTAGTTGGTTCTAGCCATTCTGATTAAAGATGGCAAATATAAATATGATCACATGACAATACAGGCCTGGCACTGCGATTCGCCACGATGATACAAGCTCGACACTGCAACCCGCCATGGCAACACGGGTTAGGCACTGCAACCCACCATGAGCCCAGTACTGCAATCCGCCACGGGCCCAGCACTGACCCGCCAAGACGACATGGGCTCAGCACTGCGACTTTGCCATAATGACACTGGCCCCACATGATGACCAACCATGACAATGTGTCAGCGTTGTGGTCCATGTGTATTTTTCAGTATGACATACCATAAATTGTATATTTTGTTAATGGGTTCATATACCTAAGGATTTTTTGGCTGCTTTATTAAAATCTTTTTTAAGGCTAAAATAGTATCACTATTTTATATAATAGTCTGCTTGTTTCTTAGTTGCTCCATATGTTATGCTTTGAAAAAGACCAAATACAATTTTTGAAGGCAAAAAGAAAAAAAGAAAATATAAAGCTAAATTTTGTAAAATTTGGCTCTAAAAAGCCCAATCTAGCAACCCTGGACAAGAATATGAGAGTGACCACATTTTGATGTACCCTTGTTTTTGAATATCATAATAATTTATGATCATTGTTGTAATGGTGTGAGAAAAAAAACTTGTAATTTTGAAGTTTAACAATTCTTCACTGAAGAAAGAAACCAGTGAAACATTACGTAAAAAAAGGGAACATTTAAAAGAAAAAGGGTAAAAAATAGAACATTGCCTACCAAGAGTTGGGGAACTGAAAGAGTAAATTAAAGATTGTGTCTTACAATGTGATTTTATTATTTTTATTGAACTATGTAGCACAATATTACTTTCTGAGTATGTATTGGTATTTATTAATTAATCACATTTGGATCAGTTTTATATTTAAAGTACAACAGACACTATTTTCATAAAAATGATTTTTCTATCCAGAAAAATAAGGCTTTACCAAAACATTTGTTGATTAAATATATTTCTTACTCTGGAATTTCCACGGGTCCCACCAATAAACGATTCGCCGAATTTAAATTTCTTAACACCCAAGCTTTCAATTTTAGAATCAAAATTATTTAACAAATTTTGATAAAAAATGATAAAAGCAATAGAGGCATAAGCATATCTCGATTTTAATCTTCCTAAAAGAGCATAAAATTTGCTCAAAATTGTTCCGTTTGAAAATTAATTTTATCTGTCCTGGGACGGGTATTCTTCTAGTCAAATGTATCGTTTCTTAACTTTGAAATTGGTGGATAAAACCGCAGCATCAAACAGTTATAGCTTCTGCTGCTTTCAAAACAAACACAAATGACAGTTGTCATTGCAAACAAACATACACATTGACAACTTTGGCATTAAATAAATGATTTTGCACTACGAAATAGTTACTGTAAAGAATTATGAGTGTCAAAGGAATTAAAAAAATAAATTGTAAGATGGTTATCATTTATTTATTATATGCTCTGTAATCACATTGAGCTACTTAAATTAAGGATTTGTATATATATAAAAAGTTAAATATAATTGAAAAATAAAATCATATTTCCACAGAAATTTATATATATATATATATATAGAGAGAGAGAGAGAGAGAGATAGATAGATAGATGAGGATATACATGTCATAAAATTTCTTTTTTCACTATTATTTAGCATTATCATGGTTAGATTTTGTCAAAATAATATATTGTTACGCGTCTCTCCAGGAATATGAATGCGCAACAAATTAAAAAAACAAAAAAACAAAAAAAACAACAACAAAAAAAACAAAAAACAACAACAAAAAAAACTAATGATTATATATTTAAAATGTTTGTGAAAGTCTTTGCAAATAAAAGGAAACATAATATTTAAAAATAATAATACAGCAAATTCAATTCAGCATTTCAGAAGTTGAGTCAGAAAAATGAAAATACTGAATTTGGCTGGTGCTATATATATTGAGAAATGCAAAATATGTGTATTTAACAAAGTCACAAATCATTTGTTCCTGAATTAGTCCATTGCTAAACGGAATTATTTAATTTTTGTCTAATATTTTTTTTCCATTTCATTTTTACAAAATAGTTTAGATATTTTAAAATATATCCTCAGGTTGAATGTTAAAAATATTTTTAACTAGAAGGCCGTCCAAAGTTGCCCAATCATAAAATATGCTCGAATGTATTTTAATTTACGTAAATTTTGGATTTATTATAATAGAGCCAATTTTTTTATTGATTATTATGTTGTATCCAATGTATAGATTTCAAAAGTTTAAGAAAAAAATATAGGACTTGGATGTCATGAGCAAGAATCCAAACCAAAACATTTAGCTCTCTCTTGTGTCCCATCAATGTACATATCCCTGACAAACCTGCTTAGCAACAAAATCACACCCCTTCACTGTTGAGGTCCCTAAATTTCAGAAAGTTTTCTACTCAAATAGCTTCTTGTT